>NC_080754.1:60228135-60828135 GCF_020826845.1 Diceros bicornis minor
CTTCCAACACCATCATTATTCAGTGAAAGATTAAGGGAAGGGAGAAATTTTCTCCTGCCATAGGGTTGGATATGTAATCTTTATAAATTGCTCTGAGATGGGAAGTATCGTTCTTCTCCAGAGCAGTCACCATTCAAACGTCTGTAAGATGTGCCTGTGCGTGGCTGAATCACCCGCAGTACCCCCACACGTGCTTCCCTGACACACGCCTGGGTCTTAAACATCTGGAAAGCTGATCAAAAGCCATTGAGAAGGACAGGGGCACTGAAAACTGACAGAACAACTTAGCGTTGGTGAAGAGCAGTTGTCTTAGTTCAAGTCAAAGCTTCCACTTCACAGAACCTGATTGCTTTTGCAGGGACAAGGTGTCCCCAACGATTTCATTTTCCTATAACCTAAAGGTCTGTGTTAGCGTGGTAGCTACTGCTCCGGTTTATCAGCTAATTCGATTAATAAAACAATTTGCAATGAGATGGCTCCTCTCTGGAGAAAAAAATATTTCCCACAGACTCTTTGCAATAAAGGGCTCATGCGTAAGAGGAATGAGCTCCTCTAGGTTTATAGGGCGTGTAAACCTGGGGCAGCTCCCCCGTCGTGCTTTAGAAGTGCAGCCTAAGAAGAGTCTAACTGCCTTTCCAAGAGAACCCGGCCTCCTTACGCCGGGATGGAGGAGGAGATGCGCTTCCTCACCCACCTCTCCTGGATCTGTCTTCCTACGAAGGAGCCGCCTTCCTCTGCCTCTGCATGCTCTCTCATTCTCTTCTCCATGCTCTTCTTGACCCTCACTGGTGGCAATGGGGGATACAGATCAGGTGAGGCTGGGCTGTTCATTGTTTAAAAAATAATCTGTCTTCGCATCTTTGTCACAGGATGAGAGATATTACCATGCCTCTCGTGTAAACCTTCAGAGGGCTGCCTCTTCCTCTCAAAAGCCCTGGTTTCAATATCATTACACATCTTGGGTTGTGTGCCCGTGTTCAGACAAAGATCTGTTCTAGGACAGCATTCCTCAAACAGTTATGATGCAGAGAAATACTTTCTTCAAACAGGTGAAAACAAAGATGTCCCAGGTGAAGTTGGGAGCCCCGAGCCCACCTGCTTGAGGAGGGCAGTCACTCCCCAGCCTGGTTTCCGAGGCGCCCCTGCAGATCCCATACTCTCCACGGATTGAGAGTGCAATATGCCTCGGAGTGCAAGGCTCTGCGACCTCGAGGACGCCCAGTCCCGCTCACGGAGGTGGGCTCTTGGGAAGCGTATGTGCCAGTGGATCACACGCTAGTAAGAAATAGGACTTAGGAGATTGTTGTTCCCGGGTCAGAATTTGAGGAGAGAAGAGTACACTTAAATTGATAAATGGCCCCAGGAACCAGCTCAGGCTTTGAATTACGGGGAACTTGCTGTGTTCTGCCACCTCCCCCTGACACGTCCCTCCATCACCCCCCGACCCCCAACTTGAAGCAGCCCTCCTTTCTCCAAATTCCCGCAGCACTTGGTCTATTCTTCTTTCAAGGCACTTACTAATTATCCTTATTGAAAACATCCTCCTTTAAGCATTGCTGGGGATTTTTAGGGAAGAGAGCCCAGGTTCTCCTGGTTCCTCCCCAGCGTGGCTTTTGACTTTGACTTCTCATAAACATAACTTTCGTGTTCTCACTCCTTTATCTTGACTTCCACCGCCCCCCAAAGACCATGGCTGTGTTAAGGACCTTGTTCACCTGCCTTTTCTATTTCCTCCGTTTTGAAGGGTATTACTTCATGTGTAGTGGAAAGAGAATGGGCTTTGGAGTTAACCACTCCAGACTTCAAATCTCAGCTCTTCTGGTTTATGAACTGTGTGACGTTGGGTCAGCTGCACATATAAGTGCCTGCACACAGTAGGTGCTCGCCTAATGTAGGTTCCCTTCCTGCTTATTCTGTAGACTCTGTCAACCATTCTAGGGGTAGGGGAGGAAAGCCCCCAAAGCTGAAACATGCAAACGAATAAGACTACTATGAATAATTGTATGCCAACAAACTGGATAACCTAGAAGAAATGGAGAAGTCCCTAGAGACACACAACCTACTAAGAGTGAATCATGAAGAAATAGAAAATCTAAACAGACTAATAATGAGTAAGAGGTTCAACTAGTAATCAAAATCCTAAAATTCGTATGGAACTATAAAACACCCCAAATAGCCAAAGCAATCTTGAGGAAGAAAAACAAAGCTGAAGACACCACAATTCCTGATTTCAAACTATACTATAAAGCTACAGTAATAAAAACAGTATGGCACTGGCATAAAAACAGACATTTAGACAAGTTGAACAAAATAGAGAGCCCATAACTAAGGCCACACGTACACGGTCAACTAATGTTTCATAATAGTGCCAAGAATACACAATGGTGAAAGGACAGTCTCTTCAATAAATGGTGTTGGGAAAACTGGATATCCACGTGCAAAAGAATGAAATTGGACCTGTATCTTAGACCATACACAAAAATTAACTCAGATTGGATTAAAAACTTAAATATAAGCCCTGGAACCATAAAACTCCTAGCGAAAACATAGGAAAAAACTCCTTGACATTGGTCTTGGCAAAGATTTTTTGGATACGACACCAAAAGCCACTTGATATCGGTCTTGACAATGATATTCTGGATATGACCTCAATAGAACAGGCACAAAAGCAAAAATAAACAAATGGGACTACATCAAGCCAATAAGCTGGTGCACATCAACGGAAACTAGCAAAAAATTGTAAAGACAACCTACAGAATGGGAGAAAGTATTGCAAACTGTATATCAGATAAGGGATTAGTATCCAAAATATATAAGGATTTCACACAACACAACCAGAAAACAAACAACCGATTTAAAACATGGACAAAGGACCTGAACAGACATTTTCCCAAAGACATACAAATGGCCAACAGGTGTATGAAAAGGTGCACAACATCATTAATCAACAGGGAAATGCAAATGAAAACCACAATGAGCTATCAATTCACACCTGTTAGAACGGTTACAATTGAAAAGACAAGAGATAACAAGTGTTGGCAAGGATACGGAGAAAAGAGAAACCTTCTGCACTGTTGGTGGGAATGTAAATTGGTACAGCCATTATAAAATAGATCATGGGCATAATGCCCTTGAGGGTATTAGGCTAAGTGAATTAAGTCAGACAGAGAAAGCCAAATACCGTATGATTTCACTCATATGTGGAAGATAAAAACAACAACAACAACAAACCAAACACAGAGATAGGGAGATTAGACTGGTGATTTCCAGAGGGGAAGGGAAGGGGAGGATGAAAGGAGTGAAAGGGCACATTTATATAGTGATGGATGCTAATTATCTTTGGGTGGTGAACATAAGGTAGTCTTCACAAAATCAAAATACAATGATGTACACCTGAAATTTGTATAGTGTTATAAACCAATGTTACCTCAACAACAAAAAAATAAACTCTTACTCTAAAAGAAAAAAAAAAGAGTATGGAGTTTCCTCAAAAAATTAAAAATAGATCTCCCATATGCTCCCGCAATCCTACTTCTGGGTATATATCCAAAGGAAATGAAATCAGTATCTAAGAGACATCTGCATGCACATGTTCATTGCAGCATTATGCACAGTAGCCAAGATATGGTAACAACCTACCTGTCTGTCAATGAATGAATGCATAAAGAAAGTGTGATCTATCTCTCTCCCTATTTCTCTATCTGTCTATAATAGTATAGTATTCAGCCATAAAAAAGAAGGATTTCCTGCCATTTTGGCAACATGGATGAATCTGGAGGACATTATTCTAAGTGAAATAAGCCAGACATAGAAAGACAAATATTGTATGATCTTACTTATATGTGGAATCATAAAAATTAGAATTCAGAAAAGCTGAGAAGAGAATGGAGGTTGCCAGGAGCTGGGGGTTGGGTGAATGGGGGAGAAGTTGGTCATTGGGTACAAACTTTGAGTTATAAGATGAATAAGTTCTGGGGAATCTAATTTAAAGCGTGATGACTGCAGTTAATCAAACTGTATTGTATACTTTAAATTTGCTAAGAGAGTAGATTTTAAGTGTTCTCACCAGAAAAAAAAAAGGTAACTTTGTGAGATAAAAAATGTTACTTGGCTTGATTATGGTAATCATTTCACAATGTATATGTATATCAAACTATCATGTTATACACCTTAAATATATGCATTTATTGTCAATTATACTTCAACAAAGCTGAAAAAAGATCTATTCATTGGAATATCATCATTAAAGTGCAGCTCATTCATAGTAACTCAAGGGGTGAGCCGGGTGTGAGGAGACTGTAAGAAAGTGTATACTTCTCTTTCAGTTTCATTATCAAGGAGAAGAAAGACCCTGGCATAAACTAGAGATAAATTGGTTCAGAGGAGGCTTTTGTTTCACGAATTAAGAGATTGAATGAGTTTAAGGGGATGGATGGGGAAGTGATGGAGAGGTTGCTGGTAAAAGAGATCCAGTTTATAATTAGTAATAAAAAGTCTTTGAGAGAGCAGGAGAGGAAGGGATACATTTGCAGAAATCAGCTTAGCCCGGGATAGAGATGAACTTCCAATTTTACGAGGTGAGGGGTCACTGGTGGATAGAAATTCAGGGATATTTGTGGATTTCACAGCAGCAAGCTGAAACATGACTTCAAATTATCTATTCATCTGTGTAGTAAGAGGTGGTCCCATTTGTAGAAGCTGAAGAGAAAGGTGAGCATTTGTGAGACTCATAAGGCACGGGAGAGGTCTGAACATTTATGCATCATGGAAGAATGACTTAAAAATCAAGTTATAGTAGGATAGGAGGTATTTATAAAATGCCACTGGGAGATTTGTGGCCCTGTAATTAGACCAGGTCAGTATCCTAATCCTGTGCTGAGACAGATGCAGCCATGGGAAAGGGAGATTGTGGAGTCACCTGGGATTGGGGTCTTGATCCAAAGATGTGGTGAAAGGTCGAGGGTCATGAGATCTATGTGTTTTGGTACATATATGTTGGATTGAGTAGGTAGGGGTTAAATGGGGTCAGTGAAACTGAGGAAAAGTGGAAGTTGATGTTTGGGAAGGAGGTCAGTGTACTGGAGGTTCCCACAGTAAGAGGACCTGGGCAAGGGGAGTAATGTTGTGAACAGGGTGAAAGGAGAAGAGTTGTGGGAAGAGGGAGAGGTCTCTGGTCATTGAGCTGAGAGGTGACATATCCACGGAAAACCTGGGTCTGGGTCTAGGTGAAAGCCCTCAAGGGGGGCATGTCTAGTTATCTGAGATCCAGAGACAGGCAGAGCTGAGTTTAAATTCTAGCTCTGTCATTTTGTAGCCATGTGATTTTGTCATATTCATAAGGCTTTCTGAACCAGTTTATGTCATTTGTTAAATGGGTAACTAACTCATAAACAGTAGTGTTATTTGGGGATGAAATAAGCAAATATATGTAATTCCAGGTGCAGGCTCTCAATCTATTTATCAGATAATTTTTTCTCTTCTCCAGACCTCAGGCTCAAAGGGTTGTAATCCTAACCTTGTTCATGACACATTATCATTATTTGTCCATGCAGTACATTTCATTAGTAATGTTTTTGGTGGTATTTACAGTTGAAAGTTGTTTCTCTCTATATAAATTATGACATGAAGGGATGTTCTTGTTGACGGTAATTACTAGGACAGAACTCCAGCTACCGTTTCACTACAACATCTGAAAGACTCAACTAGATTTCCTTCACGCTATAATATCTGAGCCTTCCTGTCCTGTGGGGAATGTGGGACACAACAGTAGCATTATCATGTATGCACTCTTGCTTCATGCCTGTACAAGGGACTTTTTGTGCTATCTTTACATGATGAGAGTCATTGATCCCTCCAACAGGAGATGAAGCTCTGAATTGTTGCACATTACCATTAAATAGACTCCAAACGAGCCCAGTCACCTAATCAAGGATGTGGGGGATAGAGCGGATGTCGCACTGATATTGCCTGAATCCCCATGTGGAGGAGCCACGATGATTGAGGGCCAGTACATGCAGAGGGTGGGGAGGACAGAGTACCGTGGAGGCTGTGGGCCACTGGGGGCTTATGTAGGTATTGAAGGACACATGGGGATGCACCTAACCAAGAATTATTAAATCAGAAATCCTATAATGGTGCCCTTGGTTGTGGATACAGTAGTCTCCATGTAACAGAAATGATGTTTTCCTAGGATTTAGAATCAGGAAGGAATTAAATAATATCTCTGAGCACCAGGTCTAATTAAAGTATAAAACCCTATGGCTTTCATTTTGTTAGCTGTAAAATGAGGATATTAACATCTTCCTTATGTTCATCGGTAGCTAAAGCCTTCTCCCTGTGACCCTAGGAAAGAGACTGCTCCCCCTGTTTGTCTTAGATCACTCTTCATGCAAGTGTGCTTTCATTTTTGGGAGGAAGACCAGCCCTGAGCTAACATCCGATGCCAATCCTCCTCTTTTTGCTGAGGAAGTTTGGCCCTGGGATAACATCTGTGCCCCTCTTCCTCTACTTTGTATGGGACGCCACCACAGCATGGCTTGACAAGTGGTGCGTCCGTGCGTGCCCAGGATTGGAACCTGCAAACCGCTGGGCCGGTGAAGCGGAGTGCGTGCACTTAACTGCTACGCCACCGTGCTGCCTGCAAGTGCGTTTTTTTTTTTTCAGCTTTTTTTTTTTTTTTTTTGGTGAGGGAGATCAGCCCTGAGCTAACATCGGTGCTAATCCTCCTCTTTTTGCTGAGGAAGACCGGCTCTGAGCTAACATCTACTGCCAATCCTCCTCCTTTCTTTTTTTTTTTCTTCCCCAAAGCCCCAGTAGATAGTTGTATGTCATAGTTGCTCATCCTTCTAGTTGCTGTATATGGGTCACGGCCTCAGCATGGCCGGAGAAGCGGTGCGTCGGTGTACGCTCGGGATCCAAACTCAGGCCACCAGTAGCGGAGCGCGTGCACTTAACCAATAAGCCATGGGGCCGGCCCCTGCAAGTGTGTTTTGAGACCAAGAACGAATGCGTAAAATTTTCCATAGGTTAGAAGAGAGAGAGAGAAAAAATTGAGATAAGCTTTGTTAACTGCAGCTGTGAATACTCAACTACACGTAATCAACTGTTTTTTAAAACTATTCAGATGTTTCTGTCCCTTTTTAGTATATGATGAGTTGTGTTTCTCAGGAAGTCAAGGTCTAGACGGTCAAGAAGAAAGGAGATTCAGTCTCACAAGGCCAAATGCAGGGTGAAGGTGAAAACTAACCAGAAAAGTCCAGATGGTCAAGGAAAAAAGAGATTCAGTCTCACAAGACTAAACGCAGGGTGAAGGTGCCAACCAGCAAGGCCACATGCTCCCCCTCCCCTACCTAAAACTCCTGATAAAGACCTCTACCTTTTTCCTTTCAAGGAGATGGAGTTGAGCTATTTTACTCCCATCTCCTCATCTGGCTGCCTTTCCATAATAAACCTCCTCCATTGCTACAATCTGGATATTTTGGTGATTTGGTTTGCTGCTTATCAGGGAAATGAACTTGAGTTTGTGTTCAGTTTCAGTTTGAGCCAGGGGATTCCCTGCCATGTGAAGGTTTAGGAATTGATGACTGGTGTATGTACAAATGGTGGAAAAGACTGGAGTCTCCTGGATTCTTTTTCTTCCCTCAGCTCTGTCTTCTTAGTTATCAGACTGTCCCACAGGGAGAATACTGAGGAAGAGAGGGGCAGCTGAGTGTTGTCAATGCATGCCTGGGTGAGTCGAGACTTGCTCTCTCGCCTGCATGGACTCTTCTGTTACAGCAGACAGACGGGCAGGTCCCTCCTCTTGGCCTGGATCTTCTAAGGGCACCCAGGAAATATTAGTGGGAGAGAAGTTTCACTAGGATTCTGGGAGGCTTATGGCAGGTCTAGGAGTGAAAAATAAATGATCTCCATCCTACATTTACACTAATTTAGTCAATTCTCCATTAAGGATGTCCTTGCAGTGAAGAGATGTGAATGGTTGTTTCATTTACTTTTTCTCTACCAGACCACAGCCTTGGTGGAGAAGTAACTCACTCAGACCCATGTCAGTGGCTACAGTGGCTTTAGGCATGTGGTTAACACAGGTGTAGAGATGAGTAAGAGCAGAAGGTGGTATTCCAGTGGGGGAAGAGATATTTCAAGGGAGCTCACTCAACCCTCTGTCACAGGGGCTGGAGGCGATGCTGTGCAGCACTGAGGTGGTGGGGTGAATGGAGGAGTGGGCCAGAGACAACAATGAGAGTTCATCTATTCATTTTCACCAACTTTCAATTTATTAAAGTTTTGTAAAATGTAATTGAACATTTTGATGAGTAAAAGAAGATAACTAAAATTCTCCTTACTCCCTTTCCCAAAACCCAGTGTGTCTGTAATTAGCTTTTGATCAAATTTGAAAACTGAACACAATACATGGCAAGTATTTTTTTGATTTTGGCAGTGTGTTGAGGAGAAGGAATATAGTAGATAGGATAAAATTTTGGATTCTACAGCACTTTGGGGGAGACTGCAGTGATCACATACAATTGAGAGGCTTCTGTTTCCCTTTGGCAGGTAGATGGGATTAAGATAGAAGAGAGACCATGGAAACTGATGCTTGGAGGTCCCAGAGAAAACACGGTGGAAACCTCACTCTAGGATGGGTCAGGCTAGGGCCATCCTTCTGCACAGAAGCATCAGGGTCCCCGGGTTGTGTTTCTGGACGAGCTGTCCTTAGCTTAGACTTGAAAATGAATATAGGAGATGTGTAGAGGCAGGAGAAAGAGGCTGCACCTGCTGACCAATCTGCTCTATTCAGCCTGATCAGTTCTGCATAATGGTGGGCATCGCTTCACCATTCTCCACCCTTTTAGTACTAATATACTTATTACGTATGGTTATTGAGTGTTTGTTATAAAGGCGGTACTTTGCAAATTAGCTCACTGGATCTGTCAACATCCATCACGGATTTTTAAACCATTTTGCAGAGGAGAAATGTAAGGTTCATATAGGGGAAATGTTTACCCATAATCAGTTATATGTCGCAGACCATGGATATTGCTTGCTTTGTGATGAGTCTGTGATTTATTTAAATTGATAATAAGGGGAGTCTAGTTATGTATTCTCAAGCTCAAAACTTATAATAACATACTGTATTATATATACCAGTGTGAAAGTGTGAATTCCCACTTTATTAGGGAGTCCTATATTTCCTCACTGATCTTTGTTCTAGTTTTTCCATCCATTACTGAAAGTAGGATATTAAAGTTTCTAAATATTATTATGGAGCTGTCTATTAATTCTATCATTTTTCCTCATATATTTTGGACTGCATTGTTACACACACACATATTTATAATTGTCATATATTCTTGATGAATTTTCCCATTTATCAATACACAATGTCCTTCTTTGTAACTTTAGTATTTGTGACTTAAAATCTCTTAACTGATATTAGTATAGCCACCACAGCTTTGTTTTGGTTATCATTTGCATGAAATATCTTTATCCATCACTTAACTTTCCAACAATTTGTGACTTTGGAACTAGAGAGTGTCTTGTGGACAGCATAAGGTTGAATCATGTTGTTTTTTAATCCATCACACTTTTTCTGCTGGACATGTAAATTGGAAAAGAGTACAGAGCTTCCCCAATCTTTGCTTTTTAATTGTAGATTTTAATTCATTTCCATTTTGAGTTTTATTGATTTTTTCTAGTGTACAGTTTTCTTCTAATTTCCCTTTCTGTATATTTTTTAGTTATTGTCTTAGTGGTCACCCTGAGAATTTCAATTAATCTCATCAATTTATGACAGTTAGTTTGATTTAATACAAACAGATGCATTTTTGTACAAAAACTGCTCCTATATGGAGCTCTTACTCGCCCTTTATGTTGCTTTTGTCACTTATTCCTTCTCTATACATTGTGTATTCATTAACATGGATTTATAATGATTGTTTATGCATTAGGACTTTGTCATATACGAAAATGGAAAAAAATGGGAGTTCCAAAGCAGAAAGCCTTTACTACTGTTTTTGATATTTCCTATGTGGTTACCTTTACTGATGTTATTTTTTAAACATGACTTTGAGTAACTGTCTAGTGTCCCTTCATTTCAACCCAAAGGAAACCCTTTAGCACTTCTGGTAGCACAGGTCTGTTAGTGAAAAACTCTTGAAGATTTTATCTGGAAATATCTTAATTTCTCCTTATTTTTGAAGGACGGTTTTCCCTCATAGAACTCCTGGTTGATAATGTTTCCTTTCAACAGATTGTCACCCTGCTGTCTCCTGGACTACATGGTTTCTTTTTTTTTAACTTTTTGTTTATTGCAGTGACAGTGGTTTATAACATTGTATAAATTTCAGGTGTACATCATTATATGTCTATTTCTGCATAGATTACGTCATGTTCACCACCCAAATACTAGTTACAACCCATCACCACACACATGTGCCGAATTATCCCTTTCGCCCTCCTCCCTCCCCCCTTCCCCTCTGGTAACCATCAATCCAATCTCTGTCTCTATGTGTTGGACTACATGGTTTCTGATGAGAAATTGGCTGATATAATCTTCTGTGGATGCCTTGCACATGATGAATTGCTTCCCTCTTACTTTTTTCAAAATTTTCTGTTTGTCTTGGCTCTTGACAGTTTGATTATAATGTGTCTCAGTGTGGATCTCTTTGGTTTATGCTACTTGCAGCTTGTTGAGATTCTTGGATGTGCAGATTCATGACTTTCAAACATGAGAAGCTTTCAGCCGTTACTTGTTCAAATTGTCCTTCTGAAATTTTCCCTCTTTCCTCTTCGTCTGAGACTCCCATAATGCCTGTGTTGGTACACCTGATGGGCAGCCAGAGGTATGTTAGGCCATGCTCCTTTTTCTTCAGTCGTTTTCCTCTCTACTAGTCAGATGGGGTATTTAAAGTTGACCTACCTTCAAGTTTGCTGATTCTTTCTTCTGTCTGCTCAAATCTGCTGTTGAACCCTTTGGTGAAGTTTTCATTTCAGTTAATGTATTTTTCAGCTTCAGCATTTTTTTGGTTCCTTTTTTATAATTTCTATCTCTATGGGTATTCTCTATTTGATGAGAATACATTCTCCTGATTTGTTGTCCACGATTTCCTTTAGCTGTTTGAGAATATTGATGGCAATTCATATAAAAATTTTAAAGCTGAATGTTTGGACTTCACAAGCAACTGTTACCTTTATTTCTTTTATAAATGGACCATACTTTCTTACTTATTTGCATAGTTTGTAGATATTTTGGAAATTGGACATTTTGAATATTATAATGTAGTAACTTTGGAAATCAGATTATCTCCCTTCCTTGGGGTTTTCTTGCTACTTATTGTGGGTTGAAGTTGTTTGTTTGTTTTCTAACTTCTTTTTGTAAACACTGTATGCTTTGTCATGTATGTCCATTGAAGTCTACATTCCATGAGCTTAGTGGTCAACTAGTGATTTGCACAGATTTCTTAAATGCCTGTGCCCCCCAGTGTACACTTACTGACATGTTTTGATAAAATTGCTTTTCTTTTTTTTGTGAGGAGGACTAGCCCTGAGGTAACATCTGATGCCAATCCTCCCCTTTTTTCCTTGAGGAAGATTGGCCCTGGGCTAACATCCATGCCCATCTTCCTCTACTATTTTTTTATATGGGATGCCGCCACAGCATGGCTTAACAAGCAGTGCATTGGTGCACACCTGGGATCCGAACCAGTGAACCCCAGGCCGCTGAAGTGGAGCGCGCGCACTTAACTGCTTGCGCCATTGGCCGGCCCCTCAAATTGCTTTTCAAATCAGTTAAGAAAACAAATATTCATTGATAGTGTCTTATAATTACATTTATTAGTGCCGTTTGTCTTTTTATGTGCGTTCATATTATTATCTGAGCCCAGTCTCCTTCAGTCTGAATAACTTTTACTATTTCTTGTATGGTGGATGTGCTAGCAAAAAATTATCTCAGTTTTTATTTATCTGGAATGTCTTCATCTCACCTTTATTTTTAATAGATAGCTTTTCTAGTTATAGAATCCTTGGTCAACAGTTTTTTTCTTTGAGCATTGGACAAAAAGATGATAAACAAGGAGCTGAAAAGCTTCCAAGAAGACACACAAATCAAGACCTAGGAAAGTGACTGAACTGAGCCACGATTTTGTAGTGATGGCAGGTGATGGTATATTGGACTGGGCTGGAGATAGCAGGGAGAATTCTAACAGAATGCAGTAGAAGCCTGGGGAGTAGGTGACCCTGACTGCAGCCAAATGGACAATTTATTTGTTAGACAATCAAAGATGGGACATGAGCGGTACACCAGGCTGAATCCAAACATGATTAAATCTGGTGCCTTGGGCTAGATCCATAGGTTGAGTGGGGAGAAAAGTCACTACTTTGACATCAGGTGGTATTTGATTAAGATAGTGCCACAGACATGGTAGTCATGATTAAGGTTAAGGTTAAAGTTACAGTTCATTATAACAGATGACAGGTGGATGGGTGTCACAAAAACTAATAAAATCTGGCAGTTGCTGAGGATTGGGTTCTCTAATTCTGAGTGTGAAATAAAACAGCCCTATGAGTAGAAACAGCAGAGGAGATTGGGGGATGGGTGTGGGAGAACATATAACCTGGGAGCCTGGATGTCCATGTAGAAATAAGTCACCCGGAGAAGGACAGTGCATATGCCAACCCTCAGTGCTGCTTGAAGGAAGGTGTCCTTTCTGTCCTCCCAAAATGCACCTGCCCAACAGGTGGAGGTGTAGGGGTGCAAAGGAGCCTGCATCTGCTTCCACGCCAGGTGCCCTCACTCAGGCTGTGTCCTCTGGAGAAAAAGCCCTTCACCTGCATAGGTCTGGGGGAGGGGCACTTTCCTCATTCCCACAAAAGTGGTGGATAGTGCAGATGTGGCCCTGAAATCCAGGGACATATGTGAAGGCCACCAGGAATCTTTTGTATCAGTGAAGATACATTGGATAATCTGACATGGAAATAAATATGAAAAAAAGTCCTTTTGAAGGTAGGATTATTGTTTGACTTCTGTTATGTAGACAAGGACTGAGACCATACAACCCACCAGGCCAAGATGACCTAGGAAAATGAGCTCACATGTGGAAAAGTTTGAAAGCCAGCTGTTCCTTGTCTGCTGTTTTCAAGGAATTAGTTTGGTTCAGTTTTCTCTTTGGTGGCTCTCCTTTCCATCAATCTCAAGGCCAGATCACCTGATCCTACAGGTGACACGACAATCATGGGCCTGGAGAGAGATGAGCTGACAGCATCCCGTTCTTATGACTATGTCTTGGGTCCACAGTTCACGCCCAGGATAATTCCAAAGGCTCAGCTGGGTGAGTGTCTATGTCTCAGCTTCATGAACAGCGAGTGCTCAAGACCCTAGGTGGGTGGTGGGGCGAGGTAGGATTTTCTCAGTGATGTGTTAGGATAATTCTCTTCTCATAATTTTGGTTTTACATCTCACTGAATCATAACTAATCAGTAAGTATTTCCAGATGAAACATAAATTTCATTAATATTAAGATCACAATAATTTATAATTTGTGGAAGGAAGTTTGTAATTTTATGATGTTATTTTGAATTGCAATTTTATTTGAATATTTATCATTTTAATAAATTAGTTCAGAAACAAATTATTTTATGCATTTATGGAAAATTTAACCTTTTAAGACACAGCGAGTCTGAGGTAATCCAGGATGATTTAGTCTTACTTCCTTTTTTTAAACTTGGACCACACTTTAGCATATTTCTAAAACTTTGGTTGTTTACAATAATGTAATTAAACACGAGATTTTCTACGTTTCACAATAGTGAGAGTTTAGCAGATGACGATAAAGAATAGTATGTTTATTCCATTATAGTAATTGTTAACAGAGGGATTCCTTTTGTTGTTGTTGTTACTACAAAACTATCTGGAAACGTCACTTTCTGTTGCATGTCTAATCTCTGTACGGTTAATGACTAACTTACAGAAATGGAAGCATGGTAGCACTCAGCATGATATCAAATATTTCCTTAAAATAAGTTGTTTAATATTTTGTGTTATTTAAATGGACTACAACTTATAAAATGCTCTGTATATTAGCTTGAGTGAGATTGCTTAGTGATGAGAGAATCATAATTTGCAAACTTGAATGACATAGCATTCACTTATAATTATAAAAATTTCTAAATATAATTTCTAAGTATAAAAAAACTTATAATATAAAAAACTATGCTCAAAATTTACTATCTCTGCTGTTTCCTCTGAAAGTTTTAAATTGTTATTAGCTCAATAAGACACATATTCACAAAACTGATAAGTAAATTTCAATTTAGTCATTTAAATTAACAAGTTAACATTGTCTGCATCGAGTCTTCTAGTGTCTGTGTGTCTTTAAAATGGAAGACAGCGAGGATGGAACCAAGATGCTGTTGAAAACAGAAATGAACAAAATGATGATGACAGGGATTGTCTGTCTGTGGCTCTCAACTGCATCAAAACCTCAAGAAACTTGATCAGTAGAAAACTTGTATGTTCCTGAACACTGGAGAATTTTAAGTTTTTCTTAAAATAACTCATGTTAAGCCCCTGCATCTCATGTAAAGGAGGGAAGATGTCAGAGACAATGGGCCTTGACTAACCTGAAGAGAGTTCTTGGAGCACAGAAAACATGCTTTCCATTTCCTTCCTGAAACAACATTTGAAACAACAAGTTGTGATCTCCTCATGACTGTGATGCACAGGGTCACGGTGGTAAAAGATCTTGCAATCCTTTATGAGAAAAAGTGTCACATTTTTGCTCAGATCTTTTTGGTTTCCGTGGTCAGAAAAACACACTGCAGACAGGATTTTAAAGTTTCCAGAAATAGATAACACAGGATTTGTGTTTGAGCCCGTCCAGTGTTTTCCTGACTCCTACTTCTGCAGCAACATGTCCCCTGCCCATGTTTTCCCCGTTTAAGCCAAGAATTAAATGTCCTGGGATTATGAATACCCTCAGTAGCAAGCACTTTGCTTCCAGCTGCACCCTACATGAAGTTCAATTGCCAAAGAACAGTGGGTGCATTTCAGGTTTTCAATGGTATCTGGAACTTACCATCATGATTCTGTTTACATTTGTACATTTCACAAAGGCTTTTCATGGCACTGATCTAGCTGGGAAAGGTAATTTCCTTTCTGATATTGCCAGGTGTGTTTCTAAAGTTGCGAACTATTGCCTCTGACCCAACCAACCCCCGGTTCCCCAACCAGGTCACCTGCAATTCTCACAAGAGCTGTATGCTGTCATTGACCAGTCATGGGTTTTACCATGCTTTTCATAGAATATGGTAAAACCTATAAGGAAAATAACTTTTTATTCATACAATAATAAAAAACCCACAGGATATTATTTTGTGATCTAGATTTCACTTAACTATATGCTAGGCAAAGAACTACATTAAAAAGATATCCATCATAAAATAACACAACACTAAACATTAGATATTATTATATAGATGAAGAAATAGGCTTCATCAAACTTTTTTTCTCAAAAATAGTATATTGTCTAATGCAAAATAGCACTTGGGTTTTATTAATGGCTTCTTCCTTTGATTACAGTCCTTCTCTTCTTCAGACATCTGGTCTAAGCTCTTAGACTTCATGACCAGTCTTCTGTTCCCTGTGCCTTTAATGGTGTTATTTCCCCCACCATTGTCCATGATTAGGCTTATACTTTGGGGCCAATAATAGTGCGAATAGCCAAAAGTGAAGGCAGTCTGATGAGGGTGAACTTGAGCTGCATTTTCTGTCTTCTGAGAGTGCTCAGGGGCTTCACTCTCAGCCCCAGGACAAGCTGGTCATCACTTCTCACAGTGAACGCTGAGATGTGCATTCAAACTGCTAAGTTTCTAAGGTATCAGTTAGGACCCAAGTCTCCTTTACACTCAGACCAAACTACATGGCCTCTATGAATTTTTCTTCTATTCCACTTCTCCAAGGTCTGCACCACGTTTTCAGATCCCATGAATATTTCATGTTGAGGTTGCCAGATAAACCAAATGAAAATACAGCGCACACAGTTAAGTTTAAAATTTGGAAAGACAACAAATAACATTTTAGTATAACTGTGTAACGTTTGCCTGTAATATTTGTATGCACTACCTGGGGGTATTAAAGATATTATTTGTAGTATATTACTATGTATAGTAACTATTTGCCTGAAATTCATATTTAACTGACTGTACTTGATCTGTTAACCCCAGTCCTTGAGAACCATAGTCCTCTCACGTCAGGCTCAGCACTAGGGCCCTCAAGAGCCTCATGGAGAAGGATGCCCATGGTGATCCAGCAGATACACTCCTTCTCAGTGCGACAGTCAATTTCAGAGTGCAGGCATGAATTAGAAGCAGTGAGACAGACATTCCATGGGGTGAGAGAAGAAAATATTAAAATTATCCATGTTACTTTACCCAATATTTTCCCTATATGTTTAGGTAATGGCTTAAACTGTATGTAGAATATTAATAAAATGTTTCAGACACAGTTATTAAATAATTCCCCATATATTGTTGGTGATTCCCAAATATTTGATTACTTGTCCTGGGATTAACGTGATCCTTAGATGTAGAGACCATTGTGCCTCCGAGTCAGTATTACCCTGGTGCTTCTCCTGAGTGTGACGCGGCAGCAGAACCAAAGTGTGTGTGGGCGCAGACGTTTGCCTGTGAGAACCGCTGGTTGTTTGGTTATGGCAATGACGCAAATATGTCCCTTTACTAGATTAAGCTTTGGGAGAAAGAGTAAAAAGCATTTACTCAACTATGAAATGTCTCCTTTATAAATTCGTTTCTATCAGGTGGTCTTAGATCAATGTTCTGCCTCAGCTGTGATTTTCTGAGTTTGAGCCAATAATACTATTAAATTATCTGCATTGTTTTTCACATTTATATTTATGGGCCACTGTGTTTATAAATGATCTTAAAAACATAACTGAATACTCTTTCATCTCAGAAGAGGAAGAGAGGAATTGTGGGGATTTCCTTTGCACAGCATGATACAGCTGAATTTTTCTAAGCCCTGGATTGAATTAATTTGATCAAATTATGATGCCTGCATCCAGGGCAAATAACATGAGAAAGTAATTTCAAAACCATTCAGTGATATTTCACAAAGGATTCTGTTACAGAGATTTCGTGATTAAGGCATGAGCGGAGGCATCTTTAGTAATGGAGACCTAAGTATCTTTACAAGGCCTGGCAGGGTATCCCTGTATTAAGTGAAGTCTCAAGACATGAAGTGCCATGTGAACACTGTGATGCAACCTCCTGAATGTCATAAAGTCCAGAAACATTTTTTTGTTTGTTCTCTTGAAAATTGAGATCAAGATTTTAGCGATCCTCTGCTGAGATGAAGAGAGTTTCCATAAGGGGTCTCTGTATGGAAACTCTACTGGGAGAGAGCTAGGATCATTTCGAGGAGATACACTTCTTATAAAGATGTCCGCATCTCAATCCCACACTGTGGGAATACAGTCTTAGGTAATATGACACAAAGGAGTTAAGGTGCAGATGCAGTGAAGGTCGATAATCAGCTGACTTTAGGATAGGGCAGGCCCCACCCCATGTAATCACAGAGTACTCAAATGTGGAAGAAGGACCGAAAAGAAAAAGCATCAGAGTGATTTGATGTGGGATAGGCTCAAAGGAATATTTTTTTTCCAAAGTTTTTTGGTAATTTTTTCCCCATTAGCATAAAATGTTCATTTGTACAAACACTCATGATTTGTTTTTTAATAAAAATTGTGTATATTTAAGGTTTACAGCATGATGTTTTGACATACATACACATAGTGAAATGACTACTACAATCAAGCTAATTAACATATATTAACATTTCTCCTTACATTGTTACCACTTTTTTTGTATGGTGAGAACACCTGAAATCTACACTCTTAGCAAATTTCCAGTGTATAACACAGTATTATTTTAGACTTATTTATCATACATAACTGCAACCTTGTTCCCCTTAACCAACATCTCCCCATTTTCCACGCCTCCCCCCCCCCACCCCCCAGGTAACCACCACTCTACTCTCTGCTCTCATGTATTCAACTTTTTTAGATTCCACATAGAAGTGGGATCATGCAGTATTTGTCTTCTGTGTCTGGCTTATTTCACTTAGCATAATATCCTCCAGGTTTATGCATGTCGTTGGAAATCGCAGGATTTTCTTTTTAAAGGTTGAATAATATTCCAATGTATATAGACACACTACAATTTCTTTATCCATTCATCTGTCAACAGATGTTTAGGTTGTTTCCATATCTTAGGTATTGTGAATAATATTGCCATGAATTTGGAAGCACAGATGTCTCTTCGAGCTACTGATTTCATTTTATATGAACATCACTGTTTAGAAAGCATTTGTTTACTTTCTGCATTCTTTCATTTAATATTCACACTCAGAACAGTGAGTCCCAATACCCTAGTAGTATAGATAATGTGCACCCTATACATATATGATTGTGGATGTGTTGGTATGTGATATGTTAATTATTTAGTGTATAAACTAATATTGAGACTGTATTTTTAAGAATTTAAATGAGATAGGGTCAATCAAGAATAAATTGGTGAAATTAAAATGATGGGGGAAGTGATTACTTTGATTATGGAATGAATAACACGGAAGAGGGGAGATCTTTTGTTTATTTTTTCTGACTATAAAACATGTTTCTTCTTTTCCATTAAGACCATCACTTTCCATTTATGTTACCATTAAGAAATGCCATTTTCTCCCAAGCTGCCATCGGACTCACTGCCAACATATTCCTCCTTCTCTTCCACATCTTCACAGCCCTTCTGGATCACAGGCCGAATGAGCTCACTGAACTGACCATCTGTCACTTGACCCTCATCGACACAGTGATGCTCCTCACCAGGGTGTTCTTGAAGGCAACACGTTTCCGCGTCTTCCCTCTGGGAGTCACTGAAATGAGTGACACGATGATGGCGCAGTGTCGAAGGAGATACAGTCTCCACATTCTGTCACCACACTGAGGTGCAGCACCTCGTGCAACATGAACAGGAAACTGACACAACATGTGAGTTACTTCACTAAAACTGAATCCAAGGCCATTCCTCACAAGAGACAGGACTGCGTTTAGAGAGCAGGAGCCAGCCATCCGCGCCACGTCACAGGCCGGATCAGTGTCCTTAAACTCTTACCCTGGAAACTGAGCACGAAGAGTCCCACGGACCAGCAGCAATTCCGACCAGAAGTGCAAGCGCAGGACCCCTCACCCCTGTGCCGCCATCACAGTCTTGACTGGCCGTCGGTGGCTCTGCACCGTCCCACCTGCACTGCAGGACAGGACCGACCTGTCCTTCCCGGAGCCTGAAATGCCACAGGCCGAGGCCCCCTCACAGCTCCCTCGGACGGAGGCACTGCACACTCAACGCAGGCTGAGGTGCCTGGACCAGACCGCCAGGCTCCCTGACCGTCCGGATCTTACCTTCTAAAGGAGGAAGGAGACATGCTTCTAAATACACTCACTTCTAACGTTCAACTTCCTAATTTCTATTAAGATTTGTTTTTGGAGACAGAGGGCCCACTTGCTAGCTGTAGGACACGTGACTTAACTTCTCTAAGCCTCAGTCTCCTCACCCATGAAATGGGCAAAGCTGCCGGCTCTGCCCGGTGGAGTGGGAAGACGGGACAGGGGCCAGGCTCCAGCAACGTGTGCAGCACCCGACCCTGGTTTTGAGCACCTCCTCCTCCTCTCTGTCATATGCGTTCAGGCCTCGAGACTTATAAGATGAAACTGAATCACCCTCCCCCAAACAAAAAACCACTTTTGTTTTATCATCAGAATCAATTTCTCCAAAATATGTACTAATACCTCTGCAGAACAGAAAACATTACGGAACAACAGTTCAGAAAATATTAAAGAGAAAAACCAATACGTGTCTGCTTTGAAACGAAAGTTCTCAGTCACTAACATGTGCACAGATTGACCAGCACGCGAGTCCACTCTCCAAGGTCCCTGTATCGACTCTCTGCTCTCAGACTGACCAGCTCCACTGCGGCTTGATGCCAGAGCCTGCGTATATCTCCCAGAGAGGGCACCCCTCTGTGGACTGCCCTCATTGTAGTTTCAGCATCTCTACACGCGATATCTTATCACTTATGAAGCAGTTCACATACCTCCTGAGTTAAAAGGACTCAAACCTTGGAAAGAACGCCAGTCTCCAGGCAATGAGTTAAATTGGAAATATGACGACACGCAGGAGAAGCAAGATGGACAGGCACCGTCCACCTGAAGAAAGAGGCCCTTTTAGAAGCGTTTTCCCCCTTTGGTCACCTGGGTCCCAGTCGCTTGATTTCCCACATCTTCTTCCCTGGGATGTCCCTGAGCACACCTGAAGAGGAAGTGGAAATAGTACGTAATTCCATTAGAAGACAATGGTTGGACTTAACATTATTGATCTGATACCTGGAAAAGTAGGGGATTGTGCTCAATGAATGTAACCAACTTCTCTCCACTTGGTACCAATCACACTGTAATTCAACCAGGGGGAACCACAGAAACGTGAACCATTAGATTCTTTTAGAGCTTACCGTACTGCATCACGTTTCAAGACACTTCCCCAAAGCACTTCTTATATTTTCTGAGATCCTATACTTTATAAATAAAATCAAAGGAAGGGCTCTCTCCCTTTCTTTAGAAAACACTTATATTTAAGATAACAGGTTTGCAAGTAGTTATGTTTTAAAATCCCTAATAGTTTATATAAAGATGCTGGTGGTTCAGTTCTGAATGGAAGAAAGAAAAGAAAGATAGAAGGAGAAGAAAAGAACCCAGAACTTGAGCTACATCAGAAAACTGGAAACCTACTTTAGTGAACACACTGGACAGAAGGTCCACATTAAACCCACCGCCCTATAGTGAGCAGCCCTCTCATCCACTCACGCTCACACTCACACACTGGATTTGCATTATGCACAAGCTCTACAAACTGAAGTTCCTACAGTACAGGGATATGCAAGTGACTATTAATTCAGTTTCTGCTCTTCTGATTACCAAGTGCCAGACATGATGTGAAGCACTGGAGATGCAGGCATAAGATACTGGCTCTGTCCTCAAGGAATGGACAGTGTGGCTATTTAAGTGCTGGCACCAGCCAGTTCCTTGAACTGAGAGTGTGTTTTGACACAGCGCTCGTGGCCCCGTGAAGAAGACAACCAGCCCGTGGTCTGACTGCCACCTTCCAGACCTCCACATGCCGGCAGCCCTGGGCCCCCCTCCCTGGTCCTTCTCTTTCCTCCCACACTCAGACCCTCATCCAAAGTGGCCTCCCGCACACTCCTACCTCTAGTCCAGGCCTACTCCCTGAGCTCCAGGCCCGGAGACCCAAAGGCTCCCTGGACATCACAACACAGGTGTCTAACAGGCACCTCACAGTCAGCGCCTACAAAACCAAACTCCATCAGCTCCCACTAAGCAGGATCTCCCCAAGTCTTCCCCACCTGAGTTTCTGAGCTCAGGCCCTAAACCTCCCTCCAGCTTCAACTCCTCCCTCTGCAACCCCGCCCTCACACTTCCAACCTGTACACAGTCCTAAGGTCCGGACCTTCAAACACACCCGGAATTCACCCTCCCCACCCTGACCTGAGCCTCAAGGCCTCTTGCCTGGCTTATTGCAACAGCCTCCTAATTGGTCTCCTTGCTTCTGCCATGCTCTGTGGTATGTTCTCAAGAGCAGCCAGAGCGAGTCTGCTAAACATACGTTCAGTCACGTTACTCCTGCTCTCAAAACCTTCCAAAGGGTCACCATCCCATTGAGAACAGACACCCACTCCGCACTATGACCCAACGAGGCCCCAGGACTGGGCCCAACTCACCCCTCTGTCTTCAGCTCCTGGTTCCCTCACCCCACCTGCTGTACCCTGGTCACACTGGCCTATTGCTGCTCCCAGAGCATGCCACTCGCCCTTCCTCCTGCACTGCTTTCGTGTCTTACATAAAACGCTCCTCCGCAGTGAGACCTTTCCTGGCCATCCTGGCCACAACTCCAGCCTCCTCTTGCTCGGCCCACATCACTCTCCCACATCCCAATCTTCCACACGGTGTCATGTCATGTCAGCCGGGGCACAGCTGTTGTCTCTTCACTTCTCTAGCCCCAGGGTCTAGAACAATGCCTGAGGCAAACTTTGCACTCCAAAATACATGCAGTTCCTTGAACAGATGAGTATAAAAACAACCAGGAACTGCCTAACACTTGGTCAAGGAAGGCTGAATCTGTAAGGACTCCAGGGATCAGTGGAGGCTGGTCCATTAATCGTCCCTAAAAGGACATATGTACAGCATCACATCAGAAAAGAAATTCCCCAGCACACCCTACAGATATCATATGTATTCTTATCAGCATCAACAGAGGTCTTCCACCTTTTCTACTTTGAAGCAGCCTTCCGTGTCCCATAGGGGATCATCCTAACTTGAACATGAGATTTTCACACTGAAGGTAGTATGACCAACATTAAACTGTGCTTTTCACCTTAACCAAGTCTCTCCGAAGAATGGTCATAGGTATGCAAGCAGTAAGAACTTCAAAGAAAGTGGATAAGTAAATAATTGTGTTCCTTCTCCCACCCTATGCCCCTGCGAACAGTACAACAGCCCCTGATACTTTCTTGTTTTAAAACAAACTTCACAGAAAATCCGTCTGGTTAACACGCTCCTTTGGGAGTCAGGGCTACTGTTTCCTCCAGCCACCTAACACATTTAAGTGAAGAGATGCCACAGACCGTTGAAATCTTGGGCGAACATGCCTACGTTACAGTTTACAAACTGGGATTTCAGTCAATTGATGTTGCAGCTGCCAGGAAGAGAAAACCGAAGGAAGAACACTGCCACCCAGGATGACAGGTGGAATTAAATCAGGGGAAAGACTTCCTGGACGGAGGAGGGGTTCTTGAAGGAAATCACTCCCTACAAGGAATGAAAGAACCAAAACTGTTGTGGGATGAAAAAGAGAGCGCGTGTAACAACGCTTTCAAGGCTACTGGACCAAGAGCCACAACATCTTGCATCAAAAATTCCGGAACTGTCCCCTCTGGAGGAGCAGCATAAGAGGATGGGCCAACACCCCACCCCCGCCCCCCGAAAAGCGCCTGGATGATCTGTTGGTCAGTGAATGAAACAACACAACTGCGTGTGCTGTGAGTGTTGGAGCGTCTCCCCTCAGCCCCCAACAGAACCAAGAGAGCTTGCCCGTCTTCCCTCCCGGCGGGGGAGGCAGAAGCCCTTTCAAGACGCGCTCCGCCCGAGCGCGTCCCGCCGCCGCGCTGTCCCTTCTCGTCGCCGCGGCCTGGGCCTGGCGGGGGTCGCCGGGCGCTGCGGGCGGCCTGGAAAAGCGCCGGGACCCGCCGATCCCGACCGTGAGCCCCGCGCCGGCCTCGCCCCGCCCGAGGGCCCCGCCCCGGCCGCCGCCCTGCGCCCAAGCCCCCGGGACGTCCCGGGCCGCGGCGCCGGGCGAGCGCCCCCCGCGGCCGCCCCTCCCGGCTCCCTCCGCGCCCCGTCTTCCCGCGCCGACGCGGCTGGGCGCCGCCATCTTGCCGGACGGCGGCCCCCACGTCCCGCCGCCCAGTCGCCGCCGCCGCACCCCTGGGGGGTCCCGCTAGGGGCCCAAACCCCGAGGTGGTGACGGGCTGCGGGCCGCGAACTGAGCCGACCGGCAGGGCAGGGGGACAAGCCGCCCCTCCCTCCGCCGGGCGCCGGGCTGCCCGCCGGCCACGGCCCTGCCCGCTGGGCCCCGCGGGGAAACTGACGCCGCGCGGCCGGCCCGAGGCGGCCTCACTTGGGGCGCCGGGCCTCGGGGCCGGTCCCGCGAATGAGCCAGCGCCCGGGCGCTGTGTGACCTTGGCCCTGGCTGGCGTCTCTGGCCCGGGCTCCTCGCGTCGCCGTGGCCACCGGCGGTCACTCCCGCGCGCACCCTGAGCCCACCTGGAGGCCGCCCGGCTTCCACCTTAGGGCCTCCACCACCCTCTCACCACCACCCCGCGGCCACCTTAAGCTCCCCTCACTCAAGTTGGTGCTGACAATTTCCAGAAACAGTGTGTTCCGGAAACGCTCCTCTTTTGGTCAGCTGTCCTCCTGCGTTTGCTCTGACTTCTCCGCTCCTTTGATCCTGGGAGCCCGCCTTGATCTCTGCCATCAGGACTGTGGCTGAGCAAATGCAACTTGTACCTGGGTTACCACGGGCTCCCAGATGCTCTGTGACTAGAAGGATCTGGCGGTTCCGGGGAAAGGTAGCTCTGCCCATAGAGGTGAGGCCTGGAGCGGATCCTGACAGCATCCTGCGGGGAGCAGGGCACGGCCCACGCCTCCTGGAGAGGCTGACCCTGCGGACTCGCGGGAGGGGCGCCTTTCCCACTTCCTCCTGGGCCCCCGAGGAAGTTGGCCCCGGACAGGGCAAGGGGTTTGGCTTCCCTCTGGCCTGGCGCCTTCCTGAGGGCTTCTGGAATTCAGCTATTTCAGCGAGTCCCTTTCTGTGGACTTCTACACTGAAGGTGCCAGGACAGTGAACTGAAGGGACTTGACGTGAAAGACCCCCTCGCAGATACTTCTGTTTGATGTTGCAGGGTGTTAAGTTTTAAAGACCTGAATGACGCTTGTCATTTATAGTCTTATTGGAAGTTTACAGTGGTTTGTTCTGAGTCTCATGTTGTTCCCGTCTATCAAAAGAACTGGTAATATTGGAGTATTTCCAGAGGTCAGCCACTGAGCTTTCTGGACAGTTTCTTTTAGAGCTTGTGTCCCCAAAATTTGGTTACTGTGTCTGAAAATGAGGCAGGCTGCTCTTGGCATTCATAATGGTCTAACGTGGTAGGGGGCCAAGGAGGTGGGAATTGGGGGGGAGGTGTTTGGGAGATGGGCTCAGAAAGCATGGAGAAAGTTTAGAAGGTCATGTTACTTAGAAGTTCCTGAGGAGCTAGTATCCACCCAGGTCCTGGTCCACAGCAGCCTCAGGTGGGTTAGATGACCGCAGATGGAGCAGAGAGCCCTGTGGAGTGACCACCCCCACCCCCATGTGCTCAGTTCCATCTCAATAGAAATCTTACCTTAATGAGAAGAAAGGAATATTCAGTATGTTGCTCAGTATCTTCCAGGGGCTGGTTGTGTCTTAAAGGGAGCCGTTTTACCCCTGATAGTGGAAGTACAGTAGGAACACAGACCTACAGCTTTTGAGTCTGACCCCCTCTTAGAGCTGGTCGCCCATCCTCAGCTGCTTGAGCCACAGCTGGCGCCAGACGCCATGCTGAGTGTCTGGGAAGCTCTGCTGGCTGACACCTGGCATGGCTTGTAAATGGGGGACCAACCATCCCATTTTTAGCACCAAAATCCTGCATCCCCAGCACAGCAGGACGGTTGGTCAGCTGTGAGCTTCTAGGAGCTGTTTCTGGGGCTTTCTGAAGCCTGTCCTGTGGTCTTGATGCCATCCTGTGCCATGTGTCTGAGCATCTGTATGCCTTGAGCATATGTAGGAGGAGTTCCTCACCTTCCTTATCTGCCCTGCAGACTGTAAGCTCCTTAAGGGTAGGCAATGGGTCCTGCATCTTTCCATTCCAGTAATAACTTGCAATTAGAAGGTGTTCCTTCAATCGTTACTCGGGTTTTAAATGTGGAAGTCAATACAGGTCTGGATATTTGCAAAAACACTTGTTTTGCTTTTATAGTAGATCATTTTAGGAAAAGACGTTTAATTATGTCTTTCTAATTACTGTGTCATTTGTCCTGCAGGTTCCCCCCAAAGACCTCAAAACGGCTCATCCAGTGGGTAAAAGCTGTTCAGAGGGATAACTGGACCCCCACTAAGTATTCTTTCCTCTGTAGTGAACATTTTGCCAAAGACAGCTTCTCCAAAAGGCTGGAGGATCAGCACTGCCTGCTCAAGTCCATGGCCGTGCCCTCCATCTTTTACCTGATGCCACACCAGGAGAAAGGACACCAGAAAGGCCTTGGGGGGCCTTGGGGGTCCTGAGGGGACATTCGAGTGAAGCAGAAGAGAAGGGAGCTGCAGGTTCATCGTCGTCCTCAGGTGAAAACCTGATGGACAAGCCAGAGTGCTACAAGTTGAAGCGAGCCGCTCTGCAGGGTGAAACTGCACCGAGGGCCACCCAGGAGGCGCCGGTCAGGAGAGGGCACAGCACTCTCTGGAAGGAACTCAGGAGATGGTGTGGCCATCACAGCCTCAGGCAGCCAGGGAGAAGCAAACACCTCTACTGTGGATCTTGGCGATGAGCTCACCACCTCCCCCTATGGGGCCAGCTAGATAAGAGTGGGGTTTCCTCAGATGACTTTCTCTCCCACCCCCAGGATCTGGGGCATGCAAATTTATCGGCTTGCTTCCTTCCTAACAGAATTTTCTTCTCCAAACACAATCCGGAGAGGTGCATCCCCAAGAGCCTGTCGAAAGAAAGAGGTTGGAGAGATACGTGGAGCCTGGTTGCAGGGGGACCAGCCTGGGGCCAGACAAGGGCTTGGCCCAGAGCCGCCAGACTTTATCACTCAGACTGATGCCTCAGAAGCCCCCTAGAGCCCCTCTGTCCCTCTGACACGTCAGCCCGACGCCAGCTGTGGAATCTGCAGAGTGAGCCCAGTGATGCAGCCCCATGTCCATCACCACGGTCATCCTGTCAGCGTCGGGGACCTGCAGACTCCTGACTCGCCGCACTCCTACTGCTTCTGCTCTGGGCAGAACAAGAGCCAGGGGTGCTGCCTGCAGGGGCAGGTGGCAAAGAATGGAGAGCCGAAGACCCTGCGGCAGAGGGTCAGTGCTCAGACAGCAGGCGTCCAAGCTACAGGAGAAGCTGGACGAGCTGAAGACAGTGAGCTTCCCCTCCCTGAGCAGCCTGCTGTCCCCCTGCCAGGGTCAGTACCAGAGCCTGGCGGCTCGCCCCGCCCGGTCACTATGAGGGGTTTCTTGCTATGTGGCTGAGGGCCCCTGAGCACTTCTGTGTGTCACATCCTCCCTGCTCTCTTGGGAGAAGGCTCTGATAGTAGCCGTGCCTTGTAGACAGGGAGCCCAGGCTGGAGAGCTTACCTCCCTCGTTCCAGGGCACTCGAGAGGCATCTGTAGCTGTCGCGGTCTAGCTGGTGGGAAAGGAGGCATTTCAGGTCAGCTGGGAAAGCCAGAACTACCCAGTGAGTGGTGCCTGGACAGTTGGTTTTCCACTTGATCGGGGGAAAGTCAGCTCTATCGCATACCGCACACAACATAAACTCCAAATGAGTTAGGATCTAAATGTCAAATAAAATAGACACAGTAAACTATTAGAAAAGTTTCAGGAGAGTCTTAAAGTCATGAGGAGGTTCTTTCCATTCGTGTTTTAATGAACATCCTCAAAGTTAAGTCTTTTTGAACATTAATAATAATTTCTTTCAAATTTTAAATGTGTTCAAGTAGAATACATTCTCTTTTGTAAAAATTAAAACGCTGCAGAAATATATTTCCCCATTACAGAAGTGGGGAAAATCCCCGCACTTTTATTCCAACTTTTATTCCTTGTTGCTAGTAAAATTTGGCGTGTTATCTCTTAGATCATTTTCTATGCGCTTACATATTTTTTTATGGCTATGTTTCTGCTTTTCTTCATATTTTACTGTTTAGTGCTTGCAAAAATTGGTTTCTAGATCTTCTTTACATATTGAGGATAGTATCTTTTGCCTGTTATCTATACATGGAAAACATTTCCCTACCACGTTGTTCATTGGATCTGGGTCAATGTTTGTCTTGTAGGATGTAAGTAACACTTCAGGTGGAAAAGGCTCTTGTGTGACAGGCTGCTCAGGACCTTCTGGGCCTCCAGGTCAACCATTAGCACAGCCCAAAATAGAAACAAAAACCAAAACCCATCCTGTGTGTTTCCAAATGCACCCTGAGGGAAGAACAGCTCCAGGTGAGGACCACTGATGTCCTGGTCAATTGTCCACTATATTCCCCCATCGTGTTACAGCTTTTTTGCGGTTTCTCATACCTGACGTTACTTCTGGGTACCTTCCTCTGTTCCTATTGGTCAGACTTCCCAACGTTTGTCACTATTACAGGTCCTTCCCGACAGCCAGCCCTTTACTCCATTGATCAGGTCTTCACTGTTGTTTCTACCTCATGAATCCTCACTTCTTTCTGCTTTTTTCTCCTGGAGGGAAGTGCTTAGCTTCTTCGTGTGCAGTTTCTATTTCCTGATCCCTGCAGTCAAGGCTGTGTCCCTTCTCCTGTCCCTTTCGCCTCACACCATGGATGTGCCGTGTGCTGCCCTCATTTCTGTTCATTTCTAAATAGTTTGTAATTTCAGTCGACTCCCTCTTTCACCTGAGTTATTTAGAAGAGTGTGGAGAAATTTTCAAGTTTGATAGATTGGGGGAGGGGAGCTAATTGTTTTGTAATTGTTCTTTAATTTTATTGCTTTAAGCTCCTATAACATGGTCACTTAAAGATATCTGCTTTTTAGAATCTTTTGATATTTCGTTGTGGCTTAATACACCATCCATTCTGGTGACTGTTTCATTGTGGTTGAGAAGAATGTATCCTCTCCAGCAGTTCCTTACACTGCTCTCCCTCAGGCTGAGGCTGGATCTGGCTTATTTGTGTGAGTGAGCAGATCTGTCTCCTAACTCACTGTATCACTCCCTCTGTTGATTTCTAAGAGAGGAAAGGTAGGTCTCCCTGTGATTCTGGAGGTGCCTGTGTCTTCCTGTTTGTGTGTCTAGTTTTGCTTTATGTTTCAAGACCATGTTGTTGGATGCATAAGTGTTCCTGACTATTATCAACACAGAAAACCCCTTTTTGTCCCATTGACACTCTTTTCTTTATCTCCTTATTTTCAACAAAATCCCTTTATCTTATAGCTATATTTGAACTCGATCTGAGAGCTTCTGTCTTTTTATAGAGTAATTTAATCCGTTTGCAATTATGATTGTTGATACGTTGGTATTTTGGCCTTCCAGTTTATTTTATTTTTAATTTGTTAGGCTTTCTCATTGTTTCTTTTTCTGTTCTCCTAGTGGATGTCTTTCAGCTTTTAAAAATAACCATTTAAGCCTGTCTTTCTGTAAATGCTTAGTGTTGATCAGTTCCTGTGTTGTACACTGCCAGCCCCTCACCCTCACTCCCCAGGTGGAGACTGTCTGTGATCTTAGTTCTATATTCTTCTTTTCCCCCTCAATCAGCCACAATTAGATGTAAATATGCATTCTATTGGTTACTTTATTCACCACTATTTTTTTTTAAATTTTTTGTTTATTGCAGTTAACATTGGTTTATAACATTGTAAAAATTTCAGGTGTACATCATTATAATTCTAAATCTGCATAGATTACATCATGTTCACCACCCAAATACTAATTACAACCCATCACCACACACATGTACTGAATTATCCCTTTCACCCTCCTCCCTCCCCGCTTCCCCTCTGGTAACCACCAATCCAATCTCTGTCTCTATGTGTTTGTTTATTGTTGTTATTATCTACTACTTAATGAAGGAAATCATACGGTATTTGACCTTCTCCCTCTGACTTATTTCACTTTGCATAATACCCTCTATTTATTGTATCCAGTGTTTCCTCTTTTTCATAAATACTTAATGACCTTTTTGGAACTCGAATGACAGTAAAATTTTGAGAGGAATCGAGTTTGAGATACTCCTTAGGTGCTGATGCCAGAGAGCCAGCTCCCAAGCTCTTCAAGTTGCCTCTGTGTGTCTACAGAGTGCGGGATGCTGAGTGGTGTTTACAGCCATGGAACTGAATGAGGTTTCCTGGAGAAACTGTGTGTCTGGAGAAGTGCTGGGGCCTAGCCTAGGGGCAGGCAGTGTTCGTAGAGGTGCAGCTGAAGAGGGTCCAGGAAAGGAGACTGAAAAGACAGAGCATGGGGTCATGGGAGCCAGGAGGGGAAAAGGGTATTGCAGAAAGGAGGTCCTCAGCTGAGCTGGATACATCTCTGATCAGAATGGAGAAAAGATGGCTGGACTTGGCCACATGGAGTCACTGGTGACTGCAGTCCCCTTGGAGTGGTGGCAGTGGTGCTGGGTCTAGAGTGGGTGAACGGGGGCTTTAGGGGGTGGTGCTGGAGATAAGGCACTTTGTTTAGGAGATTTAGCCCTGAAAGGGAGTTGGAAAATTGGACAGTAGCCAAAAGGGAACATGGCTTCAAGGGAGAGTTTCATGTGAATGGTGGAGACAAGGGAGCAGGTGTCTGAGCTGTGGGTGGGCCAGGATGGAGAGGAGGAGCTGTGAGGGCCAGGGAGGAGGGTGCTGAGCCCTGGGGAGGTGCAGGGCTGGGTTTTCCCCCCTAGGGAGCGGGCAGAGAGCAAAGGGACAGATGCTGAGCTGGTGGAAAGGCGTACCTGTGCCTCTGCTCCTGTGTTCCCCGGAGTGTGAGGCTGGTCACTGGCTGGGAGTGGAGGGGCGATGCAGCAGGTGTTAGGAGAGCAGCAGTGGGAGCAGTAGGAGGGAGAGAGGACACCCTGGCTTGGTCTACAAGGCTCACCCAGAGCCCCCACTGGGCTCTGTGGTCTCCACCTGTTGGCTCTCTTTGATGTCTTCCTCAAGGTGTCTGCTCTCTTGATGGTTCCCAGTGCTGTTATGAATTCATTCATCAGTCAAGGAATCTTCTGGACATTTTTAGGGATTTTATGTTGAACAGGCTATACACATATTTCTTCAGTCCGTTACCTTTAATCAATCGCTTTACTTTTGGACAGATTCCCTACCACAGAGCTGCGGGGCCAGTGCGCCTGCGGGTTCTAGGGTTTGGGAGGTTTGCCCTCCGGAAAGCCGGTGCTGATGGGCATTCTCACAGGACACGGTGTTCTCTCCCTGAGCCCGCTGTGACTCCAGGTGTCATGTTGTTTTAAACACGGGCCATTTCTAGCAGGGTCCATTGTTGGCATTCCTGTGGACCAGTGAGGATGAACATTTTTCCGGGTTCAGTATCTCCTTGTCGCTTCCCCACCACGCCGCCCCCCACCTTGCTTCCCGAGCTCTGAACCTTCCTGATGTAACCAGGACGTTCACTCTATCCAGTGTGAATCCATATTCTCTCAGTGGACTCAGCGAATACTTGCTTCAAGCATCTGTTTTCTTCTCGTTTCTTCATTGTACATACGATTCTTGAGTTAATCTGGAGTTTTAAAAACGTTTTATTGTGGAAAATCTTGAACATACTCAATTGAGTAGAAAAGTATAATAAGCGCATGTCCCTATCCTCCCGCTTCAACATTTATCAGTATTCTGAGATTCTTGTTTCTTCTATATTTCTACCCAATCCCTACCTTCCATTGATTATTTGTTAATTAATAGAGTGATTTTTAAGGAAAGGTTTACATTGACAGAAAAATGCAGCAGATAGTACAGAGAATTTCTTCCTCCTCCCCACACAGTCGCCCCTGTTATTAACATCTTGCATTACCACTTGTGTTAGCATGGTTCATGCATCACAAGCGGTGAACCAACATCGATACGTTGCTATTATCGAAGTCCATAGTTTACAGTACGGTTCACTGTCTGTACTTGGATTTTGACAAATGCATGATCTCCTGGATTCACCATTACAGTATCCTACGGAATAGTTGGATGGCCCTAAAAATCCCTGTGCTCTGTCTGTTCTTTTCTTCCTTCCCAACCCCAGGCAACCACTCATCGTTATATTGTTTCTATAGTTTTGCCTTGTCTAGAATGGCATATATTTGGAATATGTGGATACTATAGAATAGAGTATGTAGCCTTTTCAGGTTGGCTTCTTTCACGTAGCAATATCTATTTAAGCTTCCTCTATGTCTTTTTGTGGCTTGATAACTCATTTCTTTTCTTTTTTTTTAATATTGACTTAAAATACACATAGCAAAAAATGTACCTTGTAATCAGTTTTTAAGTATAAACTTCAGTGGTATTCAATACATTCACATTGTTGTGCAGCCATCACCACCATCCATCCCCATCACCCTTGTAGATCTGAAACTCTCTACCTATTAAACAATAACTCTCCCTTCACCCCTGCTCCCAGACCTTGGCAGCCACCATTCTGCTTTCTTACTTTATGATTCTGACTCCTCTAAGAACCTCATATAAGTGGAATCATACAGTATTTGTCTTTTTGTGACTTGCTTATTTCACTTAGCACAATGTCCTCGAGTTTGATCCATGTTGTAGCATATTGCAGAATTTGATTCCTTTTTAAGGCTGAATAGTATTCCTTTGTATATATATATACTACATTTTGTTTATCCCTTCATCCGTTGATGGACACTTGGGTTGCTTCCATGTTTTAGCTGTGGTAAATAATGCTGCTTTGAACATGGGTGTCCAGATATCTCTTTGAGACCCTGCTTTTCTTTTGGATATGTACTCAGAAGTGGAATTGCTGGGTCATATGGTCATTCAATGTTTAATTTTTTGAGGAACTTTCATTCTGTTTTCCATAGTGCCTGCACCATTTTACATTTTACATTAATGATGTACAAGGGTTCCGATTTCTCTGCCTCCTCCCAGCACTTGTTGTTTTCTTTTTTGTTTGCATAACGGCTATCTTAATGGCTGGGAGGTGTTATCTTATTGTAATTTTGATTTGCATTTCCCTAATGATTAGTGATATTGAGCATGTTTTCATGTGCTTATTGGCCATGTGTACATCTATTTTGGAGAAACGTCTATTCAAGTCCTTTGCTGATTTTTGAATCGGCTTTTTTGTTGTTGTTGTTTAGGTTTAGGAGTTCTCTTTATATTCTGGATATCAATCTCTTATCAAAAATTTGATTTTCAAATACTTTTCGCCATTCTTTGGGATGCCTTTTTACTCTGTGGATAGTGCCTTTCGATGTACAAATTTTAAAAATGTTCATAAAGTCCCATTTTTGTGTTTTTTCTTTTGCTACCTGTGCTTTTATTGTCATATCCAAGAAATCATTGCCAAGTCCAGTGTCGTAACAGTTTTGTCCAGTGTTTGCTTCTAAGCGTTTTATTGTTTTAGGCCTTACATTTAGGTCATTGATCCATTTTGAGTTAATTTTTGTATATGGTGTTGGCTGAGGGTCCAACTTCACTCTTTTGCAGATTTATATCCAGTCTTCCCAGCACCATTTGTTGAAAAGACTGTCCTTTCTCCATTGAATGGTCTTGGTACCCTTGTCAAAAATCATTTGACCATGTATGTGGGGGTTTATTTCTGGGCTCTCTATTGGTGTATATATCTGTCTTTATGCCAAGACCACACGGTTTTGATTACTGTAGCTTTGCAGTAAGTTTTGAAATGAGGAAGTGCGAGTCTTTCAGTTTTGTTCGTTTTCAGGATTGTTTTGGCTATTCCAGGTCCCTTGTGGTTCCATATGAATTTTAGGATGGGTTTTTCTATTTCTGCAGAAAAATCATTGGGATTTTGATAGGGCTTAAATTGAATCTGCAGATTGCTCTGGGTAATATTGCCACTTTAACAATCTTTCCAATCCACGAGCACACAATGTATTTCCATTTGTGTAAATCTTTAATTTCTTTCTGAAATATTTTGGGGCTTTTATTGTGCAAATCTTTCACCTTCTTGGTTAAGTTAATTCATAAGTATTTTTTTATGCTATCGTAAAGAGTTGTTTTTGTAATTTCCTTTTCAGATAGTTCATAGAGATTGTGTTGTGTATAGAAATGCAACTTATTTTGAGTGTTGACTTTGTATCTTGCTACTTTGCTGAATTCATGTATTAGCTCTAACCTTTTTTGTGGAGTGTTTAGGATTTTCTACATATGAAATCATATCATCTGCAAACAGAGATAATTTTGCTTCTTCCTCTCCAGTTTGGAAGCCTTTTCTTTCCTTTGCTTGCCTAATGGCTCTGGCTGGAACTTCCAGTACTGTGTGGAACAGAAGTGGTGAAAGCGGGCATCTTTCCTAGTTTGTGGTCTTAGAGGAAGGGCTTTCAGTCTTCCAGTATCAAGTATTATATTTGTTGTGGGTGTTTCATGTGACTTTTTTTCATGGTGAGGTAGTTTACTCCTATTCCTCCTTAATCGAGTGTGTTATCACGAGAGGATGTATAATTTTGTCAAGCGGTTTTTTTTGCTTCCTTTTGTTGAAGTGGCATATCACATTGATTGATTTTTGTATGTTGAACAATCCTTGCATTCCAGGAATGAAACCCACTTGGTCAAGGTGTGTAATCCTTTTAATACTCTGCTGAATTAAGTTTGCTAGTATTTTGTCGAGGATTTTTGCATCAATGTTCATAAGGAATATTGGCCTGTAGTTTTCTTTTCTTGCGGTGTTTTTTTTCTGGCTTTGGTCTCAGGGTTATGTTGGCCTCATAGAATGAGTTAGGAAGTGTTTCCTCCTCTTCATGTTTTTGGAAAGGTTGGAGAATAACTGATATTAGGTATGTTTGGTAGAATTCACCAGTGAAGCCATCAGGTCCTGGCCTTTTCTTTGCCAGGAGATTTTTGATTACTGATTCAGTCTCCTTACTAGTTATAGGTTTATTCAGATTTTCTATTCCTTTGTGATTTAGTCTTGGTAGATTTGTGTTTCTAGGAACTTGTCCATTTCATCTAGGTTATCCAATTTTTGGGTGTACGATTGTTCATAGTACTCTTTTATAATCTTTTTTGGTTCTGTAGAATTGGTAGTAATGTCTCCACTTTTATTTCTGTTTTTAGTCATTTGATTCTTCTTTTCTTAGTCCATCTAGCTTAATGTTTGTCAGTGGTTTCATCTTTTCAAAGATGTTTGGCCTATTTTTTAATTGGGTTGTTGATTTTCTTGTTGAGTGTTATGAGTTCTTTGTGTTTTTTGGGTATAAGTCCTTTCTTGCATTAATTCACTACCTATAATAACATCACAGTCCATTTTACCTGTTAAATGTATGATAATGTATGAAATAGAAATGGTAGGAAAAAATTAAACAGGGGTCAGCAACATGGATTTTTCCAAAACTGGGGACCAAAGAAGATGTGTTGCCTGCTGGGCCCAAGGAGGAGCTGGGGAGGATGACGGGTACAGCCTTTTTTTTTTTTGTAAAAATTTTCTCTGAGTCTTTCTTCCTGGCCTGTCTTTTTATTCTCTCAAGAGTGTCTTTAGCAGAACAGAAATTTTAAAGTTTAATTAAGTCCAACTTACCAATTGTTTCCTACATGGATTGACTTTTGGTGTTGTATCTAAAATCTCATTGCCAAATCCAGGGTCATAGAGATTTTACCCTATGTTTTTCTAAGGTGTTTTGTACTTCTGCACTTTATATTAGGTCTGTGGTTGATTTTGAGTCAGTTTTTGTGAAAGATGTAAGGTCTGTGTCTAGATTCCTTTTTGTTGTTGTTGTTGTATAGTCATCCAGTTGTTCCAGCACCGTTTGTTGAATGGACTATTCTTTCTCTATTGTATTGCCTTTGCTCCTTTGTCAAAAATTAGTTTCCTTATTTGTGTGGGTCTATTTCTGGACTCTCTGTTGTTTTCCATTGATCTATGTATTTATTCTTTTGTCAATACCAAGCTGTATTGATTATTGTAGCTTTTTAGTAAGTCTAACTAGGATACTGTGGGTTCTCCATCTTTGTTCTTTTCCATGAATATTATGGTGACTGTTCTGGGTCTTTTTCCTCTCCATACAAACTTTAGAATCAGTTTGTGGACATGCGCAAAATGACTTACTGTGATTGTGGTTGGTATTGTGTTGAACCTATAGATCAAGTTGGGAAGAATTGACATCTTAACAATATTAAGTCTTACAGTCCATGAACATGGAGTATTTCCATCCATTTATTTAGACCTTTTATTTCTTTCATCAGAGTTTTATCGTTTTTTTCATCAAAATCGTTTATATATTTTGTTATAGTTATTAATATATTTAATATTTTACAGTAAATAAATATTATTTAAATATTTCTCTCTTTTTTTGGTGCAAGTTTGAATGTTATTGTGTCTTTAATTTCAAATTCCAATTGTTTATTTCTGGTATATAGGAAAACAATTGATATTTGTATGTTAACCTTGTATCCTGCAACTTTGCTGTAATTGCTTATTAATTCCATGAGGTTGTTTGTGGATTCTCTGGGATTTTCTGCATAGAAAGTCACATCATCTGCAAATCAAGACAGTTTTTCTTCCTCTTTCAATCTTATAATTTTTTCCCTTTTTTTCCTCTTCTTGCATCAACTAGGACTTCCAGTACAGTGTTTGATATGAGTGGTGAGAGGGGCATCCTTGCATCCTAGTTCCTGCTCTCAGGAGGAAAACTTTGAGTTTCTCACCATTAAGTATGATGTTAGCTGTAGGGTTTTTTAAATAGATGTTCTTTATCAAGTTGAGGATGTTCCCCTTTATTCCTAGTTTTTGAAAGTTGTTATCATGAATGGGTGTTAGATTTTGTCAAATATGTTTTCTGCATCTATTGATATGATCATGTGATGTTTCTTCTTTAGTCTGTTGGTGCGATGGATTACATTAATTGATTTTAGAGTACTGAATCAGCCTTGCATACCTGTGATAAACCCACTTGGTCATGGTATATAATTCTTTTTTTACATTGTTGGATTCAATTTGCTAATGCTTGTTGAGGATTTTTGCATCTATGTTCATGAGAGATATTTGTCTGTAGTCTTCCTTTCTTGTAATGTCTTTGTCTGGCTTTGGTCTTAGGGTAATGATGGCCTCATAGCATTAATTAGGAAGTATTCCCCCTGCTTCTACCTTGTAGAAGAGACAGTAGAGAATAGGTAAACTCTCTTCCTTAAATGTTTGGTAGAATTCACCAATAAACACACCTAGTCATGGTACTTTCTGTTTTGGAAGGTTATTAATTATTGATTCAATTTCTTTAATAGATATAAGCCTATTCATATTATCTGTTTCTTCTTGTGTGAATTTTGATAGTCTGTGTCTTTTAATGAATTTGTCCATTTCACCTAAGTTATCCGATTTGTGGGAATAGAGTTCTTCATAGTATCCCTTTATTAACATTTTAATGCTGATGGGATTAGTAGTGACGACTCTTTTTTACATATGGTATTGGTAATTTGTGTCTTGTCTCTTTATTTTTTCTTAGTTAACTGGCTAGGATTTATCAGTGTTATTGAACTTTTCCAAAAAAGCAACGTTTGGTTTTGTTGATTTTCTTTATTGTTTTCCTATTTTCAATTTCATTGGTTTCTGCACTGCTTTTTTTTTCTTTTCTTCTGCTTGCCTTCAACTTAATCACTCTTCTTTTTCTACTTTCCTAAGGTGAAAACTTAGAATTTTAATTTTAGATATTTCTTCTTTTCTGGTATATGCATTCAGTGCTGTAAATTTCCCTCTAAACCTTGCCTTTCCTGCATCCCACAAGTTTTGACGAGTTGTATTTTTCATTTCCATTTACTTCAAATATTTTCTTTATTTCTCTTGATGCTTCCTCCTCTTCCCACTTGATATTTAGACGTGTCTTTAATCTACAAGTATTTGAGGATTTTCCAGTTGTCTTGCTGTTACTGATTTCTAGTTTAATTCCATTGTGTTCTAAGAGCATATTTTGTACGGTCTCTATTTTGGTAATTTGTTAAGATATGTTTTATGGCTCAGCATGTGATCTATCTTGGTGAATGTTCCATGTGAGCTTGAGAAGAATGTGTGTTCTGCTGTTGTTGGATGAAGTAGTTGTTAGTCGAGCTTCTTCAGAGAAACAGAACCAATAGGATGTATACATATACATATATAAGAGGATACTATTATAGATATGGCCCCCCAGAATTATGGATTGCAAGCTGGAGAATGAGGAAAGCTGGTGGAGTAATTCAGTCACTGTCCAAAGGCCTGAGACTTGGCAGGGGGTGGTGGGGTCAGGGGATAGGGGCGATGGTGTAAGTTCCCGTCTGTATCTGAAGGCCCAAGGACCAGGAACATTGATGTGCCAGAACAGAAGACAGATGTTCCAACTCAAACAGAGAGCAAATTTGCCCTTCCTTCATCTTTTTGTTCCATTCAGTCCTTCAATGCCCACCCACTTAGGGGAGGGCATCTGCTTTACTCAGTTCAGCAATTCCAATGCTGATCTCTTCTGGAAACACCCTCACAGACACACCCAGAAATGATGTTTTTCCAGGAATCTGGGCATCCTCGTAGCCCAGTCAAGTTGACGCAGAATATTGACCATCAGAGTAGTCTATAGATATAAGTTATATCAGTTGATTGATGGTGCTGAGTTCAACGATGCCCTTACTGGTTTTCTGCCTGCTAGATCTGTTCATTACTAATAGAGTGATGCTGAAGTCTCCAGCTATGATAGTGGATTTGGCTATTCCTCCTTGCAGTTCTATCAGTTTTTATCTCATGTATTTTGGTGCTCTGTTGGTAGGTACATAGATATTAAGGATTATTATGTCCTGGATAATTGACACCTTTGGTAGTATGTAATACCCCTCTTTATCCCTGATGATTTTTCTTGTCCTAATGTCTGCTTTGTCTGAAATAATATAGCTATTCCAGGTTTCTTTCAATTTGTGTTAGCAGGATATATCTTTCTCTATCCCTTTACTTTTAATTTGTGTCTTTATATTGCACGTGGCTTTCTTATAGACCACATATAGTTTTCTTTTCCGTACTCTGATAGTCTCCATCTTTTAATTGGTGTACTTAGAGGATTCATGTTTAAACTGATTATTGCTACAGTTGAATTAATATCTATCATGGTTGTAACTGCTTTCTATTTGCTTTTTTGGTTCCTCTTCTTTTCTCCTTCTCTGATTTAAACTGAGTGTTTAATTTTATTTCACTTTGTCTCCTTTCTTAGAATATCATTTATAGTTCTTTCTAAAACTTTTTAGTGGCTCTCCTCGAGTTTGCACTATACCGTCACAACTAATCTAAGTCCACTTTCAAATAACACTACACTGCTTCACAGATAGTGCAAGTCCTATATAAGAGAGTATTCCCAATTCCTCCCCTGCCTTCCTTATAAAATTGCTGTCATTCATTTCACTTATACATATGCTGTGATCTCATCATTATTGTTGTAAATTTGAACAAATATTTATCTGTTAGGTCAATTAAGAATAAGAAAAAGAAAATATTTTATTTACCTTCAATTATTGCTTTTGTGATGCTCTTCTTTATCTCACTTCGGGTTTCTGACCTATATCATTTTTCTTCTCTCTGAAGAACTTCTAGTATTTCACATAGAGAATGTCTACTGGCAATGAATTCTCTCAGGTTATGTATGAAAAAGTCTTCATTTGTTCTTTACCTTTGAAGGATAGTTGCACTGGAGATGGAATTCTCCTCTTTTCTTGCATGTCTTCTAATGAGAAGGGCACTGTAATTTTCCTTCTTATGCTGAAGGTAAGGCTTCTTTTCCTCTGGGTTCTTTCAAGATTTTCTTTGTCTTTGGTTTTCTGCAGTTTGAGTACGATATGCCTAAATGCAGATTTTTTTGTATTGATTGTATTTGGTGTTCTCTGAGCTTCCTGGATCTGTGATTTGGCATCTATCCTTAATTTGGAAAAATGTCAGCTATTATTACTTCACATATCTTTTCTTCTCCTTTCTCTCTTTCTTTTCCATCTGTTATTTCCATTATGCATATGTATCAGTTTTGTAATTGCCAACAATTCTCTGATACTCTGTTCTCCCCCCAACCCATTCTTTGTTTCTGCATTTCAGTTTGGGAAGTTTCTACTGTTGTATCTTCAAATTCACTGCTTCTTTCCTCAGCCTTGTCCATCAAAAGCATTCTTCATTTCTCTTACAGTTTCTTCCCCGCCCCGCAAAGCCCCAGTAGATAGTTGTGTGTCATAGTTGCACATCCTTCTTGTTGCTGTAGATGGGACGCGGCCTCAGCATGGCCGGAGAAGCAGTGTGTCGGTGCGCGCCCAGGATCAGAACCCGGGCCGCCAGGAGCAGAGCGTGCGCACTTAACCGCTAAGCCACTGGGCCGGCCCTCCTTACAGTGTTTCTGATTTGTGGGGTTTACTTTCGATTCTTTCTTACTGTTACCTCTCTTCTTACATTGCTCATCGGTTCTTGCACGTTGTCCATTTTTTCCGTTATACTCCTTAGCATATTAATCACAGTAACTTTAAACTCTAAGACTGATAATTCCAAAATCTCTGCCATATCTGAGCAGGGTTCTCATGCTTGCTCTGTCTCTTCAGACTGTGTTCTTTCTTGCCTTTGTGCATGCCTTGTAACTTTTTTTAAAGGTGGACATGATGTATCAGATAGTAGAAGCTGACGTAAATATGCCTTTAGCTTGAGGTATCGTGTTAACCTGGCCACCTAGCATTTTGACTGTGTCTAACCTCTACTGTAGCTGTAGCTGTAGATGCCAGGGGCTTCAAATTTCTCTAATGTCCTTATTTTTTGTCTCTTCTTTTGTCTTTGGGTTTCCCTATGAAATGTTTTTATAGGGCCTGTACCTTTGGGCTTTTCTGCTTTGATTAGTGGATCATAACATATTAGAAACTATCAATCTGAAAAAACAACCTCACTCTTGGCTCACTGGAATAGTGGTAAAAACTACCAGGGCATCAGTAAGAACTATCCTGTTTTATGGCTGCTGTGAGATTTATTCCTTCAGGAAAACAGGTAGCACTAAAACTGGAGTTAGGTAGAGGTTCAGAGTTTATATAGCACAAGTGTATATGGAAGAGCTCTGTTTCGTCACATGGGCTGGACTTAGCTTTCAGAAGTGTACTCTATGTGAAGAGTAGTACAGACACACCAAGTTTTGTCTATAGTCACATCCCTCACTTAACCATGGAGTTTGCATCTCTTTGCAGCAGGAAGTGGAGAAGCTGCCAGTTTTGGAGCCTGTGCCTTTGTCTTCGCAACCCCTGGGTGCACTGAGTGTGTGAGCCAGGTATGCAGAATAAAGATGCCTTACCTGGGACTCCTGTTAGTATCGTCATAATTTTTTTTTTTTAAAGATTTTATTTATTTATTTTTCCCCCCCAAAGCCCCAGTAGATAGTTGTATGTCATAGCTGCACACCCTTCTAGTTGCTGTATGTGGGACGCGGCCTCAGGATGGATGGAGAAGCGGTGCCTCGATGCGCACCCGGGATCCGAACCCGGGCCGTCAGCATCACAGCGCGCGCACTTAACCACCAAGCCACGGGGTCGGCCCAGTATCGTCATAATTTTTATTCTGTCTTTCTCACTCTTATTTTTAGTTCTGATACTCCCAAATTAGTTCTGGCTGATTGTATTTTACTTCTACCGAGGGTGATCTTTTATTTCCCTTACCTCTTTCTTTAGGAGAAATTTTAGTTTTTAGAGTATTTGGAAGATACTATATATTTCAATAAATATTTGCCCATATATAAAGTCCACCAGCTACCATTGCTTAAATTGTTACTTCTGCCATAATTTTTCTTTAGTTTCATTTATAGGTCCTACATGCCCTTTGCTGCTTCTTACTTTGTTCCTAGGAGTTACCCAGTAGAATTAAACTAATTGGCAATTTTTATTCCTATTGAAACACTAGAAAAAAATGTCTGTGGCGTGTGGAAATTGTAATGAACTTGGTCATTCTAACCATTTTTACAAGACTGTCCTAGCCTAGGTCTAGAGAAGGAACTCTAGGTTTATGTACCTTTCATCTGGTTTCCCCTCCTTCCATCTTATCTTCTTACCTTTTTTTTGAAAAGTGTAATTACTGTCTTCACTAGGCACATTTAAAGTGCTCAATAGCCGTGTGTGTCTAGTGGCTACTGTATTAGCACAGTAGCCTTAGCTACTGTGGTGGAAATTAGCACATTTCCATCATCACAGAAAATTCTGTGGGGCAATGCTGTTCTAGGAAATGAAGTAAGAGAAGAAAGTCTGTATATACAGTATGAAAGATGAGATTAAATGATCTATCTCTTTTTGCTAATGTATGTTTATCTATGTAGAAGACCCAAGAGACTTTAGTAACAACTATAATTAATAAGAGAATTTGGATTCAAGATAAATACACAACAATAAATAATTTTATTTATTATAGCTGTATACACCTAGAAAGGGAAATGAGATAAACTTTATATTTGCAATAGCAGAAAAGAGAACTCATAAACCAGACAAGGAAATATACATACTGCATGATTTCGTTTGTTTGTGGAATCAGAAAAAGTCAAACTCATTAAAGCAGAGTAGAATGGTGGTTCCCTGGGTCTAGGGGGGGTGGGAGGGAAATGCAGAGATGTTGGTCAAAGGGTACAAAGGTTCATTGATGTAGGATGAACTCGTTCTGGAGATCTAATGCCCAGCATGGTGACACAGTTTGTAATACTGAATTGTGTACTTGAAATTTGCTAAGAGAGTTAATCTTAAGTGTTCTCACCACAAAAAAATCATAACTATGTGAGGTGATGGATATGTTAATTAGCTTCATTGTGGTAATAACTTCACAATGTGTATGTATATCAAAACATCACATTGTACACGTGTATATTGTGTGTATATATATACACACAATATTTTTTGTCAAGTATACCTCAGTAAAGCTGGAACAACAACATTTTTTTAAAAATAATTTATAGAATACTTTGAATAAATCTAACCAGAAAGACACAAGACCTATATGAAGAAAACTATAAAACCTCATTATAAATATTTTGTAAGTAACAACTTCATGAGCTCAAGAAAAGGAACCTGCAGTGTTCTAGAATGGGGAGACTTAATATCATAAAAATATCAGTTCTCCCAGAATTAATATATAAATGTAATGCAATTCCCGTTAGAATCCCAGTGAGATTTTTTAGGGGGAATTGGATAAAATGAGTAGCCAAGAAAAGTCTGAAAAATAAGAACACTGATGAATACATTGCCTTGCCTAGGTATGAGGAAATGCTATTGAGCCAGTATGATCAAATTGACATAATAGTAATCTAAGTTTAGACAGCTAGATCAGTGTAACGGAGTAGCAAATCCAGACTGAGATCCTAGGATGTGTGAAAAGTTCATGTATGACCAAGGCAGTAGTTCAGTTCAGTGGGAAGAGGGTACACTATTTAATCATTGATCCTGGCACAATGGACTATCCATTTGGAAGAAAATAAAAATGGATTCTTACACAATTTTGAAAACTAAATTCCAGCTGGCTTAACACTAAAATAAAAATAAAAGGGTAAACATGGAAAGTCTGGTGGACGGTGGGTACAGTGCAGGGGTAGAGGAAATCTTTCTAATAAAGACTGCATACCCAGAAGCTCTATAAAGGAAGAGAGAGACTTACTCAACTATATAAACATTAAAAGTATATTTTTGGATAGAGAAGAAGAAATCAGTTTATTCTGATATTTCCAATTCAACATTAAGATTATAGAATTTGTACTCAACTTTAGTTTTGTGTTTGTCTCTTTTGACTTTTGCTGAAATCTCAGTTGCTAATAACGTTAACATAATTATTTACTTTATTCTACCATGAATATCTTATAGTTTTAAAATAACAATTCCAGTATTATTACTAACAAATATGATTATTGAATGTAATTTAAAATTTCTTTGTGTTTCTTCTTGTCTTTGGGGTATATCCTGCCCGTTTAGTGAAATTACTGTGCTTTAAAGAATAGTTCTCTGTGTCGCTCTGCCAAAAACTGCTATATATTTGAGTCATTTGTTGCATTTATTTTGTTTTCAAGTTTTAGGGACTTTTGGGTGTAATTTTTATAATTATGAAAAAAAGGTACGTGATTCCCAAGTGAAAATGATAAAAGACACCTTCGGAGAAGTCTAGCTTTCCATCCTGACCCCCAGCAGCCTGTTCCTTCTTCTTAGAGGTAGCCATTTTTATTAGCTCTTATTTTCTACTTCCATTGTTTATTTTTGAATACCTAAACAAAAGGTTATATCTGGCCTTATTTCCCCTTTTCTTTAAAAAAGGACATACTATAATACCGTTCTGTACCTTGTCTTTTCATGTAGTGGTGTATACTGGCGATCACTCCACAGCAATATATAGAAACCTTTCTCAGTTCTTTTGACAGCTGCATGGTATTCCATTGTTCCAATGTACCATATTTTATCCAGGGAATCTCCTATGATGGACATTTGGGTAGTTAAAGACTGGCAAAAGTTTATTGCTGGTGGGTGTGTGTGAAAAAAGTAATGAAAAATGATAGAAAATATATATTTTGGTCTCTGCTGCCAGTTCGTGGCACAGAGCTCCTAAAACCCTTGTAGTTTCATAAACGATAAAAGTACCAGTAGCATCTTTGTTCTAGTATTTGGCCTTTGACCCTGGTTCCTGACACAGAGCTCCTAAATCCCTTGTAAATTGCTGGATGATAGGAGTATCATTTGTTCTAACAAGGTGACTCTTAATGGGCTCCTGAATAACTTCAGGGTAGGAGCTCATCTCCAGAAATACCAAGCCGTGATTAGAAGTTTGGAACTTTCAGCCCTGCCCCCAACCTCCAGGAAGGGGAAAGGGGCTGGAAGTGGAATTAATAATCCATCATGCCTACGTGATGAAGCCTCCGTAAAAATCCCAACAGGGAGTTGGCCTCGTGGCGTAGTAGTTAAGTTCTACATACTCCGCTTCAGCAGCCTGGGTTTGTGGGTTCAGATCCCAGTGCAGACCTACACCACTCATCAGCCATGCTGTGGCAGTGACCCACCTATAAAATAGAAGAAGATTGGCAAGAGATGTTAGCTCAGGGCGAATCTTCCTCAGGGAAAAAAAAAAATTCCCAGTAGTACAGGGTTTGGAGAGAGCTTCTGGGTTGGTGAACACATTCACATATCGGGGGGTGGTGCAGCCCAGCTCCACGGGGCACAAGCTCCTGTGCTCAGGACCCTTCCTGACCTCACCTTGTATATCTCTTCATCTGGCTGTTCGTTCATATCCTTTATTATGTCCTTTATAATAAACCAGTACATATAAAGTGTTCCCTGAGTTCTGTGAGCCATTCTAGCAAATTGTCAAGCCCAAGGAGCAGGGCATGGGTACCCTGATGTATAGCTGGTCAGTCAGAAGTGGGACTGTCAACTGATGTCTGAAGTGGGGGCGGGCATGTGGGACTGAGCCCTTAGCTTGTGATATCTGATTCTAACTCCGGTAGTGAGGTTAGAACTGAGTTGAATTGTAGGACACCCAGCTGGTGTCGGAGAATTGCTGGATGTGTGGAAAACCCACACACCTGGTGTCAGAAGTACTGTGTGGTAGTAGTGTGAGAGGAAAGGAGAAACACAGGAGGAAGAGTGTGTTTTCCCATACAGGTATTCTTCCACATTGATGGTAGAAATGTTTAGTATTATAGCCGTGGTATGCAATCCGGCAATATCTATTGAAAATGTTAAAGATGTATATAGTATCATCCCATTTTTCAAAACAATCAATTATAAAAAAAGAACATGTTTACTTATCTATCTCTATCTATCTATCTATCTAGGCTTATCTAACTAGGGAGAAAATAAAAAGAAACATATTAGGTTGTTAATAGGTGTGACGGGGGTATGATTGGAGAAGGGTTGGGGTAGCCAAGAAAAAAGACCAAGGAAAAAAAGGCTGTGGTTAATAAATAAAGCACGTATATATTCACATTGATGCATTTAGATAAAATTGTGTGAATATACATGAAAATATTTTTAAAATTATTTAGCAAATACAGTGGGGGAAAGATCCCATTTAATATGGCAGTGTAAAATTTTAGATTGCCTAGGAGTTAAATGGATGTATGAAGAGAACTTTGAATCTTTAATGAGAAACATAAAAGAAGACTTGAAAGAGGTGTTCCATATTGCAAGGGGCAGGCTCAATATTGCAAAAATGTCTGTTCTCAGATTATTTGTAATTGTATTGCAATTCCAATAGGATTTTCATGTTGGAATTTGGTAAAATATTCTGAATTTCATGGAAAAGAAACAGCGCATTTTGGGGGAGCGCAGTGAGGGGTACTTGCTCTACTCGGTGTTAAGATGTCTGTAGGGCAACAGTAAGTAGGACAGCATGGCAGTGGCGCAAGGCCAGGCCATGGGTGGCTGACCAACTGTCCCAGTTTACCCGGGATTGAGGGTGCCCAGGACACGGGGCTTTCAGTGCTAAAACTGAGACAGTCCTGAGCAAACTGGGATGACTGGTTGTCCCAGCAGCGGAAAAGAATAGGTGGCCCAGAAACAAACCTTCATGGGTAATAGAGAATCACCAATCAAGGGGAAAAGGAATGATTTTGTAAGAGATGGTGTCAGAGAAATGGCAACTATTCAGAAAAGAGTAAATGAGACCCCCACCTTATGCCATAGTCCAAAATAAATTTCATATGGGTTGGTGAATTAGGTATAAATATGAAAAGTGAAAACATGAAACAGTAAGAAGTTACATAGGTAAACATTTTAGTCATTGTGATGTAGGGAAGAACTAAGTATAAATACAGCAGAAGATATCACTGAGGAAAATACTGATATATTTAAATATAGAATTTAAGTTTTATATACATCAGAAAACAACACATAAATGAGAAATGGAAATTATAAATTGGAGGAAAAGACTTGCGAAAATATACGATAGGCAAAAACAGCCGCAGCCAAAGGAGCCCAAGGAGACGTGGCGACTAAATGTGCTGTGGAATCCCGGATGGGACCCTGGAACAGATAAAGGACACTAGGTAAAAAAATAAGGAAATCTGAAGAAAGCGTGGACTTTAGCTAACCATAGCCTATCAATATTGATTCATTAATGCGCCAGCCCTCATGGCCTAGTGGTTCAAGTTGGGCGCTCCCAGCTTCAGCAGCCCAGGGTCGCCTCCCAGTCGTGGAACCACACCACCCATTTGTCAGTTGCCGTGCTTTGGCAGTGGCTCACATAGAAGAACTAGAATGACTTAGAACTAGAATATGCAAGTGTGTACTAGGCTTCGGGGGAGGAAAATAAAGAGGAAGATTGACAACAGATGTTAGCTCAGGGTGAACCTTTCCCTGCAAAAAGAAAAAAAAAAAGTGGTTCATTAATACTGGCAAATGTACCATCCTAATGTAAGGTGTTAACAGTAGGGGAAACTGGGTGTGGGGTATATGAATGCTCTCTGTACTGTCTTCACAACTTTTCTGTAACTCCAAAGCTATTCTAAAATTAAAAGTTTATTAATATACATGATAAAACTGGCTAATATCTATACTATATAACTATATATATAAAACAATAGATAACATATATTGTATTGTATATTATATATAGTAGATTACTATGTTAATATATATATTATATATAACATATATGCACATATATAATATGTATAACAACATAATATATAGCTATATAACATAGAAACAAATTAGAAAAATGAACATATCTAAAGAAACATGGGCAAAGCATATAAATAGGTGGTTAATACATGGAAAGAAAAATCAACCTTACTCTCATAAACTGCCAGCATGTTTGCAAATGCTTTTAATGATTCTGGAAAGCAGTTTGCCAACATAGATTAACAGCCTTAAGTTGTTTATACTTGTTGACTTAGTAAGTCCATTTCAGTGTAATTACCCTGAAGGGATTACCTGAAGTACACACAATGTCTGATGGGCAAAGATGTTCTTCGCTGGGTTATGTGTAATAGGAAATAAGAGGAAATGTGCAACATCTGGGGACTATTGTGGTCAGCTATATGATCTGTACACACTCTGAAGCCATTCAAATGTATCGAAGAAGAGTGTAGCATCAAGAGCATTCATTTTGGAGACAGATCTGAATTCAAGTGGAAACACCACCATTGGCTATGTGATTTGGGGCAAATCACTTTACAGTCTTTCTAAGCCCCACCTCTCTCATCTCTAAAATAAGGGCAATAACAGACATAATCCATAGGGGTTTTGTGAGAATTAAATGAGATTATTCATGTCTTGAGCACAGTGCCTGGCAGATAGCTTAGTAAATAGCAACTCACAATTACTCTAGGACGTAGCTTTTTACAGATGAGAAAATGGGAGCAGAGAGAGGACAAGTCATTTACCCAAGGTCACACGATCTTAAGTGGTGAGCTGGGCTTCAAACACAGAATGTTTGACTTCAAATCCCATGTTCATAACCACAGTACCCAATTGTAAGCTGTTATTTATGCACTTCTGCTGCTGCTTAATGACATGGGACAATGCTTATGCAAAAAGGTGAGTAAAAGAAGTAGAATACAAAATTATCTGTATTGTATTCTGATTTTTCCTTGAAATTTTCATATATGTACATAAACATGCATAGATACAAGACTGGAAGAAATTAGGCCCATATATTAAAATGATTGTCTTTTGAGTAAAGTGTTTAGATCAGTCCTGGGTCATAGAAAATGCGAAGTATGATCATTATGATCATGTGTTTTGATGTTCTGATGATTCACCTAAATGGTCTAAGTGTGAATGTCGTCGTATTTATCCTGCCCAGGACTCATATTTCTGAATCTGAGAATTCTCACCTTTAATTCATCACTCTGGAACATTCTCAGCCATTACTTCTTTGAGTGTTACTTTTTTCCCCATTAGTTCTCTATGTCTACCTCTCTTTCACATTTTTATTTCCTTATCTCTCTGTGCTGTATTCTGTATATCTAGATTCCATTGTACCACTTTTCTCTTTAGCTGTGCTCAATCTGTGATTTAATCTGTCCATTGAGTTTTTAATTTTAAAACTCTCTTTTTTTCATTTCTAGAATACTCTTTCAAAACTACTTGGTCTTTTTTATTTAAAAAATAGTGTCTTGTTCTTTTCTCCTGTTTCCAATTATGCCTTTAATCATTTTAAACATAGGTATTTTAGACTATGTATTAGATGATTCTGTTATCTGAAGATTTGGGGTTTAATCCTGCTGTTGTGTTCTGACAGTGGCTATGGTGGTTGTCTCTTTGTGTGTTTTGTGATTTTTCGTTGTTAGTCGTGTTCAGTGCGGCTTTACCTGAGGGCGTCCTGTGGAGGCTTTGTCCCTCTAGAGCTGTTTTATGTTGCTTCTGCCAGGTAGTTCGAGCGATACCGACAGCTAGGAACCACTTCATGCTAATGTTTTGACCTGGAAGATTCCTGGACCTTGCCGGAGATAAACATTTTGCATCCCAAACCCATGTGAAAGCAGGCTTGAGGTTACCAGTCCTCATAGGGAGACCTTTCTTTCTGCCTTCCCCGATCCCAAGTTGTCTCCCTTTGCTAGTGAATGGCTTTTTGTCCAGGTCACCCTTATTGAAGGTGTAGTCCTTTGCAGGTTCCAGCTTTCTACGGGTGTCTCAATTCCAACCCCCTGCCTTACTTAGGTCCAAGGCTCTGTCTCCTGCCTCTACATGGCCATCAAAACCTAAGCCCTTCACTCAGTGACATAACCAAGCCACCTGCATCCCACTCTCAGAGCAGCTAAAATTCCCCTCCCGCTAAATGCTCTGGTTGTCAGTTTCCGCTTTGTGTTTGGACCCCTAGTGATTTCTTTCCCTTCCTCGGGAACTCAGCTGTCCGTTTAAAAGGCTGTCATATGTTATTCCTTATTTCTAAGTAACGTGCACTGTGGGAGGACTTTCAGGTGATTTTGGCCGCCATATTACTGGAAATGGCCCTCAAAGAATATTATTATTATTATTTTATGTGTGAGGAAGATCAGCCCAGAGCGGACATCCAATGCCAATCCTCCTCTTGTTTTTTTGCTGAGGAAGATTGGCCCTGAGCTAAGATCCATGCCCACCTTCCTCTACTTTATATGGGACGCTGCCACAGCATGGCTTGACAAGCAGTGCGTTGGTCCACGCCTGAGATGCAAACATGGGGGAATCCCAGGCTGCCGAAGCAGAGGGCATGAACTTAACTGCTATGCCACCGGGCTGGCCCCTCAAAGATTATTTTTAAAAGGAAAATAATCTTAGGTGTCAGACAATGTTGGCTTACACATTATTTTCTTACTGGAAGGCCATCCTTGTTTCTTTCATAGAAGAATGGAGGTGGATTTTTTTCCTGCCCTATTTCTTCATCTTTAAATTCTTTTGGCTTGGCTAAAAAAGAAAACAGAACTGTCAGCCTTCCATTACCTGAGCTCTGCTGCGTCTTTTATTTTATTTTTTATCCTAATCTTGGCACATTTGGCAGGATACCAGATTTCTTGCCAGTTTCTTGCAAAGGACTCTAGTGAGGGTGAGGAGAAGGATACATCTCACATATGTGCTTATATATATACTATGAATGGGTCATTTTTAGTAAGAGGAAATTGACCGGATTAATGATTCTCAAGTCTTTTGGTGAGCTCTGCTAGAAAAGTAAAAGCTGCTTGGCATGTTTCTTAGAAAGGAGATCATAATTTATTTCCTTTCATACGTTTCAGAAACAATCGCATAAGATAATTCGGACACAGAACAGGTTCTAAAAGGGTGAATCTTGGGTGGTTGGTCGTCCTCATGTTTTCCTCTTCTCTTCTTTAGTCATCAAACGCTAGCCTTGTCTACCTTGGAATTACATTCTGCGTTACACATCAGTCAGATCTCTACTTGCGTTTTGTCCTTTTCAGTCCTCAGCACTGGCATGAGTGCAGTCTTCCTAAAGGACATAACTTCAAATTCTTTAGAGCGTCCCCATGACCTTCAAAATAAAATCCAGACTCCCTAGCACAGCATCACTCGATAGTCCATGTCTACCTTGTGACTCTCATCTCCAGAGATTCTCCAGTATCTACCTTGCGTTGAAGTTGCACCAGATTACTAGCACTTCCTCCAAAGTCTACATAGTCTTATGACAAGCTTCTGTTTTTTTTTTTTTTATTTGTGAGGAAGATCAGCCCTGAGCTAACATCCGTGCTAATCCTGCTCTTTTTGCTGAGGAAGACCAGCTCTGAGCTAACAGCTATTGCCAATCCTCCCTTTTTTTTTCCCCAAAGCCACAGTAGATAGTTGTATATCATAGTTGCACATCTTTCTAGTTGCTGTATGTGGGACGCAGCCTCAGCATGGCCGGAGAAGTGGTGCGTTGGTGCGCGCCTGGGATCCCAACCCGGGCCTCCGGTAGCGGAGCGTGCGTACTTAAGCGCTAAGCCACCGGGCCGGCCCGACAAGCTTCTGGTTTTAATGTGAGTGTTATTGATGAATTTGCTTCCATTAAAGCCAGGAAAGTAAAATTTAATAAATTCTGGTTTTGATGTAAATAAAATATTTAAATTTAATGCTATGAGTTTTAATATATTTAGTTTTCAATTATTCATCATTTTATCAACTGCTTTCATGTTCTGGAAAAAATTAACCATTCAAGAATACATAAAAATGTGTATTGGAGGCTCACATTTTTCTTTTTGCCTCCGGCTCCCTTATGGCTCTGTATGGCACTGTTGTTGATCCTGTCTTTAAAATTTTGTTATTTTGTTCATCGTGGATTTTTTGCGTTAATTTTTATGTTTAAAATATTGCATTGAAATATTAATTTATCTTGATTATGGAGTCTTTTGAACCCCATCAGTTTGGCACATGAGGCGAGTACCTTATTCACCCCACCCTGACCCCAGCCCTGCTTGAGGTCTTTAGTTACGTAAATTATCCATTTGAGGCTAGTGGGTATCTGAAAGTATTGTAGTTGAAATATAGGGCTTTTATTCCTGGAAGTGGTTTCCATCACACCTCTCCATTTTGTAGTAGCGTTCAGAATTCTGAAGTGGGGAGAATTTTTTGTTATTTTAATATTTTAAAAATATTTTTAAAATCTGTAATACATTCACCTGATTCAAAATTCAAAAGGCATCGAGAAAAGATGTATAGTAAAAACTTTCCCTTCCGCCCCTACCCTCTAACCACCCAGTCCCTCTTCCCAGCGGCAACAGTTGTTAACAATATCCTTGAAGAGATAATTTATGCTTATTCAAGCAAATGTGTGCACATATTTTAATCCCCGCTTTTTGCGCAAATGGTATCGTAATTTGTCTTGAATCTTGCTGTTATAACTTAACAATATGTATTGGAGCTCATTCCATATCAGTATATAAAGATGTTCCTCATTCTTTTTTTTTTTATTGATGTTTTATTAGTTTTTAACATTGTGAAATTTTGGGTTGTACGTTTTTGTTTGTCCATCACTATATATATATACATATATATATATATATATATATATATATATATGTCTCCCTTCACCCCTTGTCCCCCACCTCCCATTGCCCTTGGTAACCACAATACTATTTTCTCTGTCCATGTGTTGGTTTATATTCCACATATGAGTGTGATCATACAGTGTTTTTATTTCTCTTTCTGGCTTATTTCGCTTAACAGAATAGCCTCCAGGCCCATCCATGTTGTTACAAATGGGACAGTTTTGTCTTTTTTATGGCTGAGTAGTATTCCATTGTATATATATACCACATTTTCTTGATCCAGTCGTCAGTCGAGGGACACTTAGGTTGCTTCCACTTCTTGGCTATAGTGAATAATGCTGCAATGAACATAGGGGTGCATAAACCTCTTTGGATTGTTGATATCAGGTTCGTTGGATAGATTCCCAGTAGTGGGATAGCTAGATCATAGGGCATCTCTATTTTTAATTCTGTGAGGAATCTCCATACTGTTTTTCATAGAGGCTGCACCAGTTTGCATTCCCACTAGCTCTGTATGAGGGTTCCTGTTTCTCCACATCCTCTCCAACATTTGTTGTTTTTTGTCTTGGTGATTATAGCCATTGTAACGAGCGTGAGGTGATATCTTAGGGTTGTTTTGATTTGCATTTCCCTGATGATTAATGATGTTGAACATCTTTTCATGTGCTTATTGGCCATCTGTATATCTTCTTTGGAGAAGTGTCTGTTCATTTCCTCTGCCCATTTTTTGATCAGGTTGTTTGTTGTTTTGTTGTTCAGTTGTGTGAGTTCTTTATATATTAGGGAAATCAACCCCTTGTCAGATGTATGTTTTGCAAATATTCTCTCCCAGCTGGTGGGTTGTCTGTTCATCTTGATTCTGGTTTCGTTTGTCTTGTAGAAGCTCTTTAATCTGATAAAGTCCCACTTGTTTATTTTTTCTTTAGTTTCCCTAGTCTGGGTAGGCATGTCATCCGAAAAGATTCCTTTATGACCAGTGTCAAATAGTGTGTTGCCTATGTTTTCTTCTATGAGTTTTATAGTTTCAGGTCTCACCTTCAGGTCTTTGATCCATTTTGAGTTGATTTTTGTGAATGGCGATAGCAGATGGTCCACTTTCATTCTTTTGCAAGTGGCTGTCCAGTTTTCCCAACACCATTTATTGAAGAGACTTTCCTTTCTCCATTGTATGTTCTTAGCTCCTTTGTCGAAAATTAGCTGTCCGTATATGTGTGGTTTTATTTTTGGGCTTTCAATTCTGTTCCATTGATCTGTGTGTCTGTTTTTGTATCAGTACCATGTTGTTGTGATTACTATTGCTTTGTAGTATGTTTTGAAGTCAGGGATTGTGATGCCTCCTGTTTTGTTCTTTTTTCTTAGGATTGCTTTAGCTATTCGGGGTCTTTTGTTGCCCCACATGAATTTTAGTATTCTCTTTTCTATTTCCGTGAAGAATGTCATTGGGATTCTGATTGGGATTGCATTGAATCTGTAGATTGCTTTAGGTAATATAGACATTTTAACTATGTTTATTCTTCCAATCCACGTGCATGGGATATCTTTCCATTTCTTTGTGTCATCATGGATTTCTTTCAATAATGTCTTGTAGGTCTCATTGTATATGTCTTTCACCTCCTTGGTAAGATTTATTCCTGGGTATTTTATTCTTTTTGATGCAATTGTAAATGGTATTATCTTTTTGAGCTCTCTTTGTGTTAGTTCGTTAGTAGCATACAGAAATGCAACTGATTTTTGTAGATTGATTTTGTACCCTGCCACTTTGCTATAGTTGTTGATTATTTCTAATAGTTTTCCAACAGATTCTTTTGGGTTTTCTATATATAAAATCATGTCATCTGCAAATAGTGAGAGTCTCACTTCTTCGTTACCTATTTGGATTCCTTTTATTCCTTTTTCTTGCCTAATTGCTCTGGCCAAAACCTCCAGTACTATGTTGAACCTCATTCTTTTTATAGCTGCTTAATGTAAGTATCTCATAGGCACATTATTTAACCAATATCTTATTGAGAGACACTTAAGTTGTTTCCAGTCCCTTTCTATGAGAAACAGTGCTGCAGTGAATAACCTTGTTTATATGTCATTTTGCACAGGTGAGTATATCTGTAGGGTGAATGCCTAGAAGTCAGATTTCTGGAATGGAAGGTTTTTACATTTGCAGTTTGATAGATATTGCTAAACTGCTGTCCATGGAGGTGATAGCAGTTTACACTCCCACCAGGAATAGAAGTGGGTCCCTGTTTCCTTACATGCACACACAATAGAATGTGGTCAGGCTTTTGCTTTGCCAGTCTAATAGGTGAGAGATTAGGGTGTTAATCGCAGTGTGGGGTTTTAAATTTCTCTTCGATAGAAACACCTTTTAACATGTTCAAGAGCCAATTGTATTTCCATCTCCTTGAACTGTCTCTTTATATCCTTAAAATTCCGTAACCTCTGCAATTTCCCCATATTTATTCTTTGTGTTGTCTTCTGTCTATTTCCCTACAGTGATTCAAAGCAGAACCCTTAACATGCTAAGGGCCCACGTGCTTGTCTTGAATAGGGAGAATGGAGTAAATTAAGAATAATAGTTCATTGGATGGGAAGAAGAATCCCAACATGTGAGCAACTTTAAGAAAAGAAAGCAGCCCCGGGACCTGCCTGCGGGTAGGAAAAAGAAGAAAGTGCTTGAAAACTGGGGATCAGCACTTTCCCCCTGCGGGTATCTCCTGGCACATAGTGGTAGTGAAGGATAGCTGCTTAGAACAAGAACCAGGCAGTGGTCATCACGGCTCCTTGGTGGTGACAAGGTACCTCTAGCTGTATCATGAGTGCATTAGATGTTTAATTTGAATGTCCCTGGTGGAGGACACAGTCATGTCATGCAGCAAAGGGCCTGAGCCTGAAGGAGTGGGCTAAAGGTCTGAATCCCAGTGTAGCACATGCTGCTGAGTCCCTGACTCCCCAGGCCTCCTTCTTTTTCCTTCTTGTCTTTCTACTCCTTCCTTCTTTCCCTATCAAAGTACAGTGTTCAACGTCAAATGATATTTTATCTTTTTTCTGGTGGCTTGTTTCTAAATTTTCAGTTAAAAGTCGGTAACACGCTGCATGTGTGAGTAATCTTTTAAGTATTTCTGACTGTGGGGGTGTGCTTATGTTCCTTAAATTGGAAGGTGGCAATAAACAGTTCCCTGGGTTACCCAGGCCCTGGAGCTCTGGACTTGGGTTGGCCATTTGTGTCACTTCCTCTCTGTAGCCCGTTCAACATGAGCAGTTCTGTCACTATCCTCTCTTCCTAGTCACTTGTGCTGCCCTTTGAATCCAAAGGCGTCCTCTCGTTGGCACGTGACTCTACACCCGGCCTCCTTTCCTAGCATCTGGTTTACTCCCTTTCGGCTTCCTTCCAGACTTCTCTCTCCCAGCTCCCCCACATCCTCCTGTGTCCCCTCCTGTCCATCCCCACTTCCATGATCTGAATTCAGTCCTCCACAGTCTTCTGCCTGAACTAGTGAAGTACCTGAATGACTGTTGTCTGCTTAATCCAACTGCCGTATCGCTGCTAAGGCGATGTTTCTAAGTGCACATGGGAGGGTGAGGGGAGGACTTTATTTGAAGCAACTCTGTATTGTTTGCAAGTTTTAAAACATGCATGTAGTGCTTTTATCATTCAAAAGTACAAATATTATATTACTATAATGTTTAAAATCCTTCAATAACTTTCCATTGATTGCAGGATGAAACTGCAAACTCTTAATATTATATGCTCCATTAGCTCTGCCACTTCATCAGTTTGTCAGCTTCATGAAGTGGCTTCTTGCTCTTCTCTTGTTCTCCCAGACAGTGACTCTGCCAGGGTTCTCAGAGATGCTCTGTTCTGATTAATCACAATAAGTAATAGCTCCCATGAAAGCATCTACAGAGTGCCCAGTGCTTTCCATGGGATCTCATTTTTCAACCCTGTAAGGTAGGCATAACCATCTCAGTTTTTCAATAGAGAAACTGAGGATCAGAAAGATTAAGTGACTTCTCTAAGGTCACACAGGTATTGTCAGAGTCAGGATTTGAACCCAGTTCTGCCTAACTCTAAAACTTATGCTCTTCCCACTATACCATGCTCTCTAGAATGGAGTGTTCCAGTCATTCTGGTCCTGCCTTTTAGAGAAGCATTACTTCCTATCTGTAAATACCTTAGGCAGTTTACTGTAGTAGTTCAGACCATGAGCTCAAACTGCTCGGGTTCAAATTCTGTCCCTAAGACCTGATAGTTGTGTAACCTTGAATAAGTTAATTTCTCTGAGCCTCAGCCTCTCCATCTGTAAAATGGTGTGGTAATAATAGTTCCTCTCTCCTAGACTTGTAATTTGTAAAAAGATGATCCATATAAAATACTTAGAACAACGTGTGGCAAATAATATACATACCCTCAATAAAGCATAGCTGTTATCATCACTATATTGCAGACTCATCTCAGAATTCTCTTGACCCTTTTCTTCATCTAGAGTTCCTGATCGGTCCATCTGAATCCTGGTTTGCTATATCCTAATTGTCCCTTCTGTGTATTCCTGTGCAACAGAAAGTACCATAATTATATTGTATAGGCTTTGCCTTTCTGAGAGTGAGTTTTGCAAGATATAGCTTTAGATACACAACACGAATTTTATTTGTTCATATGTTAAATGGCTGATTGCTCAGATGCTGCTCACTTGTTAAGGAGTTACAGATTGTAATGATTTAATTGTCAAATTGCTGTAGCATTTTTAATAAAAGTACTAACAGTAGGAATTCAATTCTTTTATTGCAGGGTTCATCTTTTTGGCCCTGTGTGTAGTGATCAGTCCCACTTGCTTGTCTTCATAGTGGGAACTCAAGGTGCCACAGTAACCTCCTGGTGTCTATTCTCATCTGCTCTTCTGTTTCTCACTTTCTGTGTCAGGTATCAAGTTTGGGCATTGACTTGAAGCAGCTGGTTTATGGAAGCCAATCACAAAACCAGCCGTGGGCTGGATCCCCTGGATTTGTCTGTGACTTGTGTGAGCTTGAGTCAAGTGAGCGATCTGCACAAGGCCTTGGACGTTGTCAGTCCCTCTGCTGTCATTCCCGTGTCATCTTTCATTCTCCCTACTGCTGTCATGACCTGCTCTGCTCTTCTTTTCAAGGAAAGGCAGCATATGGCCCTCTACAACTTGAGTGGTGCCACCTGTGGTTTCCTTTCCATAGTTCTTGGATGTTTTTCCTCCATACCTTTTGAGATGTCCCTTTTGGTCCATACCTGTTGCCCTGTGACTTGAGATCAATAAATCTAAACAATACCCTTACTCCTCCATGGAATGAAAATGAAAGTTGACAAATTTTTCCCCATCTCTTCTTTCGAGTCCAGGAGATGCCAACAAAAGTGAGGCTTGAAGAGCGTATGAAGAGTCTTAAGGGAAGCACTATTTGGGTGGTCTTTGGAGTAAAATCTCCCTGGGCCAAAATTTTTTATGTTACAGTATTGATATGAGGGAAAATAGACTTAAAAAAAAAAGACCATCAATTGCGTTCGATGTAAAGGCTGTTTTACATGGGGTTTATTGACTCGTTATGTTTTTTTAATTCAAACTCCTTATAGAGATTTGTTCTTTTTAATAAATAAACATGAAGTTCTTGGTTGATTTCCTTGTGTCTGTTATCCCTAGTATTCATTCATGAATTCATGGGCAGGGACCTTAGGAACAGTCTATTTTTTTTTAAGATTTATTTATTTATTTATTTATTTGTTTGTTTGTTTGTTTGTTTTCCCCCCAAAGCCCCAGTAGATAGTTGTATGTCATAGGTGCACGTTCTTCCAATTGCTGTATGTGGGATGCGGCCTCAGCATGGCCGGAGAAGCAGTGCGTTGGTGCGCACCCAGGATCTGAACCCGGGCCGACAGCAGCGGAGCACGCGCACTTAACCACTAAGAAATGGGGCCAGCCCAGAATCAGTCTTTTTTGTAATTTCCTTTTCAGATTGTTCATTATTTGTGTGTAGAAATGCCATTGATTTTTGTGTGCTGTCTGTATCCTGCTACTTTGCTGAATTCATTTATTAGATCAATTGGTTCTTTGTGATGTCTTGAGAATTTTCTTTATATAAGATTAGCAATATAATTTTACTTTTTCCTTTCCAATTTGTATGCCTTTCATTTCTTTTTCTTTCTTAATTGCTCTGGTTAGAACTTCCAGTACTATGTTGAATAGAAGTAGTGAGATCGCACATCCTTGCCTTATTCCTGATCTTAGAGGAAAAGCTTTCAGTCTTTCATGATTAGGTATTATGTTCACTGTGGGTTTTTTGTATATGGCTTTTATTATGTGGAGGTCAATTCCTTCTATTTATATTTTTTGAATGTTTTTATCATGAAAGAGTGTTATATTTTGTCAAATGCTTTTTCTGCATCAATTGAGATGATAATATGTTTTTTTCCCTTCGTTTTTTTGATGTGGTCTATTACATTGATTGAATTTGTATGTTGAACCATCCTTGCATTCCAGGAACAAATCCGTCTTGGTATGTTGTATGCTCCTTTTAACATGCTGGTGAATTTTGTTTGCTAGTATTTTGTTGAGGATTTTGCAACTATGTTTATCGGGGATAATGGTCTGTAATTTTATTTTCTCTTAGTATCCCTGTCTGGTGTTGGTATCAGGGTAATGCTGGCCTCATAAAATGAGTTTGGAAGTATTCTCTCTTTTCAATTTTTGGAAGAGTGTAAGAAGGCTTGTTGTTGATACTTCTTTCTGTGTTTAGTAGAATTCAGCAGTAAAGTTATCTAGACCTGAGTTTTCATTTGTTGGGAGATTTTTTTTTTTCAGATTTGTTGAGTAATTAGTGACATAAAACATATATGTTTAAGGTGTACAAGATGATGATTTGATACATGTATCTATTATGAAATGATTACCACAATAAGGTGAGTTAGCACCTCCATTCCCTCACATAATTAACTTTTCTTTTCTAGTGATAACTTTTAAGATTTACTGTCTTAACTGTGTTAATTATGGTCACTATGCTGCACATTAGATCCCCAGAACTTATTCATTTTATAGCTGAAAGTTTGTATACTTTGACCCAAATCTCCTCATGTCCCCCATCCTTGAGACCCTAGCAAACACCATTCTCCTCTCTATTTCATTGATTTCAGCTTTTTTAGATTATGCATATGAGTGATTATACTATTTGTCTTTCTCTATCTGACTGACTTCACTTAGCATAATGCCCTCAACGTCTGTCCGTGTTGTTGCAAAATGCAGGATTTCATTCTCTTTTATGGCTGAATAATATTCCATTCTACATATATATATGTGTGTATATATACACACACACACAGACATCTACATATATATATATATATATATATATATACACACACACACATATATATGTGTATATATATCACATTTTCTTTACCTATTTATCCATTGGTGTCCAGTTGGATTGTTTCCATGTCCTGGCTTTGTGAATAAGGCTGAAATGAACATGGGGGTGCAGATATCTCTTCAAGTTGGTGATTTCAATTCCTTTGGATATACACTGATAGGTGGAATTGTTTGATCGTACAGTAGTTCTATTTTTATTTCTTTGAGAAAATTCCATACTTTTTTGATGGTGGCTGTACCACTTTACATTCATACCAACAGTGCACAGGGTTCCCTTTTCTACACAGCCTTGCCAACACTTTTTTTCTGTTGTCTTTTTGATGATAACCAATTTGGTAGGAGTGAAGTGCTATCTCATTGTAGTTTTGATTGCATTTCCCTGATGACTAGTGATTAGGGGCACATTTTCATGTACCTGTTGGCCATTTTTACGTTGTCTTTGGAAAAATAACTATTCAAGTCCTTTGACCATTTTTAAATCATATTTTTGGTTTCTTTACTATTGAGCTGTAAGAATTCCTTATATATTGTGGTTATTAACCCCTTTATTCTTCTGATTGTTTCTTTTGCCGTGCAGAAGCTTTATGGATTGATGGAGTCCCACTTGTTGAGTTTTGCTTTGGTTGCTTGCACTTTTGGTGTTCTAGCCAAAGAAATCATTGCCACGACCAATTTTAGGGGACTTTCCTCTAGTTTTCTTCTAGTACTTTTACAGTTTTGGGTCTTACATTTAACTCTGATTGCTTTTGAGATAATTTTTTAGAGTGGTGTAAAATAGGGGTCCAATCATTTCTGCATGTGGTTACCCAGTTGTCCCACCACCAATTATTGTAGAGACTTTCCTTTCTCCATTGAGTCTTCTTAGCTCACTTGTCAACTGTTTGCTGAGTGTATGTGTGTGGTTTTATTTATGGGCTCTTGATTCTGTTCTGTTCGCCTGCGTGTTTATTTTTATGCCTGTACCATACCATTTTTATTACCATAACTTTGTAATAAAGTTTGAAATCAGGAATTGTGATGTCTCCAGCTTCGTATTGCTTTCTCAGCATTGCTTTGCTTATTGGAGGTCTTTTGTGGATCCATATGAATGTTAGGCTTATTTTTCCTATTTCTGTGAATAATGTACTGGGAATTTTAATAGGCATTGCATTGAATCTTGAGATGGATTTGGGTAGCATTGGTAGTAATTTTAACAATATTAATTCCTCTGATCCATGAACCTAGGGTATCTTTCCATTTCTTTGTGCCTTTCAATTTCTTTCATCAGTGTCTTGTAGTTCTCAGTGTATAGATCTTTCACCTTCTTGGTTAAATTTATTCCTAAGTATTTTATTGTTTTTGATGCTATTGTAGATAGGATTGTTTTCTTCGTAACTTTTTAGATAGTTATTATTAGTGTACAGAAATGCGACTGATTCTGTACGTTGATTTTGTATCCTGCAACTTTACTAAATTCATTTATTAGTTCTAAGAGTTTTGGGGGGAAGTCTTTAGTGTTTTCTCCGTATAAGATCATATCATCTGCAAACAGAGGCCATTTTATTTCTTCCTTTCCGGTTTGGATGCATTTTCTTTCTTTTTCTTGCCAAATTTCTCTGGTTAAGACTTCCCGTCCTGTGTTGAAGAGTAGTGTTGAGAGTGGGCACCCTTGTCTTGTTCTTGATCTTGGCAAGAAAGCTTTCAACCTTTCACCACTCAATATGCTGTTAGCTGTGTGTTTTATTACGTTAAGGTATGTTCCTTTTATAATCAACTTTTGAGTTTTTATCATGAAGGCTGTTGAATTGTGTCAAAGGCTTTCCTGCATCTATTGAGATAATTTTATGATTTTTATCTTTCATTCTATTAATGTGGTATATGACATTCATTGATTTGCATATGTTGAACTTGATCATGGTGTATGATCCTTTCTTGAGTTTAGATAGTTGCATTATAATGTGTCTTGGGTCATTTGAGTTTGAAATGTTGGGGTGACATATTAGCTTCATGAACTTGGATGTCTAAATCTCTCCCCAGATTTGGGAAGTGGTCAGCCATTATTTTTTTGAAGATAAACTTTCTTTTCCTGTCTCCCTCTCTTTTCGTTCCGGTACACCAATAATGCATAGCTAATTTTTGTTATGGTATCCCATAATTTACATCAGTTTTTTTCACCCCATTCATTCTTTTTTTCTTTTTGCTCCTCTGACTGGATGATTTCAAATATCATGTTTTCTACTTCCACTACTTATATCTTCTGCTTTGTTGAATCTGATTTTCAAGGTCTTTATTGAATTGTTCAATGCAGTGATTGTGTCCTTTAACTGTAGAATTGCTGTTTGCTTTTCCTTAATGATTTCTGTTTCTCTGGTGAACTTCTCATTTGTTCTTGTACTATTTTCCTAATTTCATTTAGTTGGCATCTGAATTCAATAGTTCACTGAATTTTTAAAGAGGATTATTCTGAATAATCAGAATATTCTTCATCAGATGGTTCCTATATCCCCATTTCTTGGTCAGACATTGGAGATTTATAATTTTCCTTTGGTGGTGTTATGTGTCTTTGATTATTCATGATCTTTGTGGCCTTGCATTGGTGTCTGCAAATTAGAGGAAGTAGCCACCTCTTCCGGGCTTTACACACTGGCTTTAGCAAACAAAACCCTTCACAGTCAGCCATTCTCAGGAGTCTGTGTGAGCCATCTGGCGGTGTCCAGGGGCAGGCTTGCTGCTGGAGTCCTTGGGCAGCCCGGTGCTGGGGTGAATGGAAAGCTTCGGTCCATGTGATTCTGTCTGGACCTGGGCACAGCTGGGATCCTGAGTTCACGAGTACCACCACTGGAGCCTGCGTTTGCAGGTGGCGATTGAGAACCTGGGGCCACAGGAGTCATCCAGGGCCATGAGAGTTGGCTGGTCCTGGGGTTAGCTGGGAGTGTTTATTCACAGGAGTCTGGCAGAGCCAGGTGTCACGAGAGATAGCTTGTTCTGGGGTGGGCCAGAAGTCTGGGATCTTGGGAGCGTGCTGGGAGCCTGGGGCCACAGGAGCAGCCTGGGGTAGCAGGAGCCAGCAGGTGCTGGGTCAAGATGGAAGCCTGGGTTCCTGGGAACCTGCCGGTGCCTGGTGCCATGGGAGCTGCCTGGGGCCACCTGAGTCACCAAGCATCTGGGTGAGTTAGGGGCCTGGTTTTGTAGGAGCTTGCCAGGCGCCTGTTTCTGGGGGAGCTTCCTGTGGCTGCTGGAACTGGCAGATGCCATGGTAAGATATGGGCCTGAGTTCCCAGTAGCCCACAGGAAGCCTGGTGCTGTGGCATCTGCCTGGGGTTGCTGGAGCCACTAAGTGCTGGAGTGAGCTGGGGTCCTGGGTTTGTCGGAACCCACTGGGAGCCCTGCCATGGAAGGTACCTGTGTCTGAGTTTGCTGCCTTGGGCCATGCGAATAGGCAGGCACCGAGTGAGCCAGAGTCTGGATTCAGCCGAGCCCACCAGGAGCCTGGTGCCAGGGACAAAACTTGGGGTGACAGGCACCACCTCGGCCTGCTGAATATGGTGGGCACTAGGCTGAGATGGGGGACTGGGTTCCCAGGAGCCTGCTGAGTGCCTGGTGCCAAGGACGCTGCTTGGGGCCACTAGAGCTGGCATGCTCCAGGGCGAGCCAGGGCCTGGGTTTGCAGGAGGACTCAGGGAGCCACCTAGGTCTATAGGAGTCAGCCTAGTGCTGGGGCAGGCTCACTCTGGGTCTGTGATGAAGTCGGACACTCACTTTACTCTCCTTCCTGTTGGGAGGTTTTTGATTACCGATTCAGTCTCCTTATTTCTTATTGGTCTGTTCAAGTTTTCTGTTTCTTTATGGGTTAGACGTGGTAGGTTGTTTCTAGGAATTGATTCATTTTGTCTTCGTTATCCAATTTGTTAGTGTACAAGAGTTCAGAATTGCCTCTTATGATCTTTTTTGTTTGTTTTTGGTGAGGAAGATTAGCCCTGGGCTAACATCTGTCCCATCTTCCTGTACTTTATACGAGACGCCGCCACAGCACAGCTTGACAAGCGGTGCGTCGGTCCGCACCCGAGATCCGAACCTGTGGCCAGTGCTGCAGCGGAGTGCGAGAACTTAACCCCTACGCCACTGGGCTGGCTCTGTCCCTTATGATCGTTTTGTTTCTGAAGCATCAGTCGTAATGCCTCCTCTTTCTTTTCTGATTTACTTTATTGGATTCTTCTCTCTCTCTTTTTTTAGATATTCTGTCTACTAAGGGTTTGTCAATTTTCTCTTTCCAAAACATTAACTCATTTTTATTCATCTCTTAATTGTCTTTCTGTACTCTATTTCCTTTTTTTCTGTTCTCATTTTTGTGACTTCCAACTTTCTGCTAACTTTGGGTCTAGTTTTTTGTTTTTCTAGTTCTGTGTGTTGTCAGTTAGGTTGTTTATTTGACATCTTTCTTCTTAACAATGTACAAATTAATCCCTGTAAACTTCCCTCTTAGTATTTTTTTATTTATTTTTTGTCAGGAAGATCAGCCCTGAGCTAACATCCATGCCAATACTACTCTTTTTGCTGAGGACGATTGGCCCTGGGTGAACATCCGTGCCCATCTTCCTCCACTTTATATGGGACCCCGCCACAGCATGGCCTGACAGGCGGTGCATCAGTGCGCACCCGAGATCCAAACCCGGGCCGCCAGCAGTGGAGTGCGCATACTTAACCGCTGCGCCACGGGGCCACGCCCCTCTTAGTATTATTTTTGCTGCATCTCGTAAGTTGTGGTGTGTTTTTAATTTTCGTGTTTGTTTTGAGCTATTTCTAATTTCCCTTTTGATTTCTTCTTGGATCTAATGTCTGTTTAAGAGGTTGTTCTTTAATTTCCACCTATTATGAATGATGCAGTTTTCCTTCTGTTATTGATTTCTCGTTTCATGCCATTGTGTTCAGAATAGATACTTAGTATGATTTCATTCTTCTTAATTTTGTTAAGATTTGTTTTGTGACCTCACATGTGATCTCTTCCAGAAAATCTTCTGTGTACTCTTGAGAAGAATGTGTATTCTGCTACTGTTCACTTAGTATTTAATGTTGTTTATGTCTGCTGTTTCCTTATTTTCTGTCTGGGTGTTCTATTCATTGTTGAAAGTGAAGTATTGAATGCTCCTACTATTTGCAACTTGTTATCTGATCTGGATCTAGGATTCAGAATATATAAATATCTCTTAGAACTCAATAATAAAAGACAAATACATCAAGTAAAATAGGCAAACAATTGGAATAGACATTTCTCCAGAAGGTTTGCCAATGGCCAATAAGCACCAGAGAGATGCTCAATATCCTGAATTATTAGGGAAATGGAAATTCAAACCACAGTTTGATAGTCTTTTACACTCACTATGAACGCTGTATTCAACATAATGGAAAATAACAAGTGTTGGTAAAGATGTGGAGAAAGGGGAGCCCTCATTCATTCCTGGTAGAAATGTAAAACGATGCAGCACTATAGAAAATAGCCTTGCATTTCTTAAAGTCTTCAACCTAGAATGACCGTTGACCAGGATAGTCTGATGTGAGGTATCTCCCAAAGAACATTGAAAACATATGTTCAAAGAAAAACTTGTCCCTGGACATTCAAAGCAGCATTATTCACAATAGTCCAAAAATGGAATAAACCCAAATTTATACGAAGTTACCAATACATAAAGCAAACATGGCATACAAATACTGTGGGATATTATACAGCCATAAAAAGGAAGAAAATACTGCTGCATGGTAGGCCGTGGATGATCCTTAAAAATGTGTGCTAATTGAAGCCATACACAAAGCCACAGATTATATGATTCCATTTGAATGAAATGTCCCAAATAGGCAAATCCTCAGGGAGAGAAGACAGATGAGGTGTTTTCATGCACTTAGTTTCGGGGAAAATGCAGAATGAATGAGTATGGGTTTCTTTTGAGAGTATTAAAAATGTTCTGGAATTAGATAGTGGTGATAGCCACACAACATTATCATTGTACTAGAAGTCACTGAATAATATACTTTAAAGTAGCTAAAATGGTGTATTTTATGTTAAGCAGATTTTCTTCGATAAAAATGTGAAATTAGGGTAATTAATGGAGCTGTTAGGGGTAAGGCACATTGTAGGCCAGATAGTAAACACCTGACTGGGGCTATAGTAACATATCCTATAATCATACAAGCAACAATCTGACAACCAGTCCATAGCCATGGTCCCCAACTTGAAGAGACCAGCCATGAACATAGGTCAGTGTTGTTGGGAGCCCTGGGAATCTGTTCAAAGATCTGGGTAAAATTATGCAGTATTCTTACCTCTTGGGCCACCTGGTGTAGGTAGATTTGAACCTGAGGGTTGATGTACCTGCAGCAAGTGGACCCTGGAAGGGCACAGACCCCTCCTTCCTTGGCCAGTATAGTCTGGGGCCAGGCAGTTTCCTAAAACCATTTGGCAAGAGACTTAGGAGACTGTTGCACAAGGAATAGGATAGAGTCTTTTGTAGTTGTTGTCTGTGTTGGGTTATGGTTATCAGTACTTGTTGGTGGCCTCGATTACCCGATTTTCTGTGGCTATGGCCAAGCACCTGTGCCTAGTCCAGTCAAGCCTAGTAGAACGGAAGTGACCAGTACTAAAGGAATGACAGTGTCTCTTTGTTTTGGTGGTAGGGCAGGAATCTCAGGGGACTTGTGGCCTGAGGGGTACGCCACTACATGCAGGTCGAGAGAGACAATGATGGATTGCAGAACATAGCCTGGGAAAGCTGACCAGAGGGTTGTGGAAGAGAGTGGTGTACCAGGTGAGAGCCTTGTGATGTGGGCCCACAGGAAACCGACAAGTGGGTGTTCCTGCTGTAAAATGTTCCTTGGGGCTCTTGGTGGTAAAACCTGTAACCTGTGCCCATTCCCCGGCTCCCTGTGCTCTGTGATTCCAGGTGGTACAAGCAAAGGGTGTGTGGACCAAGAGCCGTTTGTGCCTGGGCACGGAATCACCACGGGGCCTTGAAGGCTACGCCACAATGACTCCTCAAAAAACAGTTGGGGCCAAAAACGGGTGGAGCAATTTGAAGGGAAGTTTGGGGCAAGGCTGTTGTTAGATGGAGCTGGCTAAGACTGAGTCTGTCAGCAGGGTGAGCACTTACGCTGGGGTACAGGTGATTGGAGGCCATGTGACAGGCCCAGCAAGTTCTGACTCCCTGTACAGGGGCAGCCCTCTCATCCCATTGGACGTAAACGCTGGTGGTGTTTATGAAGCGTCTTGCTGCCTTGTGGGAAGTACAGGGGACGTGTGGTGGAAGAAGTCACGATAGTGTCGGGGTGGTTGTGGTGCGGGATTACCGTGTTGAGGGGGAAGGACTGGAGGCAGGTGCCGTGGGTGTGTGACAAGCAATGGTCAGTGAAGGGACACCCGAGGTGTAACTGGGGACAGCAGGGACCAGCAGAAGTCATGTGTTAGAACCAAGATAACAGGCCCAGAATGGAGCTGCTTAGGCTGAGCCCCATGTCAACAAACCAGGACTTGACTTCATTACATTCCTGGCTCTCCCATAAGTGGAATCTTAATCAGTCAGTCAGGAATCGCCTGATCGGCACTAGGTAGGTATTGTGCCAGATAGACCCCTGCTGTCCCCCAAAGGAAATAACCTTGCAGTAGCCAACCTGCTTTGTGCCTAGTATGACTTCCTTGTATTTGCTCCCTTCTGCCTGTAAAAGTCTTTCATTTTGCACAGCTCCTTGGACATCCCTTCTATCTGCTAAATTGGATGCTGCCCGATTCATGAATTGTTGAATAAAGCCAATAAGGTATTGAAGATTTTCAGTTGTATTTTGTTTGTTAACAGTTTGGTGGCAGCAGTGGGATTTGAATGAGACTTCTGATGGCTTCGGGGATGAGAAATACTACGATCGGTACCCGCAAAACCTTTGAATTCTCTGTCTTTTTCACTGTTTCCGAGAGCTGTGGGTAAGTTCCTCTTGTATCTGAGATCCGGTCTCTTTGCATTGAGCTCCTGGTCTAACCTGCTTTCCAGTCCAGGGTGAATGGTCAGTCTACTTTAACATGATGCTCTAATAGAGCATCTGTCTCCGGCCGTGCTTAGTCCACAGTGGCAGTGAAAGTCTTAGCAGGAAGCTTGAACTAGCAGATGGTTCCACTGGGAACCTGAGTCTCTAGCCCTTGGTTAGTCCACAGTCACAAATTTGTTGGAGTCTGCTGGGTCTGCCTGCAGTCCTGACTTCTTAGGGTCTGCTGGTTCAGTCCGTACTTCTTGCCAATGGACAGGAGTGGAAGAAGTGTGTGCTACATCCACACTCAGTCTTTGAAAACTTCTCACATGAGTTTTACATGCATTTTTCTCTCTGTTGACTGGATGCAGGTGTCGATGAGTTCTAAGGCAATGGTGAAGGCACAGTATGGAGGAATTCTGGGATCCCGCATGACTGCATGGAAGAGCGCTGTCACCTCAACCTGAACAACCACCCCGCACTACTAGAAATGAGAGGCATCCCGTGATCATGGATTGGAGGACTCCTTGCTGTTAAGATGTCGACGTTATCGAAAGAGATCAACAAGTTCACTACAGTCCTTATCCAAATCCCGATGATATTTTGTACCAAAATAGAAAAAAGCCCATCCTAAAATTCATGTGGAATCTCAGGCAAGCCCAGATATCTCAACAGTTTCAAAAGGAAGTACTAAGTTGGAGGACTCATTCTTCCTGATTTAAAACTTACTACAAATCTACAATATCCAAACAGCGTTGTAATGGCGTAAAGACAAACATATAGACCAAGGGAACAGAAGAGAGAGCCCAGAAATAAGGTTGCCAGGATTATTCTATGGGGAAATGACAGTTTTTTCAGCAAGTGGTGGTGAACGCAGTGGACATATATGTGCAAAAGAATGAACTTGGACTCTTCCCTAAGGCCACATATAAAGCTTAATTCCTAATGGATTAAAGACCTGAATGTAAGAGCTGAAACTGTCATACTCTTAGAGGAAAACATAGGAGAAAACTTTACACAATAGGATTTGGCAATGATTTCGTGGATATGACACCCAAGGCACAGACAATAAAATAAAACATAAACATACTGGACTTCATGAATATTAAAAGCTTTTGTGCCTCGAAGACATTATCAACAGAGTGAAAACACAGCCCACAGGATGGGAGACGATATTTGCAACCCGTGTATCTGAGAAGTTCTTAATATCCGGAAGAGATAGTGAACTCCTAAACTCAAGAACAGAAAACAACCCAAATCAAAAATGAGCAAAGTAATTTATGCAGATGGTCAACAAGCATATGACAAGATGCTGAACATCACTAATCATTAGGGAAATGCAAATCAAAAACACAGTGAGATTACACCTCCCTTCTGTTAAGATGGCTACTATATAAAAAAAATAGGTGAAGAAAAGAAAAGAACAAGTGTTGGCAAAGATGTGGAGAAATTGGACCCCTTGTGCACTGTGGTGGGAATGTAAAATGGTATAGTTGCTGTGGAAATCAGTATGGCAGTTCCTTAAAAATATTAAAAATAGAATTACCATATGACCCAGCAATTCGTCTTCTGGATATATATGCAAAAGAATTGACAGTATGGTCTGAAAGACATATTTGAACACCCATGTTCAAATTGTTCGTAATAGCTAAAACATGGAAGTAACCCAAGTATCTGTCCAGGGATGAATGGATAAACAAAATGACGTATATACATACGGTAGCATATTATTCATCCTTGGAAGGGGAGGTAATTCTGAGATATGATATAACATGGATGAACCTTCAGGATATTATGCTCAATGAAATAAGCCAATCCCCAAAATACAAACCCTGTGTGATTCCACTTATATGAGGTACCTGAAATGGCCAGATTCAGAGAGACAGAAAGCAGAATGGTGTTGGCCAGAGGTTGGGAGGAGAGGAATGGGGAGTTATTGATGAATGGGCATAGAGTTTCTGTGCTGCAAGATGAAAAGAGTTCTGAAGAAGGATTGTGGTGATGGTTGCACAGCAATATTATTGTAGGTAATCCACTGAAAATGAACTTAATGAACTTAATGACATGTACACATAACAATGGTTAAGATGGTAAATCTTTTGTTATGCGTATTTTACCTCAATAAAAATATTTGACTAAAAAAGTGCAAATACAAAGAAATGAGCAGAGGACAACTTAGACTTGTCATTTGTACTTTTCCATTTTGACCCTGGTATTTTATCTCATTTCTTTTACCTGAGACAACTTTGATTGTTGTCTCAAAGACTAAATGTTTTCCTTCTGTGCCTAATAGAACCTTGAAATCAGAATTATAGAATACACTAAAAAATTTTAGTTGCAATATATTTTTCAGAGAAAACATAAGAAAACATTTTAAATTTAAATTTAAATGTTTTTATATTAGGTTCAGGTCTGCAACGTAATGATTTTTTTGTATCTATTGGGACATGATCACTACAAGAAGTCTAGTTAACATCTATCATCATTAAGATTTATATTGTTTTCCTTGTGATGAGAACCTCTATGATTTACTCTATTAGCAACTTTCAAATATGCAATACAGTATTATTAATTCCTTGATTGATTTCTTTAGAATGTAGCACAGGAAAACAATTCTAGTGTATCCGTTTGATTTTTAATTCTCTGATACTATTTTTTCTCAGAATCAATTATTTTTTATGCAAATGGACAGATTTTTCTTAATCCCCATCATAATGTACTGACTACAGATTCTGCTATTCTGAGTTTTGTTTAGGTCTCATTATTTCTACCAAGTCAACTTTCCTGAATCTTATTATTCATATCAAAATGTGTTCAGATGTATTTCTTCTTCTATCACTATTTAGTCACTGATAAATTTTACCACGTGCCATTTTAACCATTATCAGTTTTCTTTAGTGTGGATTCTTTTAACTAGTAATATTCACCGTGAAGGTTCTAAGTCTCCTTGGAGTAGAAATGGAGGGGCCGGGTCAAGGCGCTGTACTTGTTGGATTTGCAGGATTCAGAATTGACTCTGCTCTTGAAAAACATGCTATTTGCCTAAAAGGCTCTGCATCCTCAGACCCGCCCCACTCCATTTACGAAATAGGAGGATTTGCTCAGATCTACGTAGAAGGTACAGGCAGATGAAAGCCACGCAGTGCTTCCGATCATCCTGCTGGGAACAGAGGCAGGCACCCCATTCATATTTACCGATTTGGAAGCAAGACTTTTTGTGCTGTGTGAGAATGAATAAACAACCTGAAAAGAGAGGCTGTGGTAGATGAAGGAACGCCCAATTTGTCTGATAATCCCCTCATCTTCTCCTCTTCAACTGGAAGGTTAGTGTAGGGAGAGAGCACTGGTGGTTTCCACCGTTTCCACCCTCTCTTAACCTGTAGAACAGAGAATCCATTTTCTTTCAGGCAGCAATTCAACAAACTGAAAGATGAAGTTCCTGACCTGTCTTGCGGCTAAGAGTGACCAGATGAAGTGCAGGCCAATGATGTGTGACCGGAAGTCTGGTGTGGGACTGTGGGGAGGCTGCCAGAGGGACCTGACAGAGCTGGGAGGGCCAGGTTTCCCTCCTCCTGTTCTCCTGCCGGTGGTGGGACGTGCAGACAGGGCTGCTTGTCAAGGCTGGCTCTCCAGCAGCCATCTTGGGCCATGGACAACCTTGATGACGGAGACCACATCCTAAGATTCTGGAGCAGAAAGGCAGATGAGTTGTGACATTTCCAGCAGTAGTTTGGCTGCCTACCTCCATGGGTATTTACGTGAGAAAGACACAACTCTTTCATGTTTGTGCCACTATTATTTAGGGTCTTCAAGACTGTGTGGCAGAATCTATTCCTAACCAATGTGTGTGTTTAGCTGTGGAAGCCCCGTGTGACATTCGACAGACAGGACTGTCCTCTGAGAGAGATCCCCTTATGCACAGTGGCAGAGGCAGGCGTGGAGGCAGACTGTAGGATGCTGGTATCTCATGCATTTGCCTGGCCAGCACCAATGTCCCCTTCTTTTGGGAATAGAGAGAGCGGCAGGGCGTGGGGTGGGGGCAAGGGCACGGAGACCTGTCACATGAGCAGAGCCGTAGGTGTCTTGTCTGTGTGTGCCTGGCAAGGCTGGGCTCGGCCTGGCACATGCCCCTTTAGTCTGCACGTCTTGGACAGGAGGCCTGGCTGACTGCCAGGTTGTTCCCTAATGTCTCCCTGTGATAGCGAGCACTGTGTGCCTCTGCTCATCTGAGCAGCTTACCACCCCGACACCCCCAGTATTGATGGAGCGTGACACCTTCTCCTGGCTGAGCACATGCTCATGCTGTTCCACACCTGACCCTCCACTGTACAATTGGGAAACTGTGGCCCAAGAGAGGCAGGTACTGACCCAGACCACAGGAGGGGGTCAGAATCCAGAAGATTAGGGAGGGCTCCAGCTTCCTTGGCCAAGGCTCAACCCCTTCCCTTCAGGTTTTCTTTTAGAAATGAGAAACCTGAAGATCCAAGGGTAACCCTGCCCACCCCTCTGCATATGGGGTCATTTTCCTCTTCCCATCCTCTCATGTGCACAGGCACGCTCACACTGACTTCTGCTGTGGGGACCATGGAGGTGCAGTCAAGAAATAGTAGAAACCAGAGAAGTGACAAGGGGCAGAGGGGAAAGGTTGGAGGCACCTCTGCCATGGGGCAGTAGCATCCATTGTCCTAGCGACACGCCCAGGCGCTCAGACGTGGACAGAAGAATCCCTAAGGTTCCTAGGTTTCTACCTGCTCCGGGGACGTCCCTGGCCAGGCCTGGAGAGCACAGGACTGGGGTGCTGCATTCCGCATCTGTGGGCACCTGGAACTCTGGTGAGCCCATCCTCCCCTCGTGTAGACACTGGGTGCAGGAGAGAAGGCCTCGGTGTCCTCCTGTGTAGAGTGGAGTGCGTCCTGTGGGAGACTCCATGCGTCCCATGTGCTCAGAAAGTGTCTGCTGCACTGGTTCTCCATGGATGACTCACTGTGCTCTGAGAGCCTGAGAAAACCCTTTCCCACCCCCTGGAGAGCCTTCAGAACAGAGAGCGGCTTGGCGGCTTGGGGGGATGAGAACTTGGGATAGAGAAGAACATGCCAGAGCACTGCACACTGAGTGCCGAGTCCAGGGACAAGACCAGTCCTTGTTGGACCCTGAGGGTCCTCATTTGGAAGTAGGGGGGAATCATTGTCCTGGCTCAGGTTAGGAGACGTCATGAGTAAAGAGGAGACCCCGGAGTGGGGGACAGATAAAGGGGAGGAAGGTGGTCTCCTGAGGTTCCTCCCATGCCCCGGAAGCCTGCAGGTCCTTCTCCTTTCCCCCTGGGACACTGGAGAGCCTCTGCCTTGAGGACACCCAAGGAAAGGTTCCTTCCTGTGTAGTGGAGTTCCTGCCTGGGCTGCAGTGCTGGTGTTGGCTACCAGGGGGCAGGCAGCCTCCCGTGTCAGTGGTGCCCACTGAGGATTTTGTGTTTTGTTTTTCAGTTTTATTGAGATCTAATTGACATACAGCACTGTGTAAGTTAACACTGCTGTGTGCTTTATTTGAAAGGTGCTAAGACTGAAGAACCTGAAACTTTCATCACAAAATAAAAGTTTTTTCTTCTTGATGATGGATATACACGGAACTTTGGTGTCATTACACAGTGTATGTACAAGTCACAGTGCTGTACACCTTAAATTTACACACTGCCACTCAGCTCTGCCTCAGCTCCTGGAGCAGTGAAGAGTCGTGCAGAGATCTTTCTGGCTGTCCCCTGCCTCAGAACAACTTGCACCTCCTATTACCAGCGTTCATCTCCACAGTCTGAGCTGGTCAAAGGCAGGAGGAGGGGACACACTTTTCCCATTCATTCAGCGACTGTGCACTGACACTCACCCTGTGCCGGGTGCCCGGGTGGGCCTCCATGCAGGGCTGACAATGACTGAGTGGTCCCTGCCTGCCAGAAGCTACCAGTCTGGACGGACTAGAACAAAAGTGTGAAAGCAAAGATGTGAGAAAGGAAAGAGGCGATGCTGGAGGGAAACAAAGCACGGGGCTGTGAGGGCGGGCTGGGCGTCGGTGGTGGGAGGGTCTGAAAGGCCTCACTGGGGTGACATCTGCTGGGACAGAATAAGAGGGAGCCAGCCCTGCACAAGTCTGGGAGCAGTGTGTCAGGGAGGAGACACCACTGCTGCTGACACGCAAGGGCAAGAGGGGTTTGGCCAGAGGATGTCAGAAAGGTGGCCAGTGCGGCTGGAGGCAGCCGGGAGAGAGGAGGGGAGGCGAGAGGGCAGGGCCAGATCCTGGGGCCTGAAACCCTTGTTCCAATCCCTCACAGCTGAAAACTACGAATATTTCCCCTCTCACAACTTTTGTGGATGAGGAATCCAGACCCGGATTAGCTCAGTTCCTCCACACAGGTGTCTCCAGGCTGGGGCTGCAGCCTCCACTGATGCTCGACTGGCGGAGAATTTGCTCCCAAGCTCATGCAAAGGGTTCAGGATGCAGTTTGGACTCAGAGCATGAGTTCTTTCTGTCTGTTGGCCTGGGAACTGCCTGGGTTCTCTCCTATGTGGGCCTCTATACATGACAGCTCAAAACATCTGGTTTCATTCTCCAGCTCAGGGATAGGAGAGAGAGAGAGAGAGAGATGGAACTCAAGAGAGAGGGGAAGAAGGAAGTGAGAGACTTTTTGTGTTGAAGACTTAGACATGGCATCCCATCACACGGGCTGTGTTCTATTGGTGAGAGCCAGTCACTGAGCACTCAGTGGTCACACAGGAATCCGTAAGGGGTGTGTCTCCCACGGGTGGGGATCACTGGGAACCAGTGTGAAGGCTGCCCACCCCGTGGTTCGGGATGAGGCACTTGAGTTTCATTCTACGTAGAACAGGAAACAATTGAGCTTTAATCCAGAGGACGACAGTGTCTGAGTTTCATTCATCGACCCTCTTGTTGTGCTGACATTAAAATGAGGCCAAGAGGGACTGAAGTGCCTGTTCCAATATCAGATTGCTGGAACCCAGGCCTGTTTTGAGTGGTATTCCTGCTACTTCCCTTCTAGTCATTCTTCCATTTCCGAGTTTTTGCCTTAGATACACTCGACACCAGCTCACAGGTGGTATAGATGTGATCTCCTATACACCTGATGATGTCCCTAGGAAGCAGATTCTAGCCTGATCCCCATAGTGCAGGTCTGGAGACTGGGGAGGACCTGAGAGGCACAATGAGCTTTCCTGGACAGTGAACTTGTCAGATAAAGGAGGTCTAAATTCAACTCTGCTTGCTCAAAGCCAGGACCCTCGGTACATTTCCGGGTACCTGTGGGCAGGGCTGTGTTAGCTCCATGTGTACAGCTGAGGAGATGACATGGGGGACTTTGGGTAGGTCTGATTGCAAGAAGCAGCCCAGGTCATGGAATCTTGAAGTAGTGACCTCACTTCCTCGGTGATAGACCCCAACAGACTTTGAAATCTGGTAACCATGCACCAACATTCTAGAGACAGCCAGTTATCCAGCTCATTTGGCTGGAGACACTTCAGACCCCAGGATGTTCTGCTGCTGTCTCCCAGCCTTCAGAAGCTCTAGGCTCAGGAAAGCCCAGAGACAGAGACTTCTGTGCTCCTATCGAGGTTGGCTCAAGCTTCATCACCAATACTGCTGGCCATTTGGCAGGAGGGGCCCAGAGGTAACATGGGGCAGCCCAGTACAGCCCAGTGCAGGGCAGGCCACAACTGTGATCCCACCTGAGCAGCCCCACACCCCTTGCCCCTTATTTGTGTGTGTGTGTGTGTGTGTGTGTGTGTGTGTGTGTGTGTGTGTGTGTGTGTTTTGGGTTGGGGGAGGCAGGGGGTGAGGAATGAGTCCTTCCAGAGCAGGAGCAGGTTGATATGTGTTGTGATGCTGGCCAGTCTGGTGTTTTCATACCCCAGGTCATGGCTGGCAGGCTGTGAAGGCGAGTGCTGGGGAGCAAGCTCCTCTGCCCTGTGTTAATCCCGAGACCTAGAGGTTTGATCTGCTTCCCTCCCTGGCTGGATGTCTTTGCAGATGCCCCTCTGTGCCTGAAGTAGGGAACCGAATTTCTCATGGGGGTGTCCCCCGGTGGCAATATCCAGGCAGGTCCCTGATGCCTCCTGGCCCGACTACCGGGCACTATCTTTCCAGACCTCTCCCCAGGAGATCTTTGAGGAGCTATCCGATGGTATCAACAACTCAAGGCCCCTGGAAAAGGGGCAGGTGCAACAGCCCACCACCATCCAGGGCTGGTCAGAGGTGAGAGCATGAGCAGTGGGTCTCCACACCCAGGACCCCAAGATGATCAGGGCGAGCCGACAACCCAGGCACAAATCTGAGGACTCCCCTGGGACCTCCCATGGCTTTCCCAACTGGGCGTCCTGCAGGCCCACTCCCAAAGGAATCTGGACCTCCACTTCCCCAACCCGCTATGTGGTAGGGTAGAAAGACACTCTTCACATATTTGTTGGAATCGTTGAGAAGATATTTAATGTTGTTTTCACTTTTCATGAGGTCACGGATACCTTAGCAGTTCGCCCTGTTTTGGTTGTTTTCACTTCCCAGCTGGATCCTGTTGTCTGTCAGCAACACTATCGTTGTAGACCTTCTCCAAGCCTCCCAAACCATCACACTTGCTGGGGGGATTTATACACAACGGGGATGGCGTGAGATTACATGATTCTGTACGTTTCTCTACATCTTGTCGTCTCACAGAACACACCTCACTGTGGGCCTGTCAGGTCAGGAGCTGTGGCCTTAGGTGACTTCATAATGTTCCCTAAAGGAGGGCATTTGCCACAGCAATTCAGCCTTTCAATGCTGTTGGACCTTGACATGACTCAATTCTGTTGCCATTTCAGCAGTGCTGCAGGGAACAGCTTAAGTGTGTCCTAATAGACTGTGTTAGTTTGCTAGGCCTACCATAACATAGAACCACAAATCGGGTAGAAGGACCCGGGCTCGCCTGGTCCCGGGCTCTGACTTTGCAGAATGCCTCCCAGGACATCGTTGAGGAGCTGGCTGACACGTTTAATTACTCCATATGTGTGGACACGGAGCAGGTGCATCAGGCCAACACAGCATCCAGTGCTGGTCTGGGGTGAGAGCACGCAGAGATGGGTCTCCATCCCAGGACCAGAGATGGTCAGGGCGGGCCCAGAACCCACACTTGAGTCAGGTGACTCTGCAGGGTCCTCCAAGGAGTGTGGTGTCCCCTGACCCTTCTCCTCCACGTCAGGAGCGGACCAAGCCTCAGGAGCTTAAAGGGAGCGTCATGCAGCCCAAGCCCTGGGTGGCTCTCAGTTCTGACCTGCATGGTCTTGAGCAGCTATGTGAAATCCCAACCTTCTGTTTTCCCATATCTACAGTGGGGTGTTTATTGATGACTCACTGGGACAATGCTCTTAATACAGGCTCTGAATCCAGGGAGGTGCTAGTGTTCCTCAGGTGACAGAAGTCCCTCAAGGTGCCACGCGTTTATCATTCCCCTAAAACTCAAATGTGCTTGAAACCCAAATCCTTTTTCAAGGCGGACACTCATGTCCCTCTCGCACAGGTTCCTGAGGTGCGGGGAGTTTCAGGTCTGAGCTCCAGACCTCGATCCTCCTGGTGGTTCATGGTGACACCACTGACTATATTTCCCTCTTTGTCCCTGTGTTATGAAAAGGAATCCACCCTGTCCGTGGATGAGGCCCGCACGATGCTGACCCTCAAGGCCGGCACAGTGGAGAAGGTGGCAGACTCCCTGCTACCATCCTTCCAGGGTGGAAACATCTCCGTCACCACCTTCTCGTGCGTGTACCTGGCCTTCACCGCCAGCCCACAGGTCCTGGGCCAGCTGTTCCATCGGTGAGTGCCCACCCCCTCCACAGCACAGTGGTGAGTCTCCCGCCTACTAGCTGTGTGTCCTGGGAATGTCACCACACCTCGCTGAGCTTCACTTTGCTCATCTGAATGGTAGGGTGGTAAGAGGATGAAGCTCATAGGGTCATTGTAGGAAATCATGGCAGAAGCCATGGCAGGTGCTTACCTGCTGCCTGGCTCTAGAGAAAGGGCTGCTGGTCATCCTGTGTGTCCTCACATTTATTGTTTCCCTGTCCCCAGTGAAGAAGCTCTCTGCCTTACCCCTCACTGGCCTGTGGCCTTACTGAGTTTGGAAAACACCTGGAAAGAGAACTGTTTCCCCGTTTGGCAGAGAATGTTGAGATTTCCTCCAGCTGATCCTGGTTCTTGTCCTTGGCGAGTCCAGATTCGTGATCTCTGGGGGCAGCAGAGGAGCCCAGGCTCACTCAGATAACTGGGAAGGATCTGGTTGGGGTTCATTCAGTCAACTATGTGTATTAAGCACCTACTACGGCAGGCACTTTTCTAGACACTGAGATAATCCAATGAATGAAGCAGATACAATCCCTGGGGCTCACTTCTAGGCTGAGAGCCTCACAGTCACTTCTAGATGTCATAAGTAGTCATGTCCACAGTCCATTAGATGTGACACCCCCTGGCTGCCTCTAGATATGGATGCATCCTCTCATAGTCTGACCACAATGGTGGACTTCAGGATCAATTAAAATCATGAGTGGTCTTTGGGTCCAGAAGGAGGGCCTCCCGTCTCCACAGAAGGGGTTGGGGAACTATGGAGACTGTGCGTGGGGAGCGACTGGCAGAAGGCTGGATCTCACAGATGTTTGGATTTCTGTGGGAGGGCTGAGGTCTGGGGGCTTCCCCTGAGGGAGGAAATGAGTCAGAGAGAGCTGTGGATGGGGTCCCAGCAGCCCTGGGAAGCAGAGGAGAGGCTGGGCTGAGTTGGCCACTGAGAGACCATCGCTTCCACGGTTCCCTCTCCCTCTGCCTGCCCTCTCCACATGCACATCTCCTAACCACCACCATCGGGGCTCAGAATAGTAGGTGTGGTGAGCAGCCTGCTCACAAGTCTGCTCAAACCTCAGTCCTGATGCTCAAGTGCGTGGAGGATGGAGTAGGCCCTGCCCAGGCCCTTCAGGAGAAGAGTGTCAGTTGGAAGAGCAGCCTTACACAGGCTCTCTGTTAGACCTGTTTGATGAGCAGGCCTTCCACTGCAAGGACAGCCACAGAGGGGTTGGACTAGGCTGAGCCGTCCTCTGGGCCCAGACACAGAGAGGGTGCTCTGGGAACACAGTGTGGAATGCAAGGCCGGGCCTCTGACTCTGCCCCCCACGGGACTCTCCCCAGCGCCCTCTCTCCCATCTTGGGCACCTGGCCTGAGCCGTCTCCCCAGGATATCTGGCAGCACCTGCACCGTTCCGGGTTCAACCTAAAGTTGGCATGTATGCAGGACATCCTTCCTGGCTTGGGCCAGAAGCACCATGCCACCCCTTTCCTCATCCAGTTGGAGCTTTTCCAGGCCACTGAGGCCGAGTCAGCGGGTAAGGGGGGCTGCAGGTTGGGAAGACTACCCCAGGAGGTGGGTCATGACTGGGTATTCCCTTAAAGGCCGTGGGATCCTTCCTCTTTGGGGAAGGGCACATGGAAAGTCAGTTTTGTAGGTGACCCTTTGTCTTCCTTCTGCTCCATCACCAGCTCCCTCGCTTCTGCCAGCTGTACAGCCAGAGCAAGGGCCACATCTGGAGCCAGATGTGGCTCCAGTTCTATTTCTCCCGTCACTTCCCGCACTGGAGCCAGCAGCACCTCCATCAGCTGCTCCAGAAGCGGAGCGGGTGCCGTCATCAGCTCCAGCTCAAGTGCCGGGTCCTGAACTGGAGCCAACGGGGCCAGCAGGTCTGCTGGGATTTCCATCTGCAGCTCTGATCACAGAGGCAGAGTCACCTCCAGCTCCAGAGCCTTCCTGTCCCTGGCGTGCGGCCAGTAAGAAGCAGACACATGAGGCGACACCTAGCCTCATGGCCTTCTCTCCAAGGGCGGTGGCAGAACAGTTGACTGTCATGGACGCAGTGAGCATCTGGCTCTGAGGGTGGGGAGGGGCAAGCCTTCCCTCTGCCATCAGCTGTCCCCCACCTGCTTTCCCCTTTTGGGTTCCTATGATCTGGGTCCAAATCCCAGCTGCCCCACTTCCCAGCCATGTGGGCTGGGCAATTCCCAAGGCTTCTCTGTGCACCTTCAAATCATAGAGACAGGAAGTACCAGGACCTGCTGCACAGAGTCGCTGTGCAGAGTAAATGCGGTAGGACAGATAGAAAGCTGGTGGGGCCTGGCCCAAGAGAGGGGGAGGAGAACTCACTGAGTGCAGCCAGGTCCAGGGGCAACCCACTCATCTGCCCAGGAGGCTCCACAGCCTCATCACTTACTAGGCACCAGATGTGGACTTCACTAAAAGAGAGACACACGAACAGAGCTGGTGTCTGTAGCGGCCCCACATGCAGGCGCATCTGAGTGGAGAGTGGGAGCAGAGGACGATCAGGATGGGTGGACAATGCCCCCTTGGGATGAGCCAAGTTGAGCAGCCCTCTGGAGCCTGCAGTTAGTGGGGCTGGGCTGGGTGCAGTGCTCCCCTGTCTTCGCCCCCAGTATTGGGTCCTGGGTCATCCTGTGTTGGGATGCCTCAGTGAATGGAGGATGAAACCCAGGGCCCCCACAGGGCTCAGAACACAGCCCCAGCTTCTTGAGCTCCAGCTCTGACTGGTGACCCCTGCCAGGGACACAAAGCTGGGCTGTGGCACGGCCGAGTGACATTCCCCTGCTCCCCAGGAACTGTTCAAGAACGTGGTGCCCTCTCAGTGCCTGGGCTCCACCTGGAGCAAGAGGAACAAGCCTGGCAATGAGCACCTGGCGCCCACCGTTCGTGCCACAGTCGTGCAGTTCAACAGTGTGGCCAACTGTGTTGTCACCTCCTGCCTCGGGGACCCAAGCATGACGGCCCGGGACAGAGCCAGGGTGGTGGAGCACTGGATTCAGGTGGCCAGGGTACGCTGTGGGAGGCCCTCTCCAGAGCCTTCGGAACTGCCTCTTCTCCTTTATCAGCTCTCAGGATTGAAGTCTGTGGGCTAAGCCCCTGCACGGTCCCTAGGCCCTTCCTGCCAGGGGCCTCCTGACCCTGACTCACATGTCCCAGTGGTGGGGTGCTCACTTCCCACCTGGCTCCTTCCTTGGGTTGATCTACAATCCTCCTCCCTGGAAGTGTGAGTCTTTGGGGCTGACTGTGCCCTGCCTGGCTCCCTGGGCGTCTGTCCCACCCGGGAGGGGAGACTGGAACGGAGGGGGACTGCAGCTAGAGCCAATCGGGCTCCTGCTCCCTCTCACAGCTCACTCTCTCCCATTCCTCAGGAGTGCCAGGCCTTGAGGAACTTCTCCTCCCTGCAGGCCATCCTCTCCGCCCTGCAGAGCGTGTCCATACACCGTCTCAAGAAGACCTGGGGGAAAGTCTCCAGGTGGGTGGTGTCTCTCCACAGGAGGACCAGGGGGAGGAGGCATCTCCCACATGGCTGCCATGGCCCCGAATCAGCTGGGGCCTCCTGGGAGGCAGCAAACCTGGGGACCGGACTGGGCTGGTGGGCAGGGTCTCTGATCCTCCCCGGGACCTTAGGCCAGCAGTTCTGCTTCAGGACTCAGTTTCCTTAATGGCAGAGAGTGGCTTGAGCCACACTGGAGATTTTCAAGTCTTCCCAATATAGCCCAGATCTCTATGCCCAACTGAAAACAAACTGGTCGACACAGAGCTTCTCAGGAGACATGCAAATGGAGACCCCAGGTGACCAACATGAGAGCCCGCTCCGTGGTCCATGGAGACCTTAGTGCTCAGAGGAACCCAGTGACAACCCTCATCCGGGCAGTTTGGAGCTTTGAGGTGCTCATATAGAAGTAATCTGCACTCATACTCCCCAGCCCCCACATTATTCCCCAACTTCCCCTTCCTTCTTTCCCCTCCCCTCAGGAAGAGCTGCCGAAAATTTAAAAAGCTCTGTAATGAAGACAACGCAGTGGGCTGGGAACTGCTCATCAAGGTAGAGTGGAGGCTGGAGGTCTGGATAGAGAGGAGGGGGGAGGGGGGAGGGGGTAGGGGGGACTGGGCAGGATGTGGTGTTTTAGTTTCTCAAAGTTTCTGTGAAAAGTTCTGATCTCTCCTGGATGAACAGGAAGTTGGGATCTGTTTGTTGCATGGGCAGGTGGGGGAGGGGTGTGAAGGGTGGGAGGCCCTGGTCATGGCATGAAGTGGTGGTGGCTGGGATTTCCAGGAGGGGATGCTGAGCTGGCCAGTTTAGCAGGTGCTGCTTTCCGTGCTGGTCCACGCTGCTGGCACTTAGCTTCTTCCAGGCTGTGGGGTGGACGGGGTGGGTGGGGTACCTTTCTTCCCTAAGCCAGTGCAGTCTGTCCTCAGGAAGCCAGGCCCCTGCTGCTCCTCTGTCTTCACCACGCCTCCAAGTGGAGGGCACCCTGCCAGCCACAGGGAAGGGCACTGCAGGGGGTTTCCCTTGGGCCAGGTGTGCAAAGGCTGCCCAGCCTTGGGTCCAAATGGCTGGGGCAGAGACGGATGTGTGTGCCTCTGTGACTCCGCACTGGGCCCCTAGAGTTCTCACTGCTTGTCTGTCACAGTCAGGAATCTCACCTGGTGCCTAGTCAGAACTAAATCGTGCCCAGGTGGCTTATGAGAGGTGTCTGGGGAACTGATGGATTCTTCTTGGATCCTTCATGAATAGACCTCATATGCTTCACGTAAAAGAGGAAGAAAAGCATCCTGTTACACTCTACACCATCAATCAGTGGTGGCACCTCGGGGGTTCCCATTACTGTGTGGAAGAAGAAATACTGCAGAGCAGGGCACCATCCTGAGGGGTTCCTTGGGGACCTGAAGGCTTTGGCTTGGCCTCAGTTCCAGTCTGCAGGGCAGAGACTCCCGTGGGCTGGGGCAGCAGGAGCCACTCAACCAGGTTCCCGAGACACCCTGTCCTTCCCCATCCGTGGCTCGGCCCAGATGGGGGTCAGGGCACCACTTGAGAGCCCAGAGGACAGGACTCTGGTCAGCGGTGGGGCTGGGGGTTAGGGGAGTGCAGCGGGAACAGCATCTCTGGCTGTGCTGGGCAAGTGGTCTCTGTTCTGTGGGCCCCTGAGCAACTCACTATCCCTCTTTGGGCCTCTGTCCACACCTGGGAAATGGAGGGATGAGGATCATGTGGTGCAGGCCTCACAGAGCACGGATGAGGGAAAAGGGAGGAAAGGGATGTGTGGTGCTTTCTGCCCTGCTCCACCTGGAGGGGTGAGGGCGAGAACCGTGATGATGGTCACACGATCACGAGTCCTCAGGAGAACCCGTGAGGTAGGTGAGTTCTCACACTTTCCAGATGAGGAAACAGCCTCAAGGAGGACAGGCCGCAGCCCCAAGGTCACACACTGAGTGACTGTTGGAGCTGGGATTGTTCTAGAATCAGAACTTAATGGAGGATGGAGTAGCATTGGTACCAGCTGACTTGGTTCAGATGTCCAGGGTCTGAGGCCAGTGGTGCTGAGGAGAAAGGGGGTGAGGGGAGTATGGCCTGGTTGACCCTGTCCTCCATCCTGGCAGAAGCGGCCCTCCAAGTTTGCCACCCTGCTGACGAACCTCCAGAGAGGCCAGAAGAGGCTGCAGAAGAAGGTGAGTGTGCCTGTGGGGGAAGGGCTCCAGGGTCAGAGGAGAGGGGCTCTGCCCTCCCAGCTGGAGGCCTCCAATCCAGAGAGGAGGGGCCTTCCTCCTGCAGCCCTGCCTCCTTTGTCACAGTGCCTGGAATCCTCCCTTAGAAGTGACCAGGAGGAGGGCCTGGAGAGCTGGTGCAGGATGGACTTAGGAGTGTAGAGGGATCACAAGGATCAAATACCCTGTGATTGGCCAAAAGCAGGCCCTGGGAGGTGATGAGGAGGAGTCGGATGTTCTTGAAGTGTGAGGGGTGGGGAATGAGGGGAGGCTATTAAGGGTTGAGGATGCTCCACGTGGGAACCTTGGCGTGGGCCAGGAGGTTGAGGATGAGAGGTTTCAGGGGAGGGACCTTGGGGACACCTGAGACCAGGGGCTCATCCCATCCAACCCCAATGGCACAGGCTGTCGTCCCCTTCCTTGGTGCCATCCTAACTGAGCTGGTGATGCTGGACGCTGCGATGGAGGATTATCTGGAGGTGGGTGAGCCTGGGGCAGGGCGGGGGTGACCAGGATTGGGGCTCGGGAAGAGAGAGCCCCACTACTGAGCCCTGAGTGGTCAGAACACGGTAACTTCCTCTCATGAGAGCCTCACCGCCACCCCTGTGAGCTGGGACATCATGCACATCTTAGGGATGAGGGAACAAAGTCTGCCCATGACACCCGCACCCCAGTTCCCCAGGCTGATGACGCAGCAGAGCTGCCTGACTGCAGAGCTGCAGGAGGACTTGTTTGAGGGACGTGAGAGAAGTTGGGCCCCTCCAAAACAAGTAACACATCAAGGATGGAGCGGCCCCTCCCTGCCTGAGGCCTCAGCCTCCCTGTCTGTCATCAGCGAGGCTTGGGCTACAGGGTCCCTGAACCTCAGCCCCCATGTCCTCCCTTCCCTGGAGCCCAGAGCCTGGCCTAGGTCCAAGTCCTGTTGTCTGTGCATGCCCGGCCCCCTCCTGGGACCTGGCAGTAGTGCAGCATGAGAAGGGGTGGGCATAGGGGGCTAGTCATGGCTAGGGGGCTCTCTCTGATGGACTTTGGCTGTCTGCCTTCCAGGGGAATGAGGTCAACCACCAGAAAAAGAAAAAGGTGAGCAGCTGTGGCAGTCCCTGTGGGGGAGGGAGGAGGAGTGGAAATCAGAGGTGCCCCTGGGCAGATCACTCCTCGGCTCCATCCCCTGCATCCTCCGTGTATCGTGTATCGAGAGAGTTGGATAACGGAGAAGTGGGAGAGCCACGCAGCTGGTGGGTGGCGGTAGGAGGGATGGCATCAGGGGAAACTTCCTGGAGGAGGGGCTGTTTATCCCCATCTCTGAGTACAGGTAAGGCCTGGATGGAGTTGGAGGGAAAGAGGTTCCCACGTGAGCAAAGCGCCAGGACCAGTCCACTGCCCCACTCCTCACTGCCTCAGGGCCCTGCAGCATCCCCCAGCAGGCTCTGTGTGCATCCGTCCTTCCCTCTGGTCCCAGGAGCACAAAGTAATGATGGAGATCGTGCAGCTCCAGGAGGCAGCCGAGGATTACAACCTAGAGCCCGAGGAGCGATTTGGGGCCTGGTTCTCCAACATGGAGCGGCTCAGTGAGAATGAGAGGTGAGGCCGGACCAGAGATGGGGAGGGTGGAGGTGGCCTCTCCCTGCTGGCCAGTCCAGGCAGCCCGTGTCCATGGCTCCCTCCTCAGCCCCGACCCTGTTGCGTGGTGACGGCCGGGGCACCTGGGCTCCAGCTGCTGGGCGGATGCTGGGAGGGACACCTGGACTGTGGACTCTGGTAGGTCACAGGTGTCACCCTGTCCTGTAGCTACATGCTGTCGTGCCTGCTGGAGCCCCGCTCCTAGTTGGCCAGAGAACTCTCAAGGCCAAGAGGACACAGCCACCATCAAGCCGAGCACTGAAGGAGTGCCCAGTGCTAGTACGACCTCACCCCCTGCAGTGGGGACACAGCCAGGGTACTCGGGGAGCACTGGCCCCATCTCCCTGCCACCTCTTCCCCAAGGCCGCTTTCTCTCTTTGTAGCGGCGATATTTCATTGTAAATAGTTAACACTAGATTTGAATATTGTTACATTAAATTCCTATTTGATTTACAGCCTGGGAGTTGTGGTTTGGTTCTTCTACTTCCTATGCCAATTTAAATGCTGTACTGACTGTCAGGTTCCTCCTTGAATTAAGAGATTGTACAGTCATCAGATTATTGTATGTGGGAGAAGGGAGAGGGGCCAGCTCCCCTCCCTGGCTACTGAAGGAGACCCCCAAGACCCCCTCCTCAGAGGGCAGGTTCATTTCAGTGTCTTGACGCTGGGCCAGGAGCAGAGATGGCCCAGCAGACCCCTGAGACTTCAGGTTGGAGGTCCACTCCCAGGCAGAGCAGCAGCCACAGAAACGTCGCTGTCTTTAAAATACCACTTGCCAGGACCACTGTGTGCCCAGGAGAGTGGCTGCCTTTCTACACTCTGGAGGAAGAGGAAACATTTTCTGCTTCTCTTGCTGAGGTTTCTTGGGACCAAATATTTGGAACTTGTAGTTTTCTAGTTCAATCTCTGGAAAGGCGTCAGCTCTAAGAGTGGGAAACATGTAACAAGATGGAACTGTGCGTGTGGAGAGGACAAGGCGAGGGGAAGGCCATTGGCAAATGGACCAAGGGCAGGCAGGACCTGCCACCCTCAATCTCCCTCCATCGGCTCCGTGTGCACCCTGAAATCCATAAGGCAGTGAGGCCAGGCAGTACATCTCAGGATGGCCCAGTGTGCTTTTTATGACATAAATACAGCTACACTTAGTTTCTAAAAGTTATCTGTGTCTCTATGTGAATCTAGAAAATGAAGTAGAAAGAACCGGAGGGGTGCACAGAGATCACATGCTAATCTGCCCACTGCATGGGATCTGAAGGTCAGATGGCCAGGAGCCACTGTGGCTAATCTGGGGAAGGCTCAGTTACATAGTGAATGGATGAGTGCACAAATGGACAGGGGCTGGGAATTGAACAAAACTAACTCTGCTCCAAGAAATGGCTTTGATTTTGAAGTATTTCAGCTGAACAGACCATTTTCTTAACTAAATAAGTTTCTAGCTACCACCACCATTAATTCTGAGATGTGTTCTTTTTCAAAATTTGTAGAGTTATGGTATCATAAATGAAACTTCCAGCTGTTCCAACAGAATTCCACTACCTCTCACTGCCCTCCAGTGCTGCTCCTCAAACGTCGGTCCAGTGGGCAGGTATTTTATAGCCTTGAATCCCCTCCTGACCACTGGGCTGCACGTGTTCTTCCTTCTCAACTTCGTCGCCTCCATGGAAAGACGATCTCTGAGCATAAGTGAAGAGCGTGGCCTCTGGGCCTCTGAGCCCTGACTTCCAGGCAGCTTCTACCAAGTGCAGGACCGCCCTCCCCAGATGCGTGGCCCTCAGGGATTGGCCACCCACCCATGTCTGCACCCTCATAGTAATTCTGAATAATGGCTAAGCCTATCTGTGACCCTACCCCTAACCCTAGTCCCAAAGTTAAGGAAGGGCCAATTAAGCTCCATATCCTTGATATCTAACTATTTCTATCAATTGTTTGGGAGTATAAGAAATTTTTTCTTTCCCTATTATTCTCTATTTATTTATTTATTTATCCAGCAAAATATCTACAAAATAGTCAATACACTTATGAAATGATATTCTACCTCATATTGATCACAGAGATGCTGGATCCCACCATCTGTGCCTATAATAGTGTCTGGGGCCTAATAAATACATATGACTGAAAATGACCTAAAAGATAGACAGGAGAGAGAGCATCCAATGTGGGCACACATTTCCAGCGAGACTCCAGGCGGGGGCAGAGCCAGGTAAAATGCCACAGGAAGAACGTGCCTGGCTTGTTTGTGGCCTGTTTGAGACTCAGTGCTGCTGAAGCCAAGTGAGCGAGGGGGAGACTCCTGGGGGATGTGAACAGACTTGTCAGCCACTGCAAGGACATTGGTTTTACTCTCCTGAAATGAAGGGCCAGTGAAGGGTTGTAAGAGTGGGAGGGATGTCATCTGACTGACCCTGGCTGTTGTGTGGGAGTCAACTGAAGGCACAAAGGCAGAAGCAGGGGCCTGTTAGGAGACAACAATGGTCATCCGGTGGAGCTCAGGCCAGGGCGTCAGCAGTGGAGACGGTGACAAGAGCTCAGGGTTTAGATGGGTTTTTGCAGGGAGAACCACAGCTGGCTTCATAGGCATGTGACTGTGCTGTCACACAAGGGCCCTTGCTGAGAACAGCCCTGTGCTTGGTTTCATGCTCTTCTGGTGCCATCTTGAAGTTCTTTTCTCCCCCAGCTTTATCATGTTATAATTGACATATAACATTGTGTAAGTTTAAGGATTAGGAGGTGACAGTTTGATAGACACATATACTGTGAAGTGATTACCATCGAAGATTAGTGAACACTTCCATCACCTCACATAATAACCATTCTTTTTGGTGAGAACATTTCAGATCTACTCTCTTAGCAACTTTCAAGCATATCACACACTATTGTTAACTTTCGTGATCATTCCGTACATTAGATCCCAGAATTTATTCATCTTCTAAGGGAAAGTTTGTCCCCTTTGTCCAACATCTCCCCATTATCCCCACCTCCCAGTCCTGGCAACCACCATTCTATTCTGTTTCTATGTGTTTTGCTTCTTAGATTCCACATTTAAATTAAAGGTAAGGTCAGAAAAATCCATATATTCACATTTCAAATATCTACACAACAGGACTTTTGGCTAACTTCTCATTAGCCCCGATCAGATACGTGTTGCTTCATCAGGCACTGGGGACTGTCAGAAGAATTCCTCTTACATCAAAGGATCAGTTCAGACATTTTCTCTTTCACCTGGTGGTTTTATGCCTGGAAATAACCTGATTAACCTTTTCTTCTCAGGAATATTTGTCAGCCACTTGTACATTTTGCAAAGATTAATCTATTTGAAAGTAGAGAACGTCACCTGTGTGTCCCTGTCAGGGACGACATATTACCTGCAGGGCGGTATGAAGTGCTCAAAGCACATGGAGCGGGTTCCCCGCCACCCCTCTGCCTGCTGAGTGATGGCGACACTGACCGTCCTGGATGCCTGAGAAATCTGGTCGTGACTGAGTGATGGATGCTCATCAACCCGCACCTGCTACCCCAACTGTTAATCGTGTTCTTCCTTATATCCCAGAAAACAAGGGCCCTTTGACAATCAATGTGAATCAACTTTTCAAAGAGCCTATGATGCTGTGAACCTTAATGAGTGACATCCTTGTCCTTTTCTGTACGTTTGTCCCCTGGGATTAATTTGTGCAATCAGACTTTGAGTCCCACTTTTCAGTGAAGAAATGTGTGCAATCAAGAAAATTGGTTGTTTGTTCTAAAAATAGCATTTGTGCACATATTTAAAAGCCAAAAGAGGTCTTATTCACCAAATCCTCTCCTTTCCTGTGGCACCACAATAAGATTTCCTTTCCCTGCCTCTTTGCTCTTTGCTGTGTGGCCCTTTGAAGAAGTGCTCAGCAAGGAAATGGGGGAGGAAGGGCTATTTGCATGTATAGGTTCAGACCACGAAAACACGCCCCAGGATGTGCCATACATTCCCCTTGACAACGGAGGGGAATAAACCCCGGGACACACCCAGAGTTGAAGCCAAGTGTTGATGACAGCAAAGCCACAAATTGAAGGTGGCTGGGTCCCTGAATCTCTGATTGGAGAAAAACCAACAAGCAGAGTCACTTGCTCTTTGAAAGCCTGTGTTGAGGTGTTATATGAAGGAAACATACATTTGTTTAATGTTCAAACAACTGATATTTTCATGTATATCTGTCACAGCAGTTAATGTCAACTTAAAGAAGTCTGTAACAAAAAAATATTCCGAAGCAAGTTTTCCATGAAAAATTATATTTCACAATCTGCAAAAACAGCAAATAGCCCTTGACGACATGAAAGGATAAATAAAAAATGTGATTCATAAGTTTGTTTATTTTTCCTACTAGGGGTTTCAGGTGTACAGCATTATAATTTGACACCTGTACATAGTTTATTTATTTAAGAATCAAAGATCATGTTCTCTGTAAGTAATTTGTTGATATTAAAGATGTATCATATTGTAAATATATTACCATTATTTTGTTTTCAGATACTTACAGCTGGTATGAGTGCAGATTACTTTCTTGTACGTAAAAACATAATCCAAAAGAGAGAGTCATAGCCCAATGTTCTTCCTTATTTCACTAGCTTTTGAGATGACTTCCTAAATGAGAGAGAAGCACAGTGGGATTCCCTCCCTGACAAGCTCCAAGGCATGCCAGCTGTAGTCCACTGCTTCAGAGAGCTACTGATTTCTCAGAAGGACTTCGGGACCACAATTCCCAAATGAGGATGAGCCAAGAGATATTCCACTTTCATCTTGGGTTTCACTTGTCTGTGACTGTGATCAAGTCCACCTGGTAGTTTATCAAGGAGACTCTGATCACAAGCCGAGCTGCAGTCCTGTGGTTCTAACAGATAGAAGATCCAAGGGAGAATCCTATGGTGGAAACGGGTGGCTCTTTTCTAGGGACTTGAAATCAGTACGTTCATTGTGCCACGGCACGGAGGTGGCATTTTCCCAAGGACTCCAAAGCCTGATGACTCCCTTCTCTTGCAGGCCATGGCTCCAAGGAGGGAGGCATGTCCTGGGTACAGAGACATGACTGCAGCAGAACATCACCAGTGCCACCAGCAGAAAGGCTGGGGCACTGAGGTTTTGAGTGATTTAGCACCATTGCCAGAAGGGGGCGCCCGGCCACCCCCAAACTGTGGGTTCTGAACATCCCGCGCTGCCTCCAATGACCAGGAACTAGAACCTGGCCCCTCTGAGCAGAGTGAGGCGCATGCGCATTTCACCAGAGGACAGGGGAGGTGAGTCCTCAGTGGAGAATGAACTTCTTTTCCTCAGGAAGATGGAGGAGGCGCCGCTGTAGCCATATTGGTGCCTCCTGCACAGAAGGACAAGGCCCCTGTCTGCACCCTGATGGCTGAGGAGGGGGCTGTGTGCGGGGTCTCCAGAACGTTTTTCTTAAATGCTCAGCACAGAACCTTTATTTTCTGGGCCATTCCCACATGGTTTATGCTCTACTTTTTCAGGTCATATTTTAAGAAGACTTATTTTACAAAAGAATCTTTTCACTGAGGTATTGGAAGCCTCAAAATCATAGCATGCTGTGTTATTTGTGACGTATTCGGGATTATTTCTGGGGGAGAATGCCGATACAAGTTGAGAGAGAGGAGAAACATACAATTGCGAAATAAATATGCAAAATATTGGAACTTTCCAATCAAGACTGATGGGGACTGGCAAAATGGCATCCCTGGGTGAAAGGGGAAATGGCTGCAACTAGATACATGTATTGTTCACTTTGTAATGCTTAATTTTTCTTATGACATGAAAGTGTGAGACCTAGCCTGCAGGTGTGTTTTAGTTGCGGAATTAACACTTCCTCGCTTTTCAGCACTACAGGATTCTCCAGGATTCTCTTGTAGATTTTCAGCCTCAGATCTAGAATCAGCCTTTTACTCCAAGGAGCACTGGTTCCTTTTATGAGAGAATGACATTAAAAACATGGGTCTGCGGGGCCGGTCCCCGTGGCTTAGCAGTTAAGTGGGGGCGGTCCGCTACTGGCGGCCCGGGTTGGGCTCCCAGGCACGCACCAATGGGCGCGCACCGATGCACCACTTCTCTAGCCATGCTGAGGCCGCGTCCCACATACAGCAACTGGAAGGATGTGCAACTATGGCATACGAATATCTACTGGGGCTTTGGGGAGAAAAAGGAAAAAAAGGAGGAGGATTGGCAATAGATGTTAGCTCAGGGCCAGTCTTCCTCAGCAAAAAGAGGAGGATTGGCACAGATGTTAGCTCAGGGCTGATCTTCCTCACAGAAAAAAACAAAATGTGGATCTGCAAGCTAAGTGTGCTGGTTGCTGCTGGGGTGCCCTTGCTTCCTGGCCCTCCCAGTCACAGTATGCTGAAATGTGTGTTGGTATAGTGACCTTACCCTGTGTATACAACTGCCTACTATAAATATTTCCATTGGAAAGTTTCATTATTATATTCAGCTAAACATCAGCTCAAAGCACTGCTTCCACCTCTAATGCATTACCACCTGGAGCATTCTAGTCTTCCCCCCTGACTTACCTGAAACCTCCCACTCCGATAGTGACAAAACTGTCTCCTGCCATCTGACAACTATTTAATCATTTCCTCAATCCCAGTCTCCATACACAGGGGTCTCACAGTTGTTAACCAGTATCCCTTGAGAAAGAACTTTATCAAGTTGAGTCCTCTGCTTACTCAGTTCCTTTTCCTTCAGTCTTACAGATCCCCTTCATTTCCGAAGTTACTTAGGTCAACACCATTTCCCCTACCACTTGCAGTGAGTTTGCTTCGTACTTTTGCAATACAGTTAGATTCTTTAGTCACATTTGCATTCCATCCAAGGATCCACAGACCTAAATACTTTTCGTAATTTGTATAAGTCAAGATTTACTCTTTATACTGTAAAAATCTGGGGATTTTGTCAAATGCAGAGAGGCAAGCATCCACCAGTAAAGCATCACACAGAATTCTTCACCTGTTCATCCCTTTCCACCCATACCATCCCTGGACAACTCTGGTAAACTGTGTACCAGATTGATAGCTTTGTCTTTGCAGCATGCCATAGAAATGAGATCATACTCTACCCAGCCTTTATAGACTGGCTTCTTTCCATTAGAAATATGAATTTGAGATTCATCCATGGCTTATATCTTTTTGTGTGTGTGTGAGGGAGATTAGCCCTGAGCTAACATCCGTTGCCAATCCTCCTCTTTCCACTGAGGAAGACTGGCCCTGGGCTAACATCCGTGTCCATCTTCCTCTGCTTTATATGGGACGCTGCCACAGCGTGGCTTGACGAGCAGTATGATCCGAACCTGCGAACCCTGGGCCGCCGAAGTGGAGCCCGAGAACTTAACCGGTACGCCACCGGGCCGGCCACCATGGCTTTGTATATCTTGATAGCTCTTTCACTTTTACCACTGGGAAGCATTACATTGCATGTACCACATTTGGGTATCCTTTTATTTATTGAAGATTATCTTTGTTCATTTAGGTTTCTAGCCATTATAAATAAGGTGCAATATATAGGTGTGCTGGCTTTTTTGTTGACATTATATTTCAAAACAGTTGTGTCAATACCGAGGAATGTGATTGATGGATCATGTGTTAAGATTATGTTTAACTTTGTAAGAAAGTGCCCAAGTGTCTTCCAAAGTGGCTGTACCACTAGGCATAGGCCACAGCAATGAAAGAGAGTCTATGCTGTTCTGCCCCCTGGCTGTGAATTGATATTGTCTATCTGTCTGGAATGGTCTCTCATTTTTGTTTGCATTTGCTTCTCTCTAATGATAAATGATGTTGAGCGTCTTCTTGCATGCTTATTTCATGTGTATACCTTCACTGGTGAGTGTCTGTTCGGATCTTTACCCATTTTTTAATTGGGTTGTTTGTTTTCTTATTGTTGAATTTATGATGCTTGGTACATTTTAATACAAGTCCTTTCTTAGATATGCGTCATGCAAATATTTCTCGTAGTCTTGGGTTGGTCCTTTCCTTCTCTTAATGGTGATAATCAAGAGTGGAAAATTTTAACTCTAGGCAAGTCCACCTTATCTTGCTTTTTCTTTGAAGACTCATTCTTTCAGTGTTGTATGTAAAAGCTCATCATGAAACCCAAAGTCATGTAGATTTTTCCTTTTCTTTTTCTAGAATTTTGATAGTTTTGCAGTTTATACTTACATCTATGAACCATTCTCGGTGAATTTTTGAGTCATGTGGAATGTTTGCGTCTTTGTTAACTTTTTTCCTTATGGTCACCCGGTTGTGCCATCACCATTTGTTTAAAAGACTATCCTTTCTCCCTCAACTTGCCTTTGATCTTTATTTTTTATTTTTTTGTGAGGAAGATCAGCCCTGAGCTAAGATCTATTGCCAATCCTCCTCCTTTTCTTTTCCTCCCTTTTTCTCCCCAAAGCCCCAGTAGATAGTTGTATGTCATAGTTGCACATCCTTCTAGTTGCTGTATGTGGGACGCGGCCACAGCATGGCCGGAGAAGCGGTGCATCGGTGCGCACCCGGGATCTGAATCCCGGTCTGCCAGTATCAGAGCACGAGCGCCTCACCGCTAAGCCACGGGGCTGGCCCCAACTTGCCTTTGATCTTTGACAAACATCAGTTGACTATATGTTTCTGAGTCCATGGACTCTGTATCCTTTTCCCTTTATCTGTTTGCATATTCTTATCCCAAGATCACAATCTCTGTACCTTTATAAATCTGAGAATGGAGAAGTATGACTTATTCAACTTTGTTCTTCACTGTTGTGTAGAATATTCTAAGGTTAGAAACATTTTGTAGATATCTACAAAATATCTTATTGGGCTATTGACTGAGATTGTGTGGACTCTATAGGTCAAGTTGGGAAGAGCAGATATCTTAACAATGAGTCTACTGATCATGAAAGTGAAATATATCTCCAATTAGGTAGGTTTTCTTTGCTAGCTTGCCACAGTCTTTGATGGTTTTCTGGATACAGCTTTGTCCTTAGTAGATTTTTACCTAAGGATTTTATTTATTTTGATTTTGTACCATTTTGTAAATGATATTTTCTTTTATTTTAATTTCCACTCATTCATTGCCAGCACAAAGGATGTTAACTGACTCTTGTAGATTGACCTCCTACTTCCTGTAACCATAGTGCACTCTCATCAAGGCCTGGAATACATAGTTCATACTATGCCCGTTTGAACTTCAAAAATTAAGGGACTGACAAATCTGACTATGAATTGCTGTGATTCAGCTTTAGAGTCAGTGCTCAACAGTAGACTGTGCTGCTCCCTGATCTGGGGCAGAGGGCGCCCAAACTCGCCTTTTCCTAACCCAGGGCCTCTGAGACTGGGGTGAAGCGCTGGGTGTTCTACCCATGGACCCATGTGCCCAGCCTCAGTGAGACAAGAGCTTTGTGTCCTCAGGACCCGATGGGATGGGGGAGTGCTTCCGTGGGGGGAAAACGCCCCCTGCCCACCCCTCTGGCTCAGGAGGGGGCTTTGGGGTGACTTCACCAGACGTTTTCCTTAAATTGTGAGCACAGAGCCTTCATGTTCTGGACTGTTCCCACATGGTTTATTCTCTACTTTCTCAGGGCAGGTTTTCACAAGGCTTATTTTACAGCAGGATCAGCCTTCAAGGGGCTGATGGGGAAATCACAGCCCACTGTGTGTGGTACAGACTCAGGGGCGTTTGTGGGAGGAGTCCCTGCAGAGGTTCAGAGATAGGGACACACAGGCGCACTCGTGAAAGGAATGTACAAGATATCCAGGCCTTCCCGTGGAAGGAGCTGGGGACACAGGACATGCCTGGAGGAGACTATAGAATCCCTGGGAGAAAGGGAAAAAGTGTGCAATTGTATATACACTGATTGTTAATGGCTAAATTTTCATATAATGTGAAAGCAGTTGTAAAAATATTGAAAAAGAGGAGATGTATTAAAACACATTAAGTTTCAATATTTTCAGTATATCAAAGTCAGAATTCATTATGATTTTACTTTCCTGGTTTAAAGGAAGACACATTATCTATAATCTATTTAAAATATATTTCTTAGGGCCGGCCTCGTGGCTTAGTGGTTAAGTGCGCGCGCTCTGCTACTGGCGGTCCGGGCTGGGATCCCAGGCGCGCACCTACGCACCGCTTCTCCAGCCATGCTGAGGCCGTGTCCCACATACAGCAACTAGAAGGATGTGTAACTATGGCATACGACTATCCACTGGGGCTTTGGGGAAGGAAAAAAAAGGAGGACGATTGGCAATAGATGTTAGCTCAGAGCCGCTCTTCCCCAGTAAAAAGAGGAGGATTAGCATGGATGTTAGCTTAGGGCTGATCTTCCTCACAAAATAAATAAATAAATAAATAAATAAAACTGTTAAAAACAATTATATATACCCTTCTTAGCTTACCTTGTCATCAAATGAGAATATTGCCATGTTTGACATTTTCTCATATCACAGTGACAGTCTTAAATATTTTTAAATATTAGCTCATTGAAACATCTTTTGCGGGATTCCAATGTGACTAGTATCGTTAAAAAATAAGAATAAATCCAGGCCACTACCAAATGTTTTGTAAGAATGTAATAAGAATATATCATGAATCACTTTTAGATGATCCAAACACAATGGTCACTTTTTTTTCTTTATAAGGATGATTATCCCTGCCTGAGCTATCATCTGTTGCCAATCCTCCTCTTTTTGCTGAGGAAGATTGGCCCTGGGCTAACCTCCGTGCCCATCTTCCGCTACTTTATATGTGGGACGCCTGCCACAGCATGGCTTGATGAGTGGTACATAGGTCCATGCCTGGGATCCGAACCTGTGAACCTTGGGCCACCGAAGCAGAGCATGTGAACTTAACCACTAAGCCACCGGGCTCGCCCCACAAAGGTGATTTTTAAAATGCCCACCATTGCATTGCACTTAATCCTTTAGGATGAAATATATTAAAATTAATGCTTAGTGTCAGCTGACCACAGAGACCCAACAAGCTGGCCTGGACCCAATGAACAGCCCCACTGACCCACAGACTCATGAGAAATAGTACTTCTTCTTTCTTGTTTTAAGCAACTAAGTGTTGGAGTAGTTTGTTACATAGTGAAGGCTAACTAAATACAATTTAACAAACATTTGAAATTGCAAAAGATTTTAATAAGGAAACAAAAGTCACCCACAATTCCAACAACACAAAATAACCAGTGTGAATATTGTGGTGTGTTTTCTATAGGTTTTTATATTTAGATAGTTATGTAGCTAGAGAGTGAGGGAGAGAGCAAGAGAAAGAAAGTGACAAAGATGACAGGAACACATGCAGAGCTTATATGATGTTATGTAATTTAAATCTTGCTTTTTCCCTATCACCACTGATTAGCGTTGTTTCACGTCCTTAACTGTTTCTGGAAAGTAGGACATTCATTGACTTGGAAACATCTTTCAAACACCACAGTTTCCCTCCTAGTCAGTCATGTATACCAGTTCCTTTATCGATGTGTGTGCCTATGAATCCAAGCGCCAGAAATATTCAGCCTAATTGCGATAAAATGAAAGAAACACACCTCTGTTGGCCGTCTGGTGTTGGAGTAGTTCACTAATTGAAGTTGATCTGAATAATTGACTAGGGCTTGAGCTTCGATTGATCACATTCGTCTTAGAGACAGGACACAGTTCTTGTGACCCTGCCCTTCCCGGGATGTGTCCCCTCCTCCTTGCTGCAGGACCCAGCCGAGGGGGGACAGGAGGAGCTGCTGGAGGAAACCCTTCTTGGACGATTACTCCTGGACCGCTTAACCCCCAGGCTTGCTCACTGGGGGACAGAGACCCAGGCGGGCAGGCAGGTGGGCAGGCAGGTGGGCAGCTGCCTGCACGGTACTCATCCTGGGGAAGAGACAGCCCTTCAGGTGGCAGGTCTACTCGGGGGCCGGGGTTACCTAAGAGGGTGGGCTGTTCTGAGTATAGCGGGCTGCCTCGGTTTTAGATTTGTGCACATCTGAGTCCTAGGAGGAGAGGGGACTTGAATGTGACCTACTCAGGCCACAGCTGGGGCCACTTTCGAGAAGCATGGTTCAAAGCCACAAACAGACCCACAGGGAGTCCAATATTTCTTTTTGGGACTCCAACTCATGTTGGTGGACTTCAGGGAGAAGCGTTCACCTCTCTTGCTGGCCTTTCTCCCGCGCTCCTCTGTGCATCCTCTCCTCCTGTAATACGAAGCCAGGACTCAGCCTGGTGGTAGTAAACTATCCCAGCAGACTGGAGAGACAGGGGCCTCCATACTGGATTTTCTTTCCGTGCGGGAGCAGGGGAAGTAACTATGAGAATGCTCCCTCCACAACAGATTTTTCAGCCTGAACTGACAAGTTATCTTCACTCAAATCCTCGGGAGACGTTTGGAGACCAGGCCGGCTGACTGGGGTCACGTGTCCAGTGCACGCTGCTGGAGCCCTCACTGGGCACCAGGCCCTCCCGGTGTTTCCTCGTTCCCTGCTTCAGGGAGACGGCGGAGTGGGGGACACGGAGGCCAGGGCATTTGCTCAGATCGCACATGTGACAGTCCTAGGGGCAACCTGGAAGTAAAGGGCTGAGTCTTGTGCCCTCAGGAGCCAGTATAGAAAATGCAGTAGGTACCCAGATAGATGCAGCAAAGGATTCAGCCTCTTTCCCCCTCCAGGTGGTGTGACCTGAAGAAACACCAGAGACACAGGAATGACGTTCATCCCGGTTTCCGCAGTCTGTTTCTCAGAGCTCTGTTTTGGTCGACACTTGTGGCTTTGATTTTCTTTCATTCTGCAACACTCTCTGCATATGGAAACGCTCATACAAAGCTCACAACCAAAGTCACAGAAGTCAGTCCACTGGTGGAATCGTTTTGCGGAAATTCAATGAAAGTCCAATATTTGCCTGAAAGATGAGCTTTTCAGTTTAATGGCTGGTAGTCACAATTGTCTACACAGACACTCAGGTAATTCTAACGTAGCAGTGAATTCTCGATCCCCATTATACAAATGGCAACCTTTGTGTGGGCACGTCTATTAGGGGAGACCGACACTGCATCTCCGTGATCATTCTCCTCCTGCTGGTGCATCTGGACCACGAGGCCACTGCTGGGAATCCCTGGACTCAGAGACGGGCCAGGGCAGGCACAGCACTTGCCTCCTCTGAAGCCTCCACACGGAGGGGACTGCTGGTCCTGGCAGGGGTCAAAAGTTGAAGAGTGTATGCATGCTGTTTTCTCTGATCGGGGTGATACGCTGGCTCGAGGGGAAGAGGTGGGCTTTTCAAAACAGATCCACACTACCTAACCTAATGCTTCGACACATCCTCTGATGGGTACGCGTTTGTCACTAGGGTTTCAGAGAGGAACTCGCAGAAGGTGAGGGAGCAGGCAGCCGACAGACAAGGGCAGCAGGGCCAGGGGAAAGCAGCGTCTTAGGGGCCTTCTCTCCTGTGGCTGCCTTTCAGAGTTTCCACGCAGACACTCAGTGCGCTGAGGCTGATGGACCCGGATTTTCTCAACAGTGGGCGTCTTTTGCCCGAGGGTTTTTCATGGATGTGAGTGATTCTGCAAGAAGCTCTAAGTGCTGGCTGCCTCCAAACTCCGGGATGGAGCACAGGCATCCCTGACAGTGGGCCCTGTATGCAGACCACCAGCCAGAGGGAGGCGATGGGGCTCAGGACAAAGGCTCGCCGTGGCCCCCACACTGGGATCAAGAAGGGCTATGGTGGCCCAGAAGCTTGTAAGTAATGTGGATAACTCCTTAGAGAATGCCGAACTCGTACCGCCAGGAGGCTTCAGAATAGCAAGAGCAGATGGCAACACTCATCTGTGGGGGAAAAGAGAAAGAGAGAGAGAAGGAAAGAAAGAGAAAGAAAAGCCAACTCACCTGGAGGCAGGCAGGGGGAAAATGGAACAGCCGTAGTCGAAATGGTAGAGTAGCTCTCTCGGGAATAGAAATGATCCTGGCATTGACAAGTGGGACCCTTGTGTTTATGGGGGGCCAAGTAGTGTTCTAAGCATTTTACACGCATGACTTCATTTTGTTGGCACTATTATCACCCCATTTTACAGATGAGAAAACAGAAGCATGAAGAGGTAGAGACCCAGGAAGCTGAGGCCGGTTAAGGGAAGTCGTGGAAGCCAGACACTGCAAGAAATGAGGCTTCGTCTGGGGGAGGGAGAGCCCCTGAGGGCTGTCCTCCCTAAGCTCCTCCCCCTGGGCAGCTCCGCAGGTTGTGACACCCCGCCTGTCCCCTTTCCCCACCCCCAGGTACGGAGGTGGCTGATGCTCTCAGAACACGTCCCGTCAACGCGATAGTGAGGTTCCAGTGTGTCCCGGCGACAATGGGGAGACTCTCCAGCTACTTCCTCCTCTTGCTGGAGTGAAATGCCCCGAGGTCAGCAGCGGGCATTTGCGGTCATTGCACTTTTAGCTTTTTTTAAAATTTCAGTTGTTCTACTTTTTATTTTTGTTTGCAACATTTTCAGGTCTAAGGTGGCTGATGTAAGGAAGGACGGTAGTGGGATATGAGGGATTTCGGCGAGGACAGAGGCCGACCTCACGCAGCTGGCACCTTCAAGACATCGTGTGTCCCTGGTCCTGCCGTCACTGCCAGTGTCAGGGTAAAACAACAGAAAAGAAAGGAAAAGCTTTTAGGATAGCGATCATTAGGTATCACCCAATTCAAATCTTCAAAAGCAGAGTCAAGCAGGTGAAGAATCAGCAAAGAAAACTTTGAAGATCATTTGATAACGTTATATCGACCCAGCTGACCAGTCAGGGCGAGTATCTTGTTGTGACTGTGACTGTTTGGTTTGTCTGCTTGCCTCTGGCAGGTTCAGTCACGTCCCTCCCTCTGCAGTCCTGGTTCTTCACAGCCTTTTGCTTGATCGGAGACAGTCAGGGTCAGGAGGTAAACCCAACAACTCTCTCGCTACACCCATCACCAGTGGAGGCAAAAAATAAAACCAGACACCACCGCGCCCCATTTAATACACAACTTGAATTCACTCCTGACCGTGGAATCCATGGTTCTCGGGGTGTGAGAGCGTCAGACGATGCCCTTGGCGTTTTAGATGCACACAGACCCACAGTCACTCAGATGGAGCGTTGTCCCCCATCTCAGTTTACTCCCCGAGATGTAAATCTCCCTGGGGAGCGTGAGGGAGAGCCGTGCCCAAGCTGGCTTCCACTGCAGACGCACGCCCACGAGAAGGACAGGAGAAGGGCGAGAGACACTTCGTCTTCCCCTCACACCCTCCACTCCCCCGGGCCGTGCTCAAGCGCAGCCACATACCAGTCTCCTCTCCCGTCCTCCTTTCTGCCCTCCTAGTCTTCTCTTCCCTGCCAAGTCTTAGCTCTGCGTTGCCCATTGGGTGTCCCTCGTGATCAGCCGCCACTCCCTGGCCGCATGACCTTGGACAGGCTCCTCGAACTCTTGGTGCTCTGGTCTCTTCATCCCTAAGATCTAATAATCGGACCCATCTCGCTGGGGGTTACATGAGACAATGTGTGCAAAGTGTCAGCACAGTGTCTATTGTAATTGTGGTTGTTGTTCTTGTTGCCACTCAGAGTTTTTTCCGTTGGCTAGAAAACCATTATTTACGTGATTATGCATACTCTGATGATTGCTTAAGAAAGCAATGGTGTGCACTCCATCATTCCCATCTTCTCTCGCAATTCCTGAAGAGGGCCCATGACAGCATTGGATGGGGCCAAGTAAAAGTCCATTCAGAGTGAGCAAAGCTGCCTCCTTGTGGCACTAACCTGCGCCTGACGATGTCTTTTGCGGGGCTTCTCCTAGGGAGCTCTAGGCGGGGCTCCGCCCTTCCAAGCTGACTCTCAGAGCCCAGCCAGGACCCACTGCTATTGTACTGCGCCCACGTGGAAGCCAAAATGCTTCTCCAAGGTAGAGCAGGGAGGGCACCAGGATTTTCCTTCTCCTCTCCGATTGACTAGCAGGTGAGGGGTTCTTCGGAAGCCACACACGCCAGCTGTTTTGGCCACAATGGCCATAAGCTGACTGGACGTCATTCTCCCCCAGTGGAGCGGCAGCTCAGGACAGCTCCAAACAGCATCCAGACAGTGGTGTAAACACCAGGCTGGCTGAGTGAAATCACTGGCCGAGTCATGCTCTGCACGGGGAGGCTGAAGAGCACGCATGCAGCCCACAGAGGCTCCCGGCAAGGCGCTGGGGCGCCTCCCTGCCACGGCGCCGGTGTGGGACTCAAGTGTCATTCCTCTGTCAACAAATGCTTATTGAGTGCCCACCTGCTAGGTGCCAGCACAGTGATCATTTTTCCAAACAGTGTCTGTGTCATTTAAGCCCGACGGAGGGTGCCCAAAGCAAATTTCAGCCTGTGTTCAGGAATTTCCCTCAACAGAAACCCGTGTTAACAAGAAAAGGGAAGGAAGGAAGGAAGGCAGGCAGGCTTAATTAATATTCAAATTTTAAATAGTAATGAGATTTCAGTTGTTCTACTTTTTAATTTTATTTGCAACATTTTCAGGTCTAGAGGTGGCTGACGTAAGGAAGAACGTTAGTGAGATATAAGGGTTTTTGGTGGGGACAGAGGCCGACCTCACACAGCCTGCACCTTCAAGACATCATGTGTTCCTGGTCATGCCGTCACTGCCAGTGTTCTTTAAATGACCATCTTAAACTGGTCAACAGAGCACGGTCAGAAGACGTATTCTTATCCCTAAACTTGTCTTGCAAAGTAAAAGAAAATAAATTAGACCTGCTTTTTGCCGCTTGGTCTTAGAAGAAGATAGGGTATGGAGAAGCCAGCAGGGCCAGGATGAGGGTGAGGCCAGCGAGCACTTTGTTTGGGCACAAAATTTAAGGGGGCACCAAACACACATTTATCACAATCAATAAATTTATTTTTTTTAGGAATAGTGGCCCTGAGCTAACATCTATTGCCAACCTTCCTCCTTTTTTTCCCTTTTTTCTCGCCCAAGCCCCAGTAGAAAATTGTGTGTCATAGTTCTACATCTGTCCAGTTGCTCTTGGTGGGATGCCGCCTCAGCATGGCCTGATGAGCGGTGAGTAGGTCCCCGCCCAGGATCCAAACCGATGAACCCCAGGCTGTCGAAGGGGAGCGCATGAACTTAACCGCTACACAACCGGGCCGGCCCCTGATAAATAATATTTTAATGCAATATCTTTCTAAAAATCAAAATTGATGCAAAAATCTATGAGGAACAACATATCGAAAGCTTACACACAGAAAGGACCAATGCTATTGACTTTTCCCCAGACTGTGACACAGAAATGGAGGCAAGCCCCCGTCTCCCCCCACCGCCCCCGCCCAGTTCACAAGGGCCATTCCCATGTCACCCATGAGGGCACAGCCGCCCCACCATCCCTGCTCACCTCTGGCCAGGGCCAGGTCCACGAGGAATGGGAAAAGCCCTTCAAGTGCTCAAGTGCACTCCCTGCTCGCCGGCTCCAGGGAAATGTTTAAGAACAGGCTCTCCACGGGAAAGGTCCTGACAACCTCCCTGGTGGAGATGCTCCCAACCTGACTAATTTCAAGTTACCCACGTGACGTCACTGAATGCGGAGTGGGGAAAAGACGCCCTGGACTGGCTCTCCAAGGCAGGCCAGCCTCTTCCAGCACCAATGGGGCAGAGAGACCTCTGAGAATTGGGGAATCGGTTCCCTGCTGGAGGGTGAACCAAGGATTCCTCAGGAGAATAATAAACGAGGAATAGCCCAGAAGAGTGATGAACCTGAGTATTTTATTCACCTCGCATCCTCAGAACCCTAACCCTGATCTCACGTCTTGAATTCGCTTCAAAAAAATCTGAGGTGGGGGGAATGGGGGTGGGTGTGGACCGGCCACGAGTTGATAATTGCTGAGACTGGGTGCGGGCATATGAGGCTTCATTATACGAGTCTCTCAACTTTTGTAGGTTTGAAGTTTTCCATAAGAAAGAGTTTACATTTTTTTTCTATTCTTACTTTTCAGATAGAAAATTAGCAAAACAAGGGCTACTTATGACTATCCTAAAAGTCACGACCACTCCCCCAGAGGTGTGTGTGAACACTGTAAGATCTTAAAAACTATATTAATGGGACAATAATATTTAAAGAATGATAATAGAAAAACCCTAGAACAAGGTAAGTATCGCTTTGGATTCTGAATTCTTGAGAAGGGAATTCAGTGGCCCTTGAACTTAACAAGACCAGGAGGGCAGGCCGGGGATGCAGGGGTGGGCAGAACCGTCAGGAGGTGGGGGCTTGTGCAGTTGGCTGGAATAGGAGGTGACGGAGTAAGGGAGCTGGGAGGAAGGGCCTAGAAATGCAGGATAGGTCCCAGCTCGGCCACTAGCTTGCTGTGTGCCCTCAGGGCAGACCCTTCACCTCTCATAACATCAGCTTCTGATCTGTAAGGTGGACAACTGGGGACTAGCCGATTTCTCATGCTCTTCTAGCCCCGACGCGATGAGGCGGTGAAGACAGAGCTGACTACACACACTGCGCGACGCCAACCCCCTGAGCGGCCAGCACACCCAGCAGCAGACACTGCAGGTGTGGAGCTGAGGTCGGCTGGCCGGCTGGGGGAGGACACAGGGGAAAGCCAGTAAAGACGTTGAGTCGGCCGGGGGGAGTGCATCTAGCGGGGGAGCTGCTGCAGGAGCCCTGGGCAGCAGCACAGAGCAAATGGTCAGGTGGTTCCTGGGCACCATTTTGAACCTGAAGGTCAAAGTGGGTGAACTCATGGCCCAGACCAGAAAGATCTCAACTCTCCAAGGATCTAGAGGCCTGGCCCGAGGGTACAGGAGCCAGAGAAAGGTCTGCCTGGAACATTAGCGCTCAAACGTTAGTGGGCAGCAGAATCAGCAGGGGAGCTTGGAAAGGAGAGGATCTCAGGACCCGCCCGCAGAGGCTCGGATTCAGTCGGTCTGGAGGGGGTCCCAGGAACCTCCACTTTTTGACAAGCTCCTCGGCAGTCCTGGTACAGGTGACCGGTCCATGTACCAGTTTAAGAAACATGGCTCTGAGGGATGCAGCCTAGACCAGAGGCATGTCCCACAGGATAGGATAGGGAATGACAGGAGCACCATTTTGTCGTTACATCTGGGACAAACCACCTGAGTCATTTGAGATTATAACTAATTGTCTGCAGCTGGGATGGCTGGTGGGGGGTTGGGGGGAATTCTCTTACAGCACTCCTGTGAAGGACAGCTGTGTCTGTGAGGTGACTGTGAGCTGGACCCCAGGGGAGAGGAAGAAAAGAAAGTCGTTCCCTGGCACACAGTCTCTGAGGAGAAAGCTTCCCCTCTTTTTGCTCCCACATGTAGACAAGAAAGAGTTGAACAGAAGACAGAGCGATGGGGAAGCCTGCCAGGATAGCCCTCCTGTGGGAGTGTGGAAGCTAGTCTCCAAAGATGGCTCCCCATGAACCATGCCTCCCAGGGTTCATGCCCTTGTGTAGTCCCCTCTCATACTGAACCTGGGCTGGCCTGTGACTCTCGTTGACCAGCAGAATGCAGGGCAAGTGACATAGTGCAACCTGTGGGGCTGAGCTTTAAGGGATCTGCAGCTTCTGCTTTTGCCTCTTGGAATGCTTCTTCTTGAACCAAGCCGCCATGCTGTGAGGAAGCCAAGAGGGCCATGTGGAAATGTCTCAAGAGAGAACTGAGACCTGGCCAGACAGCCCCAGCGGAACATCAATTGTGGACCTTCTAGCCATCTCAGCATCTCATCCAGCACCAAGTTAAGCAGAAGAACTACCTGGTAAGCCCTCAGAAGCATGAGAAATAATGCACTGATATTGTTTTAAGTCACTGAGTCTGGGGGTAGTTTGTCACACAGCAACGGATAACTGAAGGAGGGAGTTTCCCCAGAACTGACACGGTCACATTCAATTCTGGGCCTGAGCAAAGTCGGGACGGTCATCGATTGTGTCCCGATGCTTAGAGTACACTAGTTTCAGAAAGGGGAGTTTATTCTCAAGCACATGGCCGTGATATTGCTTACTAGAAACAAAAAGGCAGTTTTTCCTACCAACTTGCCAACTAACAGTACAAAATTGAAAGATAATGAGAATTAGGAAGTTTCATATGTGTTTGGGTTCACACATAGTTACCACTAACCATAAAATAAATGACATTATGTAATAAATTTCTCCAATTTGAACAATAGTAAATTATGACCATCCAGTTATTTCAGAAGAGTCAGGAGGGATCTATGGAAGGCCTATGCTTGTTGTGCTCAGTAGAAAGACAGACTTACTCTCTTTGGGTTGCCTGGTTCCCTATGCTTATGATAAGTAAGACATTTGAAATCCCAGACAGTTTATGTTTCAATAAGTAATGCTAACATGTGACAATATCTCCACATTCCTCTTTTAAAGTCAGAATACTGCTGCCTTAATTCAGCACCTTGGCATTTGTTACTGTTTGTTACACTAACAAGTAAGATGATGAGAATCCTGATGAAGGCTTCCAGTGAAAACCTCTGTGATTAAAATGCCATAAAGAAATTTGCTGGAACCCCAAACATGTCATACTAAGGAGATGACACAGGCATGTTCTTTTTTCAGAGAAGGAAACCATTTCTCCAACAGAAACGTGCAGGTAGTTGGTCTGGTGTTCATGCAGAGTGGTGACTGAGCGATGCACGTGGAAAAGCACAAAAGAGTTGGTGCAGATGTTTTGTAGAATATTAGACAAATATGAAAACTTTGGGTTTAAATGAACAACTGAGGCCCAAAGATGTTGGCTTTTAATTATAGAGATATTATTTTTTATTTCCCAACAAAAATTTGAGGCATAAAAAATCTTGGAATACTCATATATGGAGATTGCTTACAGCTAATGTTTACTGAGTTTTTCCTACATTCAGGCCCTGTTCTAAGTGCTTTCCGCATGTATTAAACTTGACCTTCACAATAAACTTGGGAGGAAGATCTATCGCAGATGGAGAAACTGACACATAGAAAGGTTAAGTAGCTTGCCCAGGATGCCTCTAGTTTAATAACTGAGGAAATTAGAACTCTAACCCAGGCAACCTGAATGCAGAGCCTGCACTTTTAAACATAAAACTATTGTAAAATGTTGTATCCTCCACAGTTTAAGAACCACACATCTTAGTGGAAAGCTATTTATTTTAAGAGAAACCATACAGTGTAGTGTCCGATGCACAGTAATCCTGTAATATATGCTAGATAGCACCATTAATACAATAATATCATTATTCATAGAAGAGAGATTTGCATTGGCACACATTTCCAACACATGTTGGTATGCATTTTTCAAACTGAAAGATTTTTATAGTATGGAGGCCAGCAGGGTACAAAGAGGTAAGAATAATTTATGGCTAAAAGCCAAACGGCCCACTGCTTGCCCACCCAGCTCCACACTTACCTGCACTCGTGGTAGAGCCTGGAAGTCAGCCCACTAAGCACCATATGTACCAGATCATCACGGGGGTAGGTTCAGGAGACAGCCTTCCCCCTGATTTGACCAATTTAGCATTTGAGGAGTAGTCTGTCTGTGCCTCTCTTGGGAATTTTTTAAACAATGGGTTGAAAGAGAAATTAGAGGAGACAGACAATATTTTGGAATCAACCTAATAAATGTCAGCAGCTGCGATGCAGACAATCAGCACAACGAACAACGGGCCCTTCCTCGTGGATGCGAAGGGATGTCGGCCTGAACAGGGTCTGTCCTCCCCCAGTGGCTCTGCGCCCAGGCTACCTCGTCTCCTTGCAGAATGACCTCCACTCACGCCAACGTGCTGTTGTGCTCTCCTGCAGCCCTCTGGCTCGATCTGGACAGTACTGCCACTGGCCGCTGGACTCTCCACTGAGCATCCCTCACACATCTCCAACTCAACACGTCCAAACACTGACTCTTCCCCTTCGACTCTCCATCTCGGCTGATTAGTTGTGGAGACACCCCATCCATCAAGCCAGCCAAGCTGAGAAACTAACATGATCCTAGACTACTCCACACCCCTAGTGTCCACGTGGAGTTGGTCACCAAGGCGTGCTGATTTACCTCCTAAGAATATTTTCCATCTGTCTCTTCTTCTCCATATCCCTGCCGCTGTCCAAGGTTGGCTTCTACATTGTTTGCTAGGGCTGCCATTACAAAGTACCACAGACTAGGGGCTTCAACGACAGAAAGTCATTTCTCCCAGTTCTGGAGGCTGGGAGGCCAAGATCAAGGTGTTGGCAGGGTTGCTTTCTTCTGAAGCCTTCTTGGCTGTAGGCAGCTGCCCTCTCACTATGTCTCCACAAGGTCTTCCTTCTGTGTATCTGTGTGCTATTCTCTTCTTCCTATAAGGACACCCGTCATACTGGATTAGGGCCTGCCCTAATGACCTCATTTTAACTTGATTACCTGTTTAAAACCTTAGGTCCAGATACAGTCACATTTTGAGGTACAGGGGCTTAGGATCTCATCATAGGAATTTTAGGGAGTCAAGATTCAGCCCACAACAGGGTCTTTATCATCTCTCACCTGGTCTACCATAAAACTCCGCATTGTCCAAGGTTTCTACAGCTATTACCCTCTATTTTCAAAGTTTTCTATCAAGGACCATGTATTACTTCTATTATCAGAACAAAAAATCCATGAATTAGAGTGACGTCAGCATCATGGCAGAGTGAGCCTTCCCATAAACTCTTCCCAGGATAAGATACAACAAAAGGAACAGTCACAGACCACCAACGAAATCCTAGACAGTGAAAAGCAAGATCGGAAAGATCCAGACTGCTGCACATCTGAGAGTGGAACATGCTGGGCCCCTGGAAGAAGTGGGGAGAGGTAAGGAGAACTCCTCTCCCTCCCCATCAGATCAGCGATCCCAGTCCGTGTGGCTCCCAGAGAGGGGGGAGGGGCCGCCCTCTGCGGGGAAACTGCAGCTCTTTGAGCTTTCTCAGCCAGTGGGAAACTCCCACACAGAGGACTCAGAACTGCTACGGGGTACCATCAACATCTGAGCACCCCAGAGAGCAGATAATGAGGGGTGAATGAGAAGCGTCCCACACCAGGGACCCAGTGGGCAAAAAAGAGAGCCTCCCCCCCCGCAGCAAACCGGATCCTGCAGCTCAGCCGAGCAGACCAGACCAAGCGACCGGTGGATTGCAGCAAACAGCCGAGTCAGAGCGCAGGGGGCTCAGATTACACAGCTCTTTACCCCGACACGGTGGCGGTGGGTGGAAATTGCAACCAGATATTTCCAGGATGAGGAAAAACAAAGCCAATACAGGAACCACAATGCAAAGGTACATGAAATCACCAGACCAGAAGGAAAATGACAAGCACCCAGAAACCAACCCTGAAGACACAGAAATCCATAACCTAAACAACAGAGATTTCAAAATAGCTATCATAAAAACACTCAACGAAATACGAGACAACACAGACAAACAATTCAATGAGATTAGGAGTTTCTTCATAAAAGAGATTGAAATCATAAAGAAAAACCAATCAGTACTGATGGAGATGAAGAACACAATGGAGGAGATAAAGGAGAATCTGGAATCTTTAAAGAACAGAGCTGACAACATGGAGGAAAGAATTAGCATTATAGAGGATGGGAATACAGATATGCTCAGGATGGAAGAGGAGAGAGAACTAAGACTAAAAAGAAATGAAGAAAGTCTCTGAGAAATATCTGACTCTATTAGGAAATGTAACATAAGAATTATAGGCGTTCCTGAGGGAGAAGAGAAGGAGAGAGGAACAGAGAGCCTATTCAAGGAAATAATAGCTGAGAACTTCCCAAATCTGGGGAAGGAGCAGGAAATACCAGTAAGTGAAGCCAATAGGTCACCTAAATACGTCAACAGGCAAAGTCCCACTCCACGACGTGTACTGGTAAGGCTGGCCAAAGTCAATGACAAAGAAACAATATTAAAGGCAGCTAGACTAAAACAAAAAATAACGTACAAAGGAACTCCCATCAGGCTCTCCGTGGATTTCTCAACAGAAACTTTACAGGCTAGGAGAGACTGGAAAGATATATTCAAAATACTGAAAGACAAAAACTTTCAGCCAAGAATCCTCTATCCAGCAAAAATATCCTTCAAATATTATGGAGAAATAGTAACTTGGGAAAGTTACATAAACAAAAGCTAAGGGAGTTCATGGCCACGAGACCCCCACTACAAGAAATAGACAAGAAGGCCCTCAGGCCTGAAAAAAAAGAAAAGAAAGGGAATACAAAGCTTGGAGCAAGGAGAAAAATAGGTAGACAAACTCAGAAAAATAGATCTTTACCGGAATAGGTTAGCAACCACTTAAATACCAAAATCAAAGATCAAAGGAAGGAATTCACCAAAAATAAATTTAACCTCATCACTGTAAACACACACACACACACACACAACACAAGATAGAATAAGGTATAACAAGAACGACTTCGAAGGGGAAGAGGAAAGTGATTGAATTGACTTAGTATAAGGAAATAAGAGGCCATCAGATAATGGACTATCTCATACACAAGATTTTTTACACAAACCTCAAGGTACTAACTAAACAAATAATCAAAACAAAAATCACATATGATAAACAAAGAGAAAACTAGAAGAGTCATAAGACAGAACAACCAAACTGAATTGGCAGTCCGAAACAAATGGGACAAGAAACAAAGGAAATGCAAAAGAACCGGAAAATAAGTGACAAAACAGCAACATTAACCCCTCATATATCAATAATTACCCTAAATGTAAATGGATTGAACTCTCCAATCAAAAGATACAGAGTGGCAGGATGGATTAAAAAGCAAGACCCAACAATATGCTGCCTCCAGGAAACACATCTCAGCTCTCAAGACAAGCACAGGCTCAGAGTGAAAGGATGGAAGACAATACTCCAAGCTAATGGCAAACAAAAGAAAGCAGGTGTTGCCATACTCATATCAGACAAAGTAGACTTCAAGATAAAACAAGTTAAGAGAGACAAAGAAGGGGAATATATAAGGATAAAAGGGACATTCCACCAAGAAGACATATCACTTATAAATATACATGCACCCAACATAGGAGCACCAATGTACATAAAGCAACTATTAACAAACCTAAAAGGAGACATTAACAACAACACAATAATAGTAGGGGATCTTAATACCCCACTTACATCAATGGATAGATCATCCAGACAAAAAGTCAATAAAGAAACAGTGGACTTAAATGAAAAACTGGAAGAGATGGACCTAGTAGACATATACAGAGCACTGCATCCAAAAACAGCTGACTATACATTCTTCTCAAGCATGCATGGAACATTCTCAAGGATAGACCATATGTTGGGAAACAAAGCAAGCCTCAATAAATTTAAGAAGATTGAAATCATAACAAGCATCTTTTCAGACCATAATGCTAGGAAACTGGAAATGAACCACAAAAAAAACTGGGAAAGTGACAAAAATGTGGAGATTAAACAACATGCTGCTGAACAACCAATGGATCATTGATGAAATTAAAGGAGAAATCAAAAACTATCTGGAAACAAATGAAAATGAAAATATGCCATACCAAACCATATGGGATGCAGCAAAAGCGGTCCTGAGAGGGAAACTCATAGTGATACAAGCCCACCTTAACTAACAAGAAAAAGCCCAAATAAGCAACCTTAAATTACACCTAACAGAACTAGAAAAAGAAGAACAAACAAAGCCCAAAGTCAGCAGAAGGAGAGAAATAATAAAAATCAGAGCAGAGATAAATGAAATTAAGACCAAAAAAAACAGTAGACAGGATTAATGAAACAAAGAGTTGGTTCTTTGAGAAGATCAACAAAATCAACAAACCCTTAGCCAGGCTTACTAAGAAAAAAAGACAAAAGGCTCAAGTAAATAAAATTAGAAATGAAACAGGAGAAATTACAATGGATACCACGGAAATACAGAGGAAAATAAGAGAATACTATGAGAAATTATATGCCAACAAATTGGACAATCTAGAAGAAATGGATAAATTCTTAGACTCATACAACCTCCCAAAACTGAACCAAGAAGAAATGGAGAATCTGAATAGACCAATCACAAGTAAAGAGATTGAAATAGTAATCAAAAACCTCCCAAAAAATAAAAGTCCAGGACCAGATGGCTTCTCTGGTGAATTTTACCAAACATTCAAAGAAGATTTAATACCCATCCTTCTCAAACTATTCCAAAAAATAGAGGAAGATGGAACACTTCCTAAATCATTCTACGAGGCCAACATCACACTGATACCAAAGCCAGATAAAGACAATACAAAGAAGGAAAGTTACAGGCCGATACTGCTGATGAACATAGATGCAAAAATCCTCAACAAAATATTGGCAAACCGAATACAGCAATACATTAAAAAGACCATAAACCATGTTCAAGGGGGATTTATACCAGGGACGCAGGGATGGTTCAACATCCGCAAATCAATCAACGTCATACATCATGTCAACAAAACCAAGAATAAAAACCACATGGTCATCTCAATAGATGCAGAGAAGGCATTTGTCAAGATACAACATCCATTTGTGATAAAAACTCTCAACAAAATGGGAATAGAAGGAAAGTACCTCAACATAATAAAGGCTATTTATGACAAACCCACAGTCAACATCATACTCAACGGGGAAAGACTGAAATCCATTCCTCTGAGAACAGGAGCGAGGCAGGTCTGCCCACTCTCACCACTCCTGTTCAACATAGTACTGGAGGTTTTGGCCAGAGCAATTAGGCAAGAAAAAGGAATAAAAGGAATCCAAATAGGTAACGAAGAAGTGAAACTCTCACTATTTGCAGATGACATGATTTTATATATAGAAAACCCTAAAGAATACCATAAAGAAGCTGTTGGAAAACTATTAGAAATAATCAACAACTACAGCAAAGTTGCAGGGTACAAAATGAATCTACAAAAATCAGTTGCATTTCTGTATGCTAATAACAAACTAACAGAAAGAGAGCTCAAAAAGATAATACCATTTACAATTGCATCAAAAAGAATAAAATACCCAGGAATAAATCTTACCAAGGAGGTGAAAGACATATACAATGAGACCTACAAGACATTATTGAAAGAAATCCATGATGACACAAAGAAATGGAAAGATATCCCATGCACGTGGATTGGAAGAATAAACATAATTAAAATGTCTATATTACCTAAAGCAATCTACAGATTCAATGCAATCCCAATCAGAATCCCAATGACATTCTTCATGGAAATAGAAAAAGAATATTAAAATTCATATGGGGCAACAAAACACCCGAATAGCTAAAGCAATCCTAAGAAAAAAGAACAAAGCAGGAGACATCACAATCCCGGACTTCAAAACATACTACAAAGCAATAGTAATCACAACAACATGGTACTGTACAAAAACAGACACACAGATCAATGGAACAGAATTGAAAGCCCAAAAATAAAACCACACGTATACGGACTGCTAATTTTCAACAAAGCAGCTCAGAACATACAATGGAGAAAGTCTCTTCAATAAATGGTGTTGGGAAAACTGGACAGCCACTTGCAAAAGATTGAAAGTGGACCATCTGCTGTCCCCATTCACAAAAATTAACAAAAATGGATCAAAGACCTGAAGGTGAGACTTGAAACTATAAAACTCATAGAAGAAAATATAGGCAACACACTATTTGACACTGGTCATAAAGGAATCTTTTCGGATGACATGCCTACCCAGACTGGGGAAACTAAAGAAAAAATAAACAAGTGGGACTTTATCAGATTAAAGAGCTTCTACAAGACAAACGAAACCAGAATCAAGATGAACAGACAACCCACCAGCTGGGAGAGAATATTTGCAAAACATACATCTGACAAGGGGTTGATCTCCCTAATAGATAAAGAACTCACACAACTGAACAACAAAAAAACAAACAACCCGATCAAAAAATGCACACAGGAAATGAACAGACACTTCTCCAAAGAAGATATACAGATGGCCAATAGGCACATGAAAAGATGTTCAACATCATTAATCATCCGGGAAATGCAAATCAAAACAACCCTAAGATATCACCTCACACCCGTTACAATGGCTATAATCACCAAGACAAAAAACAACAAATGTTGGAGAGGATGTGGAGAAACAGGAACCCTCATACACAGCTAGTGGGACTGCAAACTGGTGCAGACTCTATGAAAAACAGTATGGAGATTCCTCACAGAATTAAAAATAGAGATGCCCTATGATCCAGCTATCCCACTACTGGGAATCTATCCAACGAACCTGAAATCAACAATCCAAAGAGGCTTATGCACCCCTATGTTCATTGCAGCATTATTCACTATAGCCAAGAAGTGGAAGCAACCTAAGTGTCGCTCGACTGACGACTGGATCAAGAAAATGTGGTATATATATACAATGGAATACTACTCAGCCATAAAAAAAGACAAAATCGTCCCATTTGCAACAACATGGATGGGCCTGGAGGGTATTCTGTTAAGTGAAATAAGCCAGAAAGAGAAAGACAAACACTGTATGATCTCACTCATATATGGAATATAAATCAACACATGGACAGAGAAAACTATATTGTGGTTACCAGGGGCAATGGGGGTGGGGGGTGGGCACAAGGGGTGAAGGGAGACATATATATGGTGATGGACAAACAAAAATGTACAACCCAAAATTTCACAATGTTATAAACTATTAAAACATCAATAAAAAAATCAATGAATTATTTTGAAGAAAACTGTGGTGGTCTCCTTCAACTCACGGAAGTTTCCTTGGACACTCTATGTTCTGCTTGAAGCCTCTTCTCTCCTATATGTTTCTCCATTCCCCATCCTATGGCCTTAAATCTGGACTTTCTTTTTATGTTTCCTTTTCACAGGCTGACAAACTGGCTGGATGGTCAGCTGGAATTTGGTTTGGGGCTGCCCTCCTTGGTTTCACATTCTGCAGAAGAGATTAGGAGGAGGAACTGGGTATCTTGGCTCAGTTACCTCTGGGTTCCCCCCTCTTCTTGGATCTGTGTACAGGGCATTCATTCTGTCTGTCCTCTGCCGTATGTTAAGGGTAGCGACCCTGGAAGGCAATATCTGATATTGTCCAGCAGGATTAATGACTCTCAAATTTGGGAGTGAAGTAGCACCAAGCCCACCCGGCCACAGACAGAAAGCCAAATTCTCCAATCAGCTTTCCAGGGATGACTGATAGTCTGATCTCTAACATTCAGCATCCTGAGTAATCAATTAGTTCTGAATCTAAGGGGAGGGTTGTGTTGCCTATTAGACTCTTAAAACCCCACCAATAAATTTAAAATGTGAATTAAAATATTTTAACTTAGAAAATTGGCAAAGAGAATGTCACGATAATTGACAACAATAATGCCACCAGCTAGTGATGAAGAGGCTTCAGACAGAAGGCGGGAAAGACCATAAATGAATACAGCCTCTGGAAGGCATCCTGCAACACTCAGCGCAAATTCCAGAAGGCGCTTCCTCCTCTCTGAGTTTATCTGCAATTTTAATGCAATCCTGATCACGTGTATTCAGATTTCTTTTAGAAACTAAAGCTTATATGGAAAATAGACGAGACGGTACAGAAAAATTCTGAAAGAACCGTGTAAGGGGTTTAGATCTACCAGATATTAGGACTATCAAGTAAAAATAATTAGGCATACAGTGCTAGTCCGTAGATAGACAGATCAATAAAAGTGAATGAGTGTGAGGAAACTAAACCAAAGATATATGAAAATTTAGTATACAATCAAGGTAGCATTTCGAATCAACTGAAATAAAATAGTGTCACACTGGCTAGCCATCTGAAAACAAAATGGATTCTTATTCTCAGTCTTTATGTAAAAATAAATGCTAGCTAAACCAATGATTTAAATGTAAAAAACTAAAACTATAAAACTACTGGGTGAAAACACTGGTACCACACTAACTTCACGCAGCCTCTCTGTGTCTCACAGCAGGACGCCTGCCCCTTTCTATTACTCCTATGATAACCATATAAAGTTAGAGATATATTCTAATCCCTGTAGCAACCACTACGAAATAACCATAATCAAATTACGAAATATAGCTTTAAAAAATGGAATACTAAAACTACTCTATCCAAAAGAAAAGAGGAAAAGGAAAAAAACATATTGAGCAAATATAAAAGAAACAGCAAGATAATGAGCTTGACTCCCCATACGAATAATTAGATCAAACATAATTGAATTAAATATTCCATTTTAAAGGAAGAGACCCTCAGAATAAATTAAAATGCAAGGCGATTTACTGTTCATAAGAAAGGCACTTTAAGCATAAATACATAGACACAGGTTGAAAGCAGAAGAAACAAAATGGAAAAAGATACTCTACGCACACAAATACATACACTAAACATGAAAACTTGGGTGCCTATGTTAATATCAGTCCCAGTTGACTTAAAGACAGAATTACCAACTGAGATAAGGGGACATTTCACAGTGATAAAGGGGTCAATTCATCAAGCTGACCCAACAATCCTAGATGTGCATAAACCTAACCAGAGTTTCAAAATACATGAAGAAAACTGATAGAAATGAAAAGAAAAATAGATAGATTGACAACACTAGTTAAAAGTTGTACTATTTTCCCAGTAATTGACAGAAATGATAAACAAATCAGTTAGCTTACAGAAGATTTGATAACACCATCAACCAACTGTGCCATTTACAGAAGACCACCCCTTCCAACAACTGCAAGACACACATTCCTTTCAAGTGCTTATGGAATATTCACCAGTAGAAACTATGAGCTGGTCGGGCCGGCCCCGTGGCTTAGCAGTTAAGTGCACGCGCTCCGCTGCTGGCGGCCTGGGTGCGGATCCCGGGCGCGCACCGACGCACCGATTCTCTGGCCATGCTGAGGCCGCGTCCCACATACAGCAACTAGAAGGATGTGCAGCTATGACATACAACTATCTACTGGGGCTTTGGGGGGAAAATAAATAAATAAATAAAATCTTTTAAAAAAAAAGAAACTATAAGCTGGTGTATAAAAAAAGTTTCAACAAATTTAAAGATGAAAATCATAAAGAATATATTCTCTGATTATAAGAAAATTAAATTAGAAATTAAAAACAAAAAGATATCTTTTAAAATTCTCAAATATGCGGCAATTAAGCAATGTATTCCTAAGTAAGCCATAAGTCAAAGAATAAAATTTCAAGAAAAAACTTTTTTAATATTTTGAGCTATATGATAATGAAAACACAGCCTATAATAATTTGTAATATGCAGCTGAATATGTGCCTACAGGAAAATTTATATTTTCAAATGCTTATATGGGAAAAGGAGAAAGGTTTTATGTCAATAATCTAAGGATTCATCACAAGAAACTAAACAAAGAGCAAATCAAAGACAAAGTAGAAGGGAAGAAATACTAAAGGGTAGAAATGATTGAAATAGAAAAGAAGCAAAAGAGAAAATCTTTGAAACCCACATTGTTTGCAAGATCAAAGAAAAACTGAGAGCAAACATGATTTACCAATTTCAGGAATTAAACAGAGGGACATTATTATGGGTAACATGAGTATTAAAATAAGAAAGTATTATGAAAAATTTGATGCCAATAACTTTGTTAACTCAGATGACATGGACATATTCTTTGAAAGACACAAAACACCAAAACTGGTACGCAATGAGAAATATCTGTATGGCCTTGTATCTGTTAAAGAAATTGAGTCAATGATGAACTCTCTCCACCAGCACACACACTCACTCACACACACACAGACTTCTCCAAGCCCAGATGGCTACATTCATGAATTCATTACATTTACGAGAAAAATAATAACAATACAGGAGGAAGGAAAACCTTCCTAACTCTTATTATGAGGCCAATATAACCCAGACACAAAGACCAGGGAAGAAAATAACAAGAAAAATATTATAAACCAATATCTCATAAATATAGATGTAAGTTCTTGATAAATATCAGGAAATCAAACTCAGCACTCTCTCTCTCCACACACACACACACACACGCACCCACCCACACACACACACACACGCACACACACACACACGAAGAGAGTGGTCATGCTAATTTGTGGACCTAAACAGTCCATACTCCCAGGACTATACCTAATTAGGCCACCTGGTTCTTATTTATATTAAAACACTTCAGTAACATGCATGTCACTATTCCTTTGATAACCTACTTCAACACGCCATTTTCTGGGTTTAGCTTTTGTGCTGTTTTTACAAAGGACCAATTGTAAACCACCAAGAGAAAAATGTGTTATAAAAATAAACAGGGCACAACCTTAAGAAATGTACTTTTAAAATCACTGTGAGTTTATCAATAATAAGCTTTGATGTTCTCAAACTTTTGTATATAAAAACATTTTCCCCCAAATGACTGAAGTCATCCAACATGGACATAAATAAAGGATGACCAAGGTCAATGTAAGGAAAGAACATAAAACAAAGTAAAATTGGTGATTTACAAATGAGCCTGATGTGAGGTTTTGTGGCTTTTGGTTCTTGTTGCTCTTGTGGTTGCTGAGGTTGAGCTCTGTTTTAGAAAGAGTCATTTTATCCCGCAACTGAATTTTGAGTTACGTGGGTCAAAATCACTTCAGAATTTTAAAATGGAGGGGGAGGGAATGAAAAGAAAAACAGGAACATACAGTTAAGTTTACCTTCACGAGGTCACCACATACTAGGGAGAGAAACCCCAAACCCAAACCAGCACAGACTTGTCCATGCCCACCCCCACCCCCACCCCGGGTGCTTCTCAGGGAATCACAGGAACAAGCTAACACTGCTGGCGACCTCTTCTGATTTCTATTCAGTGATCAGCTCACATTTCCTACTCGGTATAAAAATAACATTCACCGTCGAGTTTCATAGTAATCCCTAGAGATGTTCCTTTCGAGTCACTCACAGATACTAACTACATTATTCATACCAAATATTAGGACACATGGTCTTTTTAAAAAAGATTTTCCAGATGTGGAAATGAAAAGTTTAAGTGAAAAGCAGAGCTTTAGTGAGCCACACTTGTTGAAAAGAGAAAGAAGCACATGAAGGGGGACTCTTCACTCTTTACATGAATATTTATTTATTGAGCAGCTGTGACCTGCAAAGCGCCAGGGACAAGAGAAAGACGGATATGGTCTCTGTCACCTTGGAGCTTGAATTCTAACCAGGGAGACAAACAGGAGAACTAGCACTTGGAGCGCACTTAACACGGGGACCTCTCCTCGACTTGAGGTGGCCAAGACGAAGAATGCAATACCTTGAAGAGGTGATGTCTAAGCTAAGTAGGGGTTAGGCCAAGTGTTGGAGCTTAAGGTAGGGAAAGAACTGTCAGGCGGAGGGAAAGAACCCTGCAATGAAAAGGGGCATGGAACACTTAGTTGAACAGTTAAGGAACAAAAAGGCAGAAACACACAACCACCTCACTAATAGGACGCTGCTACTAATTCTGATGCCTGTACATGGTAAGCTGATACTTCTGCAAACAGAAGCTTCCAGATGTCAAAGCCATACCTGCTACTAACAATGCTGGTTATCTAATTAACTCATTGTGGTAGACAGACTGTTAAGATGGTTCTCAAAGACCCCTGCCTCCTGGTATTCATGTTCTTGTGCAAGCTCCTCCCCTTGAGAGGGGGCTGGCCTGGTGACTTCCTTCTAACCGACAGAATATGGGAATAACTTTCATGATTTCAAAAACTTGTGACTTTTGCCTTTCTAGCAGACTCTCTCTATTGCCTTCTCGGTGTGCTTGCTTTGATGAAGCAAGCTGCTCTGCTGGAGAGGCCCACTTCCTAGGGAAATGAGGGAGGCCTCCAGCCAACAGCCAGCTAGGAATGGAGACCCTCAGCCAACAGCTCTCAAGGAACCGAATTCTTCCAATAACCATGTGAACTTGGAAGCAGATCCTTTCCCAGTTCAACCTTCAGATGAGGGCGCCCGGCCCCAACTGACAGCTGAAATGCAGCCTGTGTGAGAAGCTGAACCAGAGGATCCAGCTCAGCTGTGCCAACATTCCTGACCCCAAAAAAAAGTAAGATCATAAGTGTGTGTTACTTTAAGCCACTAAGGTGTGGTAATTTGATACACAGCTGTAGATAACAAATACATTCATGTATGTGCATTTATAATCTAAATATTTTCTATAGCCATCGCAGATAAAAGGGAGTCCTGTCCTTTATTTGTGAGAGAGAACAGAGGACAGTATACTTATTAAACCGTAAGTTTCCCTCACAGAGAAAACATATTTTAGCTAAGTCTACACGTTCCTTTAAGGCAGGAACAAAGGGTCAAAGAGGTTGGACCCTGAAAATGGGTCCCCAATTTTCCTATCTTCACTGTCAATCCCTGAGAGGCAGGGCCCACCCACAGGAAAAGTCCCCGAGATCTACCCAGTGACACACTCAATATTGCTCCACCTCAGTGCCATCCTGGAAAGATGAGCTGTTCTCTTCTCAAACCCCGACGCCCCAACAGCAACACGAGATGGGAGAGCTGCAGAGGGTTCCAAGTCTGGAAGGGCACTTGCAAGTCATGGCTCTTTCCACAGCAGCCCAGGGGTTTATCATGTGGGCTCTGAAATCAACCGTCCTGTTTGGTCCTAGCTCAGCCTCTTAGAAGAAGTGGGGACTGAAGCAGACTGCAAGTTCTCTATGCCTTGGTCCCTGCTTCTGTAAAATGGAAGTAATAATGGCACAAATCTCCCAGGGCTGTGGTGAGACTTTAATGAGAGAACTCATGAAAATGGCTTAGGCCAGCGCCTGTTGAATGTGAGGTTCGTTGCTGGTGTCATCGCTATTGCCGTTAGCAGCATATGTTCCATTTCTCTATCTCCTACTTGTCCAGTACTTCAGGTGCAGAATCTCAGCTGTGCCACCTGCTAGCTGCGTGACGTTGTGCAAGTTTAACTTCCTAACCTTGGCTTTCACATCTAAAAAAGAGAGTGATCCTAGTACCCACCTCCCAGGTGCATGGTGAGGATGGACTGAGAATGCACGGGAACCCTTGGAACAGTGCTGGCACACGGAAATCACAAAGGCAAAAACTCCTTTATGGAATTCCTCAATTCTGTCATCAAAGTAAGTGCAATTACCGTGGGGAAATATGACTATTGTCCGGGTATGCAGGTAAAACTGTAACTAGGAGCCCTTGAGCACTGTCTGATAATGTGTTGAACTAAGAATGAGTGGACTTTTTTGAAAATTATTTGTGTCTTTGAACCTCGGGGGAAATGGTAGCCGTATAAGAAAGCATAAGTGTAAAGAAAAGTGTAAGAAATATTCAGGAGATGATCTTGGCAGCAGGGAAAAACATATCTTTTCGTTAACTTATTTTCCTATAAATTGGAAAAAAAAATACCAACATTTGGTTAGAGTGGGACATTTCTGTCAGATTCTGGAATATTCTAAATGTGCATTGATTGGAACTACAAGGATGCAGAGCCTCTAACTGGCAATCACAGACTCTAACTGGTAATGAACACAAAAGTTAAGAGCTTATGGATATGCCTTACCCACAGAATGTGAGAGATCTCTATTTCTAGGCAATTTTTATGAACACCTACCCAGCACTCTGATGAGCACTTTAAATTTTATTTTCCTTGCAATTCTACTCTTAGTTCTCCTCCCAACTCCCTTTCTTAAGAAGCCAGAGGAACATAGGGGCTGGGGAAATTCATGCCTCTGGCCTGGGACTCTGCCATCATTTGTTCTTTCTCCAGCCTTTATGCAGAGCCCACAGTATGTCCCACAGGGTAGAGAAGAAGAAAATGAATAATCATTTTGTTTGCTATAACTAAATGATATTTGAAAGAGTTGACATTCTTAGAACAATCTCGAATGGCCCTGGTTAACAAAGAGATGCCCTAACCCTAGACCAATATAATCAAAGACTGAACATGAGATTGAAGGTGGGAGAAGGAGCAGAGGCACCCTGCTCTCCCACACCTCTGCCACACCCTCTGCTGACGTTTGGGATTAACTTGTACACCCATCTACCAAGAGCAGGAGGGGAGGGTGGCTCATGAACGCCGAGAACTTTGTGCCTTCCAAGAGAAGAGGGCAAACCTGAGTCACTGAAGGAACAGCGGTACCACGTGCCCCCCTTGCACAATCTAAAGGGAAGACCTTACATTACAAAAGCTTTGCCCAACATTCCCCTCATTCAGTGCTCACCACAGCCCAGTGAGGGAGGCTGTATCCTTCTTCTCCTTTGACAAATAAGGAAACTGAGGTTCAAAAAGATTTAGGAGGTTCCTCAAGGTCACACAGCTATAAAGGGGCCAAGCCAGAACTCCGAGTCAGGCCTTCTCACTCCAGGTTCAGAATCCTGGCAATGATCCTGGCCATCTCTCAATTTCATCACCAAAGCCCGAGAAAACACAGCACCCTCAACCCACTAAATCCACACACAGTGACATCAGGGGAGAGAAGTCCAAGAAATCTCCTTATGTGATGTCTTTTATGCCCATAAGAGAAGCAGAAGCTTCTATTAGGGATTGTTTTATGCTTTAAAACAGTTGTCTTGCCTTGGCTTTTTGAACTATATCGTTCCCGGTCCCTTCTGCCACCCCTTTGAACTCACTTCCTTACTTGGCCCTCAGTTGCGTTGAGTATGAAAGAAGGGTGGAAAGCACTTTTTAAGGCTGAGCAAAGACAAGAAAAAGAGAAGAGAGACTGAAATATGTGTCAGCTGTGAGGAGAAGTTCCAGGAGGACCATCTATTGCAGCTGAACAAATGGTGCTCAAAGGAACAGACTTTCCCTACTAAGAATTTGGAAATAAAACTTAATGAATTGAGTACACTAAATCTGACACACCCAAATTTTAGTGACAAATCAGACATCTGATTTTTCTAGATAAGTCAGTGGAGAAATCAATCTACATGGGATCATATTGTTCATTCCAAAAGTGACAAAGATATGCAGATGAGTGTTTCAATCATCAGCTCACCCCATTATACAATCAGCTCTCTATATTAGAATTTTCAAGGATGGAACAAATTCAGTACACACTCCTGGAAGGAGCACAAGAATGGAATTCCGTGCTCACCTCCACTGGCAGGGGAGCAGCTCCTTGGAGTGTATTCTGGCCGTATTTCCCAGTTGTTCTCATTTTACCTCAGACAGAGGGAGACGGAAACAGGGATGGCTTCCTCCCCAAAGGCCAGCTTGGCTCCATCGTTAGCACATCTCACCCCTGCAGCTGCCAAGGCAAAGACAACATGCCAGCAGAGAAGCTGCTGACTTGCTTTTCTGACCAAGTTCCTGGACCATTGGAAGCTGAGAATCAGGGTGCCAGATGGTTCTACTCATTTTCTGTCCATCTTTAGGATCCATGCACTCTACATGCCAGTAAGTCAGCATCTCCGTCTGTTTTCTCACCGTCGTATCCCCAGCTGCAGGCACAAATCTGGGATTACAGCAGGCAAATAAACTTGTTGGCTAAGATAACCAAAGAATCAATGCGGGGAACTTCCAGTTCTGAAAGCATGGTAGACTGAACTGATGCAGATAGTAAACCTTCCCACTGCAAACACGTAAGAATGCTAAACTAAACGTGACAACTCCTATAGTACGTACACAATTAAACCAGAAAAAATGGAAATTACCTGAATCCATAAATAGAAAGGGAATTCATAGACAGAGAACTCGAACACTGCCAATGCCATGGACATCCAGGAGACCCAGCAGACAAAGGCCTTCAGTCTAGGAGCTGTAATTTAATGACAGGAGGTATGATCTGGAACACACAAGATGGGGAAGTGGGGCTGAGACCCTTGCATAAAGCCAGGACCCTGCAGGACTGTCTTTCCCAAGTTCAAGGGGTTAGAAAAACTCTACCAAATGACCCAGGGAAACTGCAGGGTTGCCATGTCTACCCAGAGAGCTTGTGAGAGCTAGGCAGTCTCAGAAGAGAAATCAACACTTCCAGCCTTTGCCACATAGGTGTGAAGACCAAAATTACAATAACTATGGGATATAAAATTCCCAAGATGAGATATTAACATAAAAACTGGGCTCATATGAGTGAAATCCTTGAAACACCTATCATCAGTAAACAAACTCTGCTCCACTGGATCTTTCATAATCCAAGGTGCATAGCACTCCCATGGAGGGGGGAGTGGTAGAGGGGAAAAAGCTGAAAATGAGTTCACAATTCAAAACTGTAAGGCACGGCAGAGATAATGTATGATAATACAAATTCAGCACCGTAAGAGCTAGAGATAATAGAATAATCTGAAAGGGATAAACAACATATATGTCCACAAGTTTTAAATACAAAGAACAATACATAGGAATCATAAAGGAAGATAATGAAAGCACATTATTTTTAAAAGATCTAACAAGATTGAAAAAGAACAAAATAAAACTTCTATAAATAAAAAAATTAAAGACATTAGAAAATGTAAAGTAAGTCCATTTAAAGACAGTTTAAACAGTGATTTAGACACAGCTCAAGAGAGAACTGTGAAACGGAATTTAGACTTGGAGACATCATCCAGAATATAAAGCAGAGTGAGAAAGAGAAGTTAAAAACAGGATGACTGAATGATAAGGTCCACTTACATATAATAAAAGTCCAAAGGAGATAATAGAGAAAATAAGGATAAGACAGTAATTGAAGAGATAATGGCTAAGAATTTTCCATAACTGATTGGATTCAAGGAGCACAGCAAGGCCAGATATACATAAATTAAAAATAAATCTATATCAAAAAACATAACAATAAAACTACAGAACCACAAAAAAACAAAGAACAACGTTAAAAGCAACGCAGAGAAAAAAGCAGGTTTAGTGCAAAAGAACAATCATTACAGACTTCTCAACAGTACTGCAGAGGCCGGATATCAGAGGTAATATCAGCTAAAGGAAAATAACTGTCAACCTGGAATTCTATACAGTGATAACCTAACATTCATGACAAAGGGAACACAAATATTTTCCAGGCAGACAGACACAGAGAATTTGCTACTCAGAGACCTTAATGTAAGACTACTTTGATAAGAAGCAAACTGAATCCAGAAGGCAGAAGAGGTTTGCAGGAAGCCATGATGGAAAAGAGGAGCTGGTTACACTGGATAAACCAAAACAGGCCTGGACTACGGGAAACAAAACCAGAGCCTACCACCACCCCACTGCGTTTGTTTTGATGAGAGATATGTTTCAAAACAGTAGAACTAAAATGCTAACCAACAATAATAATAAATGGAAGGAGCGATAAAGGCATTCCGGCATGCTCAGCCTGTAGAATTGTTTGGGAGGAGGCCAGAGTTTTGACGACCTTTAGAATTACTACCTGAAGCACAAATGTCAAAAATTTAACAGTAGTGGGGCCAGCCTGATAGCGGAGCGGTTAAGTGCGCGCTCTGCTGCTGGCGGCCGGGTTCGGATCCCGGGCACACCGACCACTTGTCAGGCCATGCTGTGGTGGTGTACCACATAAAGTGGAGGAAGATGGGCATGGATGTTAGCTCAGGGCCAGTCTTCCTCAGCAAAAAGAGGAGGATTGGTATGGATGTTATCTCAGGGCTGATCTTCCTCACACACACACACAGAAAAATTTAACAGTACTACTCAAAATGTGGAAACAGAATAGATAACCTCTAAGTTAACAGACCTGGAGAGAAGCAGGTGTAAATACTCCTTCTGCAATATAATAGGCGACAGAAAAAAGAAACGGTATCTAGAAATAGCAATGGTAAATTGAGAATAAAATGGATGAAGAATTCAAAAATATTAAAGGTCACAATAAATGTGAGTGGATAAAACTAGGTAGTTAAAAGGCAGTAATTATAAAGTTTTAAAAATCCAGGCGTATTCTATTTACAACAGACACGTGAAATATAATGGGAAATCTGAAAATGAAGAGATAGGAAAAGATATACCAGAAAAGTATTAAACAAAAGAAAAGTGATACACTAATATATGTCTTAGACAAATCTGAAGCTGTACACAGTTGAATGGAATCAACAACCATCTTCAAAATGTATCGTGAAAAAGTGGACAGAATCACAAGGAGAACTGGAAAATCCATAATTAGATTAGATTCTTAAGCCTCTCTAGAGACAGAAATATTGAACTAAAAATATTCGTCATGATGTAAGATTTGACATCCGTTAACAAGCTTAATCTAATTGACATATCTAGAACTCTATACCCAATACTTAGCCCATGTATGTTATCTTCAAACACACATGTAATTTTTACAAAAATTCACCATGCATTAACTCCTAAAGAAAACTCCAAATATATGAGAATCAATAGGACACAGATCACGTTCTCTGACACCAGTGCACCGAAATCGGAGATCAAGAACAAAGATAACTGACATCATTCCAAGCTTTTGGAAAGTAAAACACAGACATACACACCAATCAAAACGTGTCTAAATAACTTAGTATCAAAAAGTTATACTGCAGTTTATAGACTATTTTGGACTGGATGATAACACAAAACTGAAAATGTGTACCAGTGACAGCAGGAATTGGAGGGGAAATGTCCCCCTTTGTGGATATAACAGAAGAGAAGGATGATTGAAAATAACAGAGCTAAGCTTTCAAGAGAAGGGAGAAATAGAAATAGAACAACGGCAAAAACTCCAGGAAAGTAGAAGAAAGGGACAAAATTTAATGACATAGAAAACAAAAATAAGAGAACTAATTAGAACTAATAAAAATGGAGCAAGGTTGCTGAATTCAAAATCAAAATATAAAAATCAGTAACATTCATTTATACTGAAAAGAAAACATCAATTAGAACTTTGAAAAAAGATATAATTCCACAGATAAAACAAGAATAGCCATGAGCTGGAACTCGTAGAAGCTGAGTAACAGACACGCGTGTGCTCATTATCCCAGTCTGTCCACGTTTGTGTACGTTTAAAGTTTTCCATATTAAAGAGTTAAAATCTAAATTTAAAATAGTGACACCATTCAGAATGACAACAAATCTATTAGGTACTTAGAATACCTTGAAATATAACTTACAAAAATGTCTAAGAACTTTAGAGAGGAAATTATTTAAAACTTATTGAATAATATTACTGAAAACATATAAAGAAAGAAATGACCGCATTCATGACACGAAGCTTTGATGTCATGAGGATGTCAGTTCTCCCCCAAATTAATCTATAAGTTCTCACGGGGTATTCTGGAGAACTTAGCAAGAAGATTCTCAAGTTCATATGAAATTCTAACAACTCAAGAATAGTCAAGACAATTTTAAAAGAGAGCACGGGAGAGGAGGAGGGGAAATTAACACTTTCTAAGCACTTAGCATGGGCCAGGTGCTGTTCCAGGCCCTTTCCCTGTACCATGTCATTCATCCTCCCCACACCTCTTGGGGGGCAGATACTGTTATCATCAGCATTTCCTAGAGGGAGACACTGGGGGAAAAGATGACATCATTTGCCTGAGGTTTAGGGTGACCAACCATCACCGTGTGCCCAGCACTGAGGGGGTTCCCGGGACATGGGATTCTCGGTGCTGATCCTGGGGAAGTCCCGACAACACAGCACGTTAATCACCTTCTCCAGGTCACAGGTCAGTAACTAGATGGCAGAGCTGACATGCAAACCCCAGCAAGGTGACCTCAGTGTCTGCCCTCTACACGACAACCAATCTAAACTCTCAAGACTTACTATAAAGTACAGAATACTGAAACCAGTATGATACTGGAAAGAGAATAAATCAATAGTCCAACAGAACGAGGAACCCAGAAGCATATCTATCTACACCTGGTGTTTATCAGAAGGGAGAAAGGATTCAATAAATGTTACTAGGACGACTGGTCATCTCACCTATGTAGCGAAAAATAGATGCTCACTTCATGCAATCAAGAAAAAATAAATTCCAGTTATACTAAAAATTAACAGCAGAAAGTTAAAATTTAGAAGAAATTATAAAAAATCTCTTTTGGAGCTTAGGAAAGAGAGAAGGATTTCTTGAACTAAACTTACAAAGAAGAAAGGGCAAATGATGAGAATAAGTAATTCAAAGAAGAAACGCACAGAACGATATAAACACCTAGAAAGAGTCTCAGACTCTCCAGTAATCAGGAGAATGCCCATGAGGACAACGAAATATTTCAGTCCAGCTTGGCAACATTTGAAAATCTGAAAATGCCAAGCGTTTGCAAAAATGTGGGTAACCAAAACTCCCAACAAGCAGGCATGTAAATTGGTACAAGCAATTAGAAAGCAATAGAGCAAAATACATTAAAGTAGAAAGTTGGCCACAACTCAACCACTCTTTTCTAACAGATTCCCTAGAGCTCACGCCCGTGTATAACGAGACAGGTACAAGTATCCCAACACCATGGCAATATCACAAAGTTGGGGAAAAAAGATATTTATCACTAGAGGAGTGCATAATGTATGGTTCAGTCATTCAATTAAAAGGAATGAAGCAAGCGCATATATCAACATGAATAAGTCTTTAAAAGTATATTGATTTAAAAAAAGCAAGAGGCAGAGGCTGTTGTATATAGTCATCTTTTTCATGATCACATCTCAAATTATACTGAAATTGGCTGGAAAAATGATTTCAGTTCAAGAATTACGTAGTATGCACACTTCAGGAGGACGTCTGTTCTGTGAGCCAGAGTGCAGCTGCACTTGGAGACTTAACACAGACTCTCCATCCTAATGCAGGCTCCCAAGATCACTACCAAGAAACCTGGGATTCAAAACACAAAGACTAGGTTCTCAGGTGACATTCAGATTCATGTGAGCCTAGATCTCATGAGAAATGCTTAAATCCTATCCTGGCTTTCAGTACAAATATAGCAAAACACAAAACAAGGAGTCCTTTGGTCAGATTGCAGGCCAGTGCTCACCATGCCCTGCTGAGGGAAGACATGGCAGCGCCCACCACAGTTCATCGAGGGATCATCGAGACTGAGCAGGGAGGCCCAAGCTCCCAGGAGCGGATGAGCAGACGGAAGGTCCAGAGTGAGTCTGAGGAGATGGCACAATTTTTTAAGCAGTTGCCTGGAAGCTGAGCTCTTACTGTAGCCTTGCGATGACATAAAAGCTTAAAGGACAGAAAATGAACTGGAGCAAGTATGAGGACTGAAAGGGCAGCCTGTCGCAAAGCATGATATTCAATGCACACATTTCAATTGGCAAATAAATTTTATTTGAACTGCACTGCCATTCTATGAAAAACCAACCTAAATTACAATCTCATTGCTCTAGACATGATACTTATTCCAAACATAGAGTACCCACAGCTCGGTTAAGACCCGTCTCTGTCATGAGACAGACTGGAGAGTGCCCTGCATCTGCCACTTAGCAGATACTCATCATCTGAAGCCGAGGGGTCCTCCTCTGCAGAGTGAGGGCGACATCAGGACCGACTGAGGACTCCTCCACGAGGACTGCATGAGATAGTGCAGGCAGAGCTCTGAGAACAGCTCCTGGTGCCAAAGCACTCAGTCCACGCCTTGTTGAGTAACTGTGTGCTGCTATAAAAGCGTGAAGTTTAATAAAATACTGAACAAACACACATAGAGAAACAGCTACTACAACTGCACAGAAACTATTTCCTAAAACATTCTGTCTAGATTCTATCAACTTCACTCTCTCCATCCCAGAGAACTGATAATTAGAGAACTGTACAGACTACAAAGCTGGTTAATACAGCTCCCAGTGGGCGCACAGCCACAGGGCTGTAGGACTAGCCATTTGGTACAGACGAGACATCGGGACACCTGTCTTCATAAGTCACAGCTACTGCAGGAACAGTTTAGCTTAAAAAGGCCTCTGGAACAGACTCTGATACAAAAACAAAATTCTTTTGCAACTGTAATGAGTTCATTACAGCAACCCCCAAACCAGGAAGAAACACGCTCAGCTTCTTTAGATGATGCAGTTGTGTCATGGACTAGGCGCCTCGAGAAACACAAAGCGGGGTTTGGACGCAACTAACCGTTTTTCCAGGTTGTTTCTTTTCTTTTTGTATGTTAAGGAGATGTAACCACCAGCCATGCTGAAACTGACCAAGCCTCACCACAAGAGCCGTGCCCATGACCTTTGCCTTATTTTTAATGCAAAGATCTCTCCAGGAGGAGCTTAGGCCTGATTATGTGGAAGCATCTTCTCCAACAGAGCCTGTGCAAGCGAATACCCGCCTCTCCCTTCTGAAGATTCATTCCCAACCAAATAAAAGTTCCTGCTTCCCTTTGTTCGGGGACGCCATGACTTTAGAAATGATTCCTCATGGCCTCCTATTTGCTGCAAATACACTTTATGTGAGACAACTTCCACTGGTGTAGAGTCTTATTTAACTCACCAGGAGGTGAGCCCAGTTGGTTCAGTATCAGTTGCTTTCCTTAAAAAAAAAGTCTTCAGTTTCCACAACTGCACATCTTCCTAATTAGGTCTATGTTAACTGTGAGTAATTATAGATTTTTCAGAGCAAGTTTTGAAACATCTACAAATGGATGTAAGGTTTGTTTCCACAAGGAAGGAACAGAAAGAGCTGAATGAGAAGTGAGAGAAAGGAAACATGTCCATCTGGGGAGTGTGCTCACAACAGCAGGGGCTGGCAGCTCCATGGACATGGCAGACCCACAGGGCCATTGGTACTCCCTCCTGCAACCCTACCATAAGGAATAATAATAATCACCATAAAAAACCCAAAGAATTGGAGAGAAGATGACAGCAGGTAAGAGAAAGCAACAAAGCTTTGGAAGATGGAAGAGGTTAGACGAGTGGTTACCTACTCAGCAGAGAAGAGAGTGCTGGAATGCTGTCGCCTGAAGAGCAGGGAAGCCATCAGGAAGGTGACATGGATGAGCAGAATCCCAGAAAGGCTTGGGAATGGGGGGCTCTAGGCATCTCTGACGGTCAATACAGGCTGGGCTGAGAGACCATCCAAGGAGTAGAGGCCCAGGTCCCTTGCGGAGCCAGCAGAGCAAGGTGGCTATCCCCTCCCACAGACTGGGAGATGTCTTTTCTGGGGTCACTGAAGCAGAGAAGTGCTGTACTCAGGGACTCCAGACAGAGTCAGGGAGAAAGGCGCCAAAGGGGAAACAAAAAGATTCAAAGAAAAGAAGAAGGAAAGCACACTTACGGGTGAGACATCCACTTGAACCCTGTTCCCTAGGCAGCTCACAGACCCCGCAGCCAGGCTTCAATCCTCAGCAGGACGCTGTAGGATTCTTCTTTGGGGAAACTGACCAGCCTCACAAAACAGACAAGGTCGATGATGCATCAAGGTCCCTGCAGCAGAACTGGCGCTTCTGAAGCCCAGAGAACTTGCAATCTGATCTGAGTGTCTCCTTATTAAATGAAAACAGAGACAAATTTCAGACATTTGGAAAAGTCAGAGACTATAACAAATGGGAGTGGGGAAGAATCTCAGAGCTAATAATGAGAAAGACCTAAGCAGAAGAATACTTAAAAATACACTCCAAGAGTTCACAGAAATCTTGCATCCATTATACAAAAAGAACAGGACACTAACAAAAAGGAACATTCATAGAACAAGAGACATCTCTTGAAAATTAAATATCTGGTAGCAGAAATAACTTGAATAGCAGGGTTGGCAAATGTAAGTAAACAAACTCTCCCAGAAAGTAGAACAAAAATACAAAGATGAAAAATAGATAAGAAAACGAAGGGTGTTTTCAGGAGGTTGGGAGATCCAGCTAATAGCAGTTTCAGAAGAAGCATGATAAAGATGGCGAGGAAGAAATAAATGAAGAAATAATACAAGAAAGTATCTTGGATCTTTACAGCATGAATTTCCACACAGAAAGGGCCCACAGGGTTCCCAGCACAATCACTGATAAGAACTTAGCTAAAGTACATCATCATGAAATGTAAAAATATGAGGGATGAAAAGAAGATGATAAAAGCTTCCAGAAAAAAAAAAAGCCTACATTCAAAGGATTGAGAGTGCCATCAGATTCTCAAGCAGCAATGGGCCTAGTGACAATGAAGAAATGTCATAAAATACTGAGGAAATATGACTTCCACCTCGGAATATTATACCTAAACAAACAAGCTATCAAGGGTGGAATATATATATATACTTGTATGCAAAGTATAGCAGACACACATTCCAACCTTCTTTCTTACTCACAGAACTGGGTTTTGTTTGAAACAACAATGTGTACAGCTCTTGACTCTCCTATCTTCCCATGCAGCTAGCAGTGGCCCTGTGTCACAGTCTGGCCAAGAAAATCTGCTACAAAGATTTCTGGAAATATTCTTCTTCTGATAAAATAAATGTGGCTGGCTCTGCTTTTTGTCTCTTCTGCCCTATTATTGCCTGGAATACAGATATAATGCCAAGGGGCACAGCAGTCATCATGACACTATGAGGCAGTAAGCATAAAGGCAAAAGTCAACATGTAAGTATGGCAGATACAAACAAAAGTAAGATCCTGGGTCCCTGAAGGTATTACTGACCCCCTACACCAGCTACCACACTGCTTACCTCACAACTGCTTCTTATGTAAAGGTAAAGGAAAAAAACTTGAAAATTGCTGTCATCAGGTTTTCTGTTATTTGCATTCGAAAGCATCCCTAACAAGTTATCAAAAATTTTTCCCTCTCACACACCTCACACCTCAGGAAGTTACTAGAAGATGTGCTTCACAACAAGAAGGAATAAACTAAGAAAGAGAAAGTTATGGTGCTCAGAAAACAGGTGATTCAACCCAGGAAGGAGGCAAGGGGAATTTCTAGCATCTTGGAAATAGGGCAGTCCTGAGACAACAGCTGTACTGCATGCCTAAAAAGTAACCGGTTTATATTGGAACAGGAGAACAAAGGGCTCCAGGAGAGACAACACCAAGGAAAATAAATAATGGATAGATTCTCTGATCATATTGAAAGAAGTTTAATAATTCTCTAAGAAAGTTCAGGGGTGAAGACTGGTAAACAGGAAACAAAGCAAAACAATTAAAAAAAAAAGCTTCAGGAAAAACAAAAAGTTGTAAGAGGAATGAAATGGAACTACAGAACACTGTGGGGCTCAACTGTGAACGATATTTGCAAAGTCATCATAGTGCAACATTGAACTCTGTTTTTAAAAATTATGGCAATATTACACTGGGAAGTCGGAACGAAGGGAAATCGGTGGGGCTGGAGTAGAGTGAGCAAGGGGGAGAATGGCAAGCAAGGAGATGACAGAGGACAATAGAGCTTAGGTTATCCAGAGGTTTGGATCTTCCTAAGAGCCACAGAAAGCCGCTGGAGAGTTTTAAATAGGAAACCAGCATGATTCAACTCATGATTGAAAATGATGACTTTGGCTGTGGTGCTGGGGAGAATACACTGTGCAGGGACAAGAGGGAAGTCAGCAGACTAGTTAGATGGCTACTACACCAGGGGTAAGAGGCTTCTGCAGAAGAGAGAAAAAAGAAGGGAAAAAAAGTGGTGTAGGTTGGGGAAGGCACACTTGGAAATGGGGGCAAGTGGGTAGAAGGAATACATTTTGGACGTTGGTTGCTTATGGAGGGAAAGGGGAGACTCAGGGATGACTTTCCAGGTGTTACCATAAGGCATTTGGAGAAGGCAGAGGATGCTATTGTTGAGTTTGGAAGACTGGGGGAGGAATGGATTCAGGAGTGGAGGGTTTGGGATCTAGGGTTCTGTTTTGGACCTGTTAGGACTGAGATGCCACTGAAGGGTACCAAGCAGGCAACTTTCTGGGGCTCAGGGTAACACACAGAGAGACAAACGCCAGAATATGCTCTGCCTTCAACAAGTGGAATTCTTCCTTTTCTCTTGCCAACACAAAGAAATGTTTCATTATGTGTTTGGATTTTGAAACAACTCAACGCTATGATTTGGTGCACTGATTGATTAAGACTTGACAATGAGAATCCAAGTGAGTCCTGGGATATGACAGCATGCGAGCCGCCCACAATGGTTAGGCCTAACTGGTTTTCCATTTTGAGTTGTAACTATCCTGAGGGAAAACTCTCTCCACCACAGCTGCAGTCATAAAATAAAGTCCCCCTCCATGAAATAATTTCCCATTATTAGCTTGATTTAGTAAAAATTTCCTCTAAAAAATAATACTGCCCATGCTCAGTGGACTTCTGTTTATGTGGACAGAGCATGTGCCAACGTGAAGACCACTTGGGCACACTTGGAGATGTTTCAGTTTTTAAAAACTTCTCTCAAAAAACATTCAAAGGGACCAGCAATTTGTACAAAAGTCTTTCAAAACACTTTTGCCTGCCATTATTTTCATTTGCAGGGCATAGAGTTCTTTATACAGTCAGCAGTATTCTTTCTTGGCTTTCTCATTGTTTCTTAATTACTTTAAAAGTGCCATCCTCTTATTTAATCATTAATTCCCAAAGCGGTCTTCACTGGCCTGTGGATTTTAACCAGAGCCGGCTTTTAGCCACATTATCGCACATGTGGTGGGGGTGGAGGGTAGCAATGGCAATTGCAAAATAAATCATACCCTAAAGTGGTACCAGCTCGTTATCGAGGCCAGTTTTTGAAATATAAGTGCCTGTTACATAGAATCACAGAAATTGAGAGTTGGAGGCCAAGGCAAGTCCTTCATAGGTAGACCGACAGCGCCTCTCGTGGCAGAAAGGCTATGGCGGCGGCGGCGGAGATCCAGGGAAGCTTCTGAATTTTTCAAAAGGCATCTGCTGGGTGAGTCCTCATTACGCAAAAAGAAAGGGTCCCCGGGTGCCCAATTTTAAAGGGATACAACTTGGGAAAATCAAGATCTATAAAACAGCTATAATATCCACACTTCAGTTTAACTTCGAAATGAGTCGTCCCCTTACACAAGGTTGATTTAAGGGATTATTAATGGCCAAGACACTGACAGAGTGGAAGGAGGTGGAAAAAACCTGCTCAAGTTGGGCGGCCACTGACAATTAGGAAGAGAACTGCAACTATAAAAAGAAGAAAGAAAACCAAGGAAGCAGGCAAAAGAGTCGATTTAAAAAATGGAGACCATGGAACACAGCAGGCACACCTGCGGAGAACGGGATGGCTCACCTGAGGGTCACTGCGCGTCCCCCAGGTGCATCCATGGGGGAGGCAGGGCTGGAAAGGAAATCTCATGGAGCGTTGACCCAGAGCCTGGGGTGGAAGGATTCATTAAAGGACAGGGTCAGTAAGATGACCCGACGCGCATCATCCGGGGCAACACGTGTAACTGTCAAGACAGAGAGAGACACCCCAGCAAGTGACACCCGAGAGGGGAGGGGACGGCGGAGCAGTCCCGAGTCTGTGCCCTCCCCTCCCCCAGGAACTGGCACCTGAGAGAGTGTCCTGTCCGCGTGGGGAGCCCGAGCCTGGGCCCCGCAGCTGCGCCCCGATACGCCCCCTCGCAGGACAGCCCCGCCACTCGGCCTCCTCGGCAGTGCTGCGCGTGGTGCCCCCACGGCGCTCGTCCCAGCCAGCGAAGGACCCCGGGTAGCAGGCGGGACAGGAGAGCGGGCGGACCGGCAGGGAACCGCCTGGGCTCGGCGACTTACCTCGGGCGGCGCGGGGCGAGCAGAGCCCCGGCCAGGACGCGGGCGGCGGGCGCGCTGCCACCGTCGCCGGCCTTCAGTGCTGCACCAGGCCCCGCGGGCGCCGAGCGGGCGGGGCGTGGGACCCGAGGGATTTCCTGCTGCAGCGAGGCAACTCCAACCATTGCCGCAGCGCCCGCGCCGCTGGTGAGCTAGTCCGGGCTTTCATTTTTTGGAAGAAGTTTTCCCCTCTGTGCGCGCGCGCTCTTCTGGCACGAGGCAGCCTTGACCGCTGCAATCAAGAGCAAACTGTCCGAGGTGCACTGAGGACAAGAGAGATCGTTAGTGAAAGAAGGCAAGTCTGCGGACTGGATCCATGGCCACGGAACAACTGATCCTCGCGCCCGCACCCCGGCCCGCAGGCGAGGTGCGGTGGGTCCTAGAGACGGCTCGGGGTCCTCCGCCAGGGTCCCGTCCAGAGCCGCCGCTCGCCCACCCCTGGGGGTGGCTGGGTGCAGGGCTCCTCAGGGCCACGTGCCCCGAAGGCACAGAGTTGGCTGGGTGGCGACGCGGGTGCCCAGAGCGCACACATATCACCCCAGGATGAGGTGGCCGCGGCGGCCGGGCGCCGGCTGCCAAGATCGTGTGCGACTGCGCGGTCCAGCTTCCCAGGCTGAGGCTGGAAATGACGACGTGCCGCTCTCTCCCCGGCCCTCTGGGAACCTGCAGAAGGCAGGTAGCAGGTCTGACAGACGGTCCACCGCCTAAGTCTCACAACGGAAACGGACATCTCCTGCCTGAGAAATAAGTTTGGGCTCGCAGGCAGGCGGCTCTGGACATTACGTTTTGACGCATTGCTTCAGGTTTTACAGGGATAGATTAACTCACGTTCCCTTTCCTTGGCCTGGGCCCGGAAGAGAGTGTATGCTGATGTTTCCCAAACTTTTCTGATCCTGAGAAGCGTCTAGGTTTGTGTTAACAGTACATTTTCCCCGGGCGCCCTCCCACGCCTTTGGAGTGAGACTCTCCAGGCCTAGGAGCCAGGGGAGCCCCGGGGGTTTCGAAGCACCAAAGAAGTGAATGGAGGGCCCTGCCTCCGACCCTAGTTCTTGAGGGTCTCCCCTCTTCCCCTGGCAGCCTGACTGAGCTGGCAAGTCAGTTTCGATACCACGACTTGCTGCCCTCTCAGAGACCATCGGGAGCTCATCAAGGAGGCTACACAAACTCCAGGGGCTGAATGTATCAAGGATGGGTGCCACCCACCTTGTGGGGCTGCGGCGATCCCCAACCTTGGAGACTTAGTAGAAACAAAAGACTTAACAAGATAAAACCACCCCACCACTTTAACTCAGCATCTCCTAAAGTGGGCAGAACCTGAGTAGTTTCAAAGGCCCAGGTGGTTTTGCTGTGCAGCAGGGCAGAGAATCAACAGCCCATGGAAGTCTGTCCTGTGGCCTCCTACCAATTCCAGACCAAGGCCTCATTCTCAGAGGCCATGAGCCTGCATTTGAGGAACCACCTCCTTATCATTTCTTCCTAGTGGAAAGTAACTGTTCTCACTATCTCCCTCCCACCCCCACGGTTTTGCAGTGTTCCCAGGGACAGGTCAACCCTCTCAACACAGTGCAGGCCTTTTTTAAACAAACAAAAGCCAGAGGCACTGGCCCAAAGGCCCCCTCTCAGTGCCAGGACATCTCAACACTCCTTCTGGAAGCAATGCCTAGGTCCACGCCCCAGTTCAAATCCAGCCCTACTACTTACCTGCTCTGCAGGGCCTTTCTCTGTTAGTTCATTTGCTCAATCAATAATTAGCAACTCTGTGGTAGGGGCTTGGGAAACCAGACTAATGAGAACCACCTCTTGCCTCAGAGGCTTTTCTGTCTGATAGGACAAACTGACAAATCACTATTGAACAGTGTGAGCTGGTTACTTAAACTTTTTAGTAAGCATTTGGTGTGTTAACTGCTACATTATTTATTACATACTTCATCTAATCGTAGGACTGTGCTAAAGTGCTTCCCATGCATTATTTCATTATAAAATCCTGCATATATGGATGAGAATCTGCAGTGCAGAGAGGTTAAGAGCTTTCCCATGGTGACACAGCTAAGAGGTAGGTCAGAGCCCACACTAGATCCGTTTGCAGATACAGCCTGTGTCTTGATGACTTCCAGGCTTCAGGTGCAGCATCTGTTAAGTGAAAGTTAAATGTAAACCTCCCACGTGGCTGTGAGTGTGAAATGAGCTAAGGCAATGCCTGCTGTGTGGTGAGAATTCCAATGCCCTGGCATTTGCAGTGGAGATTCTTATTAGGAAGGTCTGACTGAGAAGGACAGTGTTAGTGAGTACTCAGGGGGTTCTGATACTTGTGTTCCCCCGAACTTTCAGAAACAGTGCTCAAGAGAATTCAACATTGTTTCCTTTGAGGTCAACGGGACAGACTAGCTTCAGGACGAGTCCAGCTGTGGCCTCTTGACTCTTTCTGGCTGGTTGTTTATTCGTAATGGACCCCAGATGTGCTGGGCACCGGCCTGGGGGCTTTACACGCTGTCTCTCCTAATCATTCACTTCTTTTCGGACTTTAATATTCAGCTCTTACTCTTGACTATAGAATCTAATTATTTTTTTATATACCTGGAATTTGCAAAGCTCTTTCCAAAGGGCTAAATGTGCCCCAAGACTGACCTTGGTGTGTTTCTGACTGAATGAAACAAAACAGCCAATGCAAAGGGAAAAGCTAGACAGGAAAGAAAATCTGGCCACAAGCCCTGGCTTCTCCACCTTCTAATCCCGACCTCTGTGCAGCGAGGAGCCTGGGCCGATACTGTCCATAAAGACTCCACGCTCCTCAGTAAGAGCCAGCGAGGCCGAGAGCAGATCTCACCTTGGGCAGAGCGTTGGCCTTTGGATGGGAACTGGCCTGCTCATTCACGGAAAGTGAAGGCAGCATGGCATTCAGCACTGGATTGGTGGGTAATGGCATGGGGTCAGAGGCCAGGACATGCTCATTAAAGCTGCAGGTGGCTGGCTCCTGTCCCCTCCTCTCCAGTAGAGCTGACCTTTGCCATCCTCTTGTATGGTATTTTTTTTTCTTTTTGCTGAAGAAGAGTCACCTTGAGCTAACATCTTGTTGCCAATCTTCCTCTTTTTTACGTGAGCTGCTGCACAGCATGGCCACTGACAGACAAGTGGTATAGGTCTGTGCCCGGGAACTGAACCTGGGCCACCAAAGCGGAACGTGCTGAACCTAACCACTAGGCCACCGGGGCTGGCACCCCTGTGTGGTATTTTTGTTCAACAGCCTGGGCATCTGCAATGACCAGGGCACTGATTTCTTACCCAAGCTCACATTTAGCTCCATCTGCTTTGAGTAGAAGCAGGTGAAAACTGGAGGCAGATTTTCCTAAGCCAGGATTTTACAGGCAGCCACTCCTGGTTTCTGAGTCAAGTTGATGGCGCTTCAGACAGGCTCACAGGACAGCTTTGATCTCTCCAAGCACAGCTCCCAAGGCTTGCTGCAAAAGTAAACAAACAATCTCCCACCATTATGATTTTGGAAATCTTGTTAATTCCATCTCTAGGGGAGACTGAAACTCATGATCCTCCCAGCCTATAATAACATGTAGTCCATTTTTCTTTTCATAGATCTTCTCACTTCAAGAATCCATGCCTTCACCTCCTCAGGAACGTGCTCCTGAGAGCCTCCTCTGGGCAGATGAACCCCTCCTGGCTCTGACACTTCCATTAATGCACAGACTTGGTACTTACGTAGCCCATCCAGACACCAAAGAAAGGATGCTCTTTGGAGGAATCAGGGATTCATGGATGCTCTGGGTCAGAAAGGACATGGAAGTTCTCTTAGGCTAGCTCCTCCCCATCTATACTCATCTGTGTCACCTGCCAATTGGCCATCCAACTTACCCTTATATACCTATTGTGATGGGGAACTCATTACCCGCATCCCTCCCCGCCCCCCCCCCCCCGAGAGCCCGTTTTATAAGTCCCTCAAGAGACTGACAATGCCCAGGAGGAGCAGAGAGCCCATGACAGAACAGCAGCTGCTGAGACAGCCCTCCTGGCTGCCCATGCCCATCCTTTCCCACGATCCCTGGGGCAGGCTGAATGAAAAGACAGTGCTCAGAGAAAGGCAGACAGGGAATTTCAAGAACAAACATGAACTCACAACAAGAATGACCAAGTACTTGAAGATCCTCCTTCATTCAGGAAGTAAAGCATAATCTCCTTCCCTCATAGTGTAGGCTGGGTTTAGTGGCCCATTCTAATGAATAAAATGTGGCCAAAGTGACAGTCTGTGAGTCTGAGATGAGATCAGGAGAGGCCTGAGTGACTCAGGTCCCTCACTTGGGGGAGCCCAGCTGCCCTGTGGTGAGGACACACAAGCAGCCCAGTGGGGAAGAACTGAGGGAGAAGCAGAGGTCTCCTGCCAACAGCCTCGTGAGTGAGCCATCTTGGAAGTGGACCGTCCAGCCCCAGTCAAGCTTTCAGATGATGGCAGCCCAGGGCAGCATCTGACTGCAGCCTCCTGAAAGACCCTGAGGCCAACCATCTAGCTAAGATGCTCCCAAATTCCCCACCCACAGCAACCGCAGGAGATAATGAATGTTTGTGGTTTTGAGCCAGTAGTTTGGGGAGGTAATTTGTTAGGCAGCAATAGATGACTAATACACATTTAATAAAGCAAACATTCCTTTTCTATGTTTTTTTCTAACTTCCAAGGATTCCTGATAATTTCAATATCAAGGGCACCTCCCTTCTTGTTTTTGACTTTTGAATGTGAGTTATAGATTAGGTGGCCAAAGGTCCCAGTTTTGTCCTAGCATAACCCCCAGTTCACTGTCACAAGTGTCCTGGTTACTAACAAATGGCACCGTTATCCTATGTGTAGATAACTATGTCTTCTAGGTGGTGTTTTGGGGGCAGGAAGGCGGTCAGGCCCTCAAGCTTGTTTCTACATCTTGACTCAGTTCCTTCCATGAATGACAGTTGACTGAGTGACTGAGCTCCCAGTGAGGGACAGTGTCCCTAAGCATGGAACAGCCATGACAACCAGAGCAGAACTGTCTAGGAGCTGGAGTCGCACAAGGTTCCCTGAGTACTTTCTCCACACAGTTAACTGCTCACACAGTGATCTGACCCAAACTCCCACTTCTGGAATTTGTAAGGCATTTCTTACCAGCTGCCAAAGAACCTGCAGGCCTTTGCTGTTGACTGTATCTTGAACACGGCAAAGAGAAAATGGGGTTAAAGTCACACTTGTTCTTGGATTGGGAGACCCACTAGGAGAAGCACAGACGCTCCCATCATCCGGGCTGGCCACTCACTTGTCAGGTTTCTGCTCTGAAAAGCTGCACAGGCTCCCAGAAGCCAGGAGACCTGGGACTGGTGGGGGCTCTGGAGACAAGCCAGGGCCTCCTATCTAGTCTCCAGCACGCTCCCTCCCAGTGAGAGGGGACAGCCCTGTTGGACAATTACTCCTTCCAAGACGTACACACATTTATGAAACTCCTTCTTTACCCTGATCTCTCTTGGGGCAGATTAGGCCATTTGCCTGTTATTCTGTGCTCTTGAAATTGGGAAATAACTGGACACCGGCCCCTCTTCCTGTATTTGAATGCAGTTCCCATTTTGTCTTTACTGCTTTAGGCAAATCAACCCCAGTTTCTTTAACTTGCCTCTTGGGTCCTGTTCTCACTCTCTATGATCATGTTTTTCGCTCTCCCTTGGACTCTTGCTAGTTCCTTGATTTCTCTTTAACTCTGGAGGCCAAATGGGGCCATGGAGCTCCAAGAAGGGCCTGCAGGAGGCCATGGGAAGCAGAGGCAGGTTTACTGCATCTGAGCCTCACGTGTCTCCCACCCCCACACACAGCCCCATTCATTGGTGGTGGGTCTCTCTGCAGTTGAGACTTTTAACCGCTCTTCAGAGGCCTGGACTAGTTTCTACTGTGGGTGTGAAGGAGCAGTTCTGAGTGATTCTGGGGAGGTGGGCTCCTCTGACATGGGTGTGTTTGGCCCTCCCTCCCCTCACTACACAGCCTTGCCTGTGGCACATGCCACCTCCTCCTTCACCCTAGTTATATCAGTCCCCTTCCCGGATCCCAGTTTTCTGTGCTTCTTTGATGAGCAGTTTCATGCAGGGCCCCTTTCTCCAGTTAACTCCTCGATAGACTCAGACGGAAAAGCCAACTCAAATTTCTAGGGCCTGGGGGCTCCATTGTTCTTCCTCTTGCACTAAGCTCTGGTCTAGGATCTGACGTAGCTTTAAATTTTTAGCAGTTACCAAACATCTGACACTTTTCATCACCAGCACATCCTGATGCCATAAGCCTACCAATTCCTATCGGCGGGAAAGACCCCACTGCCTCCGCGGGTATAGACTCTGCCAGCATTCCTTCCCGCAATGTTCTTAACAATACTCACAACAGGCCCTCTTCTCACGTCCCACTGGTCCTGTGACCCTGAGAATGGCTGTGAGCCTGCCTACAATAATCTTCACAGACAGCCTCTGTCCTCATCTGGTCCATCTGCCCCAGGCCTCCAGGATCTCATCAACCCTCACTGAATCCTGGTCAGTACTCTTCCTTTGACAGAGGAAATGGAGGCTCTGAACAGTGACCTGCCCACGAACGCAAAACTTGAAAGTGGTACAGCTAGGGTTGGGAGCCAGGGCTGTGTGGTTCCAAGGAACCTCTGTTTCATTCCCTCTCTGCTGATGCTGGCCCAAACCCAAGTCAGATCTGACCCTTTCCTTCCTCTCTCTCTCAACCACATCCTTCTAATTAGGCATCAAGTCTTGGCCGTTCCACCTCAGAAATCCCTCCTGAGTCTGTCCCCTCCAGCCCTGCCCCCCAGGGCTGGGAATCCTGGGGCCTCCCTTGATGGCAGTCGTAGGCTCCTGGAGCTGGTTTTGCTGTCAGTCCAGCCACTGCTGCTGCAAGAGCACGTCTAAATGAAAATGTGACAGAACTCACTGCTCCTCGTTGTCTTCACTGACGTACTGAAGCTCCTTCGTGACACACATGAGGCTATTTGGGACTTGACCACAGCCAGCGTTCCGAGCCTCACGTGTCTCCCACCCCAACACACAGCCCCCTTCTTGAGCCATGTGGGACCACAGGACATGTGAAAAGTGTTTAACACTTCATGGCTTTCCACATGCCTTTCCCAATGTCAGAATGCCCCTCTCCTCCTCCTCCACCAGCTGATCCATCCTTCAAGGCCCAGAGTGGTGCCATTTCCTCTGTGTTGTCTTTTCTATGACTCCAGACAAGATGGAGACGTCCTCTTTTTTCTTGTACAGTTCTGTGTATCTACTGCTAGCGTCAGGCTCACCACCTTGTACTATAACAATTGTAGTGTGAGCCTGTCTGCCTCACTAGACAGGGAGCCCTTTGGAGGCAGGGCCCCTTGACTCGCTCACTGTTACATATGATACACCCATGCCTAGCCCAGAGCCTGGCAAAGAGAAGGGAAAGCAACTTCTTGGTGAGTGTATTCCCACTTGGGTCTCTAAGACTTTTCCTCTGTATACGGCTTTCCAGTCCAGGCTCAAGAACAGGGACTCCATGTACGTGTATTTATGCTGAGGTCCAAGAAGATAAGCAAGTGATATTTCACTTCTTTCCCTAACCATTCTCCCCATAACCTCCGCAGTTATTCCACTTAAGGCCTATTACCACTGCAAATAGAGCTAGAACCGGTTTCCACAGAGCTGGCGGTCGGTACTAGGACATGTTTTATTTTCTAAAATCTCTGACTTCTAACTAAGTCTGTTACATCTGGTACTATTTTTAAGTTTAATAGAATAAAATAAAACTCTTTTAAAACTCTAAACAACCTCAAACTGTGTTTTGTTCTGGTAATCAGACAATGGATAAGGATTGCGGCTCCTCGGAGATATTGCCAACAATGGAAAAGATAAGTAAGCGTGAGTGAGAATCATTTGAAACCCGAAATGTGTGTTGGTAATAACTCAGAGAGTCACATGGAAGCGCCTGGTCACAAAATCAAGTTTGGTCATTTTTTAAAAATTATAATCCCATGTATTAGAGAGTTCCTTCCACCTGGTAGAGTGCCAAGAAACTTGACAACACCTAATCTTGGGAAATCAGAATCCCATACCCTCAGGAAAACGCCGTCTCTCCCCGGGCAGGATGCGCTCTCCTGTGCTGTACGGAAGATGACCGCTGTGGTGAGGAGGCAGCGTGTCAGGAAAGCGGACACTATGGAGGTCGGGTCAGAGCCACGCCTGCAGCCGGTCCTCCAGCACACTTCCAGCAGCACAGGGAGCCGCAGCCTCACTCAGGGGGTGATGTGGAATCGGATCCATATCCCGTTGCGCTGCGTGGAATACCAGAAGCATTACCCAAAAGTGTGGTTTTGCTATTCAAAACCAGCCACTCCTTCACCTACGCATGGAGGGACGAAAGTGCCCTGCTTATTCATCCCTGAGCAGCATGTTGTCCCCAACGCCATGTCGGGCTTCCTAACAACCATCAGGCTTAAATCTGCCAGCTTGGTCCTGATGACCAGCAACCATGACCTCCATCCTAGAGGTGGCCATCCCGGAGAAAGGAAACTCGTGCAGTCAGCAATGGTACAGCAGAGCATCTGACCCCAAAATGGTCCTTTAGTCCTCAACAGAACAGGCACCAGAGGTCTCAGCACAAAGTCTTCCTAGCGCCGACACCCACTTCCTCCTTTTGCTTGGATTTATGGCAGCTGACGTATTTCATGGCTCTTTTACTGACTTACTTTTGGGTTCTATTTTGGAATGTGACACAAAAGTCTTTTGTATCCCTGCAAAAGAGGAAGAGGAAGGAACACACGCACAGGCGCACACGCACACACACCCCAGAAATCAGGGCTGTGGTAATTTTCCACAAAGGAGCATTTATTTTCTGTCACAAAAAACCTTGTCAGAAAGCACTTAAAAAGTGTCAGCAGTCCTTTCAGAAGTAAAATATATGTATGTTAATTTGTTAGATGCTTATCTGGTAAGGTATCTACAGGGTAATGTCAGTGCCTGTTGGCGGAAAGCCCGATCTCAGAAACAAGCCAGACAGTGGTGGATGAGTCCTGGAGGGTTTAGACACAAATGCCCCTCTGAAGTCGCCGTGTTGTTGTTAGTGCCCGCCAGTGATTCCGACACCCCAGGCCCCTGTGAACAGAAGAGGGGAGCCCTGCCCGGGGTTTCTATGCCATCCTCTCCCCTTCTGGTGCTGTATCAGACAATGCTGCTCTGCTATTCACCGGGTTTCCCCCTACCTAGCGTCACTGTAATGGAGGTTGCATATCTGAGTAGTAACCCCACGGTGAGCTGGTGGAATAAAAACTACATACCTGATTTATAAGAGAAAATTATATTCTGGGTAGCAGATGACCAGACATCCAGTTCCCAAGCGCTAGTCATGGGCCTGACAGCACTGATGCTATGACAATGGCAATGGCCATGTATTGAGTATTTATTACGGTCAAAACACCTCACATGTAGTGTTCATAAACTTCCCTATTCCCTGTGAGGTGTATTTTAGCCTCCCATTTTACAAAGGAAAAGCTACGGCTCAGTGATATTAAATAAAGCATTCAAGCCATCCCAACTACTAAGTAGCAAACCCAAACTAGGACTCACACCAAGGTCTGCTGAATTCCAGAGTCTGCGTCTTCTTCCCCTAAAGCAGATCGCCTCTTATAAAAGCAGATTCCACACAGATTTGGACTTGAATCCTGTGATCACCCCACTGTCAGTAAACCATTTGGTTTCTGTCCCTTATCACCTATAAGATGAGAGTACTCTTTAACATGGATAAATTTTTAGGGCAATTAAAAACGGAAAGATATTAAAAGCGATGTGGTATCCTGGATCGGATCTTGGAACAGGAAAAGGACATTAGTGGAAAAACTGGTGAAATCCGAACGAAGTCTGGAGGTTAGTTAATAGTAGTGTGCTCGTGCTGGTATGCTGGCTTTGACACATGGACCACGTGATTTTAGATGCTGACAATAGGGGAAACTGGGCAAAGAGTATGCAAGAACTCTCTGTGCTAGGTTTGTCACTTTTCTGTAAATCTGAAATGATTCCCAAATTTAAAAGTTTACTTTTTTGAAAAAGGAACATCTAAATAAATAAAAGGAAAAAAATGGACATTTAGTAGTTCGACTCCTGTGGTTCCTGATTGTCGAGATGTGCACAAGTCTGATTTATTGTAGGCTGAAGAGACAAGTGGACTAACATTTTCCAATAATACATCAATGTATTAGGATTAATAAATTATTTTAAATAAATTTATTTTAAAATGCTACTGAAGCCATTGTAGCTTTTTGTCCTTTTATTTTTTCTGAATCAATGAGTGCCAAAAGTGGAACTACTATCCAACAGAAACATTTTTGACATTATAAAGTGGTCTCAAGAGCTAAGAGAAGAAAAGTGTGAATGGTATGCTACCATTTATCCAAGAAGATGTGCTATGAATATCTGTGCATGTGTATAACATTATACTATCATTATATTGTTTTTTAAATGAACAGATAAACCATAAATATTTTCAAATTATTCCATATATTAGGAAGAAGGGATCATGACTGAGAGGAAAGAATAGGTTAGCCTTCACTTAATATACTTTGGTTTGTAGATTTTATTTTGAAACTATGAAAATATTCTACACAATTATAAAACAAATTGAAATATTCAGAAAAGCAGTCCCTAGAAGTCAAAAGCGAAATGAAACAAACCTAGCTGTATACTGATTTTTGGCACGACCACAAAGACAGAAACTATTGCATGTGACTTTAAAACATTAATTTGACTGTACATCCTTAGTAAGACATACCCTAAGAGCATAAAGAACTTACAAAAGAAAAATCAAGTTTTTCTTGATTTTTGCTATTGATTTTTAATACCTCCAGGATTCTAACTGAAAGTCTTCTTAAAAACTCATTATATATTTTATCTTAAAAAAATGCCAGGAAACAATGACCAATTCACCACTAATAAAAGCTTCTAGTGCCTAGATTGTGGTCTCTAAGTACCACTGCTCATTAAATGCAGCCAGAGCTCCTTGGAGAAAGGCTGATTCCAGGTCTGGGACAGGAAATGTAGAAGGAGAGCCTGAAAATCTTGTCATATCAAAAGAGAGGAAGCTATCCAAGACGACTAGATTCATGCCAAAAGCACCCAGGTGCTAACCTGACTAGGCCCCCATTAGTCAAAGACGGAGCAATTTGAGCCTCAAAAATAATAACTTAGTGAGTTGAAACACGCCAAAATGTTTGTACAGTCATGTGTCGCTTAACGATGGGATGTGTTCTGAGAAATGCATCATTAGCTTCACTGTGCCTGAACTCACATGGCAATCCCGGGGCCCAGAGCAGGGACAGGCCCCAGAAGGGCTCAATAAATCGAAGGCAGAGCCAGTGGTAAGACAGGTATCCAAAGAATTTTATAGGAGTCTCCACACACAAGCGACAACAAGAGCAACGGCGTCAAAGGAACAAGTTTTTCCCCTAATTAAGCCAGTTTCAAAACTGCCGGTTGAGGCCCATGCTGCACACTCCGGGCCATATGGAGGGTGAGGTGACAGACAGCCGCCACCCCCAAGCCAAACGGGCCATCTCGTAATGTGCGGCGCTGGGTCCCCTCCTTGACGCTTCCCATCCCGCTGCACCAGGACGCATGCACACCAGAGAGCCGCTCCGGCTCTCCCGGCCCCGAGGGACCGGCCTGCTCTCCGCCTGAGGCCGAGCCCCGCGCCGGGAGCCCGAGCCAGACATGGGCTCAGGCCGCTGCCCGCGGGCTTCGGGCCGCGCCCAGGGACAGGCGCGGGGGCGGGACGCGCCGCGAGGCCCCGACCACCGGGCGATGGCGCGGCCAGAAAGCCAGGCAGGGCCCTCCGGCGCCCTCCCGCAGCTCAGCCCGAACACGCAGCCGGCGAGGGACCCGCACCCCGTCTCCCCGCCGCAGCCCCCAGAGCGCGCGGCCGCCGAGCACACGCGGAATCCGGGACCCCGCTGCGTGGGCGCCGGGCTGCCAGCCGCGCAGCAAACCGGCCCCGCGCCCACGGCTGCCGCCGGGCGGAGCGCGGAGGCCATCGCGGCGCCCGGCCAGGGCTGCGGCTTGGAGAAGGGGGCGGGAAAGACAGGAGCTGGGCATGTTCTCCTACTTCTCCCCTTGCTCCTTCCCTTTCTGCTCTCTTCTCCTCGCTTCCGTTAGTCTCTCCTCCTCCCTTCTCTTTCTTTCTCATTCCCTTCCAGTACAGATATCTGAATTTTACTTTTGATTTTTCCTCATTATTAAGATGACACACACTGGGCTCCCGAGAGCCAGGAACCTCCGCGGACTCCCCGCCCCCGCTGCCTCTCTCCAACCCCTGCGGTCCAGGACCAGGGCGCCAGCGTCACGTGGCAGCTCTCCAGCACATCCAGTGCAGAGACAGATTCTAAGTCAACCAAGGTCCCCCGGGGAGGTAGGGGCACATGCGGGTGTGAGAAGCACTGCCCTAGGTCTTTTGCGGGCTCATCCGCAGGTAGGTTCCTCTCTCCCAAGGTCTTTGGGTCTTCCAGTCCTGGTCACAGATGCTTTCTGGGGCTGACAAGGCTACTTCCTGGAGATTCCACAGTTTCTCCACAGACATTCGAATAGTCATTGCTCCACGCCTTTGACCATCTGTTAAAGAAAATTCACTAAGCATTTAAAAAAAATGCATACCCGTTATAAAAACAAAAACTTTGAACTAATACAGAAAGCAAAAAGAAAAGTCACCAGTAGTCCACCCCCTCTCCTCCACCAAGTCACTGTGGAGATTTTGGTGAAGTGGCTCCAGACTGCGCACAGCCTTTGTAACCTGTGTGGGGCAAGAGGGAGAATCCCCCTCTGCCCTTTCCCTTAAGGTTCCTATGGCTGGCCAAATAATCAACAAGACAGGTTAGCAGGAGAAAATAATACCAAGTTTAATAACATGTATAAGGGAGAAGCCGGGGGCACTGCGTTTCTCAACACAATAGCAGAAATTCTGGTCTTAAATACCATCTTCAGCTAAAGACAAAGGAGGATGTTGGGGGTGGGGGGAGTCAGTTACAGGAGATCACCACTAAAGCACAGTAAACAAGAGTAAGGTTATTATGCAGATTTAAGGCCTCACCTTCCACATTGATAAGTTTCTAGAAATGAGGTCATCCCCCCTCTTCCCAATACGGAGAGGGAGATACCTTTACAAATGGAGATTTCCTTTATAAATGTAAATGTCTGTCTGGCAACTCCTGGCAGGGCCATCTAGAGAATGTGGCCAGAGAGATAGAATTTTTGATAAGATGGGCTTGTTGGTGCCTTTCCTATTGTAACATCTATTTTACATTATATTACAGCCATCAGATAGAAGATTTGTTCCAGGAAGGAGTTACTATGTCAAATTCTTTAGGCAGTTAGTGGAGGAGGTCACATGTCCCTCAGAGAAAACAATCAAGGTAAAGAGTTATATTTCAGGGTGGCCAAATCTTGATCTCCCACAGTTGGTGGGTGACATGGGAATGGCCCTTGCAAACTGAGGGGGGCACAGGGGGCTTGCCTAGATTTCTGTGTCACAGTCTGGGGAAAAGCCAATGGCATTGGTCCTGTCTGTGTGTAAGCTTTCGATATGTTGTTCCTCATAGATTTTTGCATCAATTTTGATTTTTAGAAAGATATTGCATTAAAATATTATTTATCAGGGGCCGGCCCAGTCGTGTAATGGTTAAGTTCATGCGCTCCCCTTCGACAGCCTGGGGTTCATCGGTTTGGATCCTGGGCGGGGACCTACTCACCGCTCATCGGGCCATGCTGAGGCGGCATCCCACCAAGAGCAACTGGAAAGATGTAGAACTATGACACACAACTTTCTACTGGGGCTTGGGCGAGAAAAAAGGGAAAATAAGGAGGAAGATGGGCAACAGATGTTAGCTCAGGGCCACTATTCCTAAAAAAAATAAATTTATTGATTGTGATAAATGTGTGTTTGGTGCCCCCTTAAATTTTGTGCCCAAAGAAAGTGCTCGCTGGCCTCACCCTCATCCTGGCCCTGCTGGCTTCTCCATACCCTATCTTCTTCTAAGACCAAGCGGCAAAAAGCAGGTCTAATTTATTTTCTTTTACTTTGCAAGACAAGTTTAGGGATAAGAATATGTCTTCTGACCGTGCTCTGTTGACCAGTTTAAGATGGTCATTTAAAGAACACTGGCAGTGACGGCATGACCAGGAACACACGATGTCTTGAAGGTGCAGGCTGTGTGAGGTCGGCCTCTGTCCCCACCAAAATCCCTTATATCTCACTAACGTTCTTCCTTACGGCAGCCACCTCTAGACCTGAAAATGTTGCAAATAAAATTAAAAAGTAGAACAACTGAAATGTCATTACTATTTAAAATTTGAATATTAATTAAGCCTGCCTTCCTTCCTTCCTTCCTTCCCTTTTCTTGTTAACCCGGGTTTCTGTTGAGGGAAATTCCTAAACACAGGCTGAAATTTGCTTTGGGCGCCCTCCGTCGGGCTTAAATGACACAGACACTGTTTGGAGAAATGATCACTGTGCTGGCACATAGCAGGTGGGCACTCAATAAGCATTTGTTGACAGAGGAATGACACTTGAGTCCCACACCGGCGCCATGGCAGGGAGGTGCCCCAGCGCCTTGCCGGGAGCCTCTGTGGGCTGCATGCGTGCTCTTCAGCCTCCCCGTGCAGAGCATGACTCGGCCAGTGATTTCACTCAGCCAGCCTGGTGTTTACACCACTGTCTGGATGCTGTTTGGAGCTGTCCTGAGCTGCCGCTCCACTGGGGGAGAATGACGTCCAGTCAGCTTATGGCCATTGTGGCCAAAACAGCTGGCATGTGTGGCTTCCGAAGAACCCCTCACCTGCTAGTCAATCGGAGAGGAGAAGGAAAATCCTGGTGCCCTCCCTGCTCTACCTTGGAGAAGCATTTTGGCTTCCACGTGGGCGCAGTACAATAGCAGTGGGTCCTGGCTGGGCTCTGAGAGTCAGCTTGGAAGGGCGGAGCCCCGCCTAGAGCTCCCTAGGAGAAGCCCCGCAAAAGACATCGTCAGGCGCAGGTTAGTGCCACAAGGAGGCAGCTTTGCTCACTCTGAATGGACTTTTACTTGGCCCCATCCAGTGCTGTCATGGGCCCTCTTCAGGAATTGCGAGAGAAGATGGGAATGATGGAGTGCACACCATTGCTTTCTTAAGCAATCATCAGAGTATGCATAATCACGTAAATAATGGTTTTCTAGCCAACGGAGAAAACTCTGAGTGGCAACAAGAACAACAACCACAATTACAATAGACACTGTGCTGACACTTTGCACACATTGTCTCATGTAACCCCCAGCGAGATGGGTCCGATTATTAGATCTTAGGGATGAAGAGACCAGAGCACCAAGAGTTCGAGGAGCCTGTCCAAGGTCATGCGGCCAGGGAGTGGCGGCTGATCACGAGGGACACCCAATGGGCAACGCGGAGCTAAGACTTGGCAGGGAAGAGAAGACTAGGAGGGCAGAAAGGAGGACGGGAGAGGAGACTGGTATGTGGCTGCGCTTGAGCACGGCCCGGGGGAGTGGAGGGTGTGAGGGGAAGACGAAGTGTCTCTCGCCCTTCTCCTGTCCTTCTCGTGGGCGTGCGTCTGCAGTGGAAGCCAGCTTGGGCACGGCTCTCCCTCACGCTCCCCAGGGAGATTTACATCTCGGGGAGTAAACTGAGATGGGGGACAACGCTCCATCTGAGTGACTGTGGGTCTGTGTGCATCTAAAACGCCAAGGGCATCGTCTGACGCTCTCACACCCCGAGAACCATGGATTCCACGGTCAGGAGTGAATTCAAGTTGTGTATTAAATGGGGCGCGGTGGTGTCTGGTTTTATTTTTTGCCTCCACTGGTGATGGGTGTAGCGAGAGAGTTGTTGGGTTTACCTCCTGACCCTGACTGTCTCCGATCAAGCAAAAGGCTGTGAAGAACCAGGACTGCAGAGGGAGGGACGTGACTGAACCTGCCAGAGGCAAGCAGACAAACCAAACAGTCACAGTCACAACAAGATACTCGCCCTGACTGGTCAGCTGGGTCGATATAACGTTATCAAATCATCTTCAAAGTTTTCTTTGCTGATTCTTCACCTGCTTGACTCTGCTTTTGAAGATTTGAATTGGGTGATACCTAATGATCGCTATCCTAAAAGCTTTTCCTTTCTTTTCTGTTGTTTTACCCTGACACTGGCAGTGACGGCAGGACCAGGGACACACGATGTCTTGAAGGTGCCAGCTGCGTGAGGTCGGCCTCTGTCCTCGCCGAAATCCCTCATATCCCACTACCGTCCTTCCTTACATCAGCCACCTTAGACCTGAAAATGTTGCAAACAAAAATAAAAAGTAGAACAACTGAAATTTTAAAAAAAGCTAAAAGTGCAATGACCGCAAATGCCCGCTGCTGACCTCGGGGCATTTCACTCCAGCAAGAGGAGGAAGTAGCTGGAGAGTCTCCCCATTGTCGCCGGGACACACTGGAACCTCACTATCGCGTTGACGGGACGTGTTCTGAGAGCATCAGCCACCTCCGTACCTGGGGGTGGGGAAAGGGGGCAGGTGGGGTGTCACAACCCACGGAGCTGCCCAGGGGGAAGAGCGTAGGGAGGACAGCCCTCAGGGGCTCTCCCTCCCCCAGACGAAGCCTCATTTCTTGCAGTGTCTGGCTTCCACGACTTCCCTTAACCGGCCTCAGCTTCCTGGGTCTCTACCTCTTCATGCTTCTGTTTTCTCAGCTGTAAAATGGGGTGATAATAGTGCCAACAAAATGAAGTCATGCGTGTAAAATGCTTAGAACACTACTTGGCCCCCCATAAACACAAGGGTCCCACTTGTCAATGCCAGGATCATTTCTATTCCCGAGAGAGCTACTCTACCATTTCGACTACGGCTGTTCCATTTTCCCCCTGCCTGCCTCCAGGTGAGTTGGCTTTTCTTTCTCTTTCTTTCCTTCTCTCTCTCTTTCTCTTTTCCCCCACAGATGAGTGTTGCCATCTGCTCTTGCTATTCTGAAGCCTCCTGGCGGTACGAGTTCGGCATTCTCTAAGGAGTTATCCACATTACTTACAAGCTTCTGGGCCACCATAGCCCTTCTTGATCCCAGTGTGGGGGCCACGGCGAGCCTTTGTCCTGAGCCCCATCGCCTCCCTCTGGCTGGTGGTCTGCATACAGGGCCCACTGTCAGGGATGCCTGTGCTCCATCCCGGAGTTTGGAGGCAGCCAGCACTTAGAGCTTCTTGCAGAATCACTCACATCCATGAAAAACCCTCGGGCAAAAGACGCCCACTGTTGAGAAAATCCGGGTCCATCAGCCTCAGCGCATTGAGTGTCTGCGTGGAAACTCTGAAAGGCAGCCACAGGAGAGAAGGCCCCTAAGACGCTGCTTTCCCCTGGCCCTGCTGCCCTTGTCTGTCGGCTGCCTGCTCCCTCACCTTCTGCGAGTTCCTCTCTGAAACCCTAGTGACAAACGCGTACCCATCAGAGGATGTGTCGAAGCATTAGGTTAGGTAGTGTGGATCTGTTTTGAAAAGCCCACCTCTTCCCCTCGAGCCAGCGTATCACCCCGATCAGAGAAAACAGCATGCATACACTCTTCAACTTTTGACCCCTGCCAGGACCAGCAGTCCCCTCCGTGTGGAGGCTTCAGAGGAGGCAAGTGCTGTGCCTGCCCTGGCCCGTCTCTGAGTCCAGGGATTCCCAGCAGTGGCCTCGTGGTCCAGATGCACCAGCAGGAGGAGAATGATCACGGAGATGCAGTGTCGGTCTCCCCTAATAGACGTGCCCACACAAAGGTTGCCATTTGTATAATGGGGATCGAGAATTCACTGCTACGTTAGAATTACCTGAGTGTCTGTGTAGACAATTGTGACTACCAGCCATTAAACTGAAAAGCTCATCTTTCAGGCAAATATTGGACTTTCATTGAATTTCCGCAAAACGATTCCACCAGTGGACTGACTTCTGTGACTTTGGTTGTGAGCTTTGTATGAGCGTTTCCATATGCAGAGAGTGTTGCAGAATGAAAGAAAATCAAAGCCACAAGTGTCGACCAAAACAGAGCTCTGAGAAACAGACTGCGGAAACCGGGATGAACGTCATTCCTGTGTCTCTGGTGTTTCTTCAGGTCACACCACCTGGAGGGGGAAAGAGGCTGAATCCTTTGCTGCATCTATCTGGGTACCTACTGCATTTTCTATACTGGCTCCTGAGGGCACAAGACTCAGCCCTTTACTTCCAGGTTGCCCCTAGGACTGTCACATGTGCGATCTGAGCAAATGCCCTGGCCTCCGTGTCCCCCACTCCGCCGTCTCCCTGAAGCAGGGAACAAGGAAACACCGGGAGGGCCTGGTGCCCAGTGAGGGCTCCAGCAGCGTGCACTGGACACGTGACCCCAGTCAGCCGGCCTGGTCTCCAAACGTCTCCCGAGGATTTGAGTGAAGATAACTTGTCAGTTCAGGCTGAAAAATCTGTTGTGGAGGGAGCATTCTCATAGTTACTTCCCCTGCTCCCGCACGGAAAGAAAATCCAGTATGGAGGCCCCTGTCTCTCCAGTCTGCTGGGATAGTTTACTACCACCAGGCTGAGTCCTGGCTTCGTATTACAGGAGGAGAGGATGCACAGAGGAGCGCGGGAGAAAGGCCAGCAAGAGAGGTGAACGCTTCTCCCTGAAGTCCACCAACATGAGTTGGAGTCCCAAAAAGAAATATTGGACTCCCTGTGGGTCTGTTTGTGGCTTTGAACCATGCTTCTCGAAAGTGGCCCCAGCTGTGGCCTGAGTAGGTCACATTCAAGTCCCCTCTCCTCCTAGGACTCAGATGTGCACAAATCTAAAACCGAGGCAGCCCGCTATACTCAGAACAGCCCACCCTCTTAGGTAACCCCGGCCCCCGAGTAGACCTGCCACCTGAAGGGCTGTCTCTTCCCCAGGATGAGTACTGTGCAGGCAGCTGCCCACCTGCCTGCCCACCTGCCTGCCCGCCTGGGTCTCTGTCCCCCAGTGAGCAAGCCTGGGGGTTAAGCGGTCCAGGAGTAATCGTCCAAGAAGGGTTTCCTCCAGCAGCTCCTCCTGTCCCCCCCCGGCTGGGTCCTGCAGCAAGGAGGAGGGGACACATCCCGGGAAGGGCAGGGTCACAAGAACTGTGTCCTGTCTCTAAGACGAATGTGATCAATCGAAGCTCAAGCCCTAGTCAATTATTCAGATCAACTTCAATTAGTGAACTACTCCAACACCAGACGGCCAACAGAGGTGTGTTTCTTTCATTTTATCGCAATTAGGCTGAATATTTCTGGCGCTTGGATTCATAGGCACACACATCGATAAAGGAACTGGTATACATGACTGACTAGGAGGGAAACTGTGGTGTTTGAAAGATGTTTCCAAGTCAATGAATGTCCTACTTTCCAGAAACAGTTAAGGACGTGAAACAACACTAATCAGTGGTGATAGGGAAAAAGCAAGATTTAAATTACATAACATCATATAAGCTCTGCATGTGTTCCTGTCATCTTTGTCACTTTCTTTCTCTTGCTCTCTCCCTCACTCTCTAGCTATATAACTATCTAAATATAAAAACCTATAGAAAACACACCACAATATTCACACTGGTTATTTTGTGTTGTTGGAATTGTGGGTGACTTTTGTTTCCTTATTAAAATCTTTTGCAATTTCAAATGTTTGTTAAATTGTATTTAGTTAGCCTTCACTATGTAACAAACTACTCCAACACTTAGTTGCTTAAAACAAGAAAGAAGAAGTACTATTTCTCATGAGTCTGTGGGTCAGTGGGGCTGTTCATTGGGTCCAGGCCAGCTTGTTGGGTCTCTGTGGTCAGCTGACACTAAGCATTAATTTTAATATATTTCATCCTAAAGGATTAAGTGCAATGCAATGGTGGGCATTTTAAAAATCACCTTTGTGGGGCGAGCCCGGTGGCTTAGTGGTTAAGTTCACATGCTCTGCTTCGGTGGCCCAAGGTTCACAGGTTCGGATCCCAGGCATGGACCTATGTACCACTCATCAAGCCATGCTGTGGCAGGCGTCCCACATATAAAGTAGCGGAAGATGGGCACGGAGGTTAGCCCAGGGCCAATCTTCCTCAGCAAAAAGAGGAGGATTGGCAACAGATGATAGCTCAGGCAGGGATAATCATCCTTATAAAGAAAAAAAAGTGACCATTGTGTTTGGATCATCTAAAAGTGATTCATGATATATTCTTATTACATTCTTACAAAACATTTGGTAGTGGCCTGGATTTATTCTTATTTTTTAACGATACTAGTCACATTGGAATCCCGCAAAAGATGTTTCAATGAGCTAATATTTAAAAATATTTAAGACTGTCACTGTGATATGAGAAAATGTCAAACATGGCAATATTCTCATTTGATGACAAGGTAAGCTAAGAAGGGTATATATAATTGTTTTTAACAGTTTTATTTATTTATTTATTTATTTATTTATTTATTTATTTATTTAGTGAGGAAGATCAGCCCTAAGCTAACATCCATGCTAATCCTCCTCTTTTTACTGGGGAAGAGCGGCTCTGAGCTAACATCTATTGCCAATCGTCCTCCTTTTTTTTCCTTCCCCAAAGCCCCAGTGGATAGTCGTATGCCATAGTTACACATCCTTCTAGTTGCTGTATGTGGGACGCGGCCTCAGCATGGCTGGAGAAGCGGTGCGTAGGTGCGCGCCTGGGATCCCAGCCCGGACCGCCAGTAGCAGAGCGCGCGCACTTAACCACTAAGCCACGAGGCCGGCCCTAAGAAATATATTTTAAATAGATTATAGATAATGTGTCTTCCTTTAAACCAGGAAAGTAAAATCATAATGAATTCTGACTTTGATATACTGAAAATATTGAAACTTAATGTGTTTTAATACATCTCCTCTTTTTCAATATTTTTACAACTGCTTTCACATTATATGAAAAGTTAGCCATTAACAATCAGTGTATATACAATTGCACACTTTTTCCCTTTCTCCCAGGGATTCTATAGTCTCCTCCAGGCATGTCCTGTGTCCCCAGCTCCTTCCACGGGAAGGCCTGGATATCTCGTACATTCCTTTCACGAGTGCGCCTGTGTGTCCCTATCTCTGAACCTCTGCAGGGACTCCTCCCACAAACGCCCCTGAGTCTGTACCACACGCAGTGGGCTGTGATTTCCCCATCAGCCCCTTGAAGGCTGATCCTGCTGTAAAATAAGCCTTGTGAAAACCTGCCCTGAGAAAGTAGAGAATAAACCATGTGGGAACAGTCCAGAACATGAAGGCTCTGTGCTCACAATTTAAGGAAAACGTCTGGTGAAGTCACCCCAAAGCCCCCTCCTGAGCCAGAGGGGTGGGCAGGGGGCGTTTTCCCCCCACGGAAGCACTCCCCCATCCCATCGGGTCCTGAGGACACAAAGCTCTTGTCTCACTGAGGCTGGGCACATGGGTCCATGGGTAGAACACCCAGCGCTTCACCCCAGTCTCAGAGGCCCTGGGTCAGGAAAAGGCGAGTTTGGGCGCCCTCTGCCCCAGATCAGGGAGCAGCACAGTCTACTGTTGAGCACTGACTCTAAAGCTGAATCACAGCAATTCATAGTCAGATTTGTCAGTCCCTTAATTTTTGAAGTTCAAACGGGCATAGTATGAACTATGTATTCCAGGCCTTGATGAGAGTGCACTATGGTTACAGGAAGTAGGAGGTCAATCTACAAGAGTCAGTTAACATCCTTTGTGCTGGCAATGAATGAGTGGAAATTAAAATAAAAGAAAATATCATTTACAAAATGGTACAAAATCAAAATAAATAAAATCCTTAGGTAAAAATCTACTAAGGACAAAGCTGTATCCAGAAAACCATCAAAGACTGTGGCAAGCTAGCAAAGAAAACCTACCTAATTGGAGATATATTTCACTTTCATGATCAGTAGACTCATTGTTAAGATATCTGCTCTTCCCAACTTGACCTATAGAGTCCACACAATCTCAGTCAATAGCCCAATAAGATATTTTGTAGATATCTACAAAATGTTTCTAACCTTAGAATATTCTACACAATAGTGAAGAACAAAGTTGAATAAGTCATACTTCTCCATTCTCAGATTTATAAAGGTACAGAGATTGTGATCTTGGGATAAGAATATGCAAACAGATAAAGGGAAAAGGATACAGAGTCCATGGACTCAGAAACATATAGTCAACTGATGTTTGTCAAAGATCAAAGGCAAGTTGGGGCCAGCCCCGTGGCTTAGCGGTGAGGCGCTCGCGCTCTGATACTGGCAGACCGGGATTCAGATCCCGGGTGCGCACCGATGCACCGCTTCTCCGGCCATGCTGTGGCCGCGTCCCACATACAGCAACTAGAAGGATGTGCAACTATGACATACAACTATCTACTGGGGCTTTGGGGAGAAAAAGGGAGGAAAAGAAAAGGAGGAGGATTGGCAATAGATCTTAGCTCAGGGCTGATCTTCCTCACAAAAAAATAAAAAATAAAGATCAAAGGCAAGTTGAGGGAGAAAGGATAGTCTTTTAAACAAATGGTGATGGCACAACCGGGTGACCATAAGGAAAAAAGTTAACAAAGACGCAAACATTCCACATGACTCAAAAATTCACCAAGAATGGTTCATAGATGTAAGTATAAACTGCAAAACTATCAAAATTCTAGAAAAAGAAAAGGAAAAATCTACATGACTTTGGGTTTCATGATGAGCTTTTACATACAACACTGAAAGAATGAGTCTTCAAAGAAAAAGCAAGATAAGGTGGACTTGCCTAGAGTTAAAATTTTCCACTCTTGATTATCACCATTAAGAGAAGGAAAGGACCAACCCAAGACTACGAGAAATATTTGCATGACGCATATCTAAGAAAGGACTTGTATTAAAATGTACCAAGCATCATAAATTCAACAATAAGAAAACAAACAACCCAATTAAAAAATGGGTAAAGATCCGAACAGACACTCACCAGTGAATGTATACACATGAAATAAGCATGCAAGAAGACGCTCAACATCATTTATCATTAGAGAGAAGCAAATGCAAACAAAAATGAGAGACCATTCCAGACAGATAGACAATATCAATTCACAGCCAGGGGGCAGAACAGCATAGACTCTCTTTCATTGCTGTGGCCTATGCCTAGTGGTACAGCCACTTTGGAAGACACTTGGGCACTTTCTTACAAAGTTAAACATAATCTTAACACATGATCCATCAATCACATTCCTCGGTATTGACACAACTGTTTTGAAATATAATGTCAACAAAAAAGCCAGCACACCTATATATTGCACCTTATTTATAATGGCTAGAAACCTAAATGAACAAAGATAATCTTCAATAAATAAAAGGATACCCAAATGTGGTACATGCAATGTAATGCTTCCCAGTGGTAAAAGTGAAAGAGCTATCAAGATATACAAAGCCATGGTGGCCGGCCCGGTGGCGTACCGGTTAAGTTCTCGGGCTCCACTTCGGCGGCCCAGGGTTCGCAGGTTCGGATCATACTGCTCGTCAAGCCACGCTGTGGCGGCGTCCCATATAAAGCAGAGGAAGATGGACACGGATGTTAGCCCAGGGCCAGTCTTCCTCAGTGGAAAGAGGAGGATTGGCAACGGATGTTAGCTCAGGGCTAATCTCCCTCACACACACACAAAAAGATATAAGCCATGGATGAATCTCAAATTCATATTTCTAATGGAAAGAAGCCAGTCTATAAAGGCTGGGTAGAGTATGATCTCATTTCTATGGCATGCTGCAAAGACAAAGCTATCAATCTGGTACACAGTTTACCAGAGTTGTCCAGGGATGGTATGGGTGGAAAGGGATGAACAGGTGAAGAATTCTGTGTGATGCTTTACTGGTGGATGCTTGCCTCTCTGCATTTGACAAAATCCCCAGATTTTTACAGTATAAAGAGTAAATCTTGACTTATACAAATTACGAAAAGTATTTAGGTCTGTGGATCCTTGGATGGAATGCAAATGTGACTAAAGAATCTAACTGTATTGCAAAAGTACGAAGCAAACTCACTGCAAGTGGTAGGGGAAATGGTGTTGACCTAAGTAACTTCGGAAATGAAGGGGATCTGTAAGACTGAAGGAAAAGGAACTGAGTAAGCAGAGGACTCAACTTGATAAAGTTCTTTCTCAAGGGATACTGGTTAACAACTGTGAGACCCCTGTGTATGGAGACTGGGATTGAGGAAATGATTAAATAGTTGTCAGATGGCAGGAGACAGTTTTGTCACTATCGGAGTGGGAGGTTTCAGGTAAGTCAGGGGGGAAGACTAGAATGCTCCAGGTGGTAATGCATTAGAGGTGGAAGCAGTGCTTTGAGCTGATGTTTAGCTGAATATAATAATGAAACTTTCCAATGGAAATATTTATAGTAGGCAGTTGTATACACAGGGTAAGGTCACTATACCAACACACATTTCAGCATACTGTGACTGGGAGGGCCAGGAAGCAAGGGCACCCCAGCAGCAACCAGCACACTTAGCTTGCAGATCCACATTTTGTTTTTTTCTGTGAGGAAGATCAGCCCTGAGCTAACATCTGTGCCAATCCTCCTCTTTTTGCTGAGGAAGACTGGCCCTGAGCTAACATCTATTGCCAATCCTCCTCCTTTTTTTCCTTTTTCTCCCCAAAGCCCCAGTAGATATTCGTATGCCATAGTTGCACATCCTTCCAGTTGCTGTATGTGGGACGCGGCCTCAGCATGGCTAGAGAAGTGGTGCATCGGTGCGCGCCCATTGGTGCGTGCCTGGGAGCCCAACCCGGGCCGCCAGTAGCGGACCGCCCCCACTTAACTGCTAAGCCACGGGGACCGGCCCCGCAGACCCATGTTTTTAATGTCATTCTCTCATAAAAGGAACCAGTGCTCCTTGGAGTAAAAGGCTGATTCTAGATCTGAGGCTGAAAATCTACAAGAGAATCCTGGAGAATCCTGTAGTGCTGAAAAGCGAGGAAGTGTTAATTCCGCAACTAAAACACACCTGCAGGCTAGGTCTCACACTTTCATGTCATAAGAAAAATTAAGCATTACAAAGTGAACAATACATGTATCTAGTTGCAGCCATTTCCCCTTTCACCCAGGGATGCCATTTTGCCAGTCCCCATCAGTCTTGATTGGAAAGTTCCAATATTTTGCATATTTATTTCGCAATTGTATGTTTCTCCTCTCTCTCAACTTGTATCGGCATTCTCCCCCAGAAACAATCCCGAATACGTCACAAATAACACAGCATGCTATGATTTTGAGGCTTCCAATACCTCAGTGAAAAGATTCTTTTGTAAAATAAGTCTTCTTAAAATATGACCTGAAAAAGTAGAGCATAAACCATGTGGGAATGGCCCAGAAAATAAAGGTTCTGTGCTGAGCATTTAAGAAAAACGTTCTGGAGACCCCGCACACAGCCCCCTCCTCAGCCATCAGGGTGCAGACAGGGGCCTTGTCCTTCTGTGCAGGAGGCACCAATATGGCTACAGCGGCGCCTCCTCCATCTTCCTGAGGAAAAGAAGTTCATTCTCCACTGAGGACTCACCTCCCCTGTCCTCTGGTGAAATGCGCATGCGCCTCACTCTGCTCAGAGGGGCCAGGTTCTAGTTCCTGGTCATTGGAGGCAGCGCGGGATGTTCAGAACCCACAGTTTGGGGGTGGCCGGGCGCCCCCTTCTGGCAATGGTGCTAAATCACTCAAAACCTCAGTGCCCCAGCCTTTCTGCTGGTGGCACTGGTGATGTTCTGCTGCAGTCATGTCTCTGTGCCCAGGACATGCCTCCCTCCTTGGAGCCATGGCCTGCAAGAGAAGGGAGTCATCAGGCTTTGGAGTCCTTGGGAAAATGCCACCTCCGTGCCGTGGCACAATGAACGTACTGATTTCAAGTCCCTAGAAAAGAGCCACCCGTTTCCACCATAGGATTCTCCCTTGGATCTTCTATCTGTTAGAACCACAGGACTGCAGCTCGGCTTGTGATCAGAGTCTCCTTGATAAACTACCAGGTGGACTTGATCACAGTCACAGACAAGTGAAACCCAAGATGAAAGTGGAATATCTCTTGGCTCATCCTCATTTGGGAATTGTGGTCCCGAAGTCCTTCTGAGAAATCAGTAGCTCTCTGAAGCAGTGGACTACAGCTGGCATGCCTTGGAGCTTGTCAGGGAGGGAATCCCACTGTGCTTCTCTCTCATTTAGGAAGTCATCTCAAAAGCTAGTGAAATAAGGAAGAACATTGGGCTATGACTCTCTCTTTTGGATTATGTTTTTACGTACAAGAAAGTAATCTGCACTCATACCAGCTGTAAGTATCTGAAAACAAAATAATGGTAATATATTTACAATATGATACATCTTTAATATCAACAAATTACTTACAGAGAACATGATCTTTGATTCTTAAATAAATAAACTATGTACAGGTTTCAAATTATAATGCTGTACACCTGAAACCCCTAGTAGGAAAAATAAACAAACTTATGAATCACATTTTTTATTTATCCTTTCATGTCGTCAAGGGCTATTTGCTGTTTTTGCAGATTGTGAAATATAATTTTTCATGGAAAACTTGCTTCGGAATATTTTTTTGTTACAGACTTCTTTAAGTTGACATTAACTGCTGTGACAGATATACATGAAAATATCAGTTGTTTGAACATTAAACAAATGTATGTTTCCTTCATATAACACCTCAACACAGGCTTTCAAAGAGCAAGTGACTCTGCTTGTTGGTTTTTCTCCAATCAGAGATTCAGGGACCCAGCCACCTTCAATTTGTGGCTTTGCTGTCATCAACACTTGGCTTCAACTCTGGGTGTGTCCCGGGGTTTATTCCCCTCCGTTGTCAAGGGGAATGTATGGCACATCCTGGGGCGTGTTTTCGTGGTCTGAACCTATACATGCAAATAGCCCTTCCTCCCCCATTTCCTTGCTGAGCACTTCTTCAAAGGGCCACACAGCAAAGAGCAAAGAGGCAGGGAAAGGAAATCTTATTGTGGTGCCACAGGAAAGGAGAGGATTTGGTGAATAAGACCTCTTTTGGCTTTTAAATATGTGCACAAATGCTATTTTTAGAACAAACAACCAATTTTCTTGATTGCACACATTTCTTCACTGAAAAGTGGGACTCAAAGTCTGATTGCACAAATTAATCCCAGGGGACAAACGTACGGAAAAGGACAAGGATGTCACTCATTAAGGTTCACAGCATCATAGGCTCTTTGAAAAGTTGATTCACATTGATTGTCAAAGGGCCCTTGTTTTCTGGGATATAAGGAAGAACACGATTAACAGTTGGGGTAGCAGGTGCGGGTTGATGAGCATCCATCACTCAGTCACGACCAGACTTCTCAGGCATCCAGGACGGTCAGTGTCGCCATCACTCAGCAGGCAGAGGGGTGGCGGGGAACCCGCTCCATGTGCTTTGAGCACTTCATACCGCCCTGCAGGTAATATGTCGTCCCTGACAGGGACACACAGGTGACGTTCTCTACTTTCAAATAGATTAATCTTTGCAAAATGTACAAGTGGCTGACAAATATTCCTGAGAAGAAAAGGTTAATCAGGTTATTTCCAGGCATAAAACCACCAGGTGAAAGAGAAAATGTCTGAACTGATCCTTTGATGTAAGAGGAATTCTTCTGACAGTCCCCAGTGCCTGATGAAGCAACACGTATCTGATCGGGGCTAATGAGAAGTTAGCCAAAAGTCCTGTTGTGCAGATATTTGAAATGTGAATATATGGATTTTTCTGACCTTACCTTTAATTTAAATGTGGAATCTAAGAAGCAAAACACATAGAAACAGAATAGAATGGTGGTTGCCAGGACTGGGAGGTGGGGATAATGGGGAGATGTTGGACAAAGGGGACAAACTTTCCCTTAGAAGATGAATAAATTCTGGGATCTAATGTACGGAATGATCACGAAAGTTAACAATAGTGTGTGATATGCTTGAAAGTTGCTAAGAGAGTAGATCTGAAATGTTCTCACCAAAAAGAATGGTTATTATGTGAGGTGATGGAAGTGTTCACTAATCTTCGATGGTAATCACTTCACAGTATATGTGTCTATCAAACTGTCACCTCCTAATCCTTAAACTTACACAATGTTATATGTCAATTATAACATGATAAAGCTGGGGGAGAAAAGAACTTCAAGATGGCACCAGAAGAGCATGAAACCAAGCACAGGGCTGTTCTCAGCAAGGGCCCTTGTGTGACAGCACAGTCACATGCCTATGAAGCCAGCTGTGGTTCTCCCTGCAAAAACCCATCTAAACCCTGAGCTCTTGTCACCGTCTCCACTGCTGACGCCCTGGCCTGAGCTCCACCGGATGACCACTGTAGTCTCCTAACAGGCCCCTGCTTCTGCCTTTGTGCCTTCAGTTGACTCCCACACAACAGCCAGGGTCAGTCAGATGACATCCCTCCCACTCTTACAACCCTTCACTGGCCCTTAATTTCAGGAGAGTAAAACCAATGTCCTTGCAGTGGCTGACAAGTCTGTTCACATCCCCCAGGAGTCTCCCCCTCGCTCACTTGGCTTCAGCAGCACTGAGTCTCAAACAGGCCACAAACAAGCCAGGCACGTTCTTCCTGTGGCATTTTACCTGGCTCTGCCCCCGCCTGGAGTCTCGCTGGAAATGTGTGCCCACATTGGATGCTCTCTCTCCTGTCTATCTTTTAGGTCATTTTCAGTCATATGTATTTATTAGGCCCCAGACACTATTATAGGCACAGATGGTGGGATCCAGCATCTCTGTGATCAATATGAGGTAGAATATCATTTCATAAGTGTATTGACTATTTTGTAGATATTTTGCTGGATAAATAAATAAATAAATAGAGAATAATAGGGAAAGAAAAAATTTCTTATACTCCCAAACAATTGATAGAAATAGTTAGATATCAAGGATATGGAGCTTAATTGGCCCTTCCTTAACTTTGGGACTAGGGTTAGGGGTAGGGTCACAGATAGGCTTAGCCATTATTCAGAATTACTATGAGGGTGCAGACATGGGTGGGTGGCCAATCCCTGAGGGCCACGCATCTGGGGAGGGCGGTCCTGCACTTGGTAGAAGCTGCCTGGAAGTCAGGGCTCAGAGGCCCAGAGGCCACGCTCTTCACTTATGCTCAGAGATCGTCTTTCCATGGAGGCGACGAAGTTGAGAAGGAAGAACACGTGCAGCCCAGTGGTCAGGAGGGGATTCAAGGCTATAAAATACCTGCCCACTGGACTGACGTTTGAGGAGCAGCACTGGAGGGCAGTGAGAGTTAGTGGAATTCTGTTGGAACAGCTGGAAGTTTCATTTATGATACCATAACTCTACAAATTTTGAAAAAGAACACATCTCAGAATTAATGGTGGTGGTAGCTAGAAACTTATTTAGTTAAGAAAATGGTCTGTTCAGCTGAAATACTTCAAAATCAAAGCCATTTCTTGGAGCAGAGTTAGTTTTGTTCAATTCCCAGCCCCTGTCCATTTGTGCACTCATCCATTCACTATGTAACTGAGCCTTCCCCAGATTAGCCACAGTGGCTCCTGGCCATCTGACCTTCAGATCCCATGCAGTGGGCAGATTAGCATGTGATCTCTGTGCACCCCTCCGGTTCTTTCTACTTCATTTTCTAGATTCACATAGAGACACAGATAACTTTTAGAAACTAAGTGTAGCTGTATTTATGTCATAAAAAGCACACTGGGCCATCCTGAGATGTACTGCCTGGCCTCACTGCCTTATGGATTTCAGGGTGCACACGGAGCCGATGGAGGGAGATTGAGGGTGGCAGGTCCTGCCTGCCCTTGGTCCATTTGCCAATGGCCTTCCCCTCGCCTTGTCCTCTCCACACGCACAGTTCCATCTTGTTACATGTTTCCCACTCTTAGAGCTGACGCCTTTCCAGAGATTGAACTAGAAAACTACAAGTTCCAAATATTTGGTCCCAAGAAACCTCAGCAAGAGAAGCAGAAAATGTTTCCTCTTCCTCCAGAGTGTAGAAAGGCAGCCACTCTCCTGGGCACACAGTGGTCCTGGCAAGTGGTATTTTAAAGACAGCGACGTTTCTGTGGCTGCTGCTCTGCCTGGGAGTGGACCTCCAACCTGAAGTCTCAGGGGTCTGCTGGGCCATCTCTGCTCCTGGCCCAGCGTCAAGACACTGAAATGAACCTGCCCTCTGAGGAGGGGGTCTTGGGGGTCTCCTTCAGTAGCCAGGGGGGGGAGCTGGCCCCTCTCCCTTCTCCCACATACAATAATCTGATGACTGTACAATCTCTTAATTCAAGGAGGAACCTGACAGTCAGTACAGCATTTAAATTGGCATAGGAAGTAGAAGAACCAAACCACAACTCCCAGGCTGTAAATCAAATAGGAATTTAATGTAACAATATTCAAATCTAGTGTTAACTATTTACAATGAAATATCGCCGCTACAAAGAGAGAAAGCGGCCTTGGGGAAGAGGTGGCAGGGAGATGGGGCCAGTGCTCCCCGAGTACCCTGGCTGTGTCCCCACTGCAGGGGGTGAGGTCGTACTAGCACTGGGCACTCCTTCAGTCCTCGGCTTGATGGTGGCTGTGTCCTCTTGGCCTTGAGAGTTCTCTGGCCAACTAGGAGCGGGGCTCCAGCAGGCACGACAGCATGTAGCTACAGGACAGGGTGACACCTGTGACCTACCAGAGTCCACAGTCCAGGTGTCCCTCCCAGCATCCGCCCAGCAGCTGGAGCCCAGGTGCCCCGGCCGTCACCACGCAACAGGGTCGGGGCTGAGGAGGGAGCCATGGACACGGGCTGCCTGGACTGGCCAGCAGGGAGAGGCCACCTCCACCCTCCCCATCTCTGGTCCGGCCTCACCTCTCATTCTCACTGAGCCGCTCCATGTTGGAGAACCAGGCCCCAAATCGCTCCTCGGGCTCTAGGTTGTAATCCTCGGCTGCCTCCTGGAGCTGCACGATCTCCATCATTACTTTGTGCTCCTGGGACCAGAGGGAAGGACGGATGCACACAGAGCCTGCTGGGGGATGCTGCAGGGCCCTGAGGCAGTGAGGAGTGGGGCAGTGGACTGGTCCTGGCGCTTTGCTCACGTGGGAACCTCTTTCCCTCCAACTCCATCCAGGCCTTACCTGTACTCAGAGATGGGGATAAACAGCCCCTCCTCCAGGAAGTTTCCCCTGATGCCATCCCTCCTACCGCCACCCACCAGCTGCGTGGCTCTCCCACTTCTCCGTTATCCAACTCTCTCGATACACGATACACGGAGGATGCAGGGGATGGAGCCGAGGAGTGATCTGCCCAGGGGCACCTCTGATTTCCACTCCTCCTCCCTCCCCCACAGGGACTGCCACAGCTGCTCACCTTTTTCTTTTTCTGGTGGTTGACCTCATTCCCCTGGAAGGCAGACAGCCAAAGTCCATCAGAGAGAGCCCCCTAGCCATGACTAGCCCCCTATGCCCACCCCTTCTCATGCTGCACTACTGCCAGGTCCCAGGAGGGGGCCGGGCATGCACAGACAACAGGACTTGGACCTAGGCCAGGCTCTGGGCTCCAGGGAAGGGAGGACATGGGGGCTGAGGTTCAGGGACCCTGTAGCCCAAGCCTCGCTGATGACAGACAGGGAGGCTGAGGCCTCAGGCAGGGAGGGGCCGCTCCATCCTTGATGTGTTACTTGTTTTGGAGGGGCCCAACTTCTCTCACGTCCCTCAAACAAGTCCTCCTGCAGCTCTGCAGTCAGGCAGCTCTGCTGCGTCATCAGCCTGGGGAACTGGGGTGCGGGTGTCATGGGCAGACTTTGTTCCCTCATCCCTAAGATGTGCATGATGTCCCAGCTCACAGGGGTGGCGGTGAGGCTCTCATGAGAGGAAGTTACCGTGTTCTGACCACTCAGGGCTCAGTAGTGGGGCTCTCTCTTCCCGAGCCCCAATCCTGGTCACCCCCGCCCTGCCCCCAGGCTCACCCACCTCCAGATAATCCTCCATCGCAGCGTCCAGCATCACCAGCTCAGTTAGGATGGCACCAAGGAAGGGGACGACAGCCTGTGCCATTGGGGTTGGATGGGATGAGCCCCTGGTCTCAGGTGTCCCCAAGGTCCCTCCCCTGAAACCTCTCATCCTCAACCTCCTGGCCCACGCCAAGGTTCCCACGTGCAGCATCCTCAACCCTTAATAGCCTCCCCTCATTCCCCACCCCTCACACTTCAAGAACATCCGACTCCTCCTCATCACCTCCCAGGGCCTGCTTTTGGCCAATCACAGGGTATTTGATCCTTGTGATCCCTCTACACTCCTAAGTCCATCCTGCACCAGCTCTCCAGGCCCTCCTCCTGGTCACTTCTAAGGGAGGATTCCAGGCACTGTGACAAAGGAGGCAGGGCTGCAGGAGGAAGGCCCCTCCTCTCTGGATTGTAGGCCTCCAGCTGGGAGGGCAGAGCCCCTCTCCTCTGACCCTGGAGCCCTTCCCCCACAGGCACACTCACCTTCTTCTGCAGCCTCTTCTGGCCTCTCTGGAGGTTCGTCAGCAGGGTGGCAAACTTGGAGGGCCGCTTCTGCCAGGATGGAGGACAGGGTCAACCAGGCCATACTCCCCTCACCCCCTTTCTCCTCAGCACCACTGGCCTCAGACCCTGGACATCTGAACCAAGTCAGCTGGTACCAATGCTACTCCATCCTCCATTAAGTTCTGATTCTAGAACAATCCCAGCTCCAACAGTCACTCAGTGTGTGACCTTGGGGCTGCGGCCTGTCCTCCTTGAGGCTGTTTCCTCATCTGGAAAGTGTGAGAACTCACCTACCTCACGGGTTCTCCTGAGGACTCGTGATCGTGTGACCATCATCACGGTTCTCGCCCTCACCCCTCCAGGTGGAGCAGGGCAGAAAGCACCACACATCCCTTTCCTCCCTTTTCCCTCATCCGTGCTCTGTGAGGCCTGCACCACATGATCCTCATCCCTCCATTTCCCAGGTGTGGACAGAGGCCCAAAGAGGGATAGTGAGTTGCTCAGGGGCCCACAGAACAGAGACCACTTGCCCAGCACAGACAGAGATGCTGTTCCCGCTGCACTCCCCTAACCCCCAGCCCCACCGCTGACCAGAGTCCTGTCCTCTGGGCTCTCAAGTGGTGCCCTGACCCCCATAAGGGCCGAGCCACGGATGGGGAAGGACAGGGTGTCTCGGGAACCTGGTTGAGTGGCTCCTGCTGCCCCAGCCCACGGGAGTCTCTGCCCTGCAGACTGGAACTGAGGCCAAGCCAAAGCCTTCAGGTCCCCAAGGAACCCCTCAGGAGGGTGCCCTGCTCTGCAGTATTTCTTCTTCCACACAGTAATGGGAACCCCCGAGGTGCCACCACTGATTGATGGTGTAGAGTGTAACAGGATGCTTTTCTTCCTCTTTTACGTGAAGCATATGAGGTCTATTCATGAAGGATCCAAGAAGAATCCATCAGTTCCCCAGACACCTCTCATAAGCCACCTGGGCACGATTTAGTTCTGACTAGGCACCAGGTGAGATTCCTGACTGTGACAGACAAGCAGTGAGAACTCTAGGGGCCCAGTGCGGAGTCACAGAGGCACACACATCCGTCTCTGCCCCAGCCATTTGGACCCAAGGCTGGGCAGCCTTTGCACACCTGGCCCAAGGGAAACCCCCTGCAGTGCCCTTCCCTGTGGCTGGCAGGGTGCCCTCCACTTGGAGGCGTGGTGAAGACAGAGGAGCAGCAGGGGCCTGGCTTCCTGAGGACAGACTGCACTGGCTTAGGGAAGAAAGGTACCCCACCCACCCCGTCCACCCCACAGCCTGGAAGAAGCTAAGTGCCAGCAGCGTGGACCAGCACGGAAAGCAGCACCTGCTAAACTGGCCAGCTCAGCATCCCCTCCTGGAAATCCCAGCCACCACCACTTCATGCCATGACCAGGGCCTCCCACCCTTCACACCCCTCCCCCACCTGCCCATGCAACAAACAGATCCCAACTTCCTGTTCATCCAGGAGAGATCAGAACTTTTCACAGAAACTTTGAGAAACTAAAACACCACATCCTGCCCAGTCCCCCCTACCCCCTTCCCCCTCCCCCCTCCTCTCTATCCAGACCTCCAGCCTCCACTCTACCTTGATGAGCAGTTCCCAGCCCACTGCGTTGTCTTCATTACAGAGCTTTTTAAATTTTCGGCAGCTCTTCCTGAGGGGAGGGGAAAGAAGGAAGGGGAAGTTGGGGAATAATGTGGGGGCTGGGGAGTATGAGTGCAGATTCCTTCTATATGAGCACCTCAAAGCTCCAAACTGCCCGGATGAGGGTTGTCACTGGGTTCCTCTGAGCACTAAGGTCTCCATGGACCACGGAGCGGGCTCTCATGTTGGTCACCTGGGGTCTCCATTTGCATGTCTCCTGAGAAGCTCTGTGTCGACCAGTTTGTTTTCAGTTGGGCATAGAGCTCTGGGCTATATTGGGAAGACTTGAAAATCTCCAGTGTGGCTCAAGCCACTCTCTGCCATTAAGGAAACTGAGTCCTGAAGCAGAACTGCTGGCCTAAGGTCCCGGGGAGGATCAGAGACCCTGCCCACCAGCCCAGTCCGGTCCCCAGGTTTGCTGCCTCCCAGGAGGCCCCAGCTGATTCGGGGCCATGGCAGCCATGTGGGAGATGCCTCCTCCCCCTGGTCCTCCTGTGGAGAGACACCACCCACCTGGAGACTTTCCCCCAGGTCTTCTTGAGACGGTGTATGGACACGCTCTGCAGGGCGGAGAGGATGGCCTGCAGGGAGGAGAAGTTCCTCAAGGCCTGGCACTCCTGAGGAATGGGAGAGAGTGAGCTGTGAGAGGGAGCAGGAGCCCGATTGGCTCTAGCTGCAGTCCCCCTCCGTTCCAGTCTCCCCTCCCGGGTGGGACAGACGCCCAGGGAGCCAGGCAGGGCACAGTCAGCCCCAAAGACTCACACTTCCAGGGAGGAGGATTGTAGCTCAACCCAAGGAAGGAGCCAGGTGGGAAGTGAGCACCCCACCACTGGGACATGTGAGTCAGGGTCAGGAGGCCCCTGGCAGGAAGGGCCTAGGGACCGTGCAGGGGCTTAGCCCACAGACTTCAATCCTGAGAGCTGATAAAGGAGAAGAGGCAGTTCCGAAGGCTCTGGAGAGGGCCTCCCACAGCGTACCCTGGCCACCTGAATCCAGTGCTCCACCACCCTGGCTCTGTCCCGGGCCGTCATGCTTGGGTCCCCGAGGCAGGAGGTGACAACACAGTTGGCCACACTGTTGAACTGCACGACTGTGGCACGAACGGTGGGCGCCAGGTGCTCATTGCCAGGCTTGTTCCTCTTGCTCCAGGTGGAGCCCAGGCACTGAGAGGGCACCACGTTCTTGAACAGTTCCTGGGGAGCAGGGGAATGTCACTCGGCCGTGCCACAGCCCAGCTTTGTGTCCCTGGCAGGGGTCACCAGTCAGAGCTGGAGCTCAAGAAGCTGGGGCTGTGTTCTGAGCCCTGTGGGGGCCCTGGGTTTCATCCTCCATTCACTGAGGCATCCCAACACAGGATGACCCAGGACCCCATACTGGGGGCGAAGACAGGGGAGCACTGCACCCAGCCCAGCCCCACTAACTGCAGGCTCCAGAGGGCTGCTCAACTTGGCTCATCCCAAGGGGGCATTGTCCACCCATCCTGATTGTCCTCTGCTCCCACTCTCCACTCAGATGCGCCTGCATGTGGGGCCGCTACAGACACCAGCTCTGTTCGTGTGTCTCTCTTTTAGTGAAGTCCACATCTGGTGCCTAGTAAGTGATGAGGCTGTGGAGCCTCCTGGGCAGATGAGTGGGTTGCCCCTGGACCTGGCTGCACTCAGTGAGTTCTCCTCCCCCTCTCTTGGGCCAGGCCCCACCAGCTTTCTATCTGTCCTACCGCATTTACTCTGCACAGCGACTCTGTGCAGCAGGTCCTGGTACTTCCTGTCTCTATGATTTGAAGGTGCACAGAGAAGCCTTGGGAATTGCCCAGCCCACATGGCTGGGAAGTGGGGCAGCTGGGATTTGGACCCAGATCATAGGAACCCAAAAGGGGAAAGCAGGTGGGGGACAGCTGATGGCAGAGGGAAGGCTTGCCCCTCCCCACCCTCAGAGCCAGATGCTCACTGCGTCCATGACAGTCAACTGTTCTGCCACCGCCCTTGGAGAGAAGGCCATGAGGCTAGGTGTCGCCTCATGTGTCTGCTTCTTACTGGCCGCACGCCAGGGACAGGAAGGCTCTGGAGCTGGAGGTGACTCTGCCTCTGTGATCAGAGCTGCAGATGGAAATCCCAGCAGACCTGCTGGCCCCGTTGGCTCCAGTTCAGGACCCGGCACTTGAGCTGGAGCTGATGACGGCACCCGCTCCGCTTCTGGAGCAGCTGATGGAGGTACTGCTGGCTCCAGTGCGGGAAGTGACGGGAGAAATAGAACTGGAGCCACATCTGGCTCCAGATGTGGCCCTTGCTCTGGCTGTACAGCTGGCAGAAGCGAGGGAGCTGGTGATGGAGCAGAAGGAAGACAAAGGGTCACCTACAAAACTGACTTTCCATGTGCCCTTCCCCAAAGAGGAAGGATCCCACGGCCTTTAAGGGAATACCCAGTCATGACCCACCTCCTGGGGTAGTCTTCCCAACCTGCAGCCCCCCTTACCCGCTGACTCGGCCTCAGTGGCCTGGAAAAGCTCCAACTGGATGAGGAAAGGGGTGGCATGGTGCTTCTGGCCCAAGCCAGGAAGGATGTCCTGCATACATGCCAACTTTAGGTTGAACCCGGAACGGTGCAGGTGCTGCCAGATATCCTGGGGAGACGGCTCAGGCCAGGTGCCCAAGATGGGAGAGAGGGCGCTGGGGAGAGTCCCGTGGGGGGCAGAGTCAGAGGCCCGGCCTTGCATTCCACACTGTGTTCCCAGAGCACCCTCTCTGTGTCTGGGCCCAGAGGACGGCTCAGCCTAGTCCAACCCCTCTGTGGCTGTCCTTGCAGTGGAAGGCCTGCTCATCAAACAGGTCTAACAGAGAGCCTGTGTAAGGCTGCTCTTCCAACTGACACTCTTCTCCTGAAGGGCCTGGGCAGGGCCTACTCCATCCTCCACGCACTTGAGCATCAGGACTGAGGTTTGAGCAGACTTGTGAGCAGGCTGCTCACCACACCTACTATTCTGAGCCCCGATGGTGGTGGTTAGGAGATGTGCATGTGGAGAGGGCAGGCAGAGGGAGAGGGAACCGTGGAAGCGATGGTCTCTCAGTGGCCAACTCAGCCCAGCCTCTCCTCTGCTTCCCAGGGCTGCTGGGACCCCATCCACAGCTCTCTCTGACTCATTTCCTCCCTCAGGGGAAGCCCCCAGACCTCAGCCCTCCCACAGAAATCCAAACATCTGTGAGATCCAGCCTTCTGCCAGTCGCTCCCCACGCACAGTCTCCATAGTTCCCCAACCCCTTCTGTGGAGACGGGAGGCCCTCCTTCTGGACCCAAAGACCACTCATGATTTTAATTGATCCTGAAGTCCACCATTGTGGTCAGACTATGAGAGGATGCATCCATATCTAGAGGCAGCCAGGGGGTGTCACATCTAATGGACTGTGGACATGACTACTTATGACATCTAGAAGTGACTGTGAGGCTCTCAGCCTACAAGTGAGCCCCAGGGATTGTATCTGCTTCATTCATTGGATTATCTCAGTGTCTAGAAAAGTGCCTGCCGTAGTAGGTGCTTAATACACATAGTTGACTGAATGAACCCCAACCAGATCCTTCCCAGTTATCTGAGTGAGCCTGGGCTCCTCTGCTGCCCCCAGAGATCACGAATCTGGACTCGCCAAGGACAAGAACCAGGATCAGCTGGAGGAAATCTCAACATTCTCTGCCAAACGGGGAAACAGTTCTCTTTCCAGGTGTTTTCCAAACTCAGTAAGGCCACAGGCCAGTGAGGGGTAAGGCAGAGAGCTTCTTCACTGGGGACAGGGAAACAATAAATGTGAGGACACACAGGATGACCAGCAGCCCTTTCTCTAGAGCCAGGCAGCAGGTAAGCACCTGCCATGGCTTCTGCCATGATTTCCTACAATGACCCTATGAGCTTCATCCTCTTACCACCCTACCATTCAGATGAGCAAAGTGAAGCTCAGCGAGGTGTGGTGACATTCCCAGGACACACAGCTAGTAGGCGGGAGACTCACCACTGTGCTGTGGAGGGGGTGGGCACTCACCGATGGAACAGCTGGCCCAGGACCTGTGGGCTGGCGGTGAAGGCCAGGTACACGCACGAGAAGGTGGTGACGGAGATGTTTCCACCCTGGAAGGATGGTAGCAGGGAGTCTGCCACCTTCTCCACTGTGCCGGCCTTGAGGGTCAGCATCGTGCGGGCCTCATCCACGGACAGGGTGGATTCCTTTTCATAACACAGGGACAAAGAGGGAAATATAGTCAGTGGTGTCACCATGAACCACCAGGAGGATCGAGGTCTGGAGCTCAGACCTGAAACTCCCCGCACCTCAGGAACCTGTGCGAGAGGGACATGAGTGTCCGCCTTGAAAAAGGATTTGGGTTTCAAGCACATTTGAGTTTTAGGGGAATGATAAACGCGTGGCACCTTGAGGGACTTCTGTCACCTGAGGAACACTAGCACCTCCCTGGATTCAGAGCCTGTATTAAGAGCATTGTCCCAGTGAGTCATCAATAAACACCCCACTGTAGATATGGGAAAACAGAAGGTTGGGATTTCACATAGCTGCTCAAGACCATGCAGGTCAGAACTGAGAGCCACCCAGGGCTTGGGCTGCATGACGCTCCCTTTAAGCTCCTGAGGCTTGGTCCGCTCCTGACGTGGAGGAGAAGGGTCAGGGGACACCACACTCCTTGGAGGACCCTGCAGAGTCACCTGACTCAAGTGTGGGTTCTGGGCCCGCCCTGACCATCTCTGGTCCTGGGATGGAGACCCATCTCTGCGTGCTCTCACCCCAGACCAGCACTGGATGCTGTGTTGGCCTGATGCACCTGCTCCGTGTCCACACATATGGAGTAATTAAACGTGTCAGCCAGCTCCTCAACGATGTCCTGGGAGGCATTCTGCAAAGTCAGAGCCCGGGACCAGGCGAGCCCGGGTCCTTCTACCCGATTTGTGGTTCTATGTTATGGTAGGCCTAGCAAACTAACACAGTCTATTAGGACACACTTAAGCTGTTCCCTGCAGCACTGCTGAAATGGCAACAGAATTGAGTCATGTCAAGGTCCAACAGCATTGAAAGGCTGAATTGCTGTGGCAAATGCCCTCCTTTAGGGAACATTATGAAGTCACCTAAGGCCACAGCTCCTGACCTGACAGGCCCACAGTGAGGTGTGTTCTGTGAGACGACAAGATGTAGAGAAACGTACAGAATCATGTAATCTCACGCCATCCCCGTTGTGTATAAATCCCCCCAGCAAGTGTGATGGTTTGGGAGGCTTGGAGAAGGTCTACAACGATAGTGTTGCTGACAGACAACAGGATCCAGCTGGGAAGTGAAAACAACCAAAACAGGGCGAACTGCTAAGGTATCCGTGACCTCATGAAAAGTGAAAACAACATTAAATATCTTCTCAACGATTCCAACAAATATGTGAAGAGTGTCTTTCTACCCTACCACATAGCGGGTTGGGGAAGTGGAGGTCCAGATTCCTTTGGGAGTGGGCCTGCAGGACGCCCAGTTGGGAAAGCCATGGGAGGTCCCAGGGGAGTCCTCAGATTTGTGCCTGGGTTGTCGGCTCGCCCTGATCATCTTGGGGTCCTGGGTGTGGAGACCCACTGCTCATGCTCTCACCTCTGACCAGCCCTGGATGGTGGTGGGCTGTTGCACCTGCCCCTTTTCCAGGGGCCTTGAGTTGTTGATACCATCGGATAGCTCCTCAAAGATCTCCTGGGGAGAGGTCTGGAAAGATAGTGCCCGGTAGTCGGGCCAGGAGGCATCAGGGACCTGCCTGGATATTGCCACCGGGGGACACCCCCATGAGAAATTCGGTTCCCTACTTCAGGCACAGAGGGGCATCTGCAAAGACATCCAGCCAGGGAGGGAAGCAGATCAAACCTCTAGGTCTCGGGATTAACACAGGGCAGAGGAGCTTGCTCCCCAGCACTCGCCTTCACAGCCTGCCAGCCATGACCTGGGGTATGAAAACACCAGACTGGCCAGCATCACAACACATATCAACCTGCTCCTGCTCTGGAAGGACTCATTCCTCACCCCCTGCCTCCCCCAACCCAAAACACACACACACACACACACACACACACACACACAAATAAGGGGCAAGGGGTGTGGGGCTGCTCAGGTGGGATCACAGTTGTGGCCTGCCCTGCACTGGGCTGTACTGGGCTGCCCCATGTTACCTCTGGGCCCCTCCTGCCAAATGGCCAGCAGTATTGGTGATGAAGCTTGAGCCAACCTCGATAGGAGCACAGAAGTCTCTGTCTCTGGGCTTTCCTGAGCCTAGAGCTTCTGAAGGCTGGGAGACAGCAGCAGAACATCCTGGGGTCTGAAGTGTCTCCAGCCAAATGAGCTGGATAACTGGCTGTCTCTAGAATGTTGGTGCATGGTTACCAGATTTCAAAGTCTGTTGGGGTCTATCACCGAGGAAGTGAGGTCACTACTTCAAGATTCCATGACCTGGGCTGCTTCTTGCAATCAGACCTACCCAAAGTCCCCCATGTCATCTCCTCAGCTGTACACATGGAGCTAACACAGCCCTGCCCACAGGTACCCGGAAATGTACCGAGGGTCCTGGCTTTGAGCAAGCAGAGTTGAATTTAGACCTCCTTTATCTGACAAGTTCACTGTCCAGGAAAGCTCATTGTGCCTCTCAGGTCCTCCCCAGTCTCCAGACCTGCACTATGGGGATCAGGCTAGAATCTGCTTCCTAGGGACATCATCAGGTGTATAGGAGATCACATCTATACCACCTGTGAGCTGGTGTCGAGTGTATCTAAGGCAAAAACTCGGAAATGGAAGAATGACTAGAAGGGAAGTAGCAGGAATACCACTCAAAACAGGCCTGGGTTCCAGCAATCTGATATTGGAACAGGCACTTCAGTCCCTCTTGGCCTCATTTTAATGTCAGCACAACAAGAGGGTCGATGAATGAAACTCAGACACTGTCGTCCTCTGGATTAAAGCTCAATTGTTTCCTGTTCTACGTAGAATGAAACTCAAGTGCCTCATCCCGAACCACGGGGTGGGCAGCCTTCACACTGGTTCCCAGTGATCCCCACCCGTGGGAGACACACCCCTTACGGATTCCTGTGTGACCACTGAGTGCTCAGTGACTGGCTCTCACCAATAGAACACAGCCCGTGTGATGGGATGCCATGTCTAAGTCTTCAACACAAAAAGTCTCTCACTTCCTTCTTCCCCTCTCTCTTGAGTTCCATCTCTCTCTCTCTCTCTCTCCTATCCCTGAGCTGGAGAATGAAACCAGATGTTTTGAGCTGTCATGTATAGAGGCCCACATAGGAGAGAACCCAGGCAGTTCCCAGGCCAACAGACAGAAAGAACTCATGCTCTGAGTCCAAACTGCATCCTGAACCCTTTGCATGAGCTTGGGAGCAAATTCTCCGCCAGTCGAGCATCAGTGGAGGCTGCAGCCCCAGCCTGGAGACACCTGTGTGGAGGAACTGAGCTAATCCGGGTCTGGATTCCTCATCCACAAAAGTTGTGAGAGGGGAAATATTCGTAGTTTTCAGCTGTGAGGGATTGGAACAAGGGTTTCAGGCCCCAGGATCTGGCCCTGCCCTCTCGCCTCCCCTCCTCTCTCCCGGCTGCCTCCAGCCGCACTGGCCACCTTTCTGACATCCTCTGGCCAAACCCCTCTTGCCCTTGCGTGTCAGCAGCAGTGGTGTCTCCTCCCTGACACACTGCTCCCAGACTTGTGCAGGGCTGGCTCCCTCTTATTCTGTCCCAGCAGATGTCACCCCAGTGAGGCCTTTCAGACCCTCCCACCACCGACGCCCAGCCCGCCCTCACAGCCCCGTGCTTTGTTTCCCTCCAGCATCGCCTCTTTCCTTTCTCACATCTTTGCTTTCACACTTTTGTTCTAGTCCGTCCAGACTGGTAGCTTCTGGCAGGCAGGGACCACTCAGTCATTGTCAGCCCTGCATGGAGGCCCACCCGGGCACCCGGCACAGGGTGAGTGTCAGTGCACAGTCGCTGAATGAATGGGAAAAGTGTGTCCCCTCCTCCTGCCTTTGACCAGCTCAGACTGTGGAGATGAACGCTGGTAATAGGAGGTGCAAGTTGTTCTGAGGCAGGGGACAGCCAGAAAGATCTCTGCACGACTCTTCACTGCTCCAGGAGCTGAGGCAGAGCTGAGTGGCAGTGTGTAAATTTAAGGTGTACAGCACTGTGACTTGTACATACACTGTGTAATGACACCAAAGTTCCGTGTATATCCATCATCAAGAAGAAAAAACTTTTATTTTGTGATGAAAGTTTCAGGTTCTTCAGTCTTAGCACCTTTCAAATAAAGCACACAGCAGTGTTAACTTACACAGTGCTGTATGTCAATTAGATCTCAATAAAACTGAAAAACAAAACACAAAATCCTCAGTGGGCACCACTGACACGGGAGGCTGCCTGCCCCCTGGTAGCCAACACCAGCACTGCAGCCCAGGCAGGAACTCCACTACACAGGAAGGAACCTTTCCTTGGGTGTCCTCAAGGCAGAGGCTCTCCAGTGTCCCAGGGGGAAAGGAGAAGGACCTGCAGGCTTCCGGGGCATGGGAGGAACCTCAGGAGACCACCTTCCTCCCCTTTATCTGTCCCCCACTCCGGGGTCTCCTCTTTACTCATGACGTCTCCTAACCTGAGCCAGGACAATGATTCCCCCCTACTTCCAAATGAGGACCCTCAGGGTCCAACAAGGACTGGTCTTGTCCCTGGACTCGGCACTCAGTGTGCAGTGCTCTGGCATGTTCTTCTCTATCCCAAGTTCTCATCCCCCCAAGCCGCCAAGCCGCTCTCTGTTCTGAAGGCTCTCCAGGGGGTGGGAAAGGGTTTTCTCAGGCTCTCAGAGCACAGTGAGTCATCCATGGAGAACCAGTGCAGCAGACACTTTCTGAGCACATGGGACGCATGGAGTCTCCCACAGGACGCACTCCACTCTACACAGGAGGACACCGAGGCCTTCTCTCCTGCACCCAGTGTCTACACGAGGGGAGGATGGGCTCACCAGAGTTCCAGGTGCCCACAGATGCGGAATGCAGCACCCCAGTCCTGTGCTCTCCAGGCCTGGCCAGGGACGTCCCCGGAGCAGGTAGAAACCTAGGAACCTTAGGGATTCTTCTGTCCACGTCTGAGCGCCTGGGCGTGTCGCTAGGACAATGGATGCTACTGCCCCATGGCAGAGGTGCCTCCAACCTTTCCCCTCTGCCCCTTGTCACTTCTCTGGTTTCTACTATTTCTTGACTGCACCTCCATGGTCCCCACAGCAGAAGTCAGTGTGAGGGTGCCTGTGCACATGAGAGGATGGGAAGAGGAAAATGACCCCATATGCAGAGGGGTGGGCAGGGTTCCCCTTGGATCTTCAGGTTTCTCATTTCTAAAAGAAAACCTGAAGGGAAGGGGTTGAGCCTTGGCCAAGGAAGCTGGAGCCCTCCCTAATCTTCTGGATTCTGACCCCCTCCTGTGGTCTGGGTCAGTACCTGCCTCTCTTGGGCCACAGTTTCCCAATTGTACAGTGGAGGGTCAGGTGTGGAACAGCATGAGCATGTGCTCAGCCAGGAGAAGGTGTCACGCTCCATCAATACTGGGGGTGTCGGGGTGGTAAGCTGCTCAGATGAGCAGAGGCACACAGTGCTCGCTATCACAGGGAGACATTAGGGAACAACCTGGCAGTCAGCCAGGCCTCCTGTCCAAGACGTGCAGACTAAAGGGGCATGTGCCAGGCCGAGCCCAGCCTTGCCAGGCACACACAGACAAGACACCTACGGCTCTGCTCATGTGACAGGTCTCCGTGCCCTTGCCCCCACCCCACGCCCTGCCGCTCTCTCTATTCCCAAAAGAAGGGGACATTGGTGCTGGCCAGGCAAATGCATGAGATACCAGCATCCTACAGTCTGCCTCCACGCCTGCCTCTGCCACTGTGCATAAGGGGATCTCTCTCAGAGGACAGTCCTGTCTGTCGAATGTCACACGGGGCTTCCACAGCTAAACACACACATTGGTTAGGAATAGATTCTGCCACACAGTCTTGAAGACCCTAAATAATAGTGGCACAAACATGAAAGAGTTGTGTCTTTCTCACGTAAATACCCATGGAGGTAGGCAGCCAAACTACTGCTGGAAATGTCACAACTCATCTGCCTTTCTGCTCCAGAATCTTAGGATGTGGTCTCCGTCATCAAGGTTGTCCATGGCCCAAGATGGCTGCTGGAGAGCCAGCCTTGACAAGCAGCCCTGTCTGCACGTCCCACCACCGGCAGGAGAACAGGAGGAGGGAAACCTGGCCCTCCCAGCTCTGTCAGGTCCCTCTGGCAGCCTCCCCACAGTCCCACACCAGACTTCCGGTCACACATCATTGGCCTGCACTTCATCTGGTCACTCTTAGCCGCAAGACAGGTCAGGAACTTCATCTTTCAGTTTGTTGAATTGCTGCCTGAAAGAAAATGGATTCTCTGTTCTACAGGTTAAGAGAGGGTGGAAACGGTGGAAACCACCAGTGCTCTCTCCCTACACTAACCTTCCAGTTGAAGAGGAGAAGATGAGGGGATTATCAGACAAATTGGGCGTTCCTTCATCTACCACAGCCTCTCTTTTCAGGTTGTTTATTCATTCTCACACAGCACAAAAAGTCTTGCTTCCAAATCGGTAAATATGAATGGGGTCCCTGCCTCTGTTCCCAGCAGGATGATCGGAAGCACTGCGTGGCTTTCATCTGCCTGTACCTTCTACGTAGATCTGAGCAAATCCTCCTATTTCGTAAATGGAGTGGGGCGGGTCTGAGGATGCAGAGCCTTTTAGGCAAATAGCATGTTTTTCAAGAGCAGAGTCAATTCTGAATCCTGCAAATCCAACAAGTACAGCGCCTTGACCCGGCCCCTCCATTTCTACTCCAAGGAGACTTAGAACCTTCACGGTGAATATTACTAGTTAAAAGAATCCACACTAAAGAAAACTGATAATGGTTAAAATGGCACGTGGTAAAATTTATCAGTGACTAAATAGTGATAGAAGAAGAAATACATCTGAACACATTTTGATATGAATAATAAGATTCAGGAAAGTTGACTTGGTAGAAATAATGAGACCTAAACAAAACTCAGAATAGCAGAATCTGTAGTCAGTACATTATGATGGGGATTAAGAAAAATCTGTCCATTTGCATAAAAAATAATTGATTCTGAGAAAAAATAGTATCAGAGAATTAAAAATCAAACGGATACACTAGAATTGTTTTCCTGTGCTACATTCTAAAGAAATCAATCAAGGAATTAATAATACTGTATTGCATATTTGAAAGTTGCTAATAGAGTAAATCATAGAGGTTCTCATCACAAGGAAAACAATATAAATCTTAATGATGATAGATGTTAACTAGACTTCTTGTAGTGATCATGTCCCAATAGATACAAAAAAATCATTACGTTGCAGACCTGAACCTAATATAAAAACATTTAAATTTAAATTTAAAATGTTTTCTTATGTTTTCTCTGAAAAATATATTGCAACTAAAATTTTTTAGTGTATTCTATAATTCTGATTTCAAGGTTCTATTAGGCACAGAAGGAAAACATTTAGTCTTTGAGACAACAATCAAAGTTGTCTCAGGTAAAAGAAATGAGATAAAATACCAGGGTCAAAATGGAAAAGTACAAATGACAAGTCTAAGTTGTCCTCTGCTCATTTCTTTGTATTTGCACTTTTTTAGTCAAATATTTTTATTGAGGTAAAATACGCATAACAAAAGATTTACCATCTTAACCATTGTTATGTGTACATGTCATTAAGTTCATTAAGTTCATTTTCAGTGGATTACCTACAATAATATTGCTGTGCAACCATCACCACAATCCTTCTTCAGAACTCTTTTCATCTTGCAGCACAGAAACTCTATGCCCATTCATCAATAACTCCCCATTCCTCTCCTCCCAACCTCTGGCCAACACCATTCTGCTTTCTGTCTCTCTGAATCTGGCCATTTCAGGTACCTCATATAAGTGGAATCACACAGGGTTTGTATTTTGGGGATTGGCTTATTTCATTGAGCATAATATCCTGAAGGTTCATCCATGTTATATCATATCTCAGAATTACCTCCCCTTCCAAGGATGAATAATATGCTACCGTATGTATATACGTCATTTTGTTTATCCATTCATCCCTGGACAGATACTTGGGTTACTTCCATGTTTTAGCTATTACGAACAATTTGAACATGGGTGTTCAAATATGTCTTTCAGACCATACTGTCAATTCTTTTGCATATATATCCAGAAGACGAATTGCTGGGTCATATGGTAATTCTATTTTTAATATTTTTAAGGAACTGCCATACTGATTTCCACAGCAACTATACCATTTTACATTCCCACCACAGTGCACAAGGGGTCCAATTTCTCCACATCTTTGCCAACACTTGTTCTTTTCTTTTCTTCACCTATTTTTTTTATATAGTAGCCATCTTAACAGAAGGGAGGTGTAATCTCACTGTGTTTTTGATTTGCATTTCCCTAATGATTAGTGATGTTCAGCATCTTGTCATATGCTTGTTGACCATCTGCATAAATTACTTTGCTCATTTTTGATTTGGGTTGTTTTCTGTTCTTGAGTTTAGGAGTTCACTATCTCTTCCGGATATTAAGAACTTCTCAGATACACGGGTTGCAAATATCGTCTCCCATCCTGTGGGCTGTGTTTTCACTCTGTTGATAATGTCTTCGAGGCACAAAAGCTTTTAATATTCATGAAGTCCAGTATGTTTATGTTTTATTTTATTGTCTGTGCCTTGGGTGTCATATCCACGAAATCATTGCCAAATCCTATTGTGTAAAGTTTTCTCCTATGTTTTCCTCTAAGAGTATGACAGTTTCAGCTCTTACATTCAGGTCTTTAATCCATTAGGAATTAAGCTTTATATGTGGCCTTAGGGAAGAGTCCAAGTTCATTCTTTTGCACATATATGTCCACTGCGTTCACCACCACTTGCTGAAAAAACTGTCATTTCCCCATAGAATAATCCTGGCAACCTTATTTCTGGGCTCTCTCTTCTGTTCCCTTGGTCTATATGTTTGTCTTTACGCCATTACAACGCTGTTTGGATATTGTAGATTTGTAGTAAGTTTTAAATCAGGAAGAATGAGTCCTCCAACTTAGTACTTCCTTTTGAAACTGTTGAGATATCTGGGCTTGCCTGAGATTCCACATGAATTTTAGGATGGGCTTTTTTCTATTTTGGTACAAAATATCATCGGGATTTGGATAAGGACTGTAGTGAACTTGTTGATCTCTTTCGATAACGTCGACATCTTAACAGCAAGGAGTCCTCCAATCCATGATCACGGGATGCCTCTCATTTCTAGTAGTGCGGGGTGGTTGTTCAGGTTGAGGTGACAGCGCTCTTCCATGCAGTCATGCGGGATCCCAGAATTCCTCCATACTGTGCCTTCACCATTGCCTTAGAACTCATCGACACCTGCATCCAGTCAACAGAGAGAAAAATGCATGTAAAACTCATGTGAGAAGTTTTCAAAGACTGAGTGTGGATGTAGCACACACTTCTTCCACTCCTGTCCATTGGCAAGAAGTACGGACTGAACCAGCAGACCCTAAGAAGTCAGGACTGCAGGCAGACCCAGCAGACTCCAACAAATTTGTGACTGTGGACTAACCAAGGGCTAGAGACTCAGGTTCCCAGTGGAACCATCTGCTAGTTCAAGCTTCCTGCTAAGACTTTCACTGCCACTGTGGACTAAGCACGGCCGGAGACAGATGCTCTATTAGAGCATCATGTTAAAGTAGACTGACCATTCACCCTGGACTGGAAAGCAGGTTAGACCAGGAGCTCAATGCAAAGAGACCGGATCTCAGATACAAGAGGAACTTACCCACAGCTCTCGGAAACAGTGAAAAAGACAGAGAATTCAAAGGTTTTGCGGGTACCGATCGTAGTATTTCTCATCCCCGAAGCCATCAGAAGTCTCATTCAAATCCCACTGCTGCCACCAAACTGTTAACAAACAAAATACAACTGAAAATCTTCAATACCTTATTGGCTTTATTCAACAATTCATGAATCGGGCAGCATCCAATTTAGCAGATAGAAGGGATGTCCAAGGAGCTGTGCAAAATGAAAGACTTTTACAGGCAGAAGGGAGCAAATACAAGGAAGTCATACTAGGCACAAAGCAGGTTGGCTACTGCAAGGTTATTTCCTTTGGGGGACAGCAGGGGTCTATCTGGCACAATACCTACCTAGTGCCGATCAGGCGATTCCTGACTGACTGATTAAGATTCCACTTATGGGAGAGCCAGGAATGTAATGAAGTCAAGTCCTGGTTTGTTGACATGGGGCTCAGCCTAAGCAGCTCCATTCTGGGCCTGTTATCTTGGTTCTAACACATGACTTCTGCTGGTCCCTGCTGTCCCCAGTTACACCTCGGGTGTCCCTTCACTGACCATTGCTTGTCACACACCCACGGCACCTGCCTCCAGTCCTTCCCCCTCAACACGGTAATCCCGCACCACAACCACCCAGACACTATCGTGACTTCTTCCACCACACGTCCCCTGTACTTCCCACAAGGCAGCAAGACGCTTCATAAACACCACCAGCGTTTACGTCCAATGGGATGAGAGGGCTGCCCCTGTACAGGGAGTCAGAACTTGCTGGGCCTGTCACATGGCCTCCAATCACCTGTACCCCAGCGTAAGTGCTCACCCTGCTGACAGACTCAGTCTTAGCCAGCTCCATCTAACAACAGCCTTGCCCCAAACTTCCCTTCAAATTGCTCCACCCGTTTTTGGCCCCAACTGTTTTTTGAGGAGTCATTGTGGCGTAGCCTTCAAGGCCCCGTGGTGATTCCGTGCCCAGGCACAAACGGCTCTTGGTCCACACACCCTTTGCTTGTACCACCTGGAATCACAGAGCACAGGGAGCCGGGGAATGGGCACAGGTTACAGGTTTTACCACCAAGAGCCCCAAGGAACATTTTACAGCAGGAACACCCACTTGTCGGTTTCCTGTGGGCCCACATCACAAGGCTCTCACCTGGTACACCACTCTCTTCCACAACCCTCTGGTCAGCTTTCCCAGGCTATGTTCTGCAATCCATCATTGTCTCTCTCGACCTGCATGTAGTGGCGTACCCCTCAGGCCACAAGTCCCCTGAGATTCCTGCCCTACCACCAAAACAAAGAGACACTGTCATTCCTTTAGTACTGGTCACTTCCGTTCTACTAGGCTTGACTGGACTAGGCACAGGTGCTTGGCCATAGCCACAGAAAATCGGGTAATCGAGGCCACCAACAAGTACTGATAACCATAACCCAACACAGACAACAACTACAAAAGACTCTATCCTATTCCTTGTGCAACAGTCTCCTAAGTCTCTTGCCAAATGGTTTTAGGAAACTGCCTGGCCCCAGACTATACTGGCCAAGGAAGGAGGGGTCTGTGCCCTTCCAGGGTCCACTTGCTGCAGGTACATCAACCCTCAGGTTCAAATCTACCTACACCAGGTGGCCCAAGAGGTAAGAATACTGCATAATTTTACCCAGATCTTTGAACAGATTCCCAGGGCTCCCAACAACACTGACCTATGTTCATGGCTGGTCTCTTCAAGTTGGGGACCATGGCTATGGACTGGTTGTCAGATTGTTGCTTGTATGATTATAGGATATGTTACTATAGCCCCAGTCAGGTGTTTACTATCTGGCCTACAATGTGCCTTACCCCTAACAGCTCCATTAATTACCCTAATTTCACATTTTTATCGAAGAAAATCTGCTTAACATAAAATACACCATTTTAGCTACTTTAAAGTATATTATTCAGTGACTTCTAGTACAATGATAATGTTGTGTGGCTATCACCACTATCTAATTCCAGAACATTTTTAATACTCTCAAAAGAAACCCATACTCATTCATTCTGCATTTTCCCCGAAACTAAGTGCATGAAAACACCTCATCTGTCTTCTCTCCCTGAGGATTTGCCTATTTGGGACATTTCATTCAAATGGAATCATATAATCTGTGGCTTTGTGTATGGCTTCAATTAGCACACATTTTTAAGGATCATCCACGGCCTACCATGCAGCAGTATTTTCTTCCTTTTTATGGCTGTATAATATCCCACAGTATTTGTATGCCATGTTTGCTTTATGTATTGGTAACTTCGTATAAATTTGGGTTTATTCCATTTTTGGACTATTGTGAATAATGCTGCTTTGAATGTCCAGGGACAAGTTTTTCTTTGAACATATGTTTTCAATGTTCTTTGGGAGATACCTCACATCAGACTATCCTGGTCAACGGTCATTCTAGGTTGAAGACTTTAAGAAATGCAAGGCTATTTTCTATAGTGCTGCATCGTTTTACATTTCTACCAGGAATGAATGAGGGCTCCCCTTTCTCCACATCTTTACCAACACTTGTTATTTTCCATTATGTTGAATACAGCGTTCATAGTGAGTGTAAAAGACTATCAAACTGTGGTTTGAATTTCCATTTCCCTAATAATTCAGGATATTGAGCATCTCTCTGGTGCTTATTGGCCATTGGCAAACCTTCTGGAGAAATGTCTATTCCAATTGTTTGCCTATTTTACTTGATGTATTTGTCTTTTATTATTGAGTTCTAAGAGATATTTATATATTCTGAATCCTAGATCCAGATCAGATAACAAGTTGCAAATAGTAGGAGCATTCAATACTTCACTTTCAACAATGAATAGAACACCCAGACAGAAAATAAGGAAACAGCAGACATAAACAACATTAAATACTAAGTGAACAGTAGCAGAATACACATTCTTCTCAAGAGTACACAGAAGATTTTCTGGAAGAGATCACATGTGAGGTCACAAAACAAATCTTAACAAAATTAAGAAGAATGAAATCATACTAAGTATCTATTCTGAACACAATGGCATGAAACGAGAAATCAATAACAGAAGGAAAACTGCATCATTCATAATAGGTGGAAATTAAAGAACAACCTCTTAAACAGACATTAGATCCAAGAAGAAATCAAAAGGGAAATTAGAAATAGCTCAAAACAAACACGAAAATTAAAAACACACCACAACTTACGAGATGCAGCAAAAATAATACTAAGAGGGGCGTGGCCCCGTGGCGCAGCGGTTAAGTATGCGCACTCCACTGCTGGCGGCCCGGGTTTGGATCTCGGGTGCGCACTGATGCACCGCCTGTCAGGCCATGCTGTGGCGGGGTCCCATATAAAGTGGAGGAAGATGGGCACGGATGTTCACCCAGGGCCAATCGTCCTCAGCAAAAAGAGTAGTATTGGCATGGATGTTAGCTCAGGGCTGATCTTCCTGACAAAAAATAAATAAAAAAATACTAAGAGGGAAGTTTACAGGGATTAATTTGTACATTGTTAAGAAGAAAGATGTCAAATAAACAACCTAACTGACAACACACAGAACTAGAAAAACAAAAAACTAGACCCAAAGTTAGCAGAAAGTTGGAAGTCACAAAAATGAGAACAGAAAAAAAGGAAATAGAGTACAGAAAGACAATTAAGAGATGAATAAAAATGAGTTAATGTTTTGGAAAGAGAAAATTGACAAACCCTTAGTAGACAGAATATCTAAAAAAAGAGAGAGAGAAGAATCCAATAAAGTAAATCAGAAAAGAAAGAGGAGGCATTACGACTGATGCTTCAGAAACAAAACGATCATAAGGGACAGAGCCAGCCCAGTGGCGTAGGGGTTAAGTTCTCGCACTCCGCTGCAGCACTGGCCACAGGTTCGGATCTCGGGTGCGGACCGACGCACCGCTTGCCAAGCTGTGCTGTGGCGGCGTCTCGTATAAAGTACAGGAAGATGGGACAGATGTTAGCCCAGGGCTAATCTTCCTCACCAAAAACAAACAAAAAAGATCATAAGAGGCAATTCTGAACTCTTGTACACTAACAAATTGGATAACGAAGACAAAATGAATCAATTCCTAGAAACAACCTACCACGTCTAACCCATAAAGAAACAGAAAACTTGAACAGACCAATAAGAAATAAGGAGACTGAATCGGTAATCAAAAACCTCCCAACAGGAAGGAGAGTAAAGTGAGTGTCCGACTTCATCACAGACCCAGAGTGAGCCTGCCCCAGCACTAGGCTGACTCCTATAGACCTAGGTGGCTCCCTGAGTCCTCCTGCAAACCCAGGCCCTGGCTCGCCCTGGAGCATGCCAGCTCTAGTGGCCCCAAGCAGCGTCCTTGGCACCAGGCACTCAGCAGGCTCCTGGGAACCCAGTCCCCCATCTCAGCCTAGTGCCCACCATATTCAGCAGGCCGAGGTGGTGCCTGTCACCCCAAGTTTTGTCCCTGGCACCAGGCTCCTGGTGGGCTCGGCTGAATCCAGACTCTGGCTCACTCGGTGCCTGCCTATTCGCATGGCCCAAGGCAGCAAACTCAGACACAGGTACCTTCCATGGCAGGGCTCCCAGTGGGTTCCGACAAACCCAGGACCCCAGCTCACTCCAGCACTTAGTGGCTCCAGCAACCCCAGGCAGATGCCACAGCACCAGGCTTCCTGTGGGCTACTGGGAACTCAGGCCCATATCTTACCATGGCATCTGCCAGTTCCAGCAGCCACAGGAAGCTCCCCCAGAAACAGGCGCCTGGCAAGCTCCTACAAAACCAGGCCCCTAACTCACCCAGATGCTTGGTGACTCAGGTGGCCCCAGGCAGCTCCCATGGCACCAGGCACCGGCAGGTTCCCAGGAACCCAGGCTTCCATCTTGACCCAGCACCTGCTGGCTCCTGCTACCCCAGGCTGCTCCTGTGGCCCCAGGCTCCCAGCACGCTCCCAAGATCCCAGACTTCTGGCCCACCCCAGAACAAGCTATCTCTCGTGACACCTGGCTCTGCCAGACTCCTGTGAATAAACACTCCCAGCTAACCCCAGGACCAGCCAACTCTCATGGCCCTGGATGACTCCTGTGGCCCCAGGTTCTCAATCTCCACCTGCAAACGCAGGCTCCAGTGGTGGTACTCGTGAACTCAGGATCCCAGCTGTGCCCAGGTCCAGACAGAATCACATGGACCGAAGCTTTCCATTCACCCCAGCACCGGGCTGCCCAAGGACTCCAGCAGCAAGCCTGCCCCTGGACACCGCCAGATGGCTCACACAGACTCCTGAGAATGGCTGACTGTGAAGGGTTTTGTTTGCTAAAGCCAGTGTGTAAAGCCCGGAAGAGGTGGCTACTTCCTCTAATTTGCAGACACCAATGCAAGGCCACAAAGATCATGAATAATCAAAGACACATAACACCACCAAAGGAAAATTATAAATCTCCAATGTCTGACCAAGAAATGGGGATATAGGAACCATCTGATGAAGAATATTCTGATTATTCAGAATAATCCTCTTTAAAAATTCAGTGAACTATTGAATTCAGATGCCAACTAAATGAAATTAGGAAAATAGTACAAGAACAAATGAGAAGTTCACCAGAGAAACAGAAATCATTAAGGAAAAGCAAACAGCAATTCTACAGTTAAAGGACACAATCACTGCATTGAACAATTCAATAAAGACCTTGAAAATCAGATTCAACAAAGCAGAAGATATAAGTAGTGGAAGTAGAAAACATGATATTTGAAATCATCCAGTCAGAGGAGCAAAAAGAAAAAAAGAATGAATGGGGTGAAAAAAACTGATGTAAATTATGGGATACCATAACAAAAATTAGCTATGCATTATTGGTGTACCGGAACGAAAAGAGAGGGAGACAGGAAAAGAAAGTTTATCTTCAAAAAAATAATGGCTGACCACTTCCCAAATCTGGGGAGAGATTTAGACATCCAAGTTCATGAAGCTAATATGTCACCCCAACATTTCAAACTCAAATGACCCAAGACACATTATAATGCAACTATCTAAACTCAAGAAAGGATCATACACCATGATCAAGTTCAACATATGCAAATCAATGAATGTCATATACCACATTAATAGAATGAAAGATAAAAATCATAAAATTATCTCAATAGATGCAGGAAAGCCTTTGACACAATTCAACAGCTTTCATGATAAAAACTCAAAAGTTGATTATAAAAGGAACATACCTTAACGTAATAAAACACACAGCTAACAGCATATTGAGTGGTGAAAGGTTGAAAGCTTTCTTGCCAAGATCAAGAACAAGACAAGGGTGCCCACTCTCAACACTACTCTTCAACACAGGACAGGAAGTCTTAACCAGAGAAATTTGGCAAGAAAAAGAAAGAAAATGCATCCAAACCGGAAAGGAAGAAATAAAATGGCCTCTGTTTGCAGATGATATGATCTTATACGGAGAAAACACTAAAGACTTCCCCCCAAAACTCTTAGAACTAATAAATGAATTTAGTAAAGTTGCAGGATACAAAATCAACGTACAGAATCAGTCGCATTTCTGTACACTAATAATAACTATCTAAAAAGTTACGAAGAAAACAATCCTATCTACAATAGCATCAAAAACAATAAAATACTTAGGAATAAATTTAACCAAGAAGGTGAAAGATCTATACACTGAGAACTACAAGACACTGATGAAAGAAATTGAAAGGCACAAAGAAATGGAAAGATACCCTAGGTTCATGGATCAGAGGAATTAATATTGTTAAAATTACTACCAATGCTACCCAAATCCATCTCAAGATTCAATGCAATGCCTATTAAAATTCCCAGTACATTATTCACAGAAATAGGAAAAATAAGCCTAACATTCATATGGATCCACAAAAGACCTCCAATAAGCAAAGCAATGCTGAGAAAGCAATACGAAGCTGGAGACATCACAATTCCTGATTTCAAACTTTATTACAAAGTTATGGTAATAAAAATGGTATGGTACAGGCATAAAAATAAACACGCAGGCGAACAGAACAGAATCAAGAGCCCATAAATAAAACCACACACATACACTCAGCAAACAGTTGACAAGTGAGCTAAGAAGACTCAATGGAGAAAGGAAAGTCTCTACAATAATTGGTGGTGGGACAACTGGGTAACCACATGCAGAAATGATTGGACCCCTATTTTACACCACTCTAAAAAATTATCTCAAAAGCAATCAGAGTTAAATGTAAGACCCAAAACTGTAAAAGTACTAGAAGAAAACTAGAGGAAAGTCCCCTAAAATTGGTCGTGGCAATGATTTCTTTGGCTAGAACACCAAAAGTGCAAGCAACCAAAGCAAAACTCAACAAGTGGGACTCCATCAATCCATAAAGCTTCTGCACGGCAAAAGAAACAATCAGAAGAATAAAGGGGTTAATAACCACAATATATAAGGAATTCTTACAGCTCAATAGTAAAGAAACCAAAAATATGATTTAAAAATGGTCAAAGGACTTGAATAGTTATTTTTCCAAAGACAACGTAAAAATGGCCAACAGGTACATGAAAATGTGCCCCTAATCACTAGTCATCAGGGAAATGCAATCAAAACTACAATGAGATAGCACTTCACTCCTACCAAATTGGTTATCATCAAAAAGACAACAGAAAAAAAGTGTTGGCAAGGCTGTGTAGAAAAGGGAACCCTGTGCACTGTTGGTATGAATGTAAAGTGGTACAGCCACCATCAAAAAAGTATGGAATTTTCTCAAAGAAATAAAAATAGAACTACTGTACGATCAAACAATTCCACCTATCAGTGTATATCCAAAGGAATTGAAATCACCAACTTGAAGAGATATCTGCACCCCCATGTTCATTTCAGCCTTATTCACAAAGCCAGGACATGGAAACAATCCAACTGGACACCAATGGATAAATAGGTAAAGAAAATGTGATATATATACACATATATATGTGTGTGTGTGTGTATATATATATATATATATATATATATATGTAGATGTCTGTGTGTGTGTGTGTGTATATATACACACATATATATATGTAGAATGGAATATTATTCAGCCATAAAAGAGAATGAAATCCTGCATTTTGCAACAACACGGACAGACGTTGAGGGCATTATGCTAAGTGAAGTCAGTCAGATAGAGAAAGACAAATAGTATAATCACTCATATGCGTAATCTAAAAAAGCTGAAATCAATGAAATAGAGAGGAGAATGGTGTTTGCTAGGGTCTCAAGGATGGGGGACATGAGGAGATTTGGGTCAAAGTATACAAACTTTCAGCTATAAAATGAATAAGTTCTGGGGATCTAATGTGCAGCATAGTGACCATAATTAACACAGTTAAGACAGTAAATCTTAAAAGTTATCACTAGAAAAGAAAAGTTAATTATGTGAGGGAATGGAGGTGCTAACTCACCTTATTGTGGTAATCATTTCATAATAGATACATGTATCAAATCATCATCTTGTACACCTTAAACATATATGTTTTATGTCACTAATTACTCAACAAATCTGAAAAAAAAAAATCTCCCAACAAATGAAAACTCAGGTCTAGATAACTTTACTGCTGAATTCTACTAAACACAGAAAGAAGTATCAACAACAAGCCTTCTTACACTCTTCCAAAAATTGAAAAGAGAGAATACTTCCAAACTCATTTTATGAGGCCAGCATTACCCTGATACCAACACCAGACAGGGATACTAAGAGAAAATAAAATTACAGACCATTATCCCCGATAAACATAGTTGCAAAATCCTCAACAAAATACTAGCAAACAAAATTCACCAGCATGTTAAAAGGAGCATACAACATACCAAGACGGATTTGTTCCTGGAATGCAAGGATGGTTCAACATACAAATTCAATCAATGTAATAGACCACATCAAAAAAACGAAGGGAAAAAAACATATTATCATCTCAATTGATGCAGAAAAAGCATTTGACAAAATATAACACTCTTTCATGATAAAAACATTCAAAAAATATAAATAGAAGGAATTGACCTCCACATAATAAAAGCCATATACAAAAAACCCACAGTGAACATAATACCTAATCATGAAAGACTGAAAGCTTTTCCTCTAAGATCAGGAATAAGGCAAGGATGTGCGATCTCACTACTTCTATTCAACATAGTACTGGAAGTTCTAACCAGAGCAATTAAGAAAGAAAAAGAAATGAAAGGCATACAAATTGGAAAGGAAAAAGTAAAATTATATTGCTAATCTTATATAAAGAAAATTCTCAAGACATCACAAAGAACCAATTGATCTAATAAATGAATTCAGCAAAGTAGCAGGATACAGACAGCACACAAAAATCAATGGCATTTCTACACACAAATAATGAACAATCTGAAAAGGAAATTACAAAAAAGACTGATTCTGGGCTGGCCCCATTTCTTAGTGGTTAAGTGCGCGTGCTCCGCTGCTGTCGGCCCGGGTTCAGATCCTGGGTGCGCACCAACGCACTGCTTCTCCGGCCATGCTGAGGCCGCATCCCACATACAGCAATTGGAAGAACGTGCACCTATGACATACAACTATCTACTGGGGCTTTGGGGGGAAAACAAACAAACAAACAAACAAATAAATAAATAAATAAATAAATCTTAAAAAAAAATAGACTGTTCCTAAGGTCCCTGCCCATGAATTCATGAATGAATACTAGGGATAACAGACACAAGGAAATCAACCAAGAACTTCATGTTTATTTATTAAAAAGAACAAATCTCTATAAGGAGTTTGAATTAAAAAAACATAACGAGTCAATAAACCCCATGTAAAACAGCCTTTACATCGAACGCAATTGATGGTCCTTTTTTTTTAAGTCTATTTTCCCTCATATCAATACTGTAACATAAAAAATTTTGGCCCAGGGAGATTTTACTCCAAAGACCACCCAAATAGTGCTTCCCTTAAGACTCTTCATACGCTCTTCAAGCCTCATTTTTGTTGGCATCTCCTGGACTCGAAAGAAGTGATGGGGAAAAATTTGTCAACTTTCATTTTCATTCCATGGAGGAGTAAGGGTATTGTTTAGATTTATTGATCTCAAGTCACAGGGCAACAGGTATGGACCAAAAGGGACATCTCAAAAGGTATGGAGGAAAAACATCCAAGAACTATGGAAAGGAAACCACAGGTGGCACCACTCAAGTTGTAGAGGGCCATATGCTGCCTTTCCTTGAAAAGAAGAGCAGAGCAGGTCATGACAGCAGTAGGGAGAATGAAAGATGACACGGGAATGACAGCAGAGGGACTGAGAACGTCCAAGGCCTTGTGCAGATCGCTCACTTGACTCAAGCTCACACAAGTCACAGACAAATCCAGGGGATCCAGCCCACGGCTGGTTTTGTGATTGGCTTCCCTAAACCAGCTGCTTCAAGTCAATGCCCAAACTTGATACCTGACACAGAAAGTGAGAAACAGAAGAGCAGATGAGAATAGACACCAGGAGGTTACTGTGGCACCTTGAGTTCCCACTATGAAGACAAGCAAGTGGGACTGATCACTACACACAGGGCCAAAAAGATGAACCCTGCAATAAAAGAATTGAATTCCTACTGTTAGTACTTTTATTAAAAATGCTACAGCAATTTGACAATTAAATCATTACAATCTGTAACTCCTTAACAAGTGAGCAGCATCTGAGCAATCAGCCATTTAACATATGAACAAATAAAATTCGTGTTGTGTATCTAAAGCTATATCTTGCAAAACTCACTCTCAGAAAGGCAAAGCCTATACAATATAATTATGGTACTTTCTGTTGCACAGGAATACACAGAAGGGACAATTAGGATATAGCAAACCAGGATTCAGATGGACCGATCAGGAACTCTAGATGAAGAAAAGGGTCAAGAGAATTCTGAGATGAGTCTGCAATATAGTGATGATAACAGCTATGCTTTATTGAGGGTATGTATATTATTTGCCACACGTTGTTCTAAGTATTTTATATGGATCATCTTTTTACAAATTACAAGTCTAGGAGAGAGGAACTATTATTACCACACCATTTTACAGATGGAGAGGCTGAGGCTCAGAGAAATTAACTTATTCAAGGTTACACAACTATCAGGTCTTAGGGACAGAATTTGAACCCGAGCAGTTTGAGCTCATGGTCTGAACTACTACAGTAAACTGCCTAAGGTATTTACAGATAGGAAGTAATGCTTCTCTAAAAGGCAGGACCAGAATGACTGGAACACTCCATTCTAGAGAGCATGGTATAGTGGGAAGAGCATAAGTTTTAGAGTTAGGCAGAACTGGGTTCAAATCCTGACTCTGACAATACCTGTGTGACCTTAGAGAAGTCACTTAATCTCTCTGATCCTCAGTTTCTCTATTGAAAAACTGAGATGGTTATGCCTACCTTACAGGGTTGAAAAATGAGATCCCATGGAAAGCACTGGGCACTCTGTAGATGCTTTCATGGGAGCTATTACTTATTGTGATTAATCAGAACAGAGCATCTCTGAGAACCCTGGCAGAGTCACTGTCTGGGAGAACAAGAGAAGAGCAAGAAGCCACTTCATGAAGCTGACAAACTGATGAAGTGGCAGAGCTAATGGAGCATATAATATTAAGAGTTTGCAGTTTCATCCTGCAATCAATGGAAAGTTATTGAAGGATTTTAAACATTATAGTAATATAATATTTGTACTTTTGAATGATAAAAGCACTACATGCATGTTTTAAAACTTGCAAACAATACAGAGTTGCTTCAAATAAAGTCCTCCCCTCACCCTCCCATGTGCACTTAGAAACATCGCCTTAGCAGCGATACGGCAGTTGGATTAAGCAGACAACAGTCATTCAGGTACTTCACTAGTTCAGGCAGAAGACTGTGGAGGACTGAATTCAGATCATGGAAGTGGGGATGGACAGGAGGGGACACAGGAGGATGTGGGGGAGCTGGGAGAGAGAAGTCTGGAAGGAAGCCGAAAGGGAGTAAACCAGATGCTAGGAAAGGAGGCCGGGTGTAGAGTCACGTGCCAACGAGAGGACGCCTTTGGATTCAAAGGGCAGCACAAGTGACTAGGAAGAGAGGATAGTGACAGAACTGCTCATGTTGAACGGGCTACAGAGAGGAAGTGACACAAATGGCCAACCCAAGTCCAGAGCTCCAGGGCCTGGGTAACCCAGGGAACTGTTTATTGCCACCTTCCAATTTAAGGAACATAAGCACACCCCCACAGTCAGAAATACTTAAAAGATTACTCACACATGCAGCGTGTTACCGACTTTTAACTGAAAATTTAGAAACAAGCCACCAGAAAAAAGATAAAATATCATTTGACGTTGAACACTGTACTTTGATAGGGAAAGAAGGAAGGAGTAGAAAGACAAGAAGGAAAAAGAAGGAAGGCCTGGGGAGTCAGGGACTCAGCAGCATGTGCTACACTGGGATTCAGACCTTTAGCCCACTCCTTCAGGCTCAGGCCCTTTGCTGCATGACATGACTGTGTCCTCCACCAGGGACATTCAAATTAAACATCTAATGCACTCATGATACAGCTAGAGGTACCTTGTCACCACCAAGGAGCCGTGATGACCACTGCCTGGTTCTTGTTCTAAGCAGCTATCCTTCACTACCACTATGTGCCAGGAGATACCCGCAGGGGGAAAGTGCTGATCCCAGTTTTCAAGCACTTTCTTCTTTTTCCTACCCGCAGGCAGGTCCCGGGGCTGCTTTCTTTTCTTAAAGTTGCTCACATGTTGGGATTCTTCTTCCCATCCAATGAACTATTATTCTTAATTTACTCCATTCTCCCTATTCAAGACAAGCACGTGGGCCCTTAGCATGTTAAGGGTTCTGCTTTGAATCACTGTAGGGAAATAGACAGAAGACAACACAAAGAATAAATATGGGGAAATTGCAGAGGTTACGGAATTTTAAGGATATAAAGAGACAGTTCAAGGAGATGGAAATACAAATGGCTCTTGAACATGTTAAAAGGTGTTTCTATCGAAGAGAAATTTAAAACCCCACACTGCGATTAACACCCTAATCTCTCACCTATTAGACTGGCAAAGCAAAAGCCTGACCACATTCTATTGTGTGTGCATGTAAGGAAACAGGGACCCACTTCTATTCCTGGTGGGAGTGTAAACTGCTATCACCTCCATGGACAGCAGTTTAGCAATATCTATCAAACTGCAAATGTAAAAACCTTCCATTCCAGAAATCTGACTTCTAGGCATTCACCCTACAGATATACTCACCTGTGCAAAATGACATATAAACAAGGTTATTCACTGCAGCACTGTTTCTCATAGAAAGGGACTGGAAACAACTTAAGTGTCTCTCAATAAGATATTGGTTAAATAATGTGCCTATGAGATACTTACATTAAGCAGCTATAAAAAGAATGAGGTTCAACATAGTACTGGAGGTTTTGGCCAGAGCAATTAGGCAAGAAAAAGGAATAAAAGGAATCCAAATAGGTAACGAAGAAGTGAGACTCTGACTATTTGCAGATGACATGATTTTATATATAGAAAACCCAAAAGAATCTGTTGGAAAACTATTAGAAATAATCAACAACTATAGCAAAGTGGCAGGGTACAAAATCAATCTACAAAAATCAGTTGCATTTCTGTATGCTACTAACGAACTAACACAAAGAGAGCTCAAAAAGATAATACCATTTACAATTGCATCAAAAAGAATAAAATACCCAGGAATAAATCTTACCAAGGAGGTGAAAGACATATACAATGAGACCTACAAGACATTATTGAAAGAAATCCATGATGACACAAAGAAATGGAAAGATATCCCATGCACGTGGATTGGAAGAATAAACATAGTTAAAATGTCTATATTACCTAAAGCAATCTACAGATTCAATGCAATCCCAATCAGAATCCCAATGACATTCTTCACGGAAATAGAAAAGAGAATACTAAAATTCATGTGGGGCAACAAAAGACCCCGAATAGCTAAAGCAATCCTAAGAAAAAAGAACAAAACAGGAGGCATCACAATCCCTGACTTCAAAACATACTACAAAGCAATAGTAATCACAACAACATGGTACTGATACAAAAACAGACACACAGATCAATGGAACAGAATTGAAAGCCCAAAAATAAAACCACACATATACGGACAGCTAATTTTCGACAAAGGAGCTAAGAACATACAATGGAGAAAGGAAAGTCTCTTCAATAAATGGTGTTGGGAAAACTGGACAGCCACTTGCAAAAGAATGAAAGTGGACCATCTGCTATCGCCATTCACAAAAATTAACTCAAAATGGATCAAAGACCTGAAGGTGAGACCTGAAACTATAAAACTCATAGAAGAAAACATAGGCAACACACTATTTGACACTGGTCATAAAGGAATCTTTTCGGATGACATGCCTACCCAGACTAGGGAAACTAAAGAAAAAATAAACAAGTGGGACTTTATCAGATTAAAGAGCTTCTACAAGACAAATGAAACCAGAATCAAGATGAACAGACAACCCACCAGCTGGGAGAGAATATTTGCAAAACATACATCTGACAAGGGGTTGATTTCCCTAATATATAAAGAACTCACACAACTGAACAACAAAACAACAAACAACCTGATCAAAAAATGGGCAGAGGAAATGAACAGACACTTCTCCAAAGAAGATATACAGATGGCCAATAAGCACATGAAAAGATGTTCAACATCATTAATCATCAGGGAAATGCAAATCAAAACAACCCTAAGATATCACCTCACGCTCGTTACAATGGCTATAATCACCAAGACAAAAAACAACAAATGTTGGAGAGGATGTGGAGAAACAGGAACCCTCATACAGAGCTAGTGGGAATGCAAACTGGTGCAGCCTCTATGAAAAACAGTATGGAGATTCCTCACAGAATTAAAAATAGAGATGCCCTATGATCTAGCTATCCCACTACTGGGAATCTATCCAACGAACCTGATATCAACAATCCAAAGAGGTTTATGCACCCCTATGTTCATTGCAGCATTATTCACTATAGCCAAGAAGTGGAAGCAACCTAAGTGTCCCTCGACTGACGACTGGATCAAGAAAATGTGGTATATATATACAATGGAATACTACTCAGCCATAAAAAAGACAAAACTGTCCCATTTGTAACAACATGGATGGGCCTGGAGGCTATTCTGTTAAGCGAAATAAGCCAGAAAGAGAAATAAAAACACTGTATGATCACACTCATATGTGGAATATAAACCAACACATGGACAGAGAAAATAGTATTGTGGTTACCAAGGGCAATGGGAGGTGGGGGACAAGGGGTGAAGGGAGACATATATATATATATATATATATATATATATATATATATGTATATATATATAGTGATGGACAAACAAAAACGTACAACCCAAAATTTCACAATGTTAAAAACTAATAAAACATCAATAAAAAAAAAAAGAATGAGGAACATCTTTATATACTGATATGGAATGAGCTCCAATACATATTGTTAAGTTATAACAGCAAGATTCAAGACAAATTACGATACCATTTGCGCAAAAAGCGGGGATTAAAATATGTGCACACATTTGCTTGAATAAGCATAAATTATCTCTTCAAGGATATTGTTAACAACTGTTGCCGCTGGGAAGAGGGACTGGGTGGTTAGAGGGTAGGGGCGGAAGGGAAAGTTTTTACTATACATCTTTTCTCGATGCCTTTTGAATTTTGAATCAGGTGAATGTATTACAGATTTTAAAAATATTTTTAAAATATTAAAATAACAAAAAATTCTCCCCACTTCAGAATTCTGAACGCTACTACAAAATGGAGAGGTGTGATGGAAACCACTTCCAGGAATAAAAGCCCTATATTTCAACTACAATACTTTCAGATACCCACTAGCCTCAAATGGATAATTTACGTAACTAAAGACCTCAAGCAGGGCTGGGGTCAGGGTGGGGTGAATAAGGTACTCGCCTCATGTGCCAAACTGATGGGGTTCAAAAGACTCCATAATCAAGATAAATTAATATTTCAATGCAATATTTTAAACATAAAAATTAACGCAAAAAATCCACGATGAACAAAATAACAAAATTTTAAAGACAGGATCAACAACAGTGCCATACAGAGCCATAAGGGAGCCGGAGGCAAAAAGAAAAATGTGAGCCTCCAATACACATTTTTATGTATTCTTGAATGGTTAATTTTTTCCAGAACATGAAAGCAGTTGATAAAATGATGAATAATTGAAAACTAAATATATTAAAACTCATAGCATTAAATTTAAATATTTTATTTACATCAAAACCAGAATTTATTAAATTTTACTTTCCTGGCTTTAATGGAAGCAAATTCATCAATAACACTCACATGAAAACCAGAAGCTTGTCGGGCCGGCCCGGTGGCTTAGCGCTTAAGTACGCACGCTCCGCTACCGGAGGCCCGGGTTGGGATCCCAGGCGCGCACCAACGCACCACTTCTCCGGCCATGCTGAGGCTGCGTCCCACATACAGCAACTAGAAAGATGTGCAACTATGATATACAACTATCTACTGTGGCTTTGGGGAAAAAAAAAGGGAGGATTGGCAATAGCTGTTAGCTCAGAGCTGGTCTTCCTCAGCAAAAAGAGCAGGATTAGCACGGATGTTAGCTCAGGGCTGATCTTCCTCACAAATAAAAAAAAAAAAAACAGAAGCTTGTCATAAGACTATGTAGACTTTGGAGGAAGTGCTAGTAATCTGGTGCAACTTCAACGCAAGGTAGATACTGGAGAATCTCTGGAGATGAGAGTCACAAGGTAGACATGGACTATCGAGTGATGCTGTGCTAGGGAGTCTGGATTTTATTTTGAAGGTCATGGGGACGCTCTAAAGAATTTGAAGTTATGTCCTTTAGGAAGACTGCACTCATGCCAGTGCTGAGGACTGAAAAGGACAAAACGCAAGTAGAGATCTGACTGATGTGTAACGCAGAATGTAATTCCAAGGTAGACAAGGCTAGCGTTTGATGACTAAAGAAGAGAAGAGGAAAACATGAGGATGACCAACCACCCAAGATTCACCCTTTTAGAACCTGTTCTGTGTCCGAATTATCTTATGCGATTGTTTCTGAAACGTATGAAAGGAAATAAATTATGATCTCCTTTCTAAGAAACATGCCAAGCAGCTTTTACTTTTCTAGCAGAGCTCACCAAAAGACTTGAGAATCATTAATCCGGTCAATTTCCTCTTACTAAAAATGACCCATTCATAGTATATATATAAGCACATATGTGAGATGTATCCTTCTCCTCACCCTCACTAGAGTCCTTTGCAAGAAACTGGCAAGAAATCTGGTATCCTGCCAAATGTGCCAAGATTAGGATAAAAAATAAAATAAAAGACGCAGCAGAGCTCAGGTAATGGAAGGCTGACAGTTCTGTTTTCTTTTTTAGCCAAGCCAAAAGAATTTAAAGATGAAGAAATAGGGCAGGAAAAAAATCCACCTCCATTCTTCTATGAAAGAAACAAGGATGGCCTTCCAGTAAGAAAATAATGTGTAAGCCAACATTGTCTGACACCTAAGATTATTTTCCTTTTAAAAATAATCTTTGAGGGGCCAGCCCGGTGGCATAGCAGTTAAGTTCATGCCCTCTGCTTCGGCAGCCTGGGATTCCCCCATGTTTGCATCTCAGGCGTGGACCAACGCACTGCTTGTCAAGCCATGCTGTGGCAGTGTCCCATATAAAGTAGAGGAAGGTGGGCATGGATCTTAGCTCAGGGCCAATCTTCCTCAGCAAAAAAACAAGAGGAGGATTGGCATTGGATGTCCGCTCTGGGCTGATCTTCCTCACACATAAAATAATAATAATAATATTCTTTGAGGGCCATTTCCAGTAATATGGTGGCCAAAATCACCTGAAAGTCCTCCCACAGTGCACGTTACTTAGAAATAAGGAATAACATATGACAGCCTTTTAAACGGACAGCTGAGTTCCCGAGGAAGGGAAAGAAATCACTAGGGGTCCAAACACAAAGCGGAAACTGACAACCAGAGCATTTAGCGGGAGGGGAAGTTTTAGCTGCTCTGAGAGTGGGATGCAGGTGGCTTGGTTATGTCACTGAGTGAAGGGCTTAGGTTTTGATGGCCATGTAGAGGCAGGAGACAGAGCCTTGGACCTAAGTAAGGCAGGGGGTTGGAATTGAGACACCCGTACAAAGCTGGAACCTGCAAAGGACTACACCTTCAATAAGGGTGACCTGGACAAAAAGCCATTCACTAGCAAAGGGAGACAACTTGGGATCGGGGAAGGCAGAAAGAAAGGTCTCCCTATGAGGACTGGTAACCTCAAGCCTGCTTTCACATGGGTTTGGGATGCAAAATGTTTATCTCCGGCAAGGTCCAGGAATCTTCCAGGTCAAAACATTAGCATGAAGTGGTTCCTAGCTGTCGGTATCGCTCGAACTACCTGGCAGAAGCAACATAAAACAGCTCTAGAGGGACAAAGCCTCCACAGGACGCCCTCAGGTAAAGCCGCACTGAACACGACTAACAACGAAAAATCACAAAACACACAAAGAGACAACCACCATAGCCACTGTCAGAACACAACAGCAGGATTAAACCCCAAATCTTCAGATAACAGAATCATCTAATACATAGTCTAAAATACCTATGTTTAAAATGATTAAAGGCATAATTGGAAACAGGAGAAAAGAACAAGACACTATTTTTTAAATAAAAAAGACCAAGTAGTTTTGAAAGAGTATTCTAGAAATGAAAAAAAGAGAGTTTTAAAATTAAAAACTCAATGGACAGATTAAATCACAGATTGAGCACAGCTAAAGAGAAAAGTGGTACAATGGAATCTAGATATACAGAATACAGCACAGAGAGATAAGGAAATAAAAATGTGAAAGAGAGGTAGACATAGAGAACTAATGGGGAAAAAAGTAACATTCAAAGAAGTAATGGCTGAGAATGTTCCAGAGTGATGAATTAAAGGTGAGAATTCTCAGATTCAGAAATATGAGTCCTGGGCAGGATAAATACGACGACATTCACACTTAGACCATTTAGGTGAATCATCAGAACATCAAAACACATGATCATAATGATCATACTTCGCATTTTCTATGACCCAGGACTGATCTAAACACTTTACTCAAAAGACAATCATTTTAATATATGGGCCTAATTTCTTCCAGTCTTGTATCTATGCATGTTTATGTACATATACGAAAATTTCAAGGAAAAATCAGAATACAATACAGATAATTTTGTATTCTACTTCTTTTACTCACCTTTTTGCATAAGCATTGTCCCATGTCATTAAGCAGCAGCAGAAGTGCATAAATAACAGCTTACAATTGGGTACTGTGGTTATGAACATGGGATTTGAAGTCAAACATTCTGTGTTTGAAGCCCAGCTCACCACTTAAGATCGTGTGACCTTGGGTAAATGACTTGTCCTCTCTCTGCTCCCATTTTCTCATCTGTAAAAAGCTACGTCCTAGAGTAATTGTGAGTTGCTATTTACTAAGCTATCTGCCAGGCACTGTGCTCAAGACATGAATAATCTCATTTAATTCTCACAAAACCCCTATGGATTATGTCTGTTATTGCCCTTATTTTAGAGATGAGAGAGGTGGGGCTTAGAAAGACTGTAAAGTGATTTGCCCCAAATCACATAGCCAATGGTGGTGTTTCCACTTGAATTCAGATCTGTCTCCAAAATGAATGCTCTTGATGCTACACTCTTCTTCGATACATTTGAATGGCTTCAGAGTGTGTACAGATCATATAGCTGACCACAATAGTCCCCAGATGTTGCACATTTCCTCTTATTTCCTATTACACATAACCCAGCGAAGAACATCTTTGCCCATCAGACATTGTGTGTACTTCAGGTAATCCCTTCAGGGTAATTACACTGAAATGGACTTACTAAGTCAACAAGTATAAACAACTTAAGGCTGTTAATCTATGTTGGCAAACTGCTTTCCAGAATCATTAAAAGCATTTGCAAACATGCTGGCAGTTTATGAGAGTAAGGTTGATTTTTCTTTCCATGTATTAACCACCTATTTATATGCTTTGCCCATGTTTCTTTAGATATGTTCATTTTTCTAATTTGTTTCTATGTTATATAGCTATATATTATGTTGTTATACATATTATATATGTGCATATATGTTATATATAATATATATATTAACATAGTAATCTACTATATATAATATACAATACAATATATGTTATCTATTGTTTTATATATATAGTTATATAGTATAGATATTAGCCAGTTTTATCATGTATATTAATAAACTTTTAATTTTAGAATAGCTTTGGAGTTACAGAAAAGTTGTGAAGACAGTACAGAGAGCATTCATATACCCCACACCCAGTTTCCCCTACTGTTAACACCTTACATTAGGATGGTACATTTGCCAGTATTAATGAACCACTTTTTTTTTTTCTTTTTGCAGGGAAAGGTTCACCCTGAGCTAACATCTGTTGTCAATCTTCCTCTTTATTTTCCTCCCCCGAAGCCTAGTACACACTTGCATATTCTAGTTCTAAGTCATTCTAGTTCTTCTATGTGAGCCACTGCCAAAGCACGGCAACTGACAAATGGGTGGTGTGGTTCCACGACTGGGAGGCGACCCTGGGCTGCTGAAGCTGGGAGCGCCCAACTTGAACCACTAGGCCATGAGGGCTGGCGCATTAATGAATCAATATTGATAGGCTATGGTTAGCTAAAGTCCACGCTTTCTTCAGATTTCCTTATTTTTTTACCTAGTGTCCTTTATCTGTTCCAGGGTCCCATCCGGGATTCCACAGCACATTTAGTCGCCACGTCTCCTTGGGCTCCTTTGGCTGCGGCTGTTTTTGCCTATCGTATATTTTCGCAAGTCTTTTCCTCCAATTTATAATTTCCATTTCTCATTTATGTGTTGTTTTCTAATGTATATAAAACTTAAATTCTATATTTAAATATATCAGTATTTTCCTCAGTGATATCTTCTGCTGTATTTATACTTAGTTCTTCCCTACATCACAATGACTAAAATGTTTACCTATGTAACTTCTTACTGTTTCATGTTTTCACTTTTCATATTTATACCTAATTCACCAACCCATATGAAATTTATTTTGGACTATGGCATAAGGTGGGGGTCTAATTTACTCTTTTCTGAATAGTTGCCATTTCTCTGACACCATCTCTTACAAAATCATTCCTTTTCCCCTTGATTGGTGATTCTCTATTACCCATGAAGGTTTGTTTCTGGGCCACCTATTCTTTTCCGCTGCTGGGACAACCAGTCATCCCAGTTTGCTCAGGACTGTCTCAGTTTTAGCACTGAAAGCCCCGTGTCCTGGGCACCCTCAATCCCGGGTAAACTGGGACAGTTGGTCAGCCACCCATGGCCTGGCCTTGCGCCACTGCCATGCTGTCCTACTTACTGTTGCCCTACAGACATCTTAACACCGAGTAGAGCAAGTACCCCTCACTGCGCTCCCCCAAAATGCGCTGTTTCTTTTCCATGAAATTCAGAATATTTTACCAAATTCCAACATGAAAATCCTATTGGAATTGCAATACAATTACAAATAATCTGAGAACAGACATTTTTGCAATATTGAGCCTGCCCCTTGCAATATGGAACACCTCTTTCAAGTCTTCTTTTATGTTTCTCATTAAAGATTCAAAGTTCTCTTCATACATCCATTTAACTCCTAGGCAATCTAAAATTTTACACTGCCATATTAAATGGGATCTTTCCCCCACTGTATTTGCTAAATAATTTTAAAAATATTTTCATGTATATTCACACAATTTTATCTAAATGCATCAATGTGAATATATACGTGCTTTTTTTATTAACCACAGCCTTTTTTTCCTTGGTCTTTTTTCTTGGCTACCCCAACCCTTCTCCAATCATACCCCCGTCACACCTATTAACAACCTAATATGTTTCTTTTTATTTTCTCCCTAGTTAGATAAGCCTAGATAGATAGATAGATAGAGATAGATAAGTAAACATGTTCTTTTTTTATAATTGATTGTTTTGAAAAATGGGATGATACTATATACATCTTTAACATTTTCAATAGATATTGCCGGATTGCATACCACGGCTATAATACTAAACATTTCTACCATCAATGTGGAAGAATACCTGTATGGGAAAACACACTCTTCCTCCTGTGTTTCTCCTTTCCTCTCACACTACTACCACACAGTACTTCTGACACCAGGTGTGTGGGTTTTCCACACATCCAGCAATTCTCCGACACCAGCTGGGTGTCCTACAATTCAACTCAGTTCTAACCTCACTACCGGAGTTAGAATCAGATATCACAAGCTAAGGGCTCAGTCCCACATGCCCGCCCCCACTTCAGACATCAGTTGACAGTCCCACTTCTGACTGACCAGCTATACATCAGGGTACCCATGCCCTGCTCCTTGGGCTTGACAATTTGCTAGAATGGCTCACAGAACTCAGGGAACACTTTATATGTACTGGTTTATTATAAAGGACATAATAAAGGATATGAACGAACAGCCAGATGAAGAGATATACAAGGTGAGGTCAGGAAGGGTCCTGAGCACAGGAGCTTGTGCCCCGTGGAGCTGGGCTGCACCACCCCCCGATATGTGAATGTGTTCACCAACCCAGAAGCTCTCTCCAAACCCTGTACTACTGGGAATTTTTTTTTTTCCCTGAGGAAGATTCGCCCTGAGCTAACATCTCTTGCCAATCTTCTTCTATTTTATAGGTGGGTCACTGCCACAGCATGGCTGATGAGTGGTGTAGGTCTGCACTGGGATCTGAACCCACAAACCCAGGCTGCTGAAGCGGAGTATGTAGAACTTAACCACTACGCCACGAGGCCAACTCCCTGTTGGGATTTTTACGGAGGCTTCATCACGTAGGCATGATGGATTATTAATTCCACTTCCAGCCCCTTTCCCCTTCCTGGAGGTTGGGGGCAGGGCTGAAAGTTCCAAACTTCTAATCACGGCTTGGTATTTCTGGAGATGAGCTCCTACCCTGAAGTTATTCAGGAGCCCATTAAGAGTCACCTTGTTAGAACAAATGATACTCCTATCATCCAGCAATTTACAAGGGATTTAGGAGCTCTGTGTCAGGAACCAGGGTCAAAGGCCAAATACTAGAACAAAGATGCTACTGGTACTTTTATCGTTTATGAAACTACAAGGGTTTTAGGAGCTCTGTGCCACGAACTGGCAGCAGAGACCAAAATATATATTTTCTATCATTTTTCATTACTTTTTTCACACACACCCACCAGCAATAAACTTTTGCCAGTCTTTAACTACCCAAATGTCCATCATAGGAGATTCCCTGGATAAAATATGGTACATTGGAACAATGGAATACCATGCAGCTGTCAAAAGAACTGAGAAAGGTTTCTATATATTGCTGTGGAGTGATCGCCAGTATACACCACTACGTGAAAAGACAAGGTACAGAACGGTATTATAGTATGTCCTTTTTTAAAGAAAAGGGGAAATAAGGCCAGATATAACCTTTTGTTTAGGTATTCAAAAATAAACAATGGAAGTAGAAAATAAGAGCTAATAAAAATGGCTACCTCTAAGAAGAAGGAACAGGCTGCTGGGGGTCAGGATGGAAAGCTAGACTTCTCCGAAGGTGTCTTTTATCATTTTCACTTGGGAATCACGTACCTTTTTTTCATAATTATAAAAATTACACCCAAAAGTCCCTAAAACTTGAAAACAAAATAAATGCAACAAATGACTCAAATATATAGCAGTTTTTGGCAGAGCGACACAGAGAACTATTCTTTAAAGCACAGTAATTTCACTAAACGGGCAGGATATACCCCAAAGACAAGAAGAAACACAAAGAAATTTTAAATTACATTCAATAATCATATTTGTTAGTAATAATACTGGAATTGTTATTTTAAAACTATAAGATATTCATGGTAGAATAAAGTAAATAATTATGTTAACGTTATTAGCAACTGAGATTTCAGCAAAAGTCAAAAGAGATACAAACACAAAACTAAAGTTGAGTACAAATTCTATAATCTTAATGTTGAATTGGAAATATCAGAATAAACTGATTTCTTCTTCTCTATCCAAAAATATACTTTTAATGTTTATATAGTTGAGTAAGTCTCTCTCTTCCTTTATAGAGCTTCTGGGTATGCAGTCTTTATTAGAAAGATTTCCTCTACCCCTGCACTGTACCCACCGTCCACCAGACTTTCCATGTTTACCCTTTTATTTTTATTTTAGTGTTAAGCCAGCTGGAATTTAGTTTTCAAAATTGTGTAAGAATCCATTTTTATTTTCTTCCAAATGGATAGTCCATTGTGCCAGGATCAATGATTAAATAGTGTACCCTCTTCCCACTGAACTGAACTACTGCCTTGGTCATACATGAACTTTTCACACATCCTAGGATCTCAGTCTGGATTTGCTACTCCGTTACACTGATCTAGCTGTCTAAACTTAGATTACTATTATGTCAATTTGATCATACTGGCTCAATAGCATTTCCTCATACCTAGGCAAGGCAATGTATTCATCAGTGTTCTTATTTTTCAGACTTTTCTTGGCTACTCATTTTATCCAATTCCCCCTAAAAAATCTCACTGGGATTCTAACGGGAATTGCATTACATTTATATATTAATTCTGGGAGAACTGATATTTTTATGATATTAAGTCTCCCCATTCTAGAACACTGCAGGTTCCTTTTCTTGAGCTCATGAAGTTGTTACTTACAAAATATTTATAATGAGGTTTTATAGTTTTCTTCATATAGGTCTTGTGTCTTTCTGGTTAGATTTATTCAAAGTATTCTATAAATTATTTTTAAAAAAATGTTGTTGTTCCAGCTTTACTGAGGTATACTTGACAAAAAATATTGTGTGTATATATATACACACAATATACACGTGTACAATGTGATGTTTTGATATACATACACATTGTGAAGTTATTACCACAATGAAGCTAATTAACATATCCATCACCTCACATAGTTATGATTTTTTTGTGGTGAGAACACTTAAGATTAACTCTCTTAGCAAATTTCAAGTACACAATTCAGTATTACAAACTGTGTCACCATGCTGGGCATTAGATCTCCAGAACGAGTTCATCCTACATCAATGAACCTTTGTACCCTTTGACCAACATCTCTGCATTTCCCTCCCACCCCCCCTAGACCCAGGGAACCACCATTCTACTCTGCTTTAATGAGTTTGACTTTTTCTGATTCCACAAACAAACGAAATCATGCAGTATGTATATTTCCTTGTCTGGTTTATGAGTTCTCTTTTCTGCTATTGCAAATATAAAGTTTATCTCATTTCCCTTTCTAGGTGTATACAGCTATAATAAATAAAATTATTTATTGTTGTGTATTTATCTTGAATCCAAATTCTCTTATTAATTATAGTTGTTACTAAAGTCTCTTGGGTCTTCTACATAGATAAACATACATTAGCAAAAAGAGATAGATCATTTAATCTCATCTTTCATACTGTATATACAGACTTTCTTCTCTTACTTCATTTCCTAGAACAGCATTGCCCCACAGAATTTTCTGTGATGATGGAAATGTGCTAATTTCCACCACAGTAGCTAAGGCTACTGTGCTAATACAGTAGCCACTAGACACACACGGCTATTGAGCACTTTAAATGTGCCTAGTGAATACAGTAATTACACTTTTCAAAAAAAGGTAAGAAGATAAGATGGAAGGAGGGGAAACCAGATGAAAGGTACATAAACCTAGAGTTCCTTCTCTAGACCTAGGCTAGGACAGTCTTGTAAAAATGGTTAGAATGACCAAGTTCATTACAATTTCCACACGCCACAGACATTTTTTTCTAGTGTTTCAATAGGAATAAAAATTGCCAATTAGTTTAATTCTACTGGGTAACTCCTAGGAACAAAGTAAGAAGCAGCAAAGGGCATGTAGGACCTATAAATGAAACTAAAGAAAAATTATGGCAGAAGTAACAATTTAAGCAATGGTAGCTGGTGGACTTTATATATGGGCAAATATTTATTGAAATATATAGTATCTTCCAAATACTCTAAAAACTAAAATTTCTCCTAAAGAAAGAGGTAAGGGAAATAAAAGATCACCCTCGGTAGAAGTAAAATACAATCAGCCAGAACTAATTTGGGAGTATCAGAACTAAAAATAAGAGTGAGAAAGACAGAATAAAAATTATGACGATACTAACAGGAGTCCCAGGTAAGGCATCTTTATTCTGCATACCTAGCTCACACACTCAGTGCACCCAGGGGTTGCGAAGACAAAGGCACAGGCTCCAAAACTGGCAGCTTCTCCACTTCCTGCTGCAAAGAGATGCAAACTCCATGGTTAAGTGAGGGATGTGACTATAGACAAAACTTGGTGTGTCTGTACTACTCTTCACATAGAGTACACTTCTGAAAGCTAAGTCCAGCCCATGTGACGAAACAGAGCTCTTCCATATACACTTGTGCTATATAAACTCTGAACCTCTACCTAACTCCAGTTTTAGTGCTACCTGTTTTCCTGAAGGAATAAATCTCACAGCAGCCATAAAACAGGATAGTTCTTACTGATGCCCTGGTAGTTTTTACCACTATTCCAGTGAGCCAAGAGTGAGGTTGTTTTTTCAGATTGATAGTTTCTAATATGTTATGATCCACTAATCAAAGCAGAAAAGCCCAAAGGTACAGGCCCTATAAAAACATTTCATAGGGAAACCCAAAGACAAAAGAAGAGACAAAAAATAAGGACATTAGAGAAATTTGAAGCCCCTGGCATCTACAGCTACAGCTACAGTAGAGGTTAGACACAGTCAAAATGCTAGGTGGCCAGGTTAACACGATACCTCAAGCTAAAGGCATATTTACGTCAGCTTCTACTATCTGATACATCATGTCCACCTTTAAAAAAAGTTACAAGGCATGCACAAAGGCAAGAAAGAACACAGTCTGAAGAGACAGAGCAAGCATGAGAACCCTGCTCAGATATGGCAGAGATTTTGGAATTATCAGTCTTAGAGTTTAAAGTTACTGTGATTAATATGCTAAGGAGTATAACGGAAAAAATGGACAACGTGCAAGAACCGATGAGCAATGTAAGAAGAGAGGTAACAGTAAGAAAGAATCGAAAGTAAACCCCACAAATCAGAAACACTGTAAGGAGGGCCGGCCCAGTGGCTTAGCGGTTAAGTGCGCACGCTCTGCTCCTGGCGGCCCGGGTTCTGATCCTGGGCGCGCACCGACACACTGCTTCTCCGGCCATGCTGAGGCCGCGTCCCATCTACAGCAACAAGAAGGATGTGCAACTATGACACACAACTATCTACTGGGGCTTTGCGGGGCGGGGAAGAAACTGTAAGAGAAATGAAGAATGCTTTTGATGGACAAGGCTGAGGAAAGAAGCAGTGAATTTGAAGATACAACAGTAGAAACTTCCCAAACTGAAATGCAGAAACAAAGAATGGGTTGGGGGGAGAACAGAGTATCAGAGAATTGTTGGCAATTACAAAACTGATACATATGCATAATGGAAATAACAGATGGAAAAGAAAGAGAGAAAGGAGAAGAAAAGATATGTGAAGTAATAATAGCTGACATTTTTCCAAATTAAGGATAGATGCCAAATCACAGATCCAGGAAGCTCAGAGAACACCAAATACAATCAATACAAAAAAATCTGCATTTAGGCATATCGTACTCAAACTGCAGAAAACCAAAGACAAAGAAAATCTTGAAAGAACCCAGAGGAAAAGAAGCCTTACCTTCAGCATAAGAAGGAAAATTACAGTGCCCTTCTCATTAGAAGACATGCAAGAAAAGAGGAGAATTCCATCTCCAGTGCAACTATCCTTCAAAGGTAAAGAACAAATGAAGACTTTTTCATACATAACCTGAGAGAATTCATTGCCAGTAGACATTCTCTATGTGAAATACTAGAAGTTCTTCAGAGAGAAGAAAAATGATATAGGTCAGAAACCCGAAGTGAGATAAAGAAGAGCATCACAAAGCAATAATTGAAGGTAAATAAAATATTTTCTTTTTCTTATTCTTAATTGACCTAACAGATAAATATTTGTTCAAATTTACAACAATAATGATGAGATCACAGCATATGTATAAGTGAAATGAATGACAGCAATTTTATAAGGAAGGCAGGGGAGGAATTGGGAATACTCTCTTATATAGGACTTGCACTATCTGTGAAGCAGTGTAGTGTTATTTGAAAGTGGACTTAGATTAGTTGTGACGGTATAGTGCAAACTCGAGGAGAGCCACTAAAAAGTTTTAGAAAGAACTATAAATGATATTCTAAGAAAGGAGACAAAGTGAAATAAAATTAAACACTCAGTTTAAATCAGAGAAGGAGAAAAGAAGAGGAACCAAAAAAGCAAATAGAAAGCAGTTACAACCATGATAGATATTAATTCAACTGTAGCAATAATCAGTTTAAACATGAATCCTCTAAGTACACCAATTAAAAGATGGAGACTATCAGAGTACGGAAAAGAAAACTATATGTGGTCTATAAGAAAGCCACGTGCAATATAAAGACACAAATTAAAAGTAAAGGGATAGAGAAAGATATATCCTGCTAACACAAATTGAAAGAAACCTGGAATAGCTATATTATTTCAGACAAAGCAGACATTAGGACAAGAAAAATCATCAGGGATAAAGAGGGGTATTACATACTACCAAAGGTGTCAATTATCCAGGACATAATAATCCTTAATATCTATGTACCTACCAACAGAGCACCAAAATACATGAGATAAAAACTGATAGAACTGCAAGGAGGAATAGCCAAATCCACTATCATAGCTGGAGACTTCAGCATCACTCTATTAGTAATGAACAGATCTAGCAGGCAGAAAACCAGTAAGGGCATCGTTGAACTCAGCACCATCAATCAACTGATATAACTTATATCTATAGACTACTCTGATGGTCAATATTCTGCGTCAACTTGACTGGGCTACGAGGATGCCCAGATTCCTGGAAAAACATCATTTCTGGGTGTGTCTGTGAGGGTGTTTCCAGAAGAGATCAGCATTGGAATTGCTGAACTGAGTAAAGCAGATGCCCTCCCCTAAGTGGGTGGGCATTGAAGGACTGAATGGAACAAAAAGATGAAGGAAGGGCAAATTTGCTCTCTGTTTGAGTTGGAACATCTGTCTTCTGTTCTGGCACATCAATGTTCCTGGTCCTTGGGCCTTCAGATACAGACGGGAACTTACACCATCGCCCCTATCCCCTGACCCCACCACCCCCTGCCAAGTCTCAGGCCTTTGGACAGTGACTGAATTACTCCACCAGCTTTCCTCATTCTCCAGCTTGCAATCCATAATTCTGGGGGGCCATATCTATAATAGTATCCTCTTATATATGTATATGTATACATCCTATTGGTTCTGTTTCTCTGAAGAAGCTCGACTAACAACTACTTCATCCAACAACAGCAGAACACACATTCTTCTCAAGCTCACATGGAACATTCACCAAGATAGATCACATGCTGAGCCATAAAACATATCTTAACAAATTTAACAAAATAGAGACCGTACAAAATATGCTCTTAGAACACAATGGAATTAAACTAGAAATCAGTAACAGCAAGACAACTGGAAAATCCTCAAATACTTGTAGATTAAAGACACGTCTAAATATCAAGTGGGAAGAGGAGGAAGCATCAAGAGAAATAAAGAAAATATTTGAAGTAAATGGAAATGAAAAATACAACTCGTCAAAACTTGTGGGATGCAGGAAAGGCAAGGTTTAGAGGGAAATTTACAGCACTGAATGCATATACCAGAAAAGAAGAAATATCTAAAATTAAAATTCTAAGTTTTCACCTTAGGAAAGTAGAAAAAGAAGAGTGATTAAGTTGAAGGCAAGCAGAAGAAAAGAAAAAAAAAGCAGTGCAGAAACCAATGAAATTGAAAATAGGAAAACAATAAAGAAAATCAACAAAACCAAACGTTGCTTTTTTGGAAAAGTTCAATAACACTGATAAATCCTAGCCAGTTAACTAAGAAAAAATAAAGAGACAAGACACAAATTACCAATACCATATGTAAAAAAGAGTCGTCACTACTAATCCCATCAGCATTAAAATGTTAATAAAGGGATACTATGAAGAACTCTATTCCCACAAATCGGATAACTTAGGTGAAATGGACAAATTCATTAAAAGACACAGACTATCAAAATTCACACAAGAAGAAACAGATAATATGAATAGGCTTATATCTATTAAAGAAATTGAATCAATAATTAATAACCTTCCAAAACAGAAAGTACCATGACTAGGTGTGTTTATTGGTGAATTCTACCAAACATTTAAGGAAGAGAGTTTACCTATTCTCTACAGTCTCTTCTACAAGGTAGAAGCAGGGGGAATACTTCCTAATTAATGCTATGAGGCCATCATTACCCTAAGACCAAAGCCAGACAAAGACATTACAAGAAAGGAAGACTACAGACAAATATCTCTCATGAACATAGATGCAAAAATCCTCAACAAGCATTAGCAAATTGAATCCAACAATGTAAAAAAAGAATTATATACCATGACCAAGTGGGTTTATCACAGGTATGCAAGGCTGATTCAGTACTCTAAAATCAATTAATGTAATCCATCGCACCAACAGACTAAAGAAGAAACATCACATGATCATATCAATAGATGCAGAAAACATATTTGACAAAATCTAACACCCATTCATGATAACAACTTTCAAAAACTAGGAATAAAGGGGAACATCCTCAACTTGATAAAGAACATCTATTTAAAAAACCCTACAGCTAACATCATACTTAATGGTGAGAAACTCAAAGTTTTCCTCCTGAGAGCAGGAACTAGGATGCAAGGATGCCCCTCTCACCACTCATATCAAACACTGTACTGGAAGTCCTAGTTGATGCAAGAAGAGGAAAAAAAGGGAAAAAATTATAAGATTGAAAGAGGAAGAAAAACTGTCTTGGTTTGCAGATGATGTGACTTTCTATGCAGAAAATCCCAGAGAATCCACAAACAACCTCATGGAATTAATAAGCAATTACAGCAAAGTTGCAGGATACAAGGTTAACATACAAATATCAATTGTTTTCCTATATACCAGAAATAAACAATTGGAATTTGAAATTAAAGACACAATAACATTCAAACTTGCACCAAAAAAAGAGAGAAATATTTAAATAATATTTATTTACTGTAAAATATTAAATATATTAATAACTATAACAAAATATATAAACGATTTTGATGAAAAAAACGATAAAACTCTGATGAAAGAAATAAAAGGTCTAAATAAATGGATGGAAATACTCCATGTTCATGGACTGTAAGACTTAATATTGTTAAGATGTCAATTCTTCCCAACTTGATCTATAGGTTCAACACAATACCAACCACAATCACAGTAAGTCATTTTGCGCATGTCCACAAACTGATTCTAAAGTTTGTATGGAGAGGAAAAAGACCCAGAACAGTCACCATAATATTCATGGAAAAGAACAAAGATGGAGAACCCACAGTATCCTAGTTAGACTTACTAAAAAGCTACAATAATCAATACAGCTTGGTATTGACAAAAGAATAAATACATAGATCAATGGAAAACAACAGAGAGTCCAGAAATAGACCCACACAAATAAGGAAACTAATTTTTGACAAAGGAGCAAAGGCAATACAATAGAGAAAGAATAGTCCATTCAACAAACGGTGCTGGAACAACTGGATGACTATACAACAACAACAACAAAAAGGAATCTAGACACAGACCTTACATCTTTCACAAAAACTGACTCAAAATCAACCACAGACCTAATATAAAGTGCAGAAGTACAAAACACCTTAGAAAAACATAGGGTAAAATCTCTATGACCCTGGATTTGGCAATGAGATTTTAGATACAACACCAAAAGTCAATCCATGTAGGAAACAATTGGTAAGTTGGACTTAATTAAACTTTAAAATTTCTGTTCTGCTAAAGACACTCTTAAGAGAATAAAAAGACAGGCCAGGAAGAAAGACTCAGAGAAAATTTTTACAAAAAAAAAAAAGGCTGTACCCGTCATCCTCCCCAGCTCCTCCTTGGGCCCAGCAGGCAACACATCTTCTTTGGTCCCTAGTTTTGGAAAAATCCATGTTGCTGACCCCTGTTTAATTTTTTCCTACCATTTCTATTTCATACATTATCATACATTTAACAGGTAAAATGGACTGTGATGTTATTATAGGTAGTGAATTAATGCAAGAAAGGACTTATACCCAAAAAACACAAAGAACTCATAACACTCAACAAGAAAATCAACAACCCAATTAAAAAATAGGCCAAACATCTTTGAAAAGATGAAACCACTGACAAACATTAAGCTAGATGGACTAAGAAAAGAAGAATCAAATGACTAAAAACAGAAATAAAAGTGGAGACATTACTACCAATTCTACAGAACCAAAAAAGATTATAAAAGAGTACTATGAACAATCGTACACCCAAAAATTGGATAACCTAGATGAAATGGACAAGTTCCTAGAAACACAAATCTACCAAGACTAAATCACAAAGGAATAGAAAATCTGAATAAACCTATAACTAGTAAGGAGACTGAATCAGTAATCAAAAATCTCCTGGCAAAGAAAAGGCCAGGACCTGATGGCTTCACTGGTGAATTCTACCAAACATACCTAATATCAGTTATTCTCCAACCTTTCCAAAAACATGAAGAGGAGGAAACACTTCCTAACTCATTCTATGAGGCCAACATAACCCTGAGACCAAAGCCAGAAAAAAAACACCGCAAGAAAAGAAAACTACAGGCCAATATTCCTTATGAACATTGATGCAAAAATCCTCAACAAAATACTAGCAAACTTAATTCAGCAGAGTATTAAAAGGATTACACACCTTGACCAAGTGGGTTTCATTCCTGTAATGCAAGGATTGTTCAACATACAAAAATCAATCAATGTGATATGCCACTTCAACAAAAGGAAGCAAAAAAAACCGCTTGACAAAATTATACATCCTCTCGTGATAACACACTCGATTAAGGAGGAATAGGAGTAAACTACCTCACCATGAAAAAAAGTCACATGAAACACCCACAACAAATATAATACTTGATACTGGAAGACTGAAAGCCCTTCCTCTAAGACCACAAACTAGGAAAGATGCCCGCTTTCACCACTTCTGTTCCACACAGTACTGGAAGTTCCAGCCAGAGCCATTAGGCAAGCAAAGGAAAGAAAAGGCTTCCAAACTGGAGAGGAAGAAGCAAAATTATCTCTGTTTGCAGATGATATGATTTCATATGTAGAAAATCCTAAACACTCCACAAAAAAGGTTAGAGCTAATACATGAATTCAGCAAAGTAGCAAGATACAAAGTCAACACTCAAAATAAGTTGCATTTCTATACACAACACAATCTCTATGAACTATCTGAAAAGGAAATTACAAAAACAACTCTTTACGATAGCATAAAAAAATACTTATGAATTAACTTAACCAAGAAGGTGAAAGATTTGCACAATAAAAGCCCCAAAATATTTCAGAAAGAAATTAAAGATTTACACAAATGGAAATACATTGTGTGCTCGTGGATTGGAAAGATTGTTAAAGTGGCAATATTACCCAGAGCAATCTGCAGATTCAATTTAAGCCCTATCAAAATCCCAATGATTTTTCTGCAGAAATAGAAAAACCCATCCTAAAATTCATATGGAACCACAAGGGACCTGGAATAGCCAAAACAATCCTGAAAACGAACAAAACTGAAAGACTCGCACTTCCTCATTTCAAAACTTACTGCAAAGCTACAGTAATCAAAACCGTGTGGTCTTGGCATAAAGACAGATATATACACCAATAGAGAGCCCAGAAATAAACCCCCACATACATGGTCAAATGATTTTTGACAAGGGTACCAAGACCATTCAATGGAGAAAGGACAGTCTTTTCAACAAATGGTGCTGGGAAGACTGGATATAAATCTGCAAAAGAGTGAAGTTGGACCCTCAGCCAACACCATATACAAAAATTAACTCAAAATGGATCAATGACCTAAATGTAAGGCCTAAAACAATAAAACGCTTAGAAGCAAACACTGGACAAAACTGTTACGACACTGGACTTGGCAATGATTTCTTGGATATGACAATAAAAGCACAGGTAGCAAAAGAAAAAACACAAAAATGGGACTTTATGAACATTTTTAAAATTTGTACATCGAAAGGCACTATCCACAGAGTAAAAAGGCATCCCAAAGAATGGCGAAAAGTATTTGAAAATCAAATTTTTGATAAGAGATTGATATCCAGAATATAAAGAGAACTCCTAAACCTAAACAACAACAACAAAAAAGCCGATTCAAAAATCAGCAAAGGACTTGAATAGACGTTTCTCCAAAATAGATGTACACATGGCCAATAAGCACATGAAAACATGCTCAATATCACTAATCATTAGGGAAATGCAAATCAAAATTACAATAAGATAACACCTCCCAGCCATTAAGATAGCCGTTATGCAAACAAAAAAGAAAACAACAAGTGCTGGGAGGAGGCAGAGAAATCGGAACCCTTGTACATCATTAATGTAAAATGTAAAATGGTGCAGGCACTATGGAAAACAGAATGAAAGTTCCTCAAAAAATTAAACATTGAATGACCATATGACCCAGCAATTCCACTTCTGAGTACATATCCAAAAGAAAAGCAGGGTCTCAAAGAGATATCTGGACACCCATGTTCAAAGCAGCATTATTTACCACAGCTAAAACATGGAAGCAACCCAAGTGTCCATCAACGGATGAAGGGATAAACAAAATGTGGTATATATATATACAAAGGAATACTATTCAGCCTTAAAAAGGAATCAAATTCTGCAATATGCTACAACATGGATCAAACTCGAGGACATTGTGCTAAGTGAAATAAGCAAGTCACAAAAAGACAAATACTGTATGATTCCACTTATATGAGGTTCTTAGAGGAGTCAGAATCATAAAGTAAGAAAGCAGAATGGTGGCTGCCAAGGTCTGGGAGCAGGGGTGAAGGGAGAGTTATTGTTTAATAGGTAGAGAGTTTCAGATCTACAAGGGTGATGGGGATGGATGGTGGTGATGGCTGCACAACAATGTGAATGTATTGAATACCACTGAAGTTTATACTTAAAAACTGATTACAAGGTACATTTTTTGCTATGTGTATTTTAAGTCAATATTAAAAAAAAAGAAAAGAAATGAGTTATCAAGCCACAAAAAGACATAGAGGAAGCTTAAATAGATATTGCTACGTGAAAGAAGCCAACCTGAAAAGGCTACATACTCTATTCTATAGTATCCACATATTCCAAATATATGCCATTCTAGACAAGGCAAAACTATAGAAACAATATAACGATGAGTGGTTGCCTGGGGTTGGGAAGGAAGAAAAGAACAGACAGAGCACAGGGATTTTTAGGGCCATCCAACTATTCCGTAGGATACTGTAATGGTGAATCCAGGAGATCATGCATTTGTCAAAATCCAAGTACAGACAGTGAACCGTACTGTAAACTATGGACTTCGATAATAGCAACGTATCGATGTTGGTTCACCGCTTGTGATGCATGAACCATGCTAACACAAGTGGTAATGCAAGATGTTAATAACAGGGGCGACTGTGTGGGGAGGAGGAAGAAATTCTCTGTACTATCTGCTGCATTTTTCTGTCAATGTAAACCTTTCCTTAAAAATCACTCTATTAATTAACAAATAATCAATGGAAGGTAGGGATTGGGTAGAAATATAGAAGAAACAAGAATCTCAGAATACTGATAAATGTTGAAGCGGGAGGATAGGGACATGCGCTTATTATACTTTTCTACTCAATTGAGTATGTTCAAGATTTTCCACAATAAAACGTTTTTAAAACTCCAGATTAACTCAAGAATCGTATGTACAATGAAGAAACGAGAAGAAAACAGATGCTTGAAGCAAGTATTCGCTGAGTCCACTGAGAGAATATGGATTCACACTGGATAGAGTGAACGTCCTGGTTACATCAGGAAGGTTCAGAGCTCGGGAAGCAAGGTGGGGGGCGGCGTGGTGGGGAAGCGACAAGGAGATACTGAACCCGGAAAAATGTTCATCCTCACTGGTCCACAGGAATGCCAACAATGGACCCTGCTAGAAATGGCCCGTGTTTAAAACAACATGACACCTGGAGTCACAGCGGGCTCAGGGAGAGAACACCGTGTCCTGTGAGAATGCCCATCAGCACCGGCTTTCCGGAGGGCAAACCTCCCAAACCCTAGAACCCGCAGGCGCACTGGCCCCGCAGCTCTGTGGTAGGGAATCTGTCCAAAAGTAAAGCGATTGATTAAAGGTAACGGACTGAAGAAATATGTGTATAGCCTGTTCAACATAAAATCCCTAAAAATGTCCAGAAGATTCCTTGACTGATGAATGAATTCATAACAGCACTGGGAACCATCAAGAGAGCAGACACCTTGAGGAAGACATCAAAGAGAGCCAACAGGTGGAGACCACAGAGCCCAGTGGGGGCTCTGGGTGAGCCTTGTAGACCAAGCCAGGGTGTCCTCTCTCCCTCCTACTGCTCCCACTGCTGCTCTCCTAACACCTGCTGCATCGCCCCTCCACTCCCAGCCAGTGAGCAGCCTCACACTCCGGGGAACACAGGAGCAGAGGCACAGGTAGGCCTTTCCACCAGCTCAGCATCTGTCCCTTTGCTCTCTGCCCGCTCCCTAGGGGGGAAAACCCAGCCCTGCACCTCCCCAGGGCTCAGCACCCTCCTCCCTGGCCCTCACAGCTCCTCCTCTCCATCCTGGCCCACCCACAGCTCAGACACCTGCTCCCTTGTCTCCACCATTCACATGAAACTCTCCCTTGAAGCCATGTTCCCTTTTGGCTACTGTCCAATTTTCCAACTCCCTTTCAGGGCTAAATCTCCTAAACAAAGTGCCTTATCTCCAGCACCACCCCCTAAAGCCCCCGTTCACCCACTCTAGACCCAGCACCACTGCCACCACTCCAAGGGGACTGCAGTCACCAGTGACTCCATGTGGCCAAGTCCAGCCATCTTTTCTCCATTCTGATCAGAGATGTATCCAGCTCAGCTGAGGACCTCCTTTCTGCAATACCCTTTTCCCCTCCTGGCTCCCATGACCCCATGCTCTGTCTTTTCAGTCTCCTTTCCTGGACCCTCTTCAGCTGCACCTCTACGAACACTGCCTGCCCCTAGGCTAGGCCCCAGCACTTCTCCAGACACACAGTTTCTCCAGGAAACCTCATTCAGTTCCATGGCTGTAAACACCACTCAGCATCCCGCACTCTGTAGACACACAGAGGCAACTTGAAGAGCTTGGGAGCTGGCTCTCTGGCATCAGCACCTAAGGAGTATCTCAAACTCGATTCCTCTCAAAATTTTACTGTCATTCGAGTTCCAAAAAGGTCATTAAGTATTTATGAAAAAGAGGAAACACTGGATACAATAAATAGAGGGTATTATGCAAAGTGAAATAAGTCAGAGGGAGAAGGTCAAATACCGTATGATTTCCTTCATTAAGTAGTAGATAATAACAACAATAAACAAACACATAGAGACAGAGATTGGATTGGTGGTTACCAGAGGGGAAGCGGGGAGGGAGGAGGGTGAAAGGGATAATTCAGTACATGTGTGTGGTGATGGGTTGTAATTAGTATTTGGGTGGTGAACATGATGTAATCTATGCAGATTTAGAATTATAATGATGTACACCTGAAATTTTTACAATGTTATAAACCAATGTTAACTGCAATAAACAAAAAATTTAAAAAAAAATAGTGGTGAATAAAGTAACCAATAGAATGCATATTTACATCTAATTGTGGCTGATTGAGGGGGAAAAGAAGAATATAGAACTAAGATCACAGACAGTCTCCACCTGGGGAGTGAGGGTGAGGGGCTGGCAGTGTACAACACAGGAACTGATCAACACTAAGCATTTACAGAAAGACAGGCTTAAATGGTTATTTTTAAAAGCTGAAAGACATCCACTAGGAGAACAGAAAAAGAAACAATGAGAAAGCCTAACAAATTAAAAATAAAATAAACTGGAAGGCCAAAATACCAACGTATCAACAATCATAATTGCAAACGGATTAAATTACTCTATAAAAAGACAGAAGCTCTCAGATCGAGTTCAAATATAGCTATAAGATAAAGGGATTTTGTTGAAAATAAGGAGATAAAGAAAAGAGTGTCAATGGGACAAAAAGGGGTTTTCTGTGTTGATAATAGTCAGGAACACTTATGCATCCAACAACATGGTCTTGAAACATAAAGCAAAACTAGACACACAAACAGGAAGACACAGGCACCTCCAGAATCACAGGGAGACCTACCTTTCCTCTCTTAGAAATCAACAGAGGGAGTGATACAGTGAGTTAGGAGACAGATCTGCTCACTCACACAAATAAGCCAGATCCAGCCTCAGCCTGAGGGAGAGCAGTGTAAGGAACTGCTGGAGAGGATACATTCTTCTCAACCACAATGAAACAGTCACCAGAATGGATGGTGTATTAAGCCACAACGAAATATCAAAAGATTCTAAAAAGCAGATATCTTTAAGTGACCATGTTATAGGAGCTTAAAGCAATAAAATTAAAGAACAATTACAAAACAATTAGCTCCCCTCCCCCAATCTATCAAACTTGAAAATTTCTCCACACTCTTCTAAATAACTCAGGTGAAAGAGGGAGTCGACTGAAATTACAAACTATTTAGAAATGAACAGAAATGAGGGCAGCACACGGCACATCCATGGTGTGAGGCGAAAGGGACAGGAGAAGGGACACAGCCTTGACTGCAGGGATCAGGAAATAGAAACTGCACACGAAGAAGCTAAGCACTTCCCTCCAGGAGAAAAAAGCAGAAAGAAGTGAGGATTCATGAGGTAGAAACAACAGTGAAGACCTGATCAATGGAGTAAAGGGCTGGCTGTCGGGAAGGACCTGTAATAGTGACAAACGTTGGGAAGTCTGACCAATAGGAACAGAGGAAGGTACCCAGAAGTAACGTCAGGTATGAGAAACCGCAAAAAAGCTGTAACACGATGGGGGAATATAGTGGACAATTGACCAGGACATCAGTGGTCCTCACCTGGAGCTGTTCTTCCCTCAGGGTGCATTTGGAAACACACAGGATGGGTTTTGGTTTTTGTTTCTATTTTGGGCTGTGCTAATGGTTGACCTGGAGGCCCAGAAGGTCCTGAGCAGCCTGTCACACAAGAGCCTTTTCCACCTGAAGTGTTACTTACATCCTACAAGACAAACATTGACCCAGATCCAATGAACAACGTGGTAGGGAAATGTTTTCCATGTATAGATAACAGGCAAAAGATACTATCCTCAATATGTAAAGAAGATCTAGAAACCAATTTTTGCAAGCACTAAACAGTAAAATATGAAGAAAAGCAGAAACATAGCCATAAAAAAATATGTAAGCGCATAGAAAATGATCTAAGAGATAACACGCCAAATTTTACTAGCAACAAGGAATAAAAGTTGGAATAAAAGTGGGGGGATTTTCCCCACTTCTGTAATGGGGAAACATATTTCTGCAGCGTTTTAATTTTTACAAAAGAGAATGTATTCTACTTGAACACATTTAAAATTTGAAAGAAATTATTATTAATGTTCAAAAAGACTTAACTTTGAGGATGTTCATTAAAACACGAATGGAAAGAACCTCCTCATGACTTTAAGACTCTCCTGAAACTTTTCTAATAGTTTACTGTGTCTATTTTATTTGACATTTAGATCCTAACTCATTTGGAGTTTATGTTGTGTGCGGTATGCGATAGAGCTGACTTTCCCCCGATCAAGTGGAAAACCAACTGTCCAGGCACCACTCACTGGGTAGTTCTGGCTTTCCCAGCTGACCTGAAATGCCTCCTTTCCCACCAGCTAGACCGCGACAGCTACAGATGCCTCTCGAGTGCCCTGGAACGAGGGAGGTAAGCTCTCCAGCCTGGGCTCCCTGTCTACAAGGCACGGCTACTATCAGAGCCTTCTCCCAAGAGAGCAGGGAGGATGTGACACACAGAAGTGCTCAGGGGCCCTCAGCCACATAGCAAGAAACCCCTCATAGTGACCGGGCGGGGCGAGCCGCCAGGCTCTGGTACTGACCCTGGCAGGGGGACAGCAGGCTGCTCAGGGAGGGGAAGCTCACTGTCTTCAGCTCGTCCAGCTTCTCCTGTAGCTTGGACGCCTGCTGTCTGAGCACTGACCCTCTGCCGCAGGGTCTTCGGCTCTCCATTCTTTGCCACCTGCCCCTGCAGGCAGCACCCCTGGCTCTTGTTCTGCCCAGAGCAGAAGCAGTAGGAGTGCGGCGAGTCAGGAGTCTGCAGGTCCCCGACGCTGACAGGATGACCGTGGTGATGGACATGGGGCTGCATCACTGGGCTCACTCTGCAGATTCCACAGCTGGCGTCGGGCTGACGTGTCAGAGGGACAGAGGGGCTCTAGGGGGCTTCTGAGGCATCAGTCTGAGTGATAAAGTCTGGCGGCTCTGGGCCAAGCCCTTGTCTGGCCCCAGGCTGGTCCCCCTGCAACCAGGCTCCACGTATCTCTCCAACCTCTTTCTTTCGACAGGCTCTTGGGGATGCACCTCTCCGGATTGTGTTTGGAGAAGAAAATTCTGTTAGGAAGGAAGCAAGCCGATAAATTTGCATGCCCCAGATCCTGGGGGTGGGAGAGAAAGTCATCTGAGGAAACCCCACTCTTATCTAGCTGGCCCCATAGGGGGAGGTGGTGATCTCATCGCCAAGATCCACAGTAGAGGTGTTTGCTTCTCCCTGGCTGCCTGAGGCTGTGATGGCCACACCATCTCCTGAGTTCCTTCCAGAGAGTGCTGTGCCCTCTCCTGACCGGCGCCTCCTGGGTGGCCCTCGGTGCAGTTTCACCCTGCAGAGCGGCTCGCTTCAACTTGTAGCACTCTGGCTTGTCCATCAGGTTTTCACCTGAGGACGACGATGAACCTGCAGCTCCCTTCTCTTCTGCTTCACTCGAATGTCCCCTCAGGCCCCCCAAGGCCCCCCAAGGCCTTTCTGGTGTCCTTTCTCCTGGTGTGGCATCAGGTAAAAGATGGAGGGCACGGCCATGGACTTGAGCAGGCAGTGCTGATCCTCCAGCCTTTTGGAGAAGCTGTCTTTGGCAAAATGTTCACTACAGAGGAAAGAATACTTAGTGGGGGTCCAGTTATCCCTCTGAACAGCTTTTACCCACTGGATGAGCCGTTTTGAGGTCTTTGGGGGGAACCTGCAGGACAAATGACACAGTAATTAGAAAGACATAATTAAACGTCTTTTCCTAAAATGATCTACTATAAAAGCAAAACAAGTGTTTTTGCAAATATCCAGACCTGTATTGACTTCCACATTTAAAACCCGAGTAACGATTGAAGGAACACCTTCTAATTGCAAGTTATTACTGGAATGGAAAGATGCAGGACCCATTGCCTACCCTTAAGGAGCTTACAGTCTGCAGGGCAGATAAGGAAGGTGAGGAACTCCTCCTACATATGCTCAAGGCATACAGATGCTCAGACACATGGCACAGGATGGCATCAAGACCACAGGACAGGCTTCAGAAAGCCCCAGAAACAGCTCCTAGAAGCTCACAGCTGACCAACCGTCCTGCTGTGCTGGGGATGCAGGATTTTGGTGCTAAAAATGGGATGGTTGGTCCCCCATTTACAAGCCAGGCCAGGTGTCAGCCAGCAGAGCTTCCCAGACACTCAGCATGGCGTCTGGCGCCAGCTGTGGCTCAAGCAGCTGAGGATGGGTGACCAGCTCTAAGAGGGGGTCAGACTCAAAAGCTGTAGGTCTGTGTTCCTACTGTACTTCCACTATCAGGGGTAAAACGGCTCCCTTTAAGACACAACCAGCCCCTGGAAGATACTGAGCAACATACTGAATATTCCTTTCTTCTCATTAAGGTAAGATTTCTATTGAGATGGAACTGAGCACATGGGGGTGGGGGTGGTCACTCCACAGGGCTCTCTGCTCCATCTGCGGTCATCTAACCCACCTGAGGCTGCTGTGGACCAGGACCTGGGTGAATACTAGCTCCTCAGGAACTTCTAAGTAACATGACCTTCTAAACTTTCTCCATGCTTTCTGAGCCCATCTCCCAAACACCTCCCCCCCAATTCCCACCTCCTTGGCCCCCTACCACGTTAGACCATTATGAATGCCAAGAGCAGCCTGCCTCATTTTCAGACACAGTAACCAAATTTTGGGGACACAAGCTCTAAAAGAAACTGTCCAGAAAGCTCAGTGGCTGACCTCTGGAAATACTCCAATATTACCAGTTCTTTTGATAGACGGGAACAACATGAGACTCAGAACAAACCACTGTAAACTTCCAATAAGACTATAAATGACAAGCGTCATTCAGGTCTTTAAAACTTAACACCCTGCAACATCAAACAGAAGTATCTGCGAGGGGGTCTTTCACGTCAAGTCCCTTCAGTTCACTGTCCTGGCACCTTCAGTGTAGAAGTCCACAGAAAGGGACTCGCTGAAATAGCTGAATTCCAGAAGCCCTCAGGAAGGCGCCAGGCCAGAGGGAAGCCAAACCCCTTGCCCTGTCCGGGGCCAACTTCCTCGGGGGCCCAGGAGGAAGTGGGAAAGGCGCCCCTCCCGCGAGTCCGCAGGGTCAGCCTCTCCAGGAGGCGTGGGCCGTGCCCTGCTCCCCGCAGGATGCTGTCAGGATCCGCTCCAGGCCTCACCTCTATGGGCAGAGCTACCTTTCCCCGGAACCGCCAGATCCTTCTAGTCACAGAGCATCTGGGAGCCCGTGGTAACCCAGGTACAAGTTGCATTTGCTCAGCCACAGTCCTGATGGCAGAGATCAAGGCGGGCTCCCAGGATCAAAGGAGCGGAGAAGTCAGAGCAAACGCAGGAGGACAGCTGACCAAAAGAGGAGCGTTTCCGGAACACACTGTTTCTGGAAATTGTCAGCACCAACTTGAGTGAGGGGAGCTTAAGGTGGCCGCGGGGTGGTGGTGAGAGGGTGGTGGAGGCCCTAAGGTGGAAGCCGGGCGGCCTCCAGGTGGGCTCAGGGTGCGCGCGGGAGTGACCGCCGGTGGCCACGGCGACGCGAGGAGCCCGGGCCAGAGACGCCAGCCAGGGCCAAGGTCACACAGCGCCCGGGCGCTGGCTCATTCGCGGGACCGGCCCCGAGGCCCGGCGCCCCAAGTGAGGCCGCCTCGGGCCGGCCGCGCGGCGTCAGTTTCCCCGCGGGGCCCAGCGGGCAGGGCCGTGGCCGGCGGGCAGCCCGGCGCCCGGCGGAGGGAGGGGCGGCTTGTCCCCCTGCCCTGCCGGTCGGCTCAGTTCGCGGCCCGCAGCCCGTCACCACCTCGGGGTTTGGGCCCCTAGCGGGACCCCCCAGGGGTGCGTCGGCGGCGACTGGGCGGCGGGACGTGGGGGCCGCCGTCCGGCAAGATGGCGGCGCCCAGCCGCGTCGGCGCGGGAAGACGGGGCGCGGAGGGAGCCGGGAGGGGCGGCCGCGGGGGGCGCTCGCCCGGCGCCGCGGCCCGGGACGTCCCGGGGGCTTGGGCGCAGGGCGGCGGCCGGGGCGGGGCCCTCGGGCGGGGCGAGGCCGGCGCGGGGCTCACGGTCGGGATCGGCGGGTCCCGGCGCTTTTCCAGGCCGCCCGCAGCGCCCGGCGACCCCCGCCAGGCCCAGGCCGCGGCGACGAGAAGGGACAGCGCGGCGGCGGGACGCGCTCGGGCGGAGCGCGTCTTGAAAGGGCTTCTGCCTCCCCCGCCGGGAGGGAAGACGGGCAAGCTCTCTTGGTTCTGTTGGGGGCTGAGGGGAGACGCTCCAACACTCACAGCACACGCAGTTGTGTTGTTTCATTCACTGACCAACAGATCATCCAGGCGCTTTTCGGGGGGCGGGGGTGGGGTGTTGGCCCATCCTCTTATGCTGCTCCTCCAGAGGGGACAGTTCCGGAATTTTTGATGCAAGATGTTGTGGCTCTTGGTCCAGTAGCCTTGAAAGCGTTGTTACACGCGCTCTCTTTTTCATCCCACAACAGTTTTGGTTCTTTCATTCCTTGTAGGGAGTGATTTCCTTCAAGAACCCCTCCTCCGTCCAGGAAGTCTTTCCCCTGATTTAATTCCACCTGTCATCCTGGGTGGCAGTGTTCTTCCTTCGGTTTTCTCTTCCTGGCAGCTGCAACATCAATTGACTGAAATCCCAGTTTGTAAACTGTAACGTAGGCATGTTCGCCCAAGATTTCAACGGTCTGTGGCATCTCTTCACTTAAATGTGTTAGGTGGCTGGAGGAAACAGTAGCCCTGACTCCCAAAGGAGCGTGTTAACCAGACGGATTTTCTGTGAAGTTTGTTTTAAAACAAGAAAGTATCAGGGGCTGTTGTACTGTTCGCAGGGGCATAGGGTGGGAGAAGGAACACAATTATTTACTTATCCACTTTCTTTGAAGTTCTTACTGCTTGCATACCTATGACCATTCTTCGGAGAGACTTGGTTAAGGTGAAAAGCACAGTTTAATGTTGGTCATACTACCTTCAGTGTGAAAATCTCATGTTCAAGTTAGGATGATCCCCTATGGGACACGGAAGGCTGCTTCAAAGTAGAAAAGGTGGAAGACCTCTGTTGATGCTGATAAGAATACATATGATATCTGTAGGGTGTGCTGGGGAATTTCTTTTCTGATGTGATGCTGTACATATGTCCTTTTAGGGACGATTAATGGACCAGCCTCCACTGATCCCTGGAGTCCTTACAGATTCAGCCTTCCTTGACCAAGTGTTAGGCAGTTCCTGGTTGTTTTTATACTCATCTGTTCAAGGAACTGCATGTATTTTGGAGTGCAAAGTTTGCCTCAGGCATTGTTCTAGACCCTGGGGCTAGAGAAGTGAAGAGACAACAGCTGTGCCCCGGCTGACATGACATGACACCGTGTGGAAGATTGGGATGTGGGAGAGTGATGTGGGCCGAGCAAGAGGAGGCTGGAGTTGTGGCCAGGATGGCCAGGAAAGGTCTCACTGCGGAGGAGCGTTTTATGTAAGACACGAAAGCAGTGCAGGAGGAAGGGCGAGTGGCATGCTCTGGGAGCAGCAATAGGCCAGTGTGACCAGGGTACAGCAGGTGGGGTGAGGGAACCAGGAGCTGAAGACAGAGGGGTGAGTTGGGCCCAGTCCTGGGGCCTCGTTGGGTCATAGTGCGGAGTGGGTGTCTATTCTCAATGGGATGGTGACCCTTTGGAAGGTTTTGAGAGCAGGAGTAACGTGACTGAACGTATGTTTAGCAGACTCGCTCTGGCTGCTCTTGAGAACATACCACAGAGCATGGCAGAAGCAAGGAGACCAATTAGGAGGCTGTTGCAATAAGCCAGGCAAGAGGCCTTGAGGCTCAGGTCAGGGTGGGGAGGGTGAATTCCGGGTGTGTTTGAAGGTCCGGACCTTAGGACTGTGTACAGGTTGGAAGTGTGAGGGCGGGGTTGCAGAGGGAAGAGTTGAAGCTGGAGGGAGGTTTAGGGCCTGAGCTCAGAAACTCAGGTGGGGAAGACTTGGGGAGATCCTGCTTAGTGGGAGCTGATGGAGTTTGGTTTTGTAGGCGCTGACTGTGAGGTGCCTGTTAGACACCTGTGTTGTGATGTCCAGGGAGCCTTTGGGTCTCCGGGCCTGGAGCTCAGGGAGTAGGCCTGGACTAGAGGTAGGAGTGTGCGGGAGGCCACTTTGGATGAGGGTCTGAGTGTGGGAGGAAAGAGAAGGACCAGGGAGGGGGGCCCAGGGCTGCCGGCATGTGGAGGTCTGGAAGGTGGCAGTCAGACCACGGGCTGGTTGTCTTCTTCACGGGGCCACGAGCGCTGTGTCAAAACACACTCTCAGTTCAAGGAACTGGCTGGTGCCAGCACTTAAATAGCCACACTGTCCATTCCTTGAGGACAGAGCCAGTATCTTATGCCTGCATCTCCAGTGCTTCACATCATGTCTGGCACTTGGTAATCAGAAGAGCAGAAACTGAATTAATAGTCACTTGCATATCCCTGTACTGTAGGAACTTCAGTTTGTAGAGCTTGTGCATAATGCAAATCCAGTGTGTGAGTGTGAGCGTGAGTGGATGAGAGGGCTGCTCACTACAGGGCGGTGGGTTTAATGTGGACCTTCTGTCCAGTGTGTTCACTAAAGTAGGTTTCCAGTTTTCTGATGTAGCTCAAGTTCTGGGTTCTTTTCTTCTCCTTCTATCTTTCTTTTCTTTCTTCCATTCAGAACTGAACCACCAGCATCTTTATATAAACTATTAGGGATTTTAAAACATAACTACTTGCAAACCTGTTATCTTAAATATAAGTGTTTTCTAAAGAAAGGGAGAGAGCCCTTCCTTTGATTTTATTTATAAAGTATAGGATCTCAGAAAATATAAGAAGTGCTTTGGGGAAGTGTCTTGAAACGTGATGCAGTACGGTAAGCTCTAAAAGAATCTAATGGTTCACGTTTCTGTGGTTCCCCCTGGTTGAATTACAGTGTGATTGGTACCAAGTGGAGAGAAGTTGGTTACATTCATTGAGCACAATCCCCTACTTTTCCAGGTATCAGATCAATAATGTTAAGTCCAACCATTGTCTTCTAATGGAATTACGTACTATTTCCACTTCCTCTTCAGGTGTGCTCAGGGACATCCCAGGGAAGAAGATGTGGGAAATCAAGCGACTGGGACCCAGGTGACCAAAGGGGGAAAACGCTTCTAAAAGGGCCTCTTTCTTCAGGTGGACGGTGCCTGTCCATCTTGCTTCTCCTGCGTGTCGTCATATTTCCAATTTAACTCATTGCCTGGAGACTGGCGTTCTTTCCAAGGTTTGAGTCCTTTTAACTCAGGAGGTATGTGAACTGCTTCATAAGTGATAAGATATCGCGTGTAGAGATGCTGAAACTACAATGAGGGCAGTCCACAGAGGGGTGCCCTCTCTGGGAGATATACGCAGGCTCTGGCATCAAGCCGCAGTGGAGCTGGTCAGTCTGAGAGCAGAGAGTCGATACAGGGACCTTGGAGAGTGGACTCGCGTGCTGGTCAATCTGTGCACATGTTAGTGACTGAGAACTTTCGTTTCAAAGCAGACACGTATTGGTTTTTCTCTTTAATATTTTCTGAACTGTTGTTCCGTAATGTTTTCTGTTCTGCAGAGGTATTAGTACATATTTTGGAGAAATTGATTCTGATGATAAAACAAAAGTGGTTTTTTGTTTGGGGGAGGGTGATTCAGTTTCATCTTATAAGTCTCGAGGCCTGAACGCATATGACAGAGAGGAGGAGGAGGTGCTCAAAACCAGGGTCGGGTGCTGCACACGTTGCTGGAGCCTGGCCCCTGTCCCGTCTTCCCACTCCACCGGGCAGAGCCGGCAGCTTTGCCCATTTCATGGGTGAGGAGACTGAGGCTTAGAGAAGTTAAGTCACGTGTCCTACAGCTAGCAAGTGGGCCCTCTGTCTCCAAAAACAAATCTTAATAGAAATTAGGAAGTTGAACGTTAGAAGTGAGTGTATTTAGAAGCATGTCTCCTTCCTCCTTTAGAAGGTAAGATCCGGACGGTCAGGGAGCCTGGCGGTCTGGTCCAGGCACCTCAGCCTGCGTTGAGTGTGCAGTGCCTCCGTCCGAGGGAGCTGTGAGGGGGCCTCGGCCTGTGGCATTTCAGGCTCCGGGAAGGACAGGTCGGTCCTGTCCTGCAGTGCAGGTGGGACGGTGCAGAGCCACCGACGGCCAGTCAAGACTGTGATGGCGGCACAGGGGTGAGGGGTCCTGCGCTTGCGCTTCTGGTCGGAATTGCTGCTGGTCCGTGGGACTCTTCGTGCTCAGTTTCCAGGGTAAGAGTTTAAGGACACTGATCCGGCCTGTGACGTGGCGCGGATGGCTGGCTCCTGCTCTCTAAACGCAGTCCTGTCTCTTGTGAGGAATGGCCTTGGATTCAGTTTTAGTGAAGTAACTCACATGTTGTGTCAGTTTCCTGTTCATGTTGCACGAGGTGCTGCACCTCAGTGTGGTGACAGAATGTGGAGACTGTATCTCCTTCGACACTGCGCCATCATCGTGTCACTCATTTCAGTGACTCCCAGAGGGAAGACGCGGAAACGTGTTGCCTTCAAGAACACCCTGGTGAGGAGCATCACTGTGTCGATGAGGGTCAAGTGACAGATGGTCAGTTCAGTGAGCTCATTCGGCCTGTGATCCAGAAGGGCTGTGAAGATGTGGAAGAGAAGGAGGAATATGTTGGCAGTGAGTCCGATGGCAGCTTGGGAGAAAATGGCATTTCTTAATGGTAACATAAATGGAAAGTGATGGTCTTAATGGAAAAGAAGAAACATGTTTTATAGTCAGAAAAAATAAACAAAAGATCTCCCCTCTTCCGTGTTATTCATTCCATAATCAAAATAATCACTTCCCCCATCATTTTAATTTCACCAATTTATTCTTGATTGACCCTATCTCATTTAAATTCTTAAAAATACAGTCTCAATATTAGTTTATACACTAAATAATTAACATATCACATACCAACACATCCACAATCATATATGTATAGGGTGCACATTATCTATACTACTAGGGTATTGGGACTCACTGTTCTGAGTGTGAATATTAAATGAAAGAATGCAGAAAGTAAACAAATGCTTTCTAAACAGTGATGTTCATATAAAATGAAATCAGTAGCTCGAAGAGACATCTGTGCTTCCAAATTCATGGCAATATTATTCACAATACCTAAGATATGGAAACAACCTAAACATCTGTTGACAGATGAATGGATAAAGAAATTGTAGTGTGTCTATATACATTGGAATATTATTCAACCTTTAAAAAGAAAATCCTGCGATTTCCAACGACATGCATAAACCTGGAGGATATTATGCTAAGTGAAATAAGCCAGACACAGAAGACAAATACTGCATGATCCCACTTCTATGTGGAATCTAAAAAAGTTGAATACATGAGAGCAGAGAGTAGAGTGGTGGTTACCTGGGGGGTGGGGGGGGGGAGGCGTGGAAAATGGGGAGATGTTGGTTAAGGGGAACAAGGTTGCAGTTATGTATGATAAATAAGTCTAAAATAATACTGTGTTATACACTGGAAATTTGCTAAGAGTGTAGATTTCAGGTGTTCTCACCATACAAAAAAAGTGGTAACAATGTAAGGAGAAATGTTAATATATGTTAATTAGCTTGATTGTAGTAGTCATTTCACTATGTGTATGTATGTCAAAACATCATGCTGTAAACCTTAAATATACACAATTTTTATTAAAAAACAAATCATGAGTGTTTGTACAAATGAACATTTTATGCTAATGGGGAAAAAATTACCAAAAAACTTTGGAAAAAAAATATTCCTTTGAGCCTATCCCACATCAAATCACTCTGATGCTTTTTCTTTTCGGTCCTTCTTCCACATTTGAGTACTCTGTGATTACATGGGGTGGGGCCTGCCCTATCCTAAAGTCAGCTGATTATCGACCTTCACTGCATCTGCACCTTAACTCCTTTGTGTCATATTACCTAAGACTGTATTCCCACAGTGTGGGATTGAGATGCGGACATCTTTATAAGAAGTGTATCTCCTCGAAATGATCCTAGCTCTCTCCCAGTAGAGTTTCCATACAGAGACCCCTTATGGAAACTCTCTTCATCTCAGCAGAGGATCGCTAAAATCTTGATCTCAATTTTCAAGAGAACAAACAAAAAAATGTTTCTGGACTTTATGACATGCAGGAGGTTGCATCACAGTGTTCACATGGCACTTCATGTCTTGAGACTTCACTTAATACAGGGATACCCTGCCAGGCCTTGTAAAGATACTTAGGTCTCCATTACTAAAGATGCCTCCGCTCATGCCTTAATCACGAAATCTCTGTAACAGAATCCTTTGTGAAATATCACTGAATGGTTTTGAAATTACTTTCTCATGTTATTTGCCCTGGATGCAGGCATCATAATTTGATCAAATTAATTCAATCCAGGGCTTAGAAAAATTCAGCTGTATCATGCTGTGCAAAGGAAATCCCCACAATTCCTCTCTTCCTCTTCTGAGATGAAAGAGTATTCAGTTATGTTTTTAAGATCATTTATAAACACAGTGGCCCATAAATATAAATGTGAAAAACAATGCAGATAATTTAATAGTATTATTGGCTCAAACTCAGAAAATCACAGCTGAGGCAGAACATTGATCTAAGACCACCTGATAGAAACGAATTTATAAAGGAGACATTTCATAGTTGAGTAAATGCTTTTTACTCTTTCTCCCAAAGCTTAATCTAGTAAAGGGACATATTTGCGTCATTGCCATAACCAAACAACCAGCGGTTCTCACAGGCAAACGTCTGCGCCCACACACACTTTGGTTCTGCTGCCGCGTCACACTCAGGAGAAGCACCAGGGTAATACTGACTCGGAGGCACAATGGTCTCTACATCTAAGGATCACGTTAATCCCAGGACAAGTAATCAAATATTTGGGAATCACCAACAATATATGGGGAATTATTTAATAACTGTGTCTGAAACATTTTATTAATATTCTACATACAGTTTAAGCCATTACCTAAACATATAGGGAAAATATTGGGTAAAGTAACATGGATAATTTTAATATTTTCTTCTCTCACCCCATGGAATGTCTGTCTCACTGCTTCTAATTCATGCCTGCACTCTGAAATTGACTGTCGCACTGAGAAGGAGTGTATCTGCTGGATCACCATGGGCATCCTTCTCCATGAGGCTCTTGAGGGCCCTAGTGCTGAGCCTGACGTGAGAGGACTATGGTTCTCAAGGACTGGGGTTAACAGATCAAGTACAGTCAGTTAAATATGAATTTCAGGCAAATAGTTACTATACATAGTAATATACTACAAATAATATCTTTAATACCCCCAGGTAGTGCATACAAATATTACAGGCAAACGTTACACAGTTATACTAAAATGTTATTTGTTGTCTTTCCAAATTTTAAACTTAACTGTGTGCGCTGTATTTTCATTTGGTTTATCTGGCAACCTCAACATGAAATATTCATGGGATCTGAAAACGTGGTGCAGACCTTGGAGAAGTGGAATAGAAGAAAAATTCATAGAGGCCATGTAGTTTGGTCTGAGTGTAAAGGAGACTTGGGTCCTAACTGATACCTTAGAAACTTAGCAGTTTGAATGCACATCTCAGCGTTCACTGTGAGAAGTGATGACCAGCTTGTCCTGGGGCTGAGAGTGAAGCCCCTGAGCACTCTCAGAAGACAGAAAATGCAGCTCAAGTTCACCCTCATCAGACTGCCTTCACTTTTGGCTATTCGCACTATTATTGGCCCCAAAGTATAAGCCTAATCATGGACAATGGTGGGGGAAATAACACCATTAAAGGCACAGGGAACAGAAGACTGGTCATGAAGTCTAAGAGCTTAGACCAGATGTCTGAAGAAGAGAAGGACTGTAATCAAAGGAAGAAGCCATTAATAAAACCCAAGTGCTATTTTGCATTAGACAATATACTATTTTTGAGAAAAAAAGTTTGATGAAGCCTATTTCTTCATCTATATAATAATATCTAATGTTTAGTGTTGTGTTATTTTATGATGGATATCTTTTTAATGTAGTTCTTTGCCTAGCATATAGTTAAGTGAAATCTAGATCACAAAATAATATCCTGTGGGTTTTTTATTATTGTATGAATAAAAAGTTATTTTCCTTATAGGTTTTACCATATTCTATGAAAAGCATGGTAAAACCCATGACTGGTCAATGACAGCATACAGCTCTTGTGAGAATTGCAGGTGACCTGGTTGGGGAACCGGGGGTTGGTTGGGTCAGAGGCAATAGTTCGCAACTTTAGAAACACACCTGGCAATATCAGAAAGGAAATTACCTTTCCCAGCTAGATCAGTGCCATGAAAAGCCTTTGTGAAATGTACAAATGTAAACAGAATCATGATGGTAAGTTCCAGATACCATTGAAAACCTGAAATGCACCCACTGTTCTTTGGCAATTGAACTTCATGTAGGGTGCAGCTGGAAGCAAAGTGCTTGCTACTGAGGGTATTCATAATCCCAGGACATTTAATTCTTGGCTTAAACGGGGAAAACATGGGCAGGGGACATGTTGCTGCAGAAGTAGGAGTCAGGAAAACACTGGACGGGCTCAAACACAAATCCTGTGTTATCTATTTCTGGAAACTTTAAAATCCTGTCTGCAGTGTGTTTTTCTGACCACGGAAACCAAAAAGATCTGAGCAAAAATGTGACACTTTTTCTCATAAAGGATTGCAAGATCTTTTACCACCGTGACCCTGTGCATCACAGTCATGAGGAGATCACAACTTGTTGTTTCAAATGTTGTTTCAGGAAGGAAATGGAAAGCATGTTTTCTGTGCTCCAAGAACTCTCTTCAGGTTAGTCAAGGCCCATTGTCTCTGACATCTTCCCTCCTTTACATGAGATGCAGGGGCTTAACATGAGTTATTTTAAGAAAAACTTAAAATTCTCCAGTGTTCAGGAACATACAAGTTTTCTACTGATCAAGTTTCTTGAGGTTTTGATGCAGTTGAGAGCCACAGACAGACAATCCCTGTCATCATCATTTTGTTCATTTCTGTTTTCAACAGCATCTTGGTTCCATCCTCGCTGTCTTCCATTTTAAAGACACACAGACACTAGAAGACTCGATGCAGACAATGTTAACTTGTTAATTTAAATGACTAAATTGAAATTTACTTATCAGTTTTGTGAATATGTGTCTTATTGAGCTAATAACAATTTAAAACTTTCAGAGGAAACAGCAGAGATAGTAAATTTTGAGCATAGTTTTTTATATTATAAGTTTTTTTATACTTAGAAATTATATTTAGAAATTTTTATAATTATAAGTGAATGCTATGTCATTCAAGTTTGCAAATTATGATTCTCTCATCACTAAGCAATCTCACTCAAGCTAATATACAGAGCATTTTATAAGTTGTAGTCCATTTAAATAACACAAAATATTAAACAACTTATTTTAAGGAAATATTTGATATCATGCTGAGTGCTACCATGCTTCCATTTCTGTAAGTTAGTCATTAACCGTACAGAGATTAGACATGCAACAGAAAGTGACGTTTCCAGATAGTTTTGTAGTAACAACAACAACAAAAGGAATCCCTCTGTTAACAATTACTATAATGGAATAAACATACTATTCTTTATCGTCATCTGCTAAACTCTCACTATTGTGAAACGTAGAAAATCTCGTGTTTAATTACATTATTGTAAACAACCAAAGTTTTAGAAATATGCTAAAGTGTCGTCCAAGTTTAAAAAAAGGAAGTAAGACTAAATCATCCTGGATTACCTCAGACTCGCTGTGTCTTAAAAGGTTAAATTTTCCATAAATGCATAAAATAATTTGTTTCTGAACTAATTTATTAAAATGATAAATATTCAAATAAAATTGCAATTCAAAATAACATCATAAAATTACAAACTTCCTTCCACAAATTATAAATTATTGTGATCTTAATATTAATGAAATTTATGTTTCATCTGGAAATACTTACTGATTAGTTATGATTCAGTGAGATGTAAAACCAAAATTATGAGAAGAGAATTATCCTAACACATCACTGAGAAAATCCTACCTCGCCCCACCACCCGCCTAGGGTCTTGAGCACTCGCTGTTCATGAAGCTGAGACATAGACACTCACCCAGCTGAGCCTTTGGAATTATCCTGGGCGTGAACTGTGGACCCAAGACATAGTCATAAGAACGGGATGCTGTCAGCTCATCTCTCTCCAGGCCCATGATTGTCGTGTCACCTGTAGGATCAGGTGATCTGGCCTTGAGATTGATGGAAAGGAGAGCCACCAAAGAGAAAACTGAACCAAACTAATTCCTTGAAAACAGCAGACAAGGAACAGCTGGCTTTCAAACTTTTCCACATGTGAGCTCATTTTCCTAGGTCATCTTGGCCTGGTGGGTTGTATGGTCTCAGTCCTTGTCTACATAACAGAAGTCAAACAATAATCCTACCTTCAAAAGGACTTTTTTTCATATTTATTTCCATGTCAGATTATCCAATGTATCTTCACTGATACAAAAGATTCCTGGTGGCCTTCACATATGTCCCTGGATTTCAGGGCCACATCTGCACTATCCACCACTTTTGTGGGAATGAGGAAAGTGCCCCTCCCCCAGACCTATGCAGGTGAAGGGCTTTTTCTCCAGAGGACACAGCCTGAGTGAGGGCACCTGGCGTGGAAGCAGATGCAGGCTCCTTTGCACCCCTACACCTCCACCTGTTGGGCAGGTGCATTTTGGGAGGACAGAAAGGACACCTTCCTTCAAGCAGCACTGAGGGTTGGCATATGCACTATCCTTCTCCGGGTGACTTATTTCTACATGGACATCCAGGCTCCCAGGTTATATGTTCTCCCACACCCATCCCCCAATCTCCTCTGCTGTTTCTACTCATAGGGCTGTTTTATTTCACACTCAGAATTAGAGAACCCAATCCTCAGCAACTGCCAGATTTTATTAGTTTTTGTGACACCCATCCACCTGTCATCTGTTATAATGAACTGTAACTTTAACCTTAACCTTAATCATGACTACCATGTCTGTGGCACTATCTTAATCAAATACCACCTGATGTCAAAGTAGTGACTTTTCTCCCCACTCAACCTATGGATCTAGCCCAAGGCACCAGATTTAATCATGTTTGGATTCAGCCTGGTGTACCGCTCATGTCCCATCTTTGATTGTCTAACAAATAAATTGTCCATTTGGCTGCAGTCAGGGTCACCTACTCCCCAGGCTTCTACTGCATTCTGTTAGAATTCTCCCTGCTATCTCCAGCCCAGTCCAATATACCATCACCTGCCATCACTACAAAATTGTGGCTCAGTTCAGTCACTTTCCTAGGTCTTGATTTGTGTGTCTTCTTGGAAGCTTTTCAGCTCCTTGTTTATCATCTTTTTGTCCAATGCTCAAAGAAAAAAACCGTTGACCAAGGATTCTATAACTAGAAAAGCTATCTATTAAAAATAAAGGTGAGATGAAGACATTCCAGATAAATAAAAACTGAGATAATTTTTTGCTAGCACATCCACCATACAAGAAATAGTAAAAGTTATTCAGACTGAAGGAGACTGGGCTCAGATAATAATATGAACGCACATAAAAAGACAAACGGCACTAATAAATGTAATTATAAGACACTATCAATGAATATTTGTTTTCTTAACTGATTTGAAAAGCAATTTGAGGGGCCGGCCAATGGCGCAAGCAGTTAAGTGCGCGCGCTCCACTTCAGCGGCCTGGGGTTCACTGGTTCGGATCCCGGGTGTGCACCAATGCACTGCTTGTTAAGCCATGCTGTGGCGGCATCCCATATAAAAAAATAGTAGAGGAAGATGGGCATGGATGTTAGCCCAGGGCCAATCTTCCTCAAGGAAAAAAGGGGAGGATTGGCATCAGATGTTACCTCAGGGCTAGTCCTCCTCACAAAAAAAAGAAAAGCAATTTTATCAAAACATGTCAGTAAGTGTACACTGGGGGGCACAGGCATTTAAGAAATCTGTGCAAATCACTAGTTGACCACTAAGCTCATGGAATGTAGACTTCAATGGACATACATGACAAAGCATACAGTGTTTACAAAAAGAAGTTAGAAAACAAACAAACAACTTCAACCCACAATAAGTAGCAAGAAAACCCCAAGGAAGGGAGATAATCTGATTTCCAAAGTTACTACATTATAATATTCAAAATGTCCAATTTCCAAAATATCTACAAACTATGCAAATAAGTAAGAAAGTATGGTCCATTTATAAAAGAAATAAAGGTAACAGTTGCTTGTGAAGTCCAAACATTCAGCTTTAAAATTTTTATATGAATTGCCATCAATATTCTCAAACAGCTAAAGGAAATCGTGGACAACAAATCAGGAGAATGTATTCTCATCAAATAGAGAATACCCATAGAGATAGAAATTATAAAAAAGGAACCAAAAAAATGCTGAAGCTGAAAAATACATTAACTGAAATGAAAACTTCACCAAAGGGTTCAACAGCAGATTTGAGCAGACAGAAGAAAGAATCAGCAAACTTGAAGGTAGGTCAACTTTAAATATCCCATCTGACTAGTAGAGAGGAAAACGACTGAAGAAAAAGGAGCATGGCCTAACATACCTCTGGCTGCCCATCAGGTGTACCAACACAGGCATTATGGGAGTCTCAGACGAAGAGGAAAGAGGGAAAATTTCAGAAGGACAATTTGAACAAGTAACGGCTGAAAGCTTCTCATGTTTGAAAGTCATGAATCTGCACATCCAAGAATCTCAACAAGCTGCAAGTAGCATAAACCAAAGAGATCCACACTGAGACACATTATAATCAAACTGTCAAGAGCCAAGACAAACAGAAAATTTTGAAAAAAGTAAGAGGGAAGCAATTCATCATGTGCAAGGCATCCACAGAAGATTATATCAGCCAATTTCTCATCAGAAACCATGTAGTCCAACACATAGAGACAGAGATTGGATTGATGGTTACCAGAGGGGAAGGGGGGAGGGAGGAGGGCGAAAGGGATAATTCGGCACATGTGTGTGGTGATGGGTTGTAACTAGTATTTGGGTGGTGAACATGACGTAATCTATGCAGAAATAGACATATAATGATGTACACCTGAAATTTATACAATGTTATAAACCACTGTCACTGCAATAAACAAAAAGTTAAAAAAAAAGAAACCATGTAGTCCAGGAGACAGCAGGGTGACAATCTGTTGAAAGGAAACATTATCAACCAGGAGTTCTATGAGGGAAAACCGTCCTTCAAAAATAAGGAGAAATTAAGATATTTCCAGATAAAATCTTCAAGAGTTTTTCACTAACAGACCTGTGCTACCAGAAGTGCTAAAGGGTTTCCTTTGGGTTGAAATGAAGGGACACTAGACAGTTACTCAAAGTCATGTTTAAAAAATAACATCAGTAAAGGTAACCACATAGGAAATATCAAAAACAGTAGTAAAGGCTTTCTGCTTTGGAACTCCCATTTTTTTCCATTTTCGTATATGACAAAGTCCTAATGCATAAACAATCATTATAAATCCATGTTAATGAATACACAATGTATAGAGAAGGAATAAGTGACAAAAGCAACATAAAGGGCGAGTAAGAGCTCCATATAGGAGCAGTTTTTGTACAAAAATGCATCTGTTTGTATTAAATCAAACTAACTGTCATAAATTGATGAGATTAATTGAAATTCTCAGGGTGACCACTAAGACAATAACTAAAAAATATACAGAAAGGGAAATTAGAAGAAAACTGTACACTAGAAAAAATCAATAAAACTCAAAATGGAAATGAATTAAAATCTACAATTAAAAAGCAAAGATTGGGGAAGCTCTGTACTCTTTTCCAATTTACATGTCCAGCAGAAAAAGTGTGATGGATTAAAAAACAACATGATTCAACCTTATGCTGTCCACAAGACACTCTCTAGTTCCAAAGTCACAAATTGTTGGAAAGTTAAGTGATGGATAAAGATATTTCATGCAAATGATAACCAAAACAAAGCTGTGGTGGCTATACTAATATCAGTTAAGAGATTTTAAGTCACAAATACTAAAGTTACAAAGAAGGACATTGTGTATTGATAAATGGGAAAATTCATCAAGAATATATGACAATTATAAATATGTGTGTGTGTAACAATGCAGTCCAAAATATATGAGGAAAAATGATAGAATTAATAGACAGCTCCATAATAATATTTAGAAACTTTAATATCCTACTTTCAGTAATGGATGGAAAAACTAGAACAAAGATCAGTGAGGAAATATAGGACTCCCTAATAAAGTGGGAATTCACACTTTCACACTGGTATATATAATACAGTATGTTATTATAAGTTTTGAGCTTGAGAATACATAACTAGACTCCCCTTATTATCAATTTAAATAAATCACAGACTCATCACAAAGCAAGCAATATCCATGGTCTGCGACATATAACTGATTATGGGTAAACATTTCCCCTATATGAACCTTACATTTCTCCTCTGCAAAATGGTTTAAAAATCCGTGATGGATGTTGACAGATCCAGTGAGCTAATTTGCAAAGTACCGCCTTTATAACAAACACTCAATAACCATACGTAATAAGTATATTAGTACTAAAAGGGTGGAGAATGGTGAAGCGATGCCCACCATTATGCAGAACTGATCAGGCTGAATAGAGCAGATTGGTCAGCAGGTGCAGCCTCTTTCTCCTGCCTCTACACATCTCCTATATTCATTTTCAAGTCTAAGCTAAGGACAGCTCGTCCAGAAACACAACCCGGGGACCCTGATGCTTCTGTGCAGAAGGATGGCCCTAGCCTGACCCATCCTAGAGTGAGGTTTCCACCGTGTTTTCTCTGGGACCTCCAAGCATCAGTTTCCATGGTCTCTCTTCTATCTTAATCCCATCTACCTGCCAAAGGGAAACAGAAGCCTCTCAATTGTATGTGATCACTGCAGTCTCCCCCAAAGTGCTGTAGAATCCAAAATTTTATCCTATCTACTATATTCCTTCTCCTCAACACACTGCCAAAATCAAAAAAATACTTGCTATGTATTGTGTTCAGTTTTCAAATTTGATCAAAAGCTAATTACAGACACACTGGGTTTTGGGAAAGGGAGTAAGGAGAATTTTAGTTATCTTCTTTTACTCATCAAAATGTTCAATTACATTTTACAAAACTTTAATAAATTGAAAGTTGGTGAAAATGAATAGATGAACTCTCATTGTTGTCTCTGGCCCACTCCTCCATTCACCCCACCACCTCAGTGCTGCACAGCATCGCCTCCAGCCCCTGTGACAGAGGGTTGAGTGAGCTCCCTTGAAATATCTCTTCCCCCACTGGAATACCACCTTCTGCTCTTACTCATCTCTACACCTGTGTTAACCACATGCCTAAAGCCACTGTAGCCACTGACATGGGTCTGAGTGAGTTACTTCTCCACCAAGGCTGTGGTCTGGTAGAGAAAAAGTAAATGAAACAACCATTCACATCTCTTCACTGCAAGGACATCCTTAATGGAGAATTGACTAAATTAGTGTAAATGTAGGATGGAGATCATTTATTTTTCACTCCTAGACCTGCCATAAGCCTCCCAGAATCCTAGTGAAACTTCTCTCCCACTAATATTTCCTGGGTGCCCTTAGAAGATCCAGGCCAAGAGGAGGGACCTGCCCGTCTGTCTGCTGTAACAGAAGAGTCCATGCAGGCGAGAGAGCAAGTCTCGACTCACCCAGGCATGCATTGACAACACTCAGCTGCCCCTCTCTTCCTCAGTATTCTCCCTGTGGGACAGTCTGATAACTAAGAAGACAGATCTGAGGGAAGAAAAAGAATCCAGGAGACTCCAGTCTTTTCCACCATTTGTACATACACCAGTCATCAATTCCTAAACCTTCACATGGCAGGGAATCCCCTGGCTCAAACTGAAACTGAACACAAACTCAAGTTCATTTCCCTGATAAGCAGCAAACCAAATCACCAAAATATCCAGATTGTAGCAATGGAGGAGGTTTATTATGGAAAGGCAGCCAGATGAGGAGATGGAAGTAAAATAGCTCAACTCCATCTCCTTGAAAGGAAAAAGGTAGAGGTCTTTATCAGGAGTTTTAGGTAGGGGAGGGGGAGCATGTGGCCTTGCTGGTTGGCACCTTCACCCTGCGTTTAGTCTTGTGAGACTGAATCTCTTTTTTCCTTGACCATCTGGACTTTTCTGGTTAGTTTTCACCTTCACCCTGCATTTGGCCTTGTGAGACTGAATCTCCTTTCTTCTTGACCATCTAGACCTTGACTTCCTGAGAAACACAACTCATCATATACTAAAAAGGGACAGAAACATCTGAATAGTTTTAAAAAACAGTTGATTACGTGTAGTTGAGTATTCACAGCTGCAGTTAACAAAGCTTATCTCAATTTTTTCTCTCTCTCTCTTCTAACCTATGGAAAATTTTACGCATTCGTTCTTGGTCTCAAAACACACTTGCAGGGGCCGGCCCCATGGCTTATTGGTTAAGTGCACGCGCTCCGCTACTGGTGGCCTGAGTTTGGATCCCGAGCGTGCACCGACGCACCGCTTCTCCGGCCATGCTGAGGCCGTGACCCATATACAGCAACTAGAAGGATGAGCAACTATGACATACAACTATCTACTGGGGCTTTGGGGAAGAAAAAAAAAAAGAAAGGAGGAGGATTGGCAGTAGATGTTAGCTCAGAGCCGGTCTTCCTCAGCAAAAAGAGGAGGATTAGCACCGATGTTAGCTCAGGGCTGATCTCCCTCACCAAAAAAAAAAAAAAAAAAAGCTGAAAAAAAAAAAAAACGCACTTGCAGGCAGCACGGTGGCGTAGCAGTTAAGTGCACGCACTCCGCTTCACCGGCCCAGCGGTTTGCAGGTTCCAATCCTGGGCACGCACGGACGCACCACTTGTCAAGCCATGCTGTGGTGGCGTCTCATACAAAGTAGAGGAAGAGGGGCACAGATGTTATCCCAGGGCCAATCTTCCTCAGCAAAAAGAGGAGGATTGGCATCGGATGTTAGCTCAGGGCTGGTCTTCCTCCCAAAAATGAAAGCACACTTGCATGAAGAGTGATCTAAGACAAACAGGGGGAGCAGTCTCTTTCCTAGGGTCACAGGGAGAAGGCTTTAGCTACCGATGAACATAAGGAAGATGTTAATATCCTCATTTTACAGCTAACAAAATGAAAGCCATAGGGTTTTATACTTTAATTAGACCTGGTGCTCAGAGATATTATTTAATTCCTTCCTGATTCTAAATCCTAGGAAAACATCATTTCTGTTACATGGAGACTACTGTATCCACAACCAAGGGCACCATTATAGGATTTCTGATTTAATAATTCTTGGTTAGGTGCATCCCCATGTGTCCTTCAATACCTACATAAGCCCCCAGTGGCCCACAGCCTCCACGGTACTCTGTCCTCCCCACCCTCTGCATGTACTGGCCCTCAATCATCGTGGCTCCTCCACATGGGGATTCAGGCAATATCAGTGCGACATCCGCTCTATCCCCCACATCCTTGATTAGGTGACTGGGCTCGTTTGGAGTCTATTTAATGGTAATGTGCAACAATTCAGAGCTTCATCTCCTGTTGGAGGGATCAATGACTCTCATCATGTAAAGATAGCACAAAAAGTCCCTTGTACAGGCATGAAGCAAGAGTGCATACATGATAATGCTACTGTTGTGTCCCACATTCCCCACAGGACAGGAAGGCTCAGATATTATAGCGTGAAGGAAATCTAGTTGAGTCTTTCAGATGTTGTAGTGAAACGGTAGCTGGAGTTCTGTCCTAGTAATTACCGTCAACAAGAACATCCCTTCATGTCATAATTTATATAGAGAGAAACAACTTTCAACTGTAAATACCACCAAAAACATTACTAATGAAATGTACTGCATGGACAAATAATGATAATGTGTCATGAACAAGGTTAGGATTACAACCCTTTGAGCCTGAGGTCTGGAGAAGAGAAAAAATTATCTGATAAATAGATTGAGAGCCTGCACCTGGAATTACATATATTTGCTTATTTCATCCCCAAATAACACTACTGTTTATGAGTTAGTTACCCATTTAACAAATGACATAAACTGGTTCAGAAAGCCTTATGAATATGACAAAATCACATGGCTACAAAATGACAGAGCTAGAATTTAAACTCAGCTCTGCCTGTCTCTGGATCTCAGATAACTAGACATGCCCCCCTTGAGGGCTTTCACCTAGACCCAGACCCAGGTTTTCCGTGGATATGTCACCTCTCAGCTCAATGACCAGAGACCTCTCCCTCTTCCCACAACTCTTCTCCTTTCACCCTGTTCACAACATTACTCCCCTTGCCCAGGTCCTCTTACTGTGGGAACCTCCAGTACACTGACCTCCTTCCCAAACATCAACTTCCACTTTTCCTCAGTTTCACTGACCCCATTTAACCCCTACCTACTCAATCCAACATATATGTACCAAAACACATAGATCTCATGACCCTCGACCTTTCACCACATCTTTGGATCAAGACCCCAATCCCAGGTGACTCCACAATCTCCCTTTCCCATGGCTGCATCTGTCTCAGCACAGGATTAGGATACTGACCTGGTCTAATTACAGGGCCACAAATCTCCCAGTGGCATTTTATAAATACCTCCTATCCTACTATAACTTGATTTTTAAGTCATTCTTCCATGATGCATAAATGTTCAGACCTCTCCCGTGCCTTATGAGTCTCACAAATGCTCACCTTTCTCTTCAGCTTCTACAAATGGGACCACCTCTTACTACACAGATGAATAGATAATTTGAAGTCATGTTTCAGCTTGCTGCTGTGAAATCCACAAATATCCCTGAATTTCTATCCACCAGTGACCCCTCACCTCGTAAAATTGGAAGTTCATCTCTATCCCGGGCTAAGCTGATTTCTGCAAATGTATCCCTTCCTCTCCTGCTCTCTCAAAGACTTTTTATTACTAATTATAAACTGGATCTCTTTTACCAGCAACCTCTCCATCACTTCCCCATCCATCCCCTTAAACTCATTCAATCTCTTAATTCGTGAAACAAAAGCCTCCTCTGAACCAATTTATCTCTAGTTTATGCCAGGGTCTTTCTTCTCCTTGATAATGAAACTGAAAGAGAAGTATACACTTTCTTACAGTCTCCTCACACCCGGCTCACCCCTTGAGTTACTATGAATGAGCTGCACTTTAATGATGATATTCCAATGAATAGATCTTTTTTCAGCTTTGTTGAGGTATAATTGACAATAAATGCATATATTTAAGGTGTATAACATGATAGTTTGATATACATATACATTGTGAAATGATTACCATAATCAAGCCAAGTAACATTTTTTATCTCACAAAGTTACCTTTTTTTTTTCTGGTGAGAACACTTAAAATCTACTCTCTTAGCAAATTTAAAGTATACAATACAGTTTGATTAACTGCAGTCATCACGCTTTAAATTAGATTCCCCAGAACTTATTCATCTTATAACTCAAAGTTTGTACCCAATGACCAACTTCTCCCCCATTCACCCAACCCCCAGCTCCTGGCAACCTCCATTCTCTTCTCAGCTTTTCTGAATTCTAATTTTTATGATTCCACATATAAGTAAGATCATACAATATTTGTCTTTCTATGTCTGGCTTATTTCACTTAGAATAATGTCCTCCAGATTCATCCATGTTGCCAAAATGGCAGGAAATCCTTCTTTTTTATGGCTGAATACTATACTATTATAGACAGATAGAGAAATAGGGAGAGAGATAGATCACACTTTCTTTATGCATTCATTCATTGACAGACAGGTAGGTTGTTACCATATCTTGGCTACTGTGCATAATGCTGCAATGAACATGTGCATGCAGATGTCTCTTAGATACTGATTTCATTTCCTTTGGATATATACCCAGAAGTAGGATTGCGGGAGCATATGGGAGATCTATTTTTAATTTTTTGAGGAAACTCCATACTCTTTTTTTTTTCTTTTAGAGTAAGAGTTTATTTTTTTGTTGTTGAGGTAACATTGGTTTATAACACTATACAAATTTCAGGTGTACATCATTGTATTTTGATTTTGTGAAGACTACCTTATGTTCACCACCCAAAGATAATTAGCATCCATCACTATATAAATGTGCCCTTTCACTCCTTTCATCCTCCCCTTCCCTTCCCCTCTGGAAATCACCAGTCTAATCTCCCTATCTCTGTGTTTGGTTTGTTGTTGTTGTTGTTTTTATCTTCCACATATGAGTGAAATCATACGGTATTTGGCTTTCTCTGTCTGACTTAATTCACTTAGCCTAATACCCTCAAGGGCATTATGCCCATGATCTATTTTATAATGGCTGTACCAATTTACATTCCCACCAACAGTGCAGAAGGTTTCTCTTTTCTCCGTATCCTTGCCAACACTTGTTATCTCTTGTCTTTTCAATTGTAACCGTTCTAACAGGTGTGAATTGATAGCTCATTGTGGTTTTCATTTGCATTTCCCTGATGATTAATGATGTTGTGCACCTTTTCATACACCTGTTGGCCATTTGTATGTCTTTGGGAAAATGTCTGTTCAGGTCCTTTGTCCATGTTTTAAATCGGTTGTTTGTTTTCTGGTTGTGTTGTGTGAAATCCTTATATATTTTGGATACTAATCCCTTATCTGATATACAGTTTGCAATACTTTCTCCCATTCTGTAGGTTGTCTTTACAATTTTTTGCTAGTTTCCGTTGATGTGCACCAGCTTATTGGCTTGATGTAGTCCCATTTGTTTATTTTTGCTTTTGTGCCTGTTCTATTGAGGTCATATCCAGAATATCATTGTCAAGACCGATATCAAGTGGCTTTTGGTGTCGTATCCAAAAAATCTTTGCCAAGACCAATGTCAAGGAGTTTTTTCCTATGTTTTCGCTAGGAGTTTTATGGTTCCAGGGCTTATATTTAAGTTTTTAATCCAATCTGAGTTAATTTTTGTGTATGGTCTAAGATACAGGTCCAATTTCATTCTTTTGCACGTGGATATCCAGTTTTCCCAACACCATTTATTGAAGAGACTGTCCTTTCACCATTGTGTATTCTTGGCACTATTATGAAACATTAGTTGACCGTGTACGTGTGGCCTTAGTTATGGGCTCTCTATTTTGTTCAACTTGTCTAAATGTCTGTTTTTATGCCAGTGCCATACTGTTTTTATTACTGTAGCTTTATAGTATAGTTTGAAATCAGGAATTGTGGTGTCTTCAGCTTTGTTTTTCTTCCTCAAGATTGCTTTGGCTATTTGGGGTGTTTTATAGTTCCATACGAATTTTAGGATTTTGATTACTAGTTGAACCTCTTACTCATTATTAGTCTGTTTAGATTTTCTATTTCTTCATGATTCACTCTTAGTAGGTTGTGTGTCTCTAGGGACTTCTCCATTTCTTCTAGGTTATCCAGTTTGTTGGCATACAATTATTCATAGTAGTCTTATTCGTTTGCATGTTTCAGCTTTGGGGGCTTTCCTCCCCTACCCCTAGAATGGTTGACAGAGTCTACAGAATAAGCAGGAAGGGAACCTACATTAGGCGAGCACCTACTGTGTGCAGGCACTTATATGTGCAGCTGACCCAACGTCACACAGTTCATAAACCAGAAGAGCTGAGATTTGAAGTCTGGAGTGGTTAACTCCAAAGCCCATTCTCTTTCCACTACACATGAAGTAATACCCTTCAAAACGGAGGAAATAGAAAAGGCAGGTGAACAAGGTCCTTAACACAGCCATGGTCTTTGGGGGGCGGTGGAAGTCAAGATAAAGGAGTGAGAACACGAAAGTTATGTTTATGAGAAGTCAAAGTCAAAAGCCACGCTGGGGAGGAACCAGGAGAACCTGGGCTCTCTTCCCTAAAAATCCCCAGCAATGCTTAAAGGAGGATGTTTTCAATAAGGATACTTAGTAAGTGCCTTGAAAGAAGAATAGACCAAGTGCTGCGGGAATTTGGAGAAAGGAGGGCTGCTTCAAGTTGGGGGTCGGGGGGTGATGGAGGGACGTGTCAGGGGGAGGTGGCAGAACACAGCAAGTTCCCCGTAATTCAAAGCCTGAGCTGGTTCCTGGGGCCATTTATCAATTTAAGTGTACTCTTCTCTCCTCAAATTCTGACCCGGGAACAACAATCTCCTAAGTCCTATTTCTTACTAGCGTGTGATCCACTGGCACATACGCTTCCCAAGAGCCCACCTCCGTGAGCGGGACTGGGCGTCCTCGAGGTCGCAGAGCCTTGCACTCCGAGGCATATTGCACTCTCAATCCGTGGAGAGTATGGGATCTGCAGGGGCGCCTCGGAAACCAGGCTGGGGAGTGACTGCCCTCCTCAAGCAGGTGGGCTCGGGGCTCCCAACTTCACCTGGGACATCTTTGTTTTCACCTGTTTGAAGAAAGTATTTCTCTGCATCATAACTGTTTGAGGAATGCTGTCCTAGAACAGATCTTTGTCTGAACACGGGCACACAACCCAAGATGTGTAATGATATTGAAACCAGGGCTTTTGAGAGGAAGAGGCAGCCCTCTGAAGGTTTACACGAGAGGCATGGTAATATCTCTCATCCTGTGACAAAGATGCGAAGACAGATTATTTTTTAAACAATGAACAGCCCAGCCTCACCTGATCTGTATCCCCCATTGCCACCAGTGAGGGTCAAGAAGAGCATGGAGAAGAGAATGAGAGAGCATGCAGAGGCAGAGGAAGGCGGCTCCTTCGTAGGAAGACAGATCCAGGAGAGGTGGGTGAGGAAGCGCATCTCCTCCTCCATCCCGGCGTAAGGAGGCCGGGTTCTCTTGGAAAGGCAGTTAGACTCTTCTTAGGCTGCACTTCTAAAGCACGACGGGGGAGCTGCCCCAGGTTTACACGCCCTATAAACCTAGAGGAGCTCATTCCTCTTACGCATGAGCCCTTTATTGCAAAGAGTCTGTGGGAAATATTTTTTTCTCCAGAGAGGAGCCATCTCATTGCAAATTGTTTTATTAATCGAATTAGCTGATAAACCGGAGCAGTAGCTACTACGCTAACACAGACCTTTAGGTTATAGGAAAATGAAATCGTTGGGGACACCTTGTCCCTGCAAAAGCAATCAGGTTCTGTGAAGTGGAAGCTTTGACTTGAACTAAGACAACTGCTCTTCACCAACGCTAAGTTGTTCTGTCAGTTTTCAGCGCCCCTGTCCTTCTCAACGGCTTTTGATCAGCTTTCCAGATGTTTAAGACCCAGGCGTGTGTCAGGGAAGCACGTGTGGGGGTACTGCGGGTGATTCAGCCACGCACAGGCACATCTTACAGACGTTTGAATGGTGACTGCTCTGGAGAAGAACGATACTTCCCATCTCAGAGCAATTTATAAAGATTACATATCCAACCCTATGGCAGGAGAAAATTTCTCCCTTCCCTTAATCTTTCACTGAATAATGATGGTGTTGGAAGGTTAAAGAACAACCAGTAATTTATCTAGGGCTACACTGATAAAAAGTGCTGTCATTTTGAGAAGAACTTGCTGAGTTTCATGAACTACTTTATTAGCCATTAGCACAGACCACATGATTCAGGCTTAGAAGAAAATACCAGGCTTGAAGCCCAGGCAGCACTTTAAAAGTCCTTCTCTTAATTTATGAACTCCCATAAGAAGAATAGAGGCCCCATTCTTCACTATAACCCACAAAATCACCGCCCCACTCAGAATCAAAGATATTTCTACTGGCAGCACACGGTTAGGAGCCTCCACAGGTGAGCTTGACTATCTTTTACGTAACCTGTTGAGCAAAGAGAAAGCAGATAATTTAAGGCTTGAAAAAATAAGGCAGCCCAAGAAGAGGGCTACTGAATTCATTTTTCTTTTCCTTTTCCTATATACTGTTTCTTTTGCTATTTCAATTCTTATTCCTCTAATAACAACAAGCTTTGACTTCAGAGCAGTGCCCTGGCTGGAAAACATTGCAACCAGCAAGTACCTGTAAGGCATGCCCGTCTCTGCCCTCGTGGTTTCCTGCAATGAATTTCCATGGACACGTAAAAACTTCTCCAGGTGTTTCCGTTCCGCTGCTCCACTGGGCCTAACGGGCCAGCAGGCTGCCTGAGGCGGAGGCTTGCTCACCACTGCGTGCCGTCTGCATTTCAGAGCCGACTCACTGGACCTGGGCAGCCCCAGCTTGGGGCTAGGGATGTCTGCACAGGCAGGTTTATAAAGATGCATGTTTCAGAAACTCAAAGAAGCAAAGCTAATTTCCCAGTACTCAGCTCTAAGACTGGCTGTGTCTTGCTATGATTAACTTGGGTTATCTGGCTTTGGTGTGTTCCCGAAAGGGATCATCTTGTTTTCCTTAGATGTCCCTTATCATTTTTGAATGCGAGCAGGCTCCTGAATCCCTGGCAGAGCTGCTGGTTACACGTCTCTGCCTAAGCTAGTGTAAAAAGAAGCCTGACAAAGGCCAGTCACTTTTCTCGTCCCTGTAAACTTAGCAAAGTCAGGCTTAAGAAACTATGTATTGGTCCTGGGAAAAAAATATGGGCACTCTTTCCCATGTCTGTCTATTTAGGTAAAAGGAAGTATTTTGGTGGGATATGGGCCAAATGTTCTGTTCTCATAAGGACCGTAAGGCCTTGGGGATGATTCATGAGTGTGTAATGAGACCTTTATAAGTTATCAAATATATTACAATCAAATAATTTATACACATGATTCATTTGGGTGAAAGGTCCATTAACCTTTTTCTTCAGATGTTGCTGTCAAATGACAGGAAATATCAATCAGGTGGTTGTAAAAAGCAAAGAACCCACACAAATATGCCCGACTGTTTTCTGACAAAAGCGCAAGAGCCATTCAGTGGAAGAAGGACAGGCTCTTCAACAAATGATGCTGCAGCAGCTGGACGTCTGTAAGCAAAAGCAAACAAAAACAGACGGACCCTGAACTTAAACCTCCTATTTCTACAAAAATTCACTCAAAATGGATCACAGACTTAAATGTAAAATGTAAAATTATAAAACTTCTAGGTAAAACTTAGGAGAAAATCTTCAGGACCTAGGACTAAGTGAAGAGTTCTTAGACTTGACACCAAAAACACAATCCACAAAAGGAAAAATTAATAAATTGGATCTCATCAACATTTAAAACTTTCGCTCTGTGAAAGACTTGGTAAAGAGGATGAAAAAACAAATTACAGACTGAGAGAAAATATTTGCAAACCACATATCTAACTAATAACTTAAATCTAGAATAAGTTCTTTATAATATACAAAGAACTCTTAGAACTCAACAATAAAAACGTAGACAATCCAATTAGCAAATGGACAAAAGATATGAACAGACATTTCACTGAAGAGGATTTACAGATGGCAAATAAGTGCATGAAAAGATGTTCAACATCGTTAGCCATGAGGAAAAATGCAAACTAAATATACACGAGATATCACTGCATACGTTTCGGAACAGCTAAAATAAAAATGGCAATAACAGCAAATGCTGGCAAGGATTCAGAGAAACTAGATCCCTCATAAATTGCTGGAAGGAATCTAAAATGGTACCACCCCTCCCAAAAAGAGTACGACAGTTTCTTATAAAACTAAACATAACAACCTTACCATGTGACACAGCAATTGTACTCTTGAGTATTTATCCCAGAGAAATGAAATCTACGTTCACACAAAAACCTGTACACAAATGTTCATAGCAGGTTTATTTGTAACAGCCAAAAACTGGAAACAACCCAAATTTTCTACAGTGGGTGAATGGTTCAACTGTGGAACATCCGTACCGTGGAATATTACTCAGCAATAAAAAGGAATGAACTATTGATACAAGCAACAAGTTGGATGGATCTTAAGGGAATTATGCTGAGTGAAAAAAAGCCAATACCAAAAGGTTACATGCTGTATGTCTGCATTTATATCACATTCTTGGGTTGACAGAATTATGGAGATGGATAACTGATTAGTGGTTGCTGGGGGTTAGGGAGGAGGAAAGGGAGGGAGAGGCTGTGTCTATAAAAGGATAGACAAGGGATTCTTGTTTTGGAGCTGTCATGTGTCTTGACTATTGTGACGGTCACACCAATCTACACTTTTGATAAAATTATGTAACACACACACACACACACACACACACACACACACACACGAGTGCATGTAAAGCCAATGAACCCTGAGGAAGCTCAGCGACTTGTATCATCGTAAATTTCCTGATCGAGTTATTGAACTATCGTTATGCAAAATGTCATCACGAGGGGAAGCTGAGTGAAGGGTATATGGGATCTCTCTGTATTGTTTCTTACAACTGCACGTGAATCAATAATTATGAGAAAAAAGGAAAAAGTTAAAACAAAAAGGTAAAAAATTAAATAAAAGTAAAAAGTTTAAAAAAAAAGCAAAGAGACTCCTCATGTAAAGGTCCTTCCACCTTGTGATTCCAGCTGTGGCTCTCCTCCGTCCTTGACTCCCGGACATGAATGATTCATCCAGTCCAACCAGCTTCCCACTCCCACCCCACCTGTCACCACATCTTCGCTCTCATGGCTTCTCCCGCACCCCCTCAGATATGCCCTCACAGCTCACCTCCTCCGGGAATTCTTCCCTGATCACCCAGCCCTGGTCTACAATCATTCCTTGACATGCCTCTTGCAATTCACTTCTAAAGCACTCACTTGACACTTGTAAAGTGTTTCCCAGACATTTGCACCCCCTGATGATTTCTGCCATATTTTTGTACCATTTGTACCATTATTTATTTACTCTTTGGAATTAACTTGCTTTTTTCCTAGCTAAATGAATTTATTTAGTGTTATGAACTGCATGTTTTTTGTCCCCTCTGAAATTCATATGTTGAAATCTAGTTTCCAATGCTTTGGTATTTGGAGGTGGAGCCTTTGGGAGGTGATAGGTCATAAGGGTGGAGCACTTATAAGAGGCCAGAGAGCTAGGTCGCTCTCTTTCCACCATGTGAGGACACAGCAAGAAGATGATCGTATGTAACCCAGGAAGAAGGCTGTCACCAGAACACAACCATGCAGACACCCTGACCTTGAAATTCTCAGCCTGCAGAACCAGGAGAATAAATGTTTGTTGCTTAAATCACACAGTCTATAGTGATTTGTTATAGCAGACTGAACTAAGACATTTAGTGAGGAAACATTATATTACTAGCACAAGTAGAAAAATGTTATCACTTGTAGTAAAATAGAGTGTAACCTGTAAAAAATAAATACAATGCAAATGAAGACTATTATTAGATTGCACTGGACACTACTGGTGTCCAAAGGCTCTAAACCAGAGTCCTACCACTTTTTGGTGTTTATTGAGGAGGGTAAAAGGTATTAGATAGGTGTTTGACATATTTTAGTACAAATCTGAGACTTTCTTTTTTTCTTTTTTTAGGTAATCAGAAGAATTGAAAGGAAGTTGAAACAGGACTATGCCACCTTTACAATGTGAATCAAAGTTATTTAATGCCCCATCCGTGTACCCACTAAAATCATCGTGTCCACCAGTGGTACTGTACCTACTTTGGGAAACACAGACTGATAACACATTGTCCCACGGTATTAAATACCTCCGCCTCCTGCAGGCGCACGTCTAACTCCCCGTCTAGACTCTACGCTCTTTGAGGGGAGGGATGAACTGTATCTGGTGTAAGCTTGTAACCTCCATAATAATCGGCATGGTGTTTTGTGCACAATCAATATTTCAAAGATATTAATGGTTTGCTTGCTTGAATTTTAAACTCCCAAAAGCTACCTTTCCTCTTGTCAATCTATGTCCATTTTCACCCCAGCAGCCAAAGCTCTGAGCCTCAAGGGAGGAATAAGAGCTTGTAGAGACAAGGCCAGAAAAGCTAGAAGAAGAAGCGAGCAGCGGATGGAGTTGTGGAGAACCCCGCATTCCCGAGTCAAGCTGTACCTACCGCTCCGTCACGTACACCAGCCACTAGTGGAATCTGACTGTGTGAGCCATGGAAGCGGTTCCTCCAGTGGGAGTTCCCGCCAAGAGAACAGAGGTGAAGTGGAAAAGCAGTCGTGAAATCTGAGACACGAGCCCTCTTCGACCCATCACTCGCTTTTTCTGCCCTCTGGACGTGGAGCCAAGCCCAGGAAGGGAGAGAGGGATGAGAAAGCCAATATTCGGCTAAACTGAAGTTTCTTTTCATAAAGTTTTAAAAGTTGATCACTGTCATAAAAGGTCCCAACTTGAAGCTGGGGAGTAGAAACTATATTTATAAGGGACGTATTAGCCCCTTTGGCTGTCAATGCAAATTAGGATCAGTTTTAAACTAAATGTAAAGAGTATAAGAAATGCCTCTGAGTAGCTGACGGGCAGTTAATGTCTGTCTTGCTGCCTTTCTGTGTCTCGGGAATGATAATTATCGTATACTGTTCAGAATCTTTGAGTATTATGCAATCCCAGGGTCAGCAGAGCATGGGAAAAAGTGACAAGGCCATCCAATGAGAGAGGTGCTTCCAGCCGCGTTCTGCTGATGGGGCACCAGAGGCCATGGGACCCAGAAGTCACAAATAGAAGTTCCCATGGCTCTGGGCGGTGGCCAGGCTTCACCACACCTGTTCAGCTTTCATAAATAATTGTGGGACCTTGGGCAGGTCTTCACCTCTCCGTCCCTGGGTTTCTTTATTGGCTCAGACTTAAGTAATGTTTAAGATTCTTCTAAGTCTGATGTTCTGTGAGTCTTGAAAACTACTTGGGTAGACAGTCTATAGAGTGAGGGCCCTTCCTGTGTTGACGGGTGAGGCGTGGATTCAATAACTTACCAGCCAGTTCTCTAAGATACCAAGCCCATGAGATGGCTACTATCATTCTTGGAATATACCAATCACATTTATAGCCTGGTTTTAAATTTTTCTTGGCTAAAGAAGTGACTGTTATACACCACATCCTGGATTTATGGACATATCACAGTCATCTAAGACTTGTCTTGGCCTCCAATTGAAAACTGAGGTGGGAGCTGGTGGGGCTAGGAGGATGGGGCTGTGTTTCCACGGCTGGGGGAAGGAGTGCTGCTTCTGCCCAAATGCGTTTGGACAAGAGACACCAGTCCACGGGTCAGAGCCTGTCTTTCTATTCCAATTATTTATGGGAACTTCGTCCTCTTGCTCCCGCTCAGGTGTCTGCTCACCAGCATTCTGCAGGTGACACAGTGACAGGCAAGTCCCCTGACTGAGACGTCTGCCTCCGTCCCCCTGGGGACCAACAAAGGGGTTTCTCCCCTTGTCATTGCCATCTTCTCTCACCTTTGCCAGAGCTACCTCAGGATCTAGTTGTGTGTGGCGAGACCACAGTTAAATATGTGTGTGTTGTGTCAACACAACGCAATGAAGAAAACGTCACCTTTGTCCTTGAGGAGCTCACAGAAGAAGGGAGGGGAGAGAGAGTAAAGGTTACGTGGCAGGGCACTCTGAGCTTCGTTGGAGGCGAGCAGGGAGAAGACACACAGTCCAGTCCTGGGGTGGAGTGGAGGAAGTGACATCAGCAGTAAAAGAAAGGGGTGGGAGGTGGGGGGAGTTCTTTCAGAAGTTTGCAATCAAGCAAGAAGCGCAGTCTTGAAAGTCTCTCTGTTTATTATTTATTGGCCCTTTTCTAGACAATTACCTCCTTTTAGGCCAAATTTCTCTAGGAATAGACTAAAACAGTCCCAGGGGAATAAGGGAGGGGACCCATGTTACAGTGCGTGGGTATAGCCTGGGACTAACGGAGAGCCCCCGTCAAGCCAGCCTCAGCTCCCGAAGGCAGCGCCTCCACCTCGGTCTGTCTCATTTACCTCTTTTCCTCTCCCTGCTGCTTGAATATTAAATATTCTCGCACTGCAACATAAAAACAACCCCTCCACAGTGTATAATTGTTATATTTCTAATATACGCATAGATATATACATTACAGTCTTGCTTTAGAAAAAACAAAGCATACTTAAGGGTGGCCAGGTCTGTGGGTCTCTTCCTTGGCCTGTAAAGGGCTTGTGGGGAGGGCTGGCCCTTGGGATTTCACTGGCAACTGCATTTACCCCCACACTGACCCACATCCACCAGCAGAAAGCATCTTGAGTAGAGTTTTGGCATTTGCAGCAAAGGCTCCCCTCACTACTTTGGGTGTGACTCTCTTGCTCTTTCTGCAAAAGGCCCCAAAAGATGCCAAGATGTGTGCTTTAGCCTAAGGCTAATGCAAAGGAAATGGCCCATGGGACCTCGATGTGCAGAAGTGCATTCTGTGGCCAGAAATGCCTTGAAAGATGGTTGTTGGGGGCACAGAGTGCCTTGGTGAAGAGGTTGGTGAGGAGCAAGGAAGGTGGGAGATGGGGCCGTGGTCCTATTATCTAGGCATTGCACTCTTTTTTTAAACAATATTGAGCATGGATGTTTCGAGATCAGGATAGGATTGTAGTCACATGCTGTCGAGTCATCACTGAAGTAATGCTTCCAGGATGCTGAGAACATGTGCCCACCTTATTCCAGTCTGTATTGGCCTGGCTTAGAAGAGTTTCCATGGAGAGGGGGTGGAGTGTGGTGGAAAGAGCATGGCTGTGAATCAGGAAGACTTGGGTTTGAATCCTACCCCTACAGCACACTAGAAGATTGACAGTGGGCACTTGCTGAGTCTCAATTTCTTCCTCTGGAAAATACACCTCACCACATTACCTCATAGAGTTGTTGTGAAGATTAAAGAAAATAGGGTGTTTGATGTACCTGGCACAGAAGAAATGGCTCAATAAACGGTGGTTATTGTTATAGCATCTGCTGCATCGCCGAACTCCAAGGACTGCCGCTGACACTGCAGTCTGTGTGGCTGGCGCCCCCTAGTGTTGCAGTGCACGGCAGGCACAGCTGTCTGTGGCCAACCTGGACAGATGTAGCAAGCCACAATTTTCAGGGGACTTCAGTGCTGTGAGTGCATTGACTGCAAAATGGATGGGATGGCTTTAAAAATGACTTTCTCGTTCTAAAGAGAACTGACAGGTTCTTTGGATAAAGTTGATTTGTTTTTCATCCGGCAAGAAATCCCTCTCTCACTCCTTAAACGTCAGCTCAGAAAGCAGATTTGAAAGCTGTAGAGAATCCCACACCCCACAGTCACCACTCCATGCTCTGCCAGGGGGCTCATCCGTCTTCTTCCACACATTATTCCTTTGGGGTCTGGAACCTGTCAGAGACAAGGCTGGGAGGCTGGGACGCAAAGTGGCATCATCAGAAGTAAATCTCAGCTACAAAAACAAGGCCTGAAAATTTATAGTTTCGGTTTTGTGATACAATGCCCTGCTGAGGGGTCTCATTGGGACCATTCCATCTGAACCAATTTACCTCGTTTTCTTCTTCTAGGCACTGAAGATCAATCTGAAAAATCTAGGATTCTAACCAGAGCTGTGAGAAATCTGAGAAGTCAACTGGTTCATTTCTCTGATTTTACAAACAAGGAGAGAAACAGGCAGGTAAATTGGTGACATTAGGAGTCAGCTATTGTAAGGTCCGGAATAAAGTGCACGTTTCCAGGAGCCTGGGCTTGGAGGTCAGATGGACAGGGGTTGAATCTTTATCCGTCAACATCCTACTGTGTGGTTTCTTCCTCAGAAAAATGGAGAAAACAAAATAAGCTAAATCAGTTGATATACTTTAAATCCCCAGATATACCACCCTGCCTCTTGAAATGTCATTTCACTGTGTAGTCTTGTAAATGTTTAATTAGTGACCAAAGCTCCAAAGTTCCAAGGCAAAACTGTTGAAAAAGTGACCCCCTGAAAAGGCCTCAGTGTGCTTCTGCTGAAAGGCAAATGAAGAGCTCACTTTGCTGACTGTGTTTGTGATGTAATGTTCTTTTTGACTGGGACATTTATAAAATCCTGAGTCCAAGTGTCCCGTCAACATTTTGAAAAGTTGTGTTCTGCATGGTTTGCTTTTCTAAAATCTCTAAGGATTATTCCAAGATCAACTTCAACTTGAAGCAATTGCAGCCTTTGGCATTTTCCCAAACAGACTCAAATGTTAGTTCAAATAAAGTGAACTGAATATTTTAGAGGTCGCCTTTTCAGCAACCTTGCTAGGCAGAGCACAACAGAGAATCACAAATGAACAAGTAAAGTCCATCACCGAGCCCGTGCTTCAGACCTCAAGTCAGAATGATTTGTTCTTTCTTGGTCATAATTCAAGCAGGACAGATTTTCTTACTTCCCATTCCTTGCAGAGTAAAGAGAACAAATTAGACGAAAAGAGCCATTAGAGGCAGGCATACTGACAGCAGCAAGAAAAATGTACAGCAAGGCGAGGATACAGAAAAAAATAACAGAGGAGGGAAAAATACAGAAGCCAAAATTTAAAAATAAAACAGCAAACTGAGGCCTCTAATTTTTAAGGCAAGTAGTTCTGTACGCCTCAATAGTCCCTGAGGACACCTTACCGTAGCACAATCCTTGACGTTTATTAAGATAAACTAGAGTTGTCAAGTTGTTTCTTTGGGTTTAAAAGGTTAAAATAAAGCCTTGACACTTAAATGAGAAAGCTGCAGGTATTGGGGAAAACTGCTTGAATGAAAATTTTTGTTCTCTGACAATGTCAGACAAATAAGGCCTAATTGTGAATATTTTCTGCATTTAGAAATCTTCTCCTGCCCGTCCTCATGACTGTTTTTCCCATTACTAGAACGTGGTGGTTTAGCTGGTTCCTAGCCTGAGGAAAAGGCAACTCTGTTCTTAACCTACCGCACACTACACATTTCTTCTCCTGCCCGCTGCCTCCCCACCTCCCCACTGGTTCACTTTCCCACAAACGCCTGCATGTCCCTGGACAACTCCAGTTGAAATGGGGCATTTTCTGTGTATCTTTTCCTGGTACTTCTCTTCTCTGTCTCCCCGCCTCCTGGCAGAAGAATTACTCTTTATCTATATTTCCACAGCACTTGATTCACACTTCTGATATCACACCAATAAATCTATATTATAGTCTTGTCTTCCCTGAAAAGACTCCCAAGTTATTCAGGGCAGAAAGCCTGTCTTAACCTCATCCCCATAACCTCAGAACCGGAACATAACAGATGATCAAACCTCTTGAATGAATTTCTGTTTTATTTTCTGGTTTGATTGTTAGAAATTCTTCTAATATTACATATATAGTAATAAAAGAGTGTCCTTGAATTCTGAATATTGACTTCATTGGAAATTCATTTAACTGAAAATACTTTAAAAATGCATTTAAACTAAATGCTTCTTTGCCATTTCTTTTGGATGAATGACCATCTGGAACCTAAAATATTATAAACAGATTTAAGCATTTAATATTTTGTTCAACAAGCAACTGGTGTTTTAGATAGTCACATCATTCAAATTACTAAGCTTGGAAACAGAAAGAGCTGATCTTTCTAACGCATTCATCCGCTTGTGCAACTGTTTGTGCTCTCCCCTCCTTAGTCCCAGAGGTAATCAAATAATTCAACAGCCCTTTTGGACAGCTTGTTTTATACTTAATGTTCATTGCTGTAATCAAATTAAATATGAAGATTCAGCTACAAAATGCACTCTGGGTTCTGATTATTTTTAAGTGAACGATGTCAAATGGGAGATATTTATAATAAAAAAGGTCTCTTGAATATAAACCCAAATTTTCTTAACCAGTTTTTCCCCAAATTCCTCACCATTCCACATAAAAACCTGCATGTATCTTGTGTGAGGATAATGAGCCAGAGAAGGAATGCCAGAACATCATTGATGATATGCAGTTTTATTTAATGATGTTACATTCAAAACCATGCTGTATCCTGCGGCTGGGAACAGAGTGACTGGCTTATCTGTTTTCAAGAATCCTGTAGGCACAGCATAGAAAAACATAATTACATTGTTTGAATGAACATACTGTCATAGAAACTCTTTAAAAACACACACCTGGGGGCTGGCCCGGTGGCATAGTTGTTAAGTGCACGCACTCCACTTTGGCAGCCCAGGGTTCACAGGTTCTACTTGCACTTGTCAAGCCATGCTGTGGCAGCATCCTATATAATGTAGAGGAAGAGGAGCAGGGATGTTAGCCCAGCGCCAGTCTTCCTCAGCAAAAAAGAGGAGGATTGGCAACAGATGTTAGCTCAGGCCTGATCGTCCTCAAAAAAAAAAAAAAAAAAAACCACACAGCACACCTGGCCGGTTCTGAAATAACAGAGTGAATTAGCAAGCTCTCTTGGCTCTCAACAAGGGCTCTCTGACCTTTGTTTCCACGTGTCTGATCCTGCCTCATGCGATGTCAGCCCGTGTCTGTGGTGCCAGAGCCTGTGGCTGCTCCCCTGGGAAGGGCTGACCTGCTGCACTGCGGCAGCTCCATCTCACACTTGGACGAAGGAGGAGTGAAACACGAGCTGCAGAGAGGTTCAGGCTCATCCATCCATAGTGATCCTTAGGGCAACAGGAAAACTCCGCGAGGTTCAAAATGAGAGCTGAGCACTCATGGGTTGACATAAGGAAGGCTGTGTTCCAAGTCCCTGCCAAGCTGATATCAGATCACCATCTACAGGTTTCTGAAGGGCCACAGCCTTCTCAGAGAAACAGGGAAGTGAGTTCCAAGTAGAGAAGCCAAAAGAGACGTACCCACCATGTGGCTAAGGCTGGGCTTTGAATGAGGAGAATAACGTTGATGGTTAAGTGGTGCCTTGGCCTCTCCCTGTTATAGGAAACAGCCAAACTCTACCTCAGCACCTCCTTCACTCTGCTCTGACCAAGGCTCTGCGGCAGAGACTGGCCAGCTCTTTCCCATACCTATTTCTCTCTCTTCCTAGGCACACATTTGGACTGCAGTTCCCAGCCTCCCTTGCAGTTCAGTATGGTCATGTGACTGTGTTCCAGCCAAAGTCACTTCTGCCCATTGGTGCCACTTACATGCCTGGCCTATGAAGTACCCTCCACTTGATCCTCCATGCTCTCTTCTGCTGTCTGCTCGATCGATGTCAATACTCAGCCACCGGACAGCGTAGAAAACAAAAGTTGAAGGTGACCAAACTTTCATCAGCCTGGCTCCCACCTGATTGGACCTCCTCCCCCTGCTTGGACTTACATGATTAAGAAATAAACTGTTTTATGTCAAGTCACCGAGGTTGCAGGATTTAGCAGCTAGGGTTACCTTTAATAAAATTGATGGACTTTATTTTGTAGAGGATATTTACCTACAGCCTGACCATAATAAGCATTCAGAAGCCCTTCCCGGACTGGGAACCAGAGCCAGATATCTAGTCTGGAGCCCAGGTTAATTTCCTGGTGACTGAAGAAATATTTGGCAAGTTTTTGTTTGCCACTAGGTTGCAATATGTGTACCAATGCACACAAAACTCCCAATTTCTCTTGCCTTGGAATGGAGATTTTTCTCCAAAACTGTAAAATTGACACCGATGACATTTCATATAGCTAGAAAGGCTGCCGGGAAAAGGAGCATTGTTTCAACTGTCATCTCCAGAGAAACGTGAGCAAGTGCTCCTCAAAGCTATGCTGTTTCCTCCTCCCACAGAGCAAAAGCACAGAATACAACAGTGAAAATTTCTGGCAGGACATTAGCACATGCCATCTAGTGACAACCACAAGCTAAAATTGGAAAGGCCGGGGCAGCTGTTGTTGTCTAACGTTTGTATCCTCTGAGAGCTCGTATGAGAGGGAGATGGCCAAAGACTCTGATTTAAACCTAAGAGCTGAAATTGAGTTAAATTCATCTAACAGAGGGTGCCACTTGGGGGCCTCCAGGGCCTCTGTTCTTACACAGCTTTTTTGATGGAAATAACCTCCTTGGGAGAGAAGCCTGAAGAAATATTGAAATTCACAGTCCACTCTATTACACAGCCCTTCACTCTCCATCTGCGTGACTTCATCCCCATCAGAGCTGCTCCCCAAACACCCCCAGCCCTTGGCTACACATGAGCAGGGCAAAAGTCAAGGACCGCAGACAGGGAGGGGAAGCCGTGACTCCCACATCCCACTGAAGGAACCTTACACTGTGAGGGAAAGTGAAAGGTGAAATTACCTAAGTGACATTTCAGTAGCAATCAATAATCAATCCAAACTAGGGGAGGGAGGGTTCTTTGGGATTAAGAGGTGACAGTTGCATCCCGACTACCCAAGGTCAAGTACTGCTTCTGTCGCTTACTTGAGTCTAAGCTTGGGCAGCATCTTCTCTAAGCCTCAGCTTCCTCCGGTAAAGTGGAGGTAATAAAAATGGCCACCTCATGGCTTATTGGAAAGGATTAAATTGAATAATCTAGGGAAAGTGCTGGTGTATAATAAATATTCAATAAGCAGTTGTTGATTTTCAGGAAAGAAGACAAATGTCACAGTCTTTGTCAACACACCCAGGAAACCCCGTGCAGGGTCTGGGAAAGCAGTGTGACTGCATTTACCCCTATGTTTACCAGAAAAGCAGATTGGAGGTCACCGTGCTCTCAAGCCACGTTCTAGACTGAACTAGAGCCAACGTCTCGGGATAGAAGGTAATAAAAATAATATCATAGCAAATATGTAGATGGTGGTTTATAACATACTGAGTGTTTTCACATATACGCTTGTATCTAATCTTTAAAAACCTAGAAGATAGATAACATAGATGTTTTATTTCCACCATTTAGACAGAGAAATTGAAGTTCGGAGAGGGGACATGATTGGCTAAAATTCACACAGCTAGCCAGCTATTTCAAACCCAGGCCCCTCTAGTCCAGAGACAAGGACCAGCCCAGACCACTGCACACGGAGGGAGGATGCGTCAGACAGATGTGTGACGCAGAAAGGATTTTAAATGAGGGTGTGAATGAAAATCTCATTAAGCAGAAAGGATTTTAAATGAGGGTGTAAATGAAAATCTTAGAAGAATGAGGTTCTAGGTGAAGCGAGGAGGAAGCAGCATGTCAAGACGATTCTGGAGGGTTGGGGGCTTTCCCAGGCTAGGGAGCTTGTGGAAGGAATCCAGCGACAGGAGAGTGGAGGCAAAACAACAGATGAAGGCTGATGGCTCTCCACAGGGGACGGTAACGGTGGCATTTGCTGAAGGGCCCTTTCTGTGCACTCACCGCCGTGCTAAAACTTCTAGATATGATCCCGTTTAATCCTCCCAACTCTGTGAATGTATAATGCTGTCACTCCCATTTTATAAGTGAGGAGACTGAGGTCAAGGTCACATAGATAGTGTATGGCGGAATCAGGATGCAGACCTAGGCTGGCCTGACATCAGTGCTCATGTTAGTCTGCCCCAGGTTTATGTAGCCCCTGAGGCTTACAGAAAAGGCAAGATGCACACTGTCTCTCATTGGCTAAGACCAGAAGCACACGATAAGCTGCAGGGCAAATATAAAAAATTAATAAACTAAGCTGTATGCAATACAATTAAGCTGTATAAAATGAAACAAAGGTGTATAACTATGGCTAAATTTTAAAATCACAGCACAATGTTACCTCCCCAAAGGAGAAGCAGAATATTCAGTATCTAGAGACAGAACAGAAAGGCTGCCCTGGACAGGGAGTAAAACAGCAATGGCTCAAATAAGTCAGCTGGAATATACTTGAGCATATACAGCAGAGAGGCAGCCTAGGGAATATTTTATCCTCTTAATGGGAAAAGGAGAAAGAAATAATCAACAATAGAAAGTGAATCAGCAGAGCCATACTCTTCATCACTGGAGGATGTGTGTTGTAACAAGTCCGTGGGCTGTTCTATGTGTTGGGAAGAAAGAACTATTCCTCTACCCTTCTACGTTCTCCTGGCTGGTCTAAGAATTAAATTGACATGAAACAGAATAACAAGAGAAAATCAAACAAAGTTTAATAACATGTAGACAGGGGGTAAACCCAGGAAAACTGAGTAACTCACCAAAATGGCTGATACCACCACCTTAAATATCATCTTCAGCTAAAGGCAAAGGAAGATGTTGGGGGTAGTGTTTGGGACTTCAAAGGGGAGGAAGGCAATTCACTGGGAGATGGAACAGCAAGTGTTTGGTAAACAAGTGTTTGCTGTGACTTACAAAGACAATGGGACATGGAGAGGACTTTGATCAAATGGGCCTTTCTAGGTTCCTCCCTGTCCACCACGCCTAGTTCGTATCATACGATAGTTATCATAGCAATAGCTTCTTCCTGGAACAGGCCTTCTGTCTTAAATTATATTAGGCAGTTAGGGGGAAGGTCAAAGTTTCTTCCTGAGTCTTTTGCTCTTAAAAATAATCAAGCCAAAGAGACACATTTTGGGGTGGCAAATTCTGATTCCCCACATACAGATTAAATGAAATGAATACAGAAAGCCCTGGGCAGAGGGCCTGATGCTTTATAGGGGCTTGACAAATGTGCAGGAGATGAAATAAACAGTCCTTTGTGTACCACCTTCAGGATTTTTGTTAGGTCTGAGTTCCACCTCTACTCATATTTAGTGAATGTTTTCCTTTAAATTGACTCACTTATTTTTAAACTTAGCCTTGTCCTCTGTCATAATAGCCATGAATTCATAGATTTGAGGTGTAAGTTATACATTTCTTCCTAATATTCATGAAAATAAATTTAAAACCATTGAGAGATTTAATGTCCACACGCCCCCCAAAGCCATCTCAGGCACAGCTAGTGTGCCACAGTTTGGGAAACACTGGAAGCGTGTAAAGGGCCCTGGATGTGGGACAAGGAGACCTGGTCTAGGCTGCAAGAGCAGGCAGGCCACCATCATGAGGCATGTTCTCCCAAAGGAAAGTGGGAGAGAAGAGCTCATGCTTTATGTCGCACGAAGGCACGTGAGATAATGAAGGTGACAACATTTCATAAACGGACATTACAAACTGAAGATGTTGTGTGACTCTGTCTCCTTCTATTAAAGAAAACTTTTTTAAAAAGTCAAACATATCTGACAATGGTCAACCAATTACTAAAATAATACACTCTAAAAGTCAGAGAATTTTTTACTGCTTTTACAACTTCAAAACAAAGCATCAGCTTGTTTCCTGTTTCTTGCAGAGGTAACACAATTGCACAATCTCTATAAAGGTCAGTGAGCGCAATTCAAATTCTGCCCTTTGCCCTGGCTTATGATATTATTATTATACCACATGGGCTCTGAGTTGGAAAGAGCCCAAGAGAACATCTTGTCTAGTCTTCTCATTATACAGAGGAGGCACTGAGTTCTAGAGCATTTTAAAAACCTTACTATGGAGCAAAATGGGATTCAAATCATGCTCCAAGCCCCTCAGCCAATGCTCCTGCCATTACGTGAGCCTGTTCCCTGCAAAGGCAGAGGACCTCAGGAGAAGAGGAACTGGAGGTGCTGTGCTCTATATAATCCACTAACTTCCAGTTAGGAAAGAACCCTGTGGGCAAGTCAGAGGATCAAGACATAGACACTGCCTTCAAGGTGTCCACAGTCCATAAGGAACTGGGAACACAACAAACATGGCCCAACTAACAGGAATATAAAAGGAGAAACCGCCTCAATTTTCCCAAGATAATCCAAAAAGCAGTCACAGGGATGGAAACTGAAGAAGCCCCTGTGTATTTGGCTACTATCGTGGGAGTGCGTGTGCCTGCCCAGGAATGTCTACTTCCAACTCACCATCCTGGGGGTACAGCTGCACAAGGCAGCCACAGCCTCATGGTCCTTCAGTCAAAGGGCACCATCATCACCATTAGGGACCATGGCAACCCCACCCCACCCCAGACACTGCTGCTCAGATGCTGGCAACTTTCTCGGGCTACCTAACTCCTGTCCTGTTGAGGTTCACTCTCTCGCTCTTCACCCAGTCATTCGATAGTCTAAGATTTGCACTAACACTCAGAACAACAGAACAGCGGGCTAGGAAGCAATTTTTCTAGCGTTTGTCTAAAATCATAGTAAACTACAGAAAAATGTCCTCACATTCTAACATCTCTGGAAAGATACTTTCATGTGACTTCTTAGATAAACATTCCAAGAGTTATAATCTTAAAGAAAGTGTGCCTGCTCTAAGAAATAGGTAGCATCTTTTAGAAAAGGAAGAGCTTTCTCTTTAATAAGAAAAGAAACTAATCAATAGTATTTTCTAAGAAAAAAAAATTGGTTTAAAAATTTAGAGTTATTCCATTGAAGCTCATTTCCATCTCTCCATACTCTGCCCTGATACCATTTTACTGATGCTATCCACCGTGTTCTAGGTCACTAAAGGAGGGGAAAGCTAGGAGGGGACCAAGATTGGTGGAGCGTCCCATCCACACCAAATGTTTTACATCCTTCCATGGAATCCTCATAACAGTCTCTGAGCTAGTTATTCCTGCACCCATTTACAGAATCAGAGTAGAGTCAGTATGCTCTAGAAAGGGGAGGCATCCCTAATTTTGGTAGATCCAATAATAATCTCAAGATAATAAGAGGGGCCTGGACCCTGTGTCAGGAACTATGAATAACACACTGTGTGCCTGGCCCTGGTCCACGTGCTTTACTTATTAAGTCATTTGACCCTCATAAAAACTCTATGGCTTTGGTACTCTCATTACTCACCTTTAATAGCTGAAGAAACGAAGTCACGTGGCTGGTCAGTGGCAGAGCCAAGGCTTGAACCCAGCAGCCTGGCTCCAGGGTCTATGGCTTTAACCCCCAAGCCAACTGCCTCTGTCAGGCAAGGGGCCTGCCCAGAGCCCCCAGCTGGGACGTGGTGCTGCTGGGATGCAGCCTGCAGACAACAGGCCTCCAGAGGCATGTTCTTCATCACCAGCGCCTCCACCCACACTGCCCTTTGCCAAAGCTAGCACCCGCATTTGCTGCCCTGGACTCCGTCTTCTTCCTCTGTGGGGACTTTGCTTCACTATTTGTGTTGCCCACTTCCTCTACCCATTAACTCCTCCCTTCTGCCCCAAAACATCTACAGATCTGCTTTCTCCCACAAACTTCTCCCCAGACCCTGCTGCCGACTTCAACTACCATCCTCTCCCCCTCCATTGCCTCTTCTTGCAAGTCGGCTACACACTCTGCCTCTCCTCCATGCCTGGTCCCTGCCCAACTCCCATGTGTCTGAAGTGGTCCCCTCTCCTCCCATTCTCCTGGCCACACCCCCAGCCTGCTTTCCAGGACGCTTGCAGGAGCCTCATGAATGGAAGCAGCCCTCCCTTTCCATTCCTGCTTTCATACATCCACGCCTTTGCTCACGCTCCTCCCTCCACACAGATTGCCTTCCCCAGCCCCCATCTCCTCTTGCTCAAGTCCTGCACATCTTCCAAGTCCAGGGCTCATCACTCCAGCAGGGAGCATGCACTCCTCCTCCAAGCTCTGTATGACCTTCTTTTGTACAGCACTTCTTATTTAAGTACACGTCTTATCTCCCCTAGTCTGTACTTAACCTGAGGGCAGTGATCTTATCTAACTCCTCTTTGTGTGTCACCTACAGGTAGGTGTAGAAAGAGGATGCTCAATCAACACTGAACAGTGCGCGTTCCCTGAGCGCAGGCTTGGTTCTCAACAACCAGATCTTCCTGCGTAAACTCAGCCAGAGGTTGCTAAGCTCGTGGACCAACCTGCTGTCCTGTTAGCAGGAGCTGAGTCTACCAAAACTCACCCTGGAGAGCTGCCTGTCCTCACGTAGAACCACATCTGATCCTCTGGAAGTGGGCAGGAGTAAATGACTTCCAGGAAGTCAGGGAGTCTTGATAGCAGAAAGAGGAAATATTAGAAATGTGGCTCCGGTTAAGAAGAAACGTTTATTAAGATGGTAGAAATCACTATGAAAATGCTATAGCTAAATGTTCATTCATGTGTTGACTTGTCCTCCTAAATGTCCCCAGTCATTTCAATTTAATAGGTTCAGTCGGCTATGGTTTGGAATGTTAATACTGATGGTATTTCAAAGCTCTTTATATTCTATCCCCAAGTCACTTTTCCCCAGGAGGATGGTGATTGTATGAATCCCAAAAGTGCCTCTGTCAGAACACACGGTGCTCTGTCATAAAGGAGCACAACAGGATCCTCAGTTGTTAGGTGCCAGGTGAAGTGCACATTTTTGCAGATATTTTAAGAGTCACCTCATCCTTAATTATCTTCACAAGCTTAAACACAACAATGCATACTATGGGGTCATATCTCAACTGTTATTTCCGAGAGTTTGAAAACAAAGCACATTACTCTATTCAAATCACTTGTACATTATCTCATTTAATTTTTACAACAGGCCTTTATAATGCTATTAGTCCTCTTTTGCAGTCAAAAAACCTGAAACTCAGAAAAGTTAATTAACTTACCCAACAATTTGTTTAACTACATAACTCAGTGCTATAGATTCCATATAAACACTGCGTATATAGAGAAAGCAATGAGATAGGTGCTCTCAAATATTGCCGTGGGAAGGTACACTGAGACAGCGGTCGCATTAAGAATAAACATGTATGTGTGTTTATATATGTACATGTAATATTATATACGTAATAGTCACCATTAATTCCACTTCTAGAAATAGAGCCTAAGAAAATAACCAGAGAGGGGCCGGCGTGGTGGCGCAGGCGGTTAAGTGCACACACTCCGCTGCAGGGGCCCGGGGTTCGCCATTTGGGATCCTGGGCGCGCAGTAATCTCAGTAACTGAGGTAGGTAGTTCCAACATAAAGGTGTAAAAAGGAAAGGAGCTGGTGACAGGAACAATTTCCTTTTTCTGAAATGTGCACACCTAGAGCTCTGCAGTAAATCTAATTCATAAATGAACTTAGCTCCAACTGCACACACTAGTTTCCTCCTGGAAACAATCATGTTGCAAAAATAAAGGAGGAGGAGACATTTTTAATTTTTGATGACATAAGAGAGACGTGACTTTCACTGTTCTTTAACACACTCACTAAACCAGGGACACAGAAGGCTACTGGAAAGGGATGACTCATAACATCGCCTCACAGATTAGCATGGAAACCGTTAATTCTGCATCATCTCTTCTGATGACAGGACAAGTTGTTTTTGTTTGAGTAAAGCAGAAAAGAGGGGAGATCTTTCTTCCCCCAAAGTTGCTGGCTAAACCTGGCTACCTTAATTAACATTCCCCTTTGACCTGATGTTATTCTAATGTCAGGTAACAGAGCAGGAATTTTGTGGTGCTGCGTTAGACTCCTTTAAGGAAAGTTTTTGATCTAGAGTAAGTGAAAGCATATATCATGGAAGGAAACCATTATCAAGGCTTTCCTTTACCACTCAACTCTTTTTCCAGGAGCTCTTTAATAACAGCTTTAAGATTTATAGATACGAGGTGCATTCCCTTCCCAACACTGGGAAGCTCATTGAAGCCTCCTTAGACTGAGACCATTCTCCACAGTCTTTCCTCCAGAACCCAAACTTAGCCATAACAGCTCACAGGAGCTTCAAACAGATCACTCGGGCCATAAACAGAAAATGTATTTCACAGAACATTTCCAGAAGCTTTATTTTGTTCTACCTGTTAAATGTTGATTGTTAAATAGTGGCTTAGATTTGGAAATATCTATTTTATCCCCGCCTTGGAAAGGGGAAAACAGAAGTTCAGGCATTTTGAAGTTTGTAATCCAACAAGTTTTTAGTCTATATGTATCAGTAATTCAATTACTAAATAAGTTTTCATGTAGTGTCTTTTTGGAATTAGAAATATAAAAAGAGGCAGCTCAGAGCATACTGGGATGCTCTGATAAACAGACCGCATTCCAGAATTTCTAAGCTACCACACAGTATCTACAGAAGTTTTCCATACTTTGACCAATTCAGTGGCATCATTTTTCATTTCTAATGGATTTTTATTACTATTTAATGAAAGTAGTTATTTTAGGCTTTATTTTCACAATAATTTTCCTTGCAAAATTATCTTTAATTCCTAAGAGGTTTTTTGTAGCAATTATAGAGAATAAGCATTCTTAAATTTCAAGACTCCAGACACTTTTACTGAGTCTAGTTTTCCTTATAGCAATGAGATTTGTGACATTATTCCTCCTCTGCATTATTTGAGGCCAAGGCAAGGAAAGAACAGGGAGAAAATCTACAGAGATTTGTTTTACATTTACCTCATTTTTACAAAGTGGCTTTTTCTCCTGACGCTGTCTGTCTTAGGCAGGGGCCCAGACGCTGTTTTGGCCATCAGTGCCGTCTGCTCTGCACCCCCACTGCCAGGGCTAGACTCGCAGTCAACTGGTTCACACTACACTGCTGCACTGGTCAGATGGGCAGCACATGAGTCCCTCCCTCCTCCCCAAGTTCTCAAGGGAAGTGCAGTCTTGTTGTTGTTTTGGAAGGGGGCCGTTTTCCTGCAATCTGTGACCTCCTCTGATTGTTACTTAAGACAGATCTTAAGGCCTCACTCCTTCTTCCTGTCAGCTCTTGAGTGTCTACTGCCTGTTTACGAGGGGCCTTTTCTGAATAACAATCCAAGGAGCACCATTTGCCATTTTCACCAGGTTCCTGATCTTTGTGGTTACACATTCTGAAGTGTCAATCATCCTTCAGGCAATTAGAACCCTTAAGCTCTCCAGCAGCACCGGGAAAGAAACCAAGCATCCCCTCTGGAGAGCACTGGCACGTGGTGTCTCCTGAAGCGCGCAGGGAGGGGCGGCGGCTTACCTGTGAGGCATGCCGGTGCTGGAGGCGGTGCTGTGCTCGCTGGACAGGTCCCAGAGCTTGAGGTACCAGTTCTTCTCTGCTTCACGCGCCAGAGCCAGCTGCCAGGCCCTGAGCTGGGTTTGCCCCGAGGGCCCGAGGCTGCCGTCTTTCCCCTTTTCTGAGGCTTTCTTGGGAGATCTGTCTTTGCTCCCTACGGAAAGCCCAGACTGTCTCCTTAACTTGCTGTTCTCTTCCGAGATCTGACTCCCCGCGGCCCCAGTCCGGGCTGACAGCATCGCGGAGGTTCGTGTCTGTCTGTCACAGAAGACTCTAAGTCACTGTCATCAAAGTAATTTGAATTGATTTCTCTGCTTCTGCCTCCCTCCGCTTGCCTGTCCTCCCTCGTCCCCTTAACCTTATCCTGCCGCAAAGCTGTAATTGAGCCGCGTCCCCGGCTGGGGAGGAAAGGGCATCTCTCACTTTCCTGAGGAGGAACTAAGGCGGCCACTATCTGTGACGTCTCAGAGCACGGAAATTGTAAAAACAACCCCCAACAACTTTGTAATGCTGAAGTTTTGCAGTGCTATTCTTCTGCAAAGTATGGACTTCTGCCTCATTTAATGATGACTCTGAACCTTAGATCATTAGGGTTTGGTAAATTATATTTGATCATCATGTTAGAGTTATAAAAAAAGACATCTAGAGGCTCATTAGCCACTTAATTAGAGTCCCTTTAGAGTTTTAAAGTGAATTTCCTCAAATAAATTTAACAACATCAATGCGAAAGAAGGATTATTTCTTTTGTGTAAACCTAAAAATAATATTTTCAATTTATTTTATGATCCTTCAGGAAAGGGAGGCTTTTTGAATGTCAGCGAACACATACATGTCAAACATTCTCTCATTCCTAAAGCCCACCATAAGTGATTCAGTAATTGGCCCTTTTGATACTTCCAAAGGATGGAAGCATGAGGAATATAATTGGAGACTGAGGTTGAAGTTGGAGTTAAAAAATAGTAGAATGAGAGGAAGCGGTAAGAGCCTGTGTGTGCGTGGGTGTGGATGTGGGGGGTGTGCCCACTGCACATGAAAACTAGCTCTGAAGATGGAAAGAAAGTGCAGGTAATAGCCTTCGTGGTTACGATGCATGAGACCGACCCACACATGCCCACCAATCTGACCTCTGTCCTAGCTCAGGGACAATGATATCAGTGCCACTTAGGTGTCTACCACAAAATTGTTTGGTGACTCACCAAGCCCCACCCATCCCCTAATCAACCTCCGGCCCTCCTGTATCAACTGCCTCAGTGTCGGCTGCATGTAAAGAACTCAGGGAGATTTGTGAATTTCTCTGTCCAGGCAAGACCGTAAATTAAAAATCATAGAGGTATAGCGAGGTCTTATAGTCTCTGGGAATGGCAGGAGAGAAAGGAGAAAGAAGAGGCTCTTCTTAAGGAGTTAGCTCTTCTGGAAAGCATGTTGATGTCTAACCCCTGTGGCTGTTAATCAATCAAAGCCAAGGATTGAGGGGACAGCAGATCACACCACGGGGACTCTCCCATACTCAGGTGAAAGCTGTTTAATCTTAGAATCCAGGGTAGTCTAGGATTAGAACCCTGACAACCAAGCAACCAGCCACCTGGAACATCCATCCAAGGGCGAGGAGGCAGCTGCTACCCGGCACCAAGTCTGTCCCACCTGAGGCTGGGGCACTTAGGGACTTTTAGCACCAGTGGCTGCAGCCTCTCCAACTCCTCTTCCTGCCCTCCATCCCTTGAGTCATTGAAGGGCTCTGGCAACACGGTATCCATAGCAACAGGCTCCCCAAAGTGTAGTCTCTGGGGACAGTCTCCCCAGTTTGATATAGTTGGGGATGTGTCAATAGGGGGCTCTGCAGTGGAACTGGGGAGGGGGGTCTATGCCTATTCAGCCAAGGGGGCTGCGTACCTCCTGGCTTGCCTCTCTCAGGAGGCAGTGCTGCTGTGTTTAAGAGCTCTGCTCTGGAGTCAGACTGCTTCCGTTTGAATCCTAACTCCGTCACTCACCTGCTCTACAAATTACTTAACCCCACTATGCTTTGGTTTCCTCATCTCTAAAAACGGGGATAATTATCTACTTGTGGCAGTTTTAAAATACAGCCCTCAAATTTTTTGACACTCGTTTCATTGAAAGATGTGGTCTGTTTCCCTTCCCCTGAAGCTGGGTGGGCTCCTGACTGCTTTAATCAGTAAAATAGGATGGACGCGATGCTATATGACTTCCACAGCTACATCAGAAAGGCCGTGCAGCTGTCACTCATCACTCTTGGGACGTTCATTCTGGAGGAAGCCAGCTGCCATGTAAGGAGTCTGACTACCTGGAGATTGCCATGGTGGAGAGTCACATGTAGGTACTCTGATCATTAGCCCAGCTGAGTGCCCAGACAGTAGCCAACATCTGCCCCATCTCTGTGAGCAAGCCAGCGTGGGCGTCAGCACAGTCGACCCCTCCAAGGACTGCAGTCCCAGCCAGCATCTGCCTGCAATTGCATGAGACGCCCCTGTGAGGACGCCCCTGTGAGAAGGCCCGCCCAGCCCTTCCCAGATTCCTAACCCATGACACGGTGAGCTGAAGATGATGGCGGCTTTCTTACCACCAATAAGTTTTGTGCATAAATAGTAACCAGAACATTACTCTTATTATATAAGAACATACCCTTATTATAAACATATAACAAAATATGTTTGAAATAGAACATTGTCTAGCACATATTAACATTTAATAGGTATTAATATTTATTCTCCAAGTTAGATACTATTGCAACACTAGAATTCAAATTTTCTGCTTACGTTTCCCTTATAAAAATTTGAAAAACTCAGCATCAACTTAAATATTTTGAATATTTATTTAAATTGTATATTTAAATATACATTTGTCATAAATTTAAATAGTTGCAAAGGATGCCGTGTCCAGCGCATTATAAGTCTTGTTATTTTAAAAATGAAGTTGTTACATCCCTATCTTAAATGTATCCAATGGAATTTAAACCCCATAGCTATTTGATATCTATCATCATCCATTTAAAAAATTCATGAACACTGTCTTCTCCAGCAGTTGGAAATTCCACATTCTTCCTTTTTCTTCCTGAACGTGTTTTTCCAGTAATACAGCTGCTCTTCAAGCTATTCTATACTCAGAACATATTTCTCACTCAGAATTTTATTCTGATATAAAATATTTGTATGCCTGAAAATATTTTACACATGTCCCTATGAAATAGTTCTCTGCAACAAAAATGTAAACATAAATTGTTAAATTTTATTTTCTATGTCCATAAGACACTAAGTGTTATAAAATGTCTTAGGGATTGAGTTATTGTGACAATTATTATTGGACATAATTGAACAAAATTATATTTTCTAAATTTTGAAAAATTATTGCTTAATATAAAAAGTAAAATTTTATTGAAAATGTATCTCTTAACGACATGAATGGGGCTGGGATTTTTTTTTCTGAATGAGGTCATGTATCCATAGAGTAATATTTTTCATTGGTAGAATGAAACAAGGTTCAGCATCAATTCTATTCTCTTCCTTTTTTTTAAAGATACACATTCTGAGAAGCCTTGTTCATATAGATAAGTTAATGGAAACAGAAGACTTTTTTATTATAGTAAAATTATTCAGTTCTTTAAAAGTCTTCTCAATGTATAAAAATCACAATGATGTCTCATTTAAAAATGATGTATTACTGATGTATCCAGCGACACCTCTGAGACGGGAAGTTTTAGAAGGTGGTGACAGAGGAGTGACACCATCAAGTTTATGCGGTAAAGGATGCAGCTGCTGTGCTAGAACAGTCTGTAGGGGTCACACGAAGCAGAAGGGAGGGCAGTGTGGAGGCTGCTGCAATGACCTGGGAGAGATGATGGTGGCGTAGACCAGGGGGGTGAACAGCGGAGGTAAAAAAAAAAATTGGTCAGATTCTGTGTACGTGTTCTGAAGGTGGAAAGGACAGAATTTCCTGGCGAATTGGTACCAGGAAAGCAGTATGAAAGAAAGAGAAGAGTCGAGAATGACTGCAGGGATTTTGGCCTGAGCCGCTTGCTGAGACTGGAAGACGCAGGAAGATGAGGTTTGCTGGGTGCAAGCGAGTAGAATAAGAGGGCCACTTTTGTATCGACTCTCATACTCACACTTTGATGCTCTTGATTGCTTCCTGAGGATCCAAGTTTCCATCCATTTTCATTTTCTATAGTCTGAAGAACTTCCCTGAGTATTTCCTACAGATCTGCTAGTAACAAATTCTCTTTTATCTGAAAACACCTTCATTTCACCATCCTTCTTAAAGGGCCTTTTCTCTGGCTTTTTTCTCCATCGCTTTCAAGATGTTGTTTCATTGTCTTCTGGCCTCATACTTCCTGATGAGAAGTCAGTGATCAGTCAAGTCATTTCCCTTGCCAACAAGGTGTTGGGTTTTCCTGGATATTTTCAGTGTTTTCTCCGTATCTTTGGTTCTGATCAGTTGGTCTGTGATGTGCCCAGGTTTTCTTTGTATTGATACTGCTTGGGGTTTGCTGAGCTTCTTAAATCTGTACGTTTCTGTCTTTCACCAAATTGGGGGAAATTTTGGCCATTAGTTTCACAGAGTCTCTCTGCTCTGCTCTGGGACTCTAATAGCACATATATTAGATCTTTCGATGTTGTTTCTCATGTCCTTGAGCTCTGTTCATTGTTTTCATTCTTGTTTCTCTCTTCTTTGGGTTGGAGAACTTTGTTGATCTCTCCTCAAGCTCACTTTGTCGTCTCTTTTCTGATAAGTGCATCCAGGAACTTTTTAATTTCGGATAGTGTATTATTCAGTTCTAGAATATTCATTTGGTTATTTTCTATACTTTACTTATTCTGATGAAGTTTTTTATCTTTTCATTCACTGAAAGCGTATTTTCCCTCATTGATCATAGTTTTAATAGCTGGTTCAAAATCCGTATCTGGTCTTTCTCGCTCTAATCATTCCAAAGTTTTATCTCGTCTACATACCTGACAGATTAATTTCTCTAAAACAGAAAACAAACAAACGGAGGGAGGGGAAAGGAGAGAGAAGCCTGCTCTAATTATACCTCTCCCTTGCTCAAAATCCTTCAGTGTTTCCCTTATATCAGAGGATAGTGTTGAAACTCATCAACTTGATTTTAAAGGCCACTCACTATCTGTCTCCAGTCTACCGTCTCAGTTTCCTGTCCAGCTGCCTCTCTGCACACAGGATATGTTTCAACTAGATTGCTTTACTCCTGGTTTGCTCTCGGTCCACTAAAGTGCCTGTGAGTTCCTGCCACCACGTTTTCAGACCCCTTTCCCTTTCTCCCATATCATGCTCTCCACCTGTTTCTCAATTCTCTCACTGAAATTCCCGGCTGTCAGAAGGCCTCCCTTGACCACTTTAGCCTAAGGGAGCATTTCCTCACTGATCTTCTCCTCCCTGGTGTCTGAAGCAATTAGGGTACATTGTTCACACGTGGCTTCTTCACTGCTGACTTGGACTATCTGCTCCTTTCAGTGTAAGTCCTGCCCCCTTCACCTGCCCTTAGTCCCTCTCCTTTGCACCACCTTTTGAGGTACCACCTTTCACACACACCTTCAGCATCCTACCCACTGGAACTTTCCCCTTCACTACCAACATAGGTTCTTGAAGCCCAATGACAGGGCCAGGAATCTGAAAAAGAAACTTTTTGTTTTGCTTTATTTCTAGAAATTTCTATTTAAATAGTAAGAGAGAAAGCTTAGAACGTGAAGCGGGGAAGGATATTTGATTACATAAGTATTATTTGCCTCCTCTCCCTTCCCTCCTTGCCAAAAAGAACCTTGAGGCAGAGTGAGAGGATTGGAGTGGACTTTATTAGGGTTGAGATGCCCCTGGGCCCTATCTACTCTGCATCCAAGAAGGCGTCTGAATGGGAGGGGAGTGGTCGCTGAGGGAAGCCAGGTAGACCTGAGAGGGACCTCCCTGGGTCCTGCATACCAAGGGGACTTAGAACGTATTGTGAAACTGGGACACTTTTGTGAGTGAAGAGAGTGCTGCTAATAGTAATGACATAGAAACAACAGGCGAAAACTGGCAATGTCCTCCGAAACAGGAGGCACAATCATCCTACACATACCCCAGGCACCATGTGGAACAGCATCCAAAACGTTTCTGAAGCAGTGGTCCCTCCCATCAAAAGGCATTTAGAGAGAAGCCAGCAGCTGTGAGAGCCAGGGCTGAGACAAAGGGGCCGTGAAGTGCCCTGAGGGGAGGGAAGGCAGTCTCACCCCAAGAGGATGAGAGCCCTGAAGTGAGGCCTATGAGGAGTAAGGATGGCCCAAGACCAGACACTTCTGCCACAGTCAAGATAATATGTGAGACCCCTAGAGACTTAGATCACCCCAAGGAGAAGGGAGGCACAGACTGCATCTGAAACTGAATTAACATTCACAAGTGACTATTTATCTTGAATTGGCAGAATTTTTGTTCTGCTCTCAGTGGAAATGGTTTTGTGAGCTGGACACTGAGGAATAAGTGATGTTTTTATATCCCTGACTCCCAGGGCTGTGTAACATTTAAAATTGTTTTCAACCCTCATCCTAAGACTATTGATACTTTTATTAGTTTCAGTGTCCCCCTGTGTCCTCTGAACTTGGGAGCACTTAGTAGGACCGTTAGTAGAACCATCAGGCCATTCCTAGGTTAGTGAAACACACACACAGCAGACAGGCAGGGCTGCCTAGACGGGCCATGATGGGCAGAGCTATGAGGAGCTTGCGGATGCTGACCTCCAAGTCTCAGCATGGAGAACTTTGAACCGGAGCCTTTTCCAAGTGAGGGCCACTACTTCCGGTCAGAATAACAATATTTGTCACAATAACTAATACCCATGTAGCTAGAGGTTTCAGTCATTTTCACATGTATTCTCATTTCATTCCCCATTTTTAGATGAGGAAATGTAGGCCCAGAGGGGTTGTGTGACTTGCTCCACTTGAAACATCTTTGAGGGACTCAAAGCCAGATGCTGTGTTTCACCATCCATACCCCTTCCCTGACCCTCAATCGCCAATGCAAGGAACACCATCCAATGACACAGAGAAGGGTCTTTTCCACCACCAATAATCTGGATTCTATCCGGAAACAAACTCTCCACAAGCTGAATATTTCTTAAGAGGTCAATTCCTATCACTCTCACTTTATGACGTTAATAAACAGCACACTGGCTATTTGCTCCACTAAAGCTGTGGATTTTTTTCTTTACCTGCCTACTTCTAGCTTTCCTGTTAACTTGCTGATCATGAACTACTGTGGGTCCTCTTTACTACCTTTTAAATACTTAACGCTGTGTAGTGAGTCACTTTGCATTTCTACAGCATTTCTGCTGCTTTAATGTGCTACGCCTTTCTTTTAGATGGTCGTCATTGAAAGAAAATGCAGTTCTTGATGGATTTTAGAACATTGCTATTTATAAAGCACAGAGCAACCGTCTCTGAAATATTTAAGTGTTTGGCAAATAAAGAAGACACATGGAGGCCAGCAGTGGAATGTGTGCTGAAGGCCAGGCCACCCCTGCAATCATGGCTTTAAGGAAACATCAAGAAAAAACAGTACCTTATATGAGTCTTTAACACCTCTTACAGAATCTAGAGACTTAGAAATCACCTCTGTTTCCTCCATCTCTTATCCTTTGAAGGAGATGAAGTACTGAGCATGATCCCAAAAAGAAAAAGCAGAGGGTGTGCAAAATGGGAGGTAATTGTTTTCTTGTTTTTAAGGTAGACGAGTTCTCCTGATGGTCAGGCAATCAGGGTCAATAGCATTTTGTGATGTTATAGGAAATATTTGGGACGTCAGACCAAAATGTCCCAACCACTGCCCTTTATTGCTATAATTTACTGAAACTTCCTTCTTTAAAATTGGAGAGACGACTAGTCAGTAGACTTAGAGGGCACATCGAGTTCATAAAAGCTATTCTGGGCGTCTGATATCTAAATCCACTCCTCCTTGGTAGACTATTGATGCCGTGATGGTTTTGGTCAAGTTCCTATTTAAGTCCCGTTGCCTTGGTTCCCATCCTCCAGGCTAACCCCAATTCAGTCACTCACAATAAAAATAGCACACCAGGCTCTTAGTGTGTGGGTCGGTATGAACTCAAATACTTCTTTGGCCCCACAATGAAAAGTCAATAATGGCCCACATTTCTGATGTATTATTCTCGCCCTTTGTAGACTGACACTGCCTCGCTACCTGGTAGAAAAGGTGACTCCACTTCCCACCCACTCCTCTTCCTCAGAATATCATTGTGTGTAAGATTAAACCAACTAAATATTTCAAAACAGGCTCTCATTGCTATTTTCCAGTGTGACGATCACATTGTCTCAAGTTAAGGGGAGCCTTGTTAATAAAATCCACAAATAACAGGATTGAGAAAGTAAATGGAAAAAGTAAAACAAGACATTATTTAAGGAAGTGGTTGTCTCATGAAAAGAGAGCCTGAGAGGTCCCGTCAATCTGGAGCTGCAGATGGCGTTGAGCCGGCTTTTACATCCCGCATCCTGGGTGATCCGGGCTCTGCTGCCTACGAGCTGTGTGACTTGGGAAAGGTGCTGAACCTCTCTGAGACCCAGGGTCCCCATTGGCATGAGAGGGAAATGCAGATTACAATGTTTCTGTGAGGGTTACAGATATTGAGTATAAAGCACCACATGCTCAATAAAATTATAGGCATTATTGATGACATCTTGTCATTCATTGTTATTTACATTTTAATACCTAGAGTGGTTTTTAAATGTGTCAAAGCATTTATACATGCTTGATTTGACAGTAATAAATGCACATGGAAGAGTTTGGCCCAATATTTTTTTTGGCCCAATTTTTTTCGGAGTCTAAAAGCTAATTTATACTGTTATTGCCCAGTACTCGTGAAATTTAAGACATGCCTGCAGGGAGCTCTTTATTCCACAATGTCTGGACCAAATTTCAGACACAGTCTGCACAGGCTGATTAATTGAAGGGAGACTGGGAACATACAGATTCCTCTATAAATACCTGAGGTACCTTAACAGGGCTAAGGTGCCGTGGCTAGCTAGGACGTGAATTAGGAGAGGGCAGGAGACAGGACCGGAGGGACAACAGGTCTGACCACACCAGCAATGAGAGGGTAGGAGGAGACCCTGACCCTAAACCTCAGAGCTGTAAGGGATGTTGGAAAAGGCTAGGGGACATCGGGGGGCTTTCAGTTGCTGTAAGGGATGGTGACTCATTTTCTTTTTTCATACTCATATGATCAATGCACAGAGAGGGTTTTGCAACTCAAAGTGTGGTACAAGGACCAGCAGCCTGGGAGGCACCTGGGAGCTCATTAGAAATGCAGAATTACCCCAGGCCTACTGAATCGGGGCCTGCATGTGACTAAGATCCCCCAGGTGATTCACATGTACATTGGATTGGGAAGCACTGGTCTGCACACATCGGGAGACTGTGTGTGGAGGGGTTGAACAGGGTGGAGAACGCATCATTTGTGAGTAGTACAGAAGAAACCGAGACCTAGAGAGGTCTAGTAACTTTCCTAAGTTCACCCAAGCCTGTCTGATTCAAAATCCATGCTCTTCCGTTACTGAGCAGGTGCTCTTTACATGAGCTGGATGCCTGCTGAAGAAGATGTGTGCTTCCTGTATAAAATTCCTCCTGATAAATGCTGGCTAGCAGGGTTACAGATTTTCCCAGGTGGCCTGGGGGTAAAGGGGGGATGGAGGTAACCCTCAAGCTAAGGCAAGTAATCTCCCATAAGCAGCACAGAATGCTCTTTGCTGCAAACCCTCAGCCTCACTCCCTGCCTTGAGCTCCTCTCTTGGCCGTGATGCTGCTTCCTGCCTCACAGAGCCTGAAACGTGCCTCCCTCGTCCTGCCACCCCATGCAGACCACAGCACCCTCTACCAAGCTCTGAGGTAGCACTTTTAAATCGTCCCAGGGATGTCTTTTCAGAGTTGTAACTGAAAAGTAAGCATGGAATGCTGTCATTAACAGTGTTTGACAAATTTTTCAGACTCATGACGCATTTTCTTCCTTAATTATAATATTCCAAGAAAGAAAAGAAATAACCAAATTCCTACTAAAGATAGAAAGCCTGATTTAGCAAAGGGTGGTGTGATCCTCTCAACAGATATGCTGCCCACCCGGGCCTAGAGAGACCATGTGTCGTCCTCGGCAAATGGGCGGTGAGAGGATGAAACGCAGATGATCTTTTTCAGAAGATTGCTGTGATGGGGAAGAGGGAAATAGGATGGTGGCTAAAGAGAAGTAGGTGTTGAGGGGTCATTTTAAGGATGGGAAAGCCTTGAGCAACTTTGACTGCTGGAAGGAAGGAAGAATCCTGGTTGAGGGACAGGTGCAGATTAGAGAGAGAGAAGACGACAGACAGAACAGGTCTCCAGGTAGAGGGGGTCATGGAGTTCAGGGCTCAGGAGACAAACTGGTCTCAGGCAAGGCTGGACAGTGTGTTAGGGCAGCAGGAGAATTGGTGGGAGGAGGACGGAGGCAGACGCAGGAGGGCTTAGGCTTAAGGGAAGAAAGTGAGGAGGTTCCTCTGTTCCCTCTGAGGTAAGAATGAAGGGGTCACTTCACTCCTGGGGATGAAGGAGTCCTTGGAGAGGCCATGTGTTTGAGGAGAATGGATGTGCTCAGTCACTTTCTGGCAGGAAACAGATGGCACACTCAAAAGAGTCTCACTAAAGAAAATTAATGAAGGGGTGGCTCAAATAGAGGTGGCCTGGGTTAAGGGAACAAACAAGGGAGGTGAGGCCCCCAGGAACTGGCAACAGTGAGCAAGAGGAGGGGAGGGAGCCCTTGCGAGCTAGAGCCACACAAGGGAATTGCCCAACAGGGACTTAGAGGGACTCAGCCCTGGCCAGACCCATGGTGAGGCAGGGAGGAAGCAGGGAAATAGGTGAGCCAACCTCTCTGTCCTCTTGCCCTCCGATTCCTCTGCTGCTGCCTCCCTTGACCAAACCCAACAGGAAGCCAGAGGGCAAGAGCCCGAAGATGTTGTCTGTAGAGGTCAGACAATCAGGGCACAGAAAAGACACAGGTGGAGAACCTATCCACAGGAGGAACAGCCAATAACCAGCATGTTTGAAATGGGCCCTGTGGAGGACGGATGACGGAACTGCCTAGAAATAGGGCCTGCTGAGGTCGCAGGCCATGAACTTACAGCGGCACTCATCAGTGCAGGCCTGTGGCCGTCCCCTGGAGAGCTCAGCAGTCAGGTGGCATCGGGGAGAAATGGGATGGTGTGTTGACCCAGAGTCGGGGTTTTTCAGGTGGGTGGGATGGAAGCATAACGGGCGTGAGAAAATTGCTACTGGAAAACACGTGATGGACAAAGATGTGTGAGATCCATGAACCAGAAACCGAAAAGAGGAAGCTGCCGAGAGAAAAAAGAAGGCCAAGGTCCTGGAGGCCAGACCCAGGGGTACCCTGCTGTGTCTCAGTGGTCTCTGAAGGGTCAGTGCATCTCTGGGCAGACCGAGGGCTGAGCTCAATACGGGGATTCAGTTCGGCTTGTGGGGCCTCCTATCACGGGCATCTCTTTGGGTTGTTTGTTTTTGCCTGGCACATCTTTTTTTGTTGGTAAACAGCAACTTCTCCTTCCACATAGATATCATTGGACTATAAGTCAAAAGACCCACCTGGCCGCTCTCATATTGGCGGCCACATCATCCAGGCCTTTGTATTCTGAGCACTGTGGTAGGCCATGTCCATCCTACCATGTGCTCATCCGAGGAACGCGCACATTATCTAACAAAATCTGATCGGAGCCCTTCCACAGGATTTGCTATATGGACGTGGGGAGGAGGGTCTCTTCCTATTGGATTATAAGCCTACATCTGCCAAGGTCCAACTTGGCTCTCAGGTAGAGCAAGTCTATCAAAGCAGAAGGAAAACTGAAAGGCCAACATTCAAAACGACAGCCTGCTTTCATGAGACAATAAAATCCCTTTTGTGCTTTTGCTGGCTTTTACTGGATTTCAGCTAGTTTTTATTGGGTTTCTGCTGCTTTTCACCAAAAAGGTGCTGAGTAATATAACAGTCTGGAGATGTCAGAAATGCTTAGCTTGGCCCTGGGATTGATCATTTAGAAATCCACGCAGGGTTTGGGTTAAACCTCCCTGGACTCTTCTCATCCCCCAAAGGGTTCAGGCTGTTACCCACCCTGAGGCCCCTCTGCTCTTCTAATTTCCTCAGGCCCGGCTCCAGGGTCATTCTGCCATGGAGGCCACACAGGCCCCCAGGCCCCTGTGGTCATTCCACCTTTCACCTTGGAGCTGATTTGTCTGGTGTTGGAGCAGCTCTTGAGTGAATGATAACAACAGGAAGAATCACAGATAGATTTTTCGGGCCTCATGCAACACTAGTGTGTGGTTAGCTGGCAAAGCCTCTTAACTTCACAGATAACAGGAGGGCTTAAGAGACTTGCTGGCCATCACCTACTTACAAAACAGTGGAGGCGGCGAGGGAAGGGACCTAATATGTATTGAAACAGAGCTTATTACTTGCCACACTCTTTGGGCTTTACATACGTTCCCTCGTCCTCCAAACCATCCTGCCACATGGGTTTCTCAATGTCATTTTCCAGATGAGGACACTGAGGATCCCAGGTTTTCCACAACTCGCCAGGGACAAGTTAATGGCTGGGCTGGAATCCACGCCTTGGTCTCTCTGCCCCAAAGCCTCCTAGTCTTTTTAACCTCATGGTGCCTGCTCCCTATTGCAAAGATAGAAAGGAAATCTGAAGAAGAGTTACAATACAACTATAACCTGAAAACTTCTCCGGTTGGTACTGGCTGGGGTATATAGGAATATACGGGGTATGTAGGCCTTTTTCATGATCTCTCCACCATAAAATATTTCTAGCTGTGACCTTTGGGGAAAATATTAGCACACAGCATGGTCTTAAATACTGAATTGTGCTACAAAAACTCCAGGCTTCCAAATAGCTTTTTCCATTATTTTGATGGAATGGGAAGAAAAGAGAAAATAGAAGACTCTTCCACTGTCAAAATAAAATGGAGCTAACTTCTGCCAACACAGTTATTCCTGGAATGTCTAATTATTAAACCAGAGGCTGTTATGGAAAAGTCAAGCATTTCATTCTCTTCATTCCAGCAAGAAGCCCTCAGGAAGCTCAGTTCAGCAGCAGAGGAAAACGTCTTCTGGGGACTGTGCACAATTCAGTTTTATTTGAAAGAAAATCCCGCCATCTTCTTGGCAAGAGCTGTATAGCAGGCACAGTAAATAAAATAGGATGACTCGATCCGCCCTATTTCCTCCGGGGCCTCCAGCCTGGGCCAACTCAGCTTTCCGGGGTGAGCCAGGGGCAGGCACAGGGCTCACTGCTTCTCTGACTCCAACACCCTAGATTCTTAACGTTCCCATTTCTATGATTATTATTTATATTTACATTTATGGAGCACTAACCATGTGCCATGCATTATGTGAAGTACCTGACACATTTTCTGATTTAAATGCCACAACAACTCTATAAAGTAGGTAGCACTACTATGTCCATTTTATAAATGAGGAAATTGAGGCTTGAGTAGGTTAAGTCACTTGCTTGAGAGAAAACCTCTATTCTGTGCCTTCTGGCGAGCCCGAGTGAAGCTATCTCCTTAGGGCCGTTGGGAGAGAAGGGAAGGGAAGGAAGCCAAACTTGGTAGCCTCCGCTGCGTCCGACACCACGCTAGGCGCTGGTGTTTCTTGTCTCTCTCTTCCTCACAATGATCCTGGTTTATATAAACAACGCTGCTTTCTATAAGAGTTAACTAAGAGAGAGATTAAGTAACCGGACCACAGCTAGTAGATGGTTGAGTGGTGACTTGACACAGATCACCTGTTCTAAAGATCCCTTTCTATATTCACCATATGTGGGTAGATGATTTAAATCCTGGTCCTGTGATACTAGCTGCTGGATCTTGAGCAAATCCCTGAGCCCTAGTTTGCCCACCTTTAAAAGAGGAATAATAATCTCTCCTTAAGTAAATTGAAGGTCAACTAAGCTAATATTTGGGAATCTTGCCTGCATTCCACTTTTCCACACACATTCCTCCCTCCTCTGGTTTCTGTGGCACCTGGTCGGCACCTCTGTCGGGGCCTCCCTGCTAGGCAATGCTCCTTAGTGGCTTATGTGTGTGGTGACTGTACTGTGAGCCCCAGGGGGCCTGCACATTCTGCAGAATCCTCATCATGGGGTGGACCCGGTGCTCACCTGTTACTTGTAAATGTTGACTGTTGACGATGTCCTGCTGTTTTCAATCATAGGGACTGGAGACATCTTTGCAAAATCCTAAATCACTTAAGGGATCATTTGACCTGCTGGTTATCTTTGAGTGACCTCAGTCTCTGTTACTTCAGAAACCCTGGCCACAAACTCAGCCCTCTCCTTAAAATCCAAACTCCCAAATCAATGCTCCCTGTCAAATATCCATTATCATTTCCTTTGAAGAACTACATCCTCCAGCAAACCTTGATTGGATTTTTAATTTTTTTTAAATCCCATTTTCACCAAAAATTTGGAAAATGTATAAAGGAAGGCAGATGCATACCCACCCCTATGGCATTCAGCCACAGTAAGAATCAGGCAGCCCCAGAGCCACAGATCTGCCTTTCTGGTCTTGAGCCAGGTATCCATGGCCTCTCATGTATCCAATTCATGGGAGTCACATGATGAGAAGCTCATTGCACTGACTGAGCAGTGACCAACAGTTCAGGTCAGGCAGGTAGGGCATTTACAGACATCATTTCACAGGGTGATACCTGAGTCAGTATCTTTGTGTGTATCTAGTATTTGGATGAGAATATTTAAACCTGCATTGCCGTTTAGCTAGGCATTTACCAACACTACAGGACGTAAGAACAAAAGTTCTCAAAGGATTTAAAGAATACAACGTGGTTTGCTCACAAGACATACAATTTCACACTAGTTCAGTGGTTCTCAAAGTGTGGTTCTCTGACCAGAAGCATTAACATCACCTGGAAACTTGTTAGAAATTCAAATTCTCAGGCCTCAGAATCAGCATATCAGCATCATTCTGGTTTCCCAATCTCATGTCTTCCTGTACGACAAACACCACGTAAGCCAATAGAAGCTACCTGCTCCCCGGGATGCGCTTCTAGAATCAGGCCCCTGCCACAGAGCTCTGGAATAACCCCACAGTCATGAGTCCTGAAGCTCCTGGACATCTGGTCAACCCCATGTGCAGGGAGGTGGGGGTGTAGAGAGTCAGAGAGCACCCTGAAGGGGAGAAAGGGAGACCAGGGCCTATGCTGGACCTGGTCCAGGCTCAGAGCACCCTGCTCAGATGGCACTATGGGCCCTGGCTGGAACTAAGCACTGGAGAGGCACTTAGAAAAGTTTGAGGAACATATTTCAAAGCACAGGAGCCCTTGAGACTATGGGAAGAGCAGTGGATGGCCTGGGGAGCTCTGCTTGCCCAGGTGTAAGGACAGTAATGCTGTTGGCTTCCGTCTGCACAGGCTGCCCCCACTCGCCGATTAGAACCAGCCTCTACTGCTCCCAGACCAGTCTCTGTAGCTTCCACACAGCCCAGCAGAGCATTTCTCATGGAAGCAGCACTCAGTAAAGTTTGTTAATTGCTCCACACATAAATCTTTTTGACTAAAGAGAGGAGCATGCTATTTGTGGTCTAAATTCACCACCCCACTCACTGGGAGAAGCATGTCTGAATCACAAGGCAGTCACATCAAGTCAGTAGCACACCTGAGACCAGGAGATTACTAATCAAGTCTTCCTGACTCTGAACACCTGCCTTTCCCACTACACTGGGTTGCTTCAGTCCATCAGAAGTTGTGGAGACCTGACCTGGAGAAGGTTGGGTGGAACACAAATAGAGTTGGGAGGAGTCAAAAAAGGTCTCTGACAGTACAAAACCAACATACAAAAATCACTTGCATTTCTATACACTAACAACAAACTAGCAGAAAGAGAAATCAAGAAAATAATCCTATTTACAACTGCAACAAAAAGAATAAAATATCTAGGAATGATTTTAACCAAGGAGGTGAAAGACCTATACATTGAAAACTATAAGACATTGCTGAAAGAAATCAAAGATGACACAAAGAAATGGAAAGATATTCCATGCTGATGGATTTGAAGATTAACGTAACTAAAATATCCATATTACCTAAAGCAATCTACAGATTCAATGTAATCCCTATCAAAATCTCAATGACATTTTTCATGGAAATAGAACAAAGAATTCTAAAATTTATACGGAACAACAAAAGACCCTGAATAGCCAAAGCAATCCTGAGAAAAAAGAACAAATCTAGAGGCATCACATTCCTGATTTCAAAGTGTACTACAAAGCTATCGTAATCAAAACAGCATGGTCCTGGCACAAAAGCAGACACACAGATCAGTGGAACAGAATTGAGAGCCCAGAAATAAACCTACACATCTACGGACAGCTAATTTTCAACAAAGGAGCCAAAAACATACAATGAAAAAGGGAAAGTCTCTTCAATAAATGGTGCTGGGGAAACTGGACAGCCACATGCAAAAGAATGAAAATAGACCACTATCTTACACCATACACAGAAATTAACTCAAAATGGATTAAAGACTTGAACATAACACCTGAAATCATAAAACTCCTAAAAGAAAACATAGGTAGTATACTCTTTGATATCAGTCCTCGCAGTAGCTTTTTAAATATCATGTCCTCAGGCAAAGGAAATAAAAGAAAAAATAAACAAATGGGACTATATCACACTAAAAATATTCTGCACAGCAAGAGAAATCATCAACAAAACAAAAAGACAACCTACCAACTGAGAGATGATATTTGTGTATCATATATCTGATAAGGGGTTAATATCCAAAATATATCAAGAACCCATACAACTCAACAACAAAAAAAACAACCCAATCAAAAAATGGGCAAAGGATCTGAACCCAGACATTTTTGCAAAGAAGATATACAGATAGCCAACAGCCACATGAAAAGATGTTCAAAATCACTAATTGTTGGGAAAATGCAAATCAAAACCAGCATGAGATATCACTTCACACCTGTCACAATGGCTGTTATCAAAAAAACAATAAATAAGTGTTGGAGAGGATGTAGAGAAAAGAGAACCCTCATACACTTCTAGTGGGAATGTAAACTGGTGCAGCCACTATGGAAAACAGTATGGAGATTCCTCAAAAAATTAAGAATAGAATAGAATGCAGCTATTCCACTGCTGGATATTTATCCAAAGAATACAAAAACATTAATTCAAAAAGATTTATGCACCCCTATGTTCATTGCAGTATTATTTACAATAGCCAAGACATGGAAACAACCTAAGTGTCCAACAAATGGATGAATGCATAAAGAAGATGTGGTATGTATATATATACAATGGACTACTACTCAGCCATAAAAAGATGAAATCTTGCTATCTGTAACAAAATGGATGGATCTTATGCTAAGCGAAATAAATCAGATGGAGAAAGATAAATATTGTATGATTTCACTCATATGTGGAAGATAAACAACAACAACAACGTGGGGCGGGCTGGGTGGCGCAGCGGTTAAGTGCGCGCGCTCCACGGCGGTGCCCGGGGTTCGCAGGTTGGGATCCCGGGCACGCACCGACGCACTGCTCGTCAAGCCATGCTGTGGCAGCATCCCACATAAAGTAGAGGAGGATGAGCACAATGTTAGCCCAGGGCCAGTCTTCCTCGGGGAAAAAGGGGAGGATTGGCAGATGTTAGCTCAGGGCTAGTCGTTCTCACAGAAAAAAAAAAACAACAAACACATAGATACAGAGAACAGATTGGTGGTTACCAGAGGGGAAGGGGAGTTGGGGGAGGGTGAATGAGATCAAGGGGCACATGTGTGTGGTGACAGATGTAAACTAGACTTTTCCTGGTTAACACGATGAAGTGTATACAGAAGTTGAAATAGAATGATGTACAACTGAAATCTATATGATGTTATAAACAAATATGACCTCAATAAAAAAAACATTCTAATGTCATTCTCAGATTCAGTACTCACCTTAGTACTGGGGAGTAGTTATTCAATGTGTACAACATTACAGTCATACAAGAGAAATAAGTTCTAGAGATCTGCTGTGTAATGTCATGCCTAGAGTTAACAATCTGGTGCTGTGCACTGAAAATTTTGTTTAAAGTATAGATATTATGTTAAGTATTCTTACCACAAAAGAAAACAAAGGGACACAGGGGCACTTCTGAAGGTGATGAACACGCTAACACCTTGATCGTGGTGATGGTGTCACAGCTGTAGGTACATGTCCACACCTCTTTAAGATGACAGTCTACACTATAATTGGTTTTCCCAAGGCTGTCTTTACCGAAATCTGTGTAAAATAATTCATGGTTTTCTATTGGAAGTAGGGAAAGCAATCCAAGCTCCTTGAAATGAAAATATCCAATGTTTAGGAAGGCAGACGTGGCTGTGGTGAAATGTTCTGGTTCTCGTGGTCTAGTGCTGCATATCAGGATGTAGTGTGAAAATGTCAGTTACACCAAGTGGAGGAAAGGTATACATAGAAAGGTGCAGTTTTTGTGTATCAATTATACCTCAGTAAAGCTGTAAATAAAAGACTCGTAGCCACTGATAAGTCTTCAAAAAGCAAAGGTCTCTGTAAGAATCTCTAAAACAAAGGGCCTACAACCAAACTATGGCTACAAAGGTCGGGCTCCTCTCCCCTCCTACAAACTTGCCCCATTTAGACTGCAGTGGTTTTAAAACAAATTATTTGACCCTCCTCCCACAGAAGGTGGAGTCTAACTTCCCTCCCCTGAGTAGGGCTGGCTTCAGTGACTGGCTTCGAATAACCTGAATGCAGCAAAAGATCCTTGCTGTCTTCCAGGGTAGGTTAGAAAAGCTCCCTCCAGGCTCGCTCTCACACTCACACTCTCTCTCGCTGTCCCTCTCTCCCTCTCCTTGCCTTGGGAGCCCTCCACCAACCTATGAGCAAAGTCTGGCTGCCCTAAAGCCACCTTCCTGGAGGGATCACGCAGGAATAGTGAGAGATGCTGTGGAGTGCCAGTCATTCCAGACCCCGTCTGCTTGAGTCTCCCCAGCCCCAGCCACCAGGCGAGTGGGAGCAGTCAGATAACTCCATGCCTCTGCCTTCAGTCTGCCAAAGCTGACATCAGATGAGTGGGAGACAAGCTGCCCCAGCCAAGCCCAAGATTCATAAGCAAAACATTGTTGTTGTTAAGCCACTAAATTTTGAAATGGTTTGTTTACACAGCATCACATAACTAGAACACAGCCCAAAACAAAGGAAGTGAATGATACCTGTGGAAAAGTAGAGGGAATGTTAGCACTTAGAGGAGTGTTTTTCAGCATCTATAAATGGCGTATTTTTGCCTCTTTACTCCAGTAAAGGACGTGGACGAGTGTACAAAGGTCCTCCCTGCCAGAAACACAAAGAAGGCAGTAAGGTAGGGGAAGGGAGTGCCTATTAGATTTGCCCATGAAAGTTGAATGTTTTATTCTCAATGAGATTTTCATGTCCAGATCAAAATTACTGTGAAATCAGTCAGCACTTTTTTTTCTCAAGGACCTTCTCTTGCTGATGTTTTACAGATTTTCAGGTTGGAGGAAAATTTTACTTTCTGGTCTGTTATGGATATCCCTGTTGATGTCGTTTGCTTATTCTGCTTAAAAAATTCATGACTTTACACTCTAGGACATTCTCTGGTGTTCCCAGGGCCCAGCCTGTTGCATCTCATGTGGTTTCTGCTCTCTACTCAACCTTGTCCTGATGCCTCTTTTAGAATGACCGGCTCTCAATGTTGGTTTCCCTCCTGAACTCTCCGGAATCATTCAACCTCTCTGCCCTGTATATTTTTTTTTTTTATAATTTTATTTATTCATTTATTTTTTCCCCCAAAGCCCCAGTAGATAGTTGTATGTCATAGCTGCACATCCTTCTAGTTGCTGTATGTGGGACGTGGCCTCAGCATGGCCGGAGAAGCGGTGTGTCAGTGCGCGCCCGGGATCCGAACCCGGGCCGCCAGCAGTGGAGTGCAAGCACTCAACCGCTACGCCACGGGGCCGGCCCCTCTGCCCTGTATTTTTAAGTCTTGTGTCAATGTTGTGCCCATTCAAGTCCCCTAGGCCCCTGCCCTAGCCCAGGACCCTGGGCTTCTGTCATATTCTATCATCATCACTCTTCTGGCCCAAACTCCGTTGATTTCTTTCATGGGTAATTTTAATTACCTCCTAACTGGTCTTCTTGTTTCCATTACTTTTCATTTGAAACCCAGGCACTGTGTTGCTATCTGACACATCTTTCTAACACAACAATTTCATCAAGCCACTAATGCCTCCAGAGTCAAGTTCAAGCACACGACAGCACAAGGTCATTCAGGATCCGGCCACGGTCCTCCTCTCGAGCCTCATCACACACCGTTTCTCTCTACATAGCATTTTTTCCATTAATACCACTCTACATACGGTTTCCTAAGTGCACCATGTTGTTTTAGGCTCCTTTGTGTTTAAAAATAGTGCTCTCTCTCTTTTCTACCCTTCTCACTGCACAACCACATATGGAACTCCTGTTTATCCTCCAAAACACATCTCATCTCTCACCTCTTCTAGGAAGCATTCCCTGACCCCTCCATAAGGAGTTTTTCTCTCCTCCACCTTGCACGTGCTTCTGTTGCTGTACAGGTCACAGTGGAGGAATGGAGGTATTTGCAGGTCAGCCTCCCCTACTAGACCTTGAGCTCCTTGGGAGAGACTATCCTCTTCATCACTGTGCCCCAGAGCCCAGCACAGAGCCACGTGCACCAAAGGGCTCAATAAATGTTTTTTCAATTATGTAGGACAGAATAAAATGAACAGCCGTTCAGTAGGGGATTACCTGAATAATAGACTAAGTGCCCTTGAAAAAACAGCCTCTGGCAGCTAGCCAGGCAAGCCTAAACTTCTATAAAGTATATATCACAATAACAGAACTTAAACAGGATCGACAGCACTGTGGGAAGTGACTGAGCTGATTCAGTCAGAAATGAGGGGGTACGGGGCGAACATAACATAAACGGTTGTGAGAGCAAGATGTGTTATGTTAATAGCTCGTGTAATTCTGCTTGGAGTTAGGAAGCATTATGAACTGTCAGAGCCGGAAAGTCATCTCTGTCTTGTCCTTATCTCAGGTCTGACCTTTTCTTAGATTAACAGTTCTGAGTTTAATCTTCAAACTTTAATAAAAATGGAAAGAAGTTGAATTGGATCCAAAGAAGAAAAATAAAAATTATTAAGGTTTAGAAAACAGGAATGATAAGAAAACATTAAAGATATTCAAGAACCAATTTCACTTGTAGAAATTAACCCTAAGAAATTAACTGAGAATTTGCACAAAACATTTGCTACAATAAAGTTTGTAGGAAATTTTTTTTAATTGTGAAAAAAATTGAAAACAACCTAAATGCTCAAAATAGGAGAGCAGATAATTAAACATCCATACATTTGATAGCCAGCCAAGATATGGAAGTATAAGCATGCAGTTATCCTCAATGATCTAGTTATTGAAACAATTAGATTGTGGTATATATAGTAAAAGTCAGTTTCATAAATTTACATATATATAAAGATGCGTGGAAAAAATGTCTGAAAGAAAATACAGCAAAATGTTTGCAGTAATTATCTCTGAGACTTTGAATTATAGATTATTTTTTCATTTTGCTCATCTATATTTTCTGTTTTCTAAAATCACCATGTGTTACTATATAATTTTTTAAAATTAAAGTAAAATAATGGTGGAAATTGGCATGGTTTAGCACCAGATGTAATAAGACCTCTATAAACTTGGTTTCCCAGGAGCATAAAATAAACGTATGGGGACATCAGATATAAGGCCAAAGGTAGGCTGGGACGAAGACATGGAGATTCTACAATGCAGGTGAGGAGCTTAATCTTTATTCTGGAAGCAGTACAGAGCATTGAATCTTCTTTGTTCAGAAGAGTGACTTGAACACAATTGTTATTTAGGAAAAATATTTCACAGGTGGAATTGGGCTCGGTGGCCAATTGAATTGGATGGAAAGAGGGGAAAGCAGAAGCCAATGTTTCCAGCTATAAGGTTTGAAGCCTAAGACACGGGGCCACCAGTGTTGGCTTGGATGGGTCTAGAGAAAGAGGAGGAGGAACCTGGAAATGCAGAAGGAAGGTGCCGAGTAAGCTGGACTTGAGTCATGCTCCAGCACTCGAGCAACTGCCACTGACTGTCCACTCTTAGAAACTTGATGTGAATCCTTTTCAGAGGAGAGATTTAAAATAAAAGAAAAAGAGTGTTTGTACGTGTGAAGTTGGCACAATACTTATAAGCTTCAGATTTCCTAAACCTGTATTAGATCAGAGGCCAGACTAAACTGAGTCCCTAAAGAAGGACCTATCAAGCAATCAGGAGATCTGAGAAGCAGATCTGAGAAGCTTCACCCCCAAATGACGGGGAGAAGTGTCATAAGAGTCACTGTAAAGACGTCCTAGAGAGTCTGCAGAGCTGGGCAGAGTGCAGAGCTTGTGGTTCTGTGATTGGGAAGCTACTCTTTTTTTTTTTTTTGAAGCTACTTCTTACCTGACATAACCCCAGAGAAGACAGCAAGGAGGAAGAGCTCTGTGCGGAGAGCAGCGCCATTATATAGACTCCAGTGTTCTATGCAAAGCTTTTTTTACATTTTTAAGTTTTATTGCTAGCTTTATTGAGGAATAATTGACAAAGAAAAATTGTATATATTTAAGATGCACGATGTGATATTTTAATATACATATACATTGTGAAATGATTATCACAATCAAGCTAATGAAAACAATCATCACCTCGCATAGTTACCATTTATGCGTGTGTGTGTGTGTGTGTGTGTGTGGTGAGCACACTTTAGATCTACTCTCAGCACCTTTCAAGCACACAATACAGCACTGTTAACTGTAGTCACCATGCTGGACACTAGATGCCCAGAACTCCTTCATCCTGCGGAACTCAACCTGTGCGCCCTTTGGCCGACATTTCCCTATGTGCCTCACCCCCAGCCCACAGTCTCCATTCTAATCTCTGCTTCTGTGAGCTCCACTTTTGAGATTCCACACATAAGTGATACTATGCAGTACTCGTCTTTCTGTGGGACAAGCTTTTCAGCTGAATCCAGATGTTTCTGGACAAACATCTCCCTCGTCTCTATTGTACATTTTTTATTTTTATATATTTTTATAGATTAAGAAGTCTTTCTATCATGCTTGTGGGCAGTAATGTCATAAAATGACACAATAACATATCAACATGCAGAAATGCTTATCATTTACAAAACACTTTCACAAAAGCTCTGGTTAAATAGTGTACAGTTACATTTCACTATTTTACAACTGAGAAAACTGAGGCTCAGAGCCCATGAAGCCTAAGACCCATTTCAGCCAGGATTAGAATCCAGATCTTTTACCTTCAAATTCCCTGCTCCTTGCAATATACCAGACTGCCCACCTTGCTGGGTGGGGTCCTGTCACAACATTGAACCTCAGTCATGTCCAGCACTGGCCTCCAGATGGAGGCTCATGGTCTAGGTGGACAGCAACAGGGCGTTAGGGCACTTATGTGGCAGCTGGGCCAACATCCTGTGTTGGAAACAGCTCTCCCTAAACACGGCTGCTGCAGGCCAGGATTTACCATTTACATCTTTGTAGCTCCCTGAGAGACGGACACTCAGAGATGTGTCCTGTCTGCTCTGCCCTCGCCGTCAGGGAGGACTTGACCCCTCTGTTTTACCTCCTGAGGGAATCCAGGAGCCTCCCTAAGACAGAGATTGGAGTGGATCTGTTCTAGAGTCCTGCTCTATAGCCACGGGCTAACACATCTAACATCTCCCACAGTAGTGATTGTGGTTGTCAGTGTTGCTGTAAGTAACACAAACCGTGACTGCTTGGCAGGCAGTGAGCACTCGACAAAACTCAACAGTGTTTACTGAGTGCTTACCACACACCAAGCACAGAGACAGAGTTTTACATGCGTCACTTCATCAATCTTAGGAAGTCTTGCAATGACCCCCATTTTATACAGAGGAGAGACTGAGTCCAGGGGAGACTAGATAACATTGCTCAGGTCACGGGATTCAAAACTGTGTCTGTCTCACTCCAGACCCTGGAACGCCATCGTGAGGTTCATAATTGGCTCCTTGTGTCGTTGATTTCTGGTGGAGCAGGCCTCCTGTAAGACACCTTAAAAGGCACAGAGGGCTGTAACTCCACCAGTATTGCCTCGCTTTCTACAAGCTGCACCTCTTTTCCACAAGCTGCACCCCTCACTCCTGCCTAGAAGCTTCCAATTTTAGTTTGCCTTCCATTCCTCAGGTTCAGGGAAATCACTGAAGTCAACTCATTCCTCAGGCCCCTCCTACTGAGCGTCTGTTGGCTAGAGCTTGTCGGAGTGCCCCTCTGAGCCTCCTGGCTCCCATGCGATGCACACGCTAGGTCATGAGTCCTGTGTGCAGAGCGGAGATGCTGAGATTGCTCCTCCTTAAGACACGTACTCAGGCCAGACCACCCACATCTGTGCTCACCACCTCGGCTGGGCTAAGATTCCACAGATTCCCACAACTTCCTTCGGGAATTCAAGGTCCAGGGGCACTCAGAGTGCAGAAGGCTAATCCTACAAGGTCTTGTGAGGTCTATGCATAGACTAACTAAACAACTATAGGGCCTTGGAACTCATGCCCAGCACCTTCCCGCTGTACTGACCTGTTCACCTGGGTGCTGATCAGCTCTCCGTTTGCTTTCTCTTCCATCCCCACCTTCCCCTGTTCTGTTCTGTGTTGCAGGATGCTGACACCTGCAAACTGCATCTCTCAGGCTTCCTTGCCTACTGACTTCCATCTGGGTTCAGCCATTGAGAGCCTGGGGTTACAGGCGGGGCGGGGTGGGGAAGATGTTGGGACAGAAGGAAGGGAGAAGCCAGGATATTCCTCCCCTTCCCTCTGCTTTGGGCAATGTCCCTACCAGGGGACATTTGCCTCATCTCCAGGTCCTGCGGAGCAACCCCTCCCCTTGGTTCCAGCTCCCACCAGGTAGCCCTGCCTCCTGGGCTTTAGGTGTTTCTCCACTTGTCACTTGAGCCCTAAGGGTGGTAGCTTCCTGCCATTGTTAACCTCTGGGCCCCCTCCTGTCTCCTGTTTGGCCACACAGCTCTTCCAAAAGCTTCATAACCACTCCCCCACAGTAAATTCCCTGTATTGAGCTACCCAGTGAGGATGGTATTTTCCTGGTTAGACACTGACTAACACAACCTACTATCCCACTGGTCTGGAGATGGTGGGTATGGGGAGGAACGGCAGCAATGCTGAGCAGTCCTTGTGTGGGGAGGGGTCTGGACTGGCCTCAGGAGGGGAGCCTGGTGCTATAGGGGACCAGTTAGCTCCGGCCTGGGACCCAAGCTCATTTCCTGACCACCTCTGGCACTTGTACATCTTTTCCACATCAGGGATCTCAGCTAAGGGGCTTAGAGGTTCTAGATTCTCCACTGCTTCCCTTCAAGGGCCAGCCTCCTGGCATCTTGCCCTGGAATTCTCTGCAGAAACCAGTCTGGTACCTTACCCGGCAAGACACAGTCCTGGCTTTCTGGCTGAAACACTGTCACACTCTCGCTGTAACTCGAGTTCCAGAACTACAGCCGTCTCCTCTTCATCCTTCTCCTTCTGAAGGGGATCCAGAACCCCTTTGTCACTCGTGACGTGCCCACTGGTGTATTCACACCCCCCTCCTAAGCTGGGATGCCATGATGGACCATTCCTTCTGATTCAGGTGCAGCTGGCCACCACAGCACGGTTCAGCATTGCTGACACTGGCCCAAGCAAAAGCAATCAGGTGTTCTCTCTCTAATGTGGAAAGCGGAGGTCTCTGGCGAGCCCTCTGAAGAGGGGCAATGGAGAAAAGGTCTGTGTGGCCATATAAGCAAAGCACCACAGTAAACACGTGCATGTTTATGGAGTTTCAATTTTATTCAAAGACCTGGAGAAACAAAATGAGGTATCTGATAATTTTTAAAAATTGTATAAAAATTAATATGTATATTACAGAGTAGAAAAAATTCAGATGTATTTTGAAGATAAAATGAGAGAATTCTAAGAAATGTCAATGGCCTGCTTCCGGCTCAGCCCTTCATTCCCTCCGGGTATGCACTCCTTCTCCTCCACTGCAGGGGTTCGGGGACGGAGGTGGTGAGAACTCTCGGGGTGCTGGGGGCCCGTGCCCTCTTGTTCCCCAGGCACTCTAACAATGCATTCCCTCCTGCCCCAAGAAATACTTCACACCACTTGCTGTACCAAACCTCACAGGAAAGAAATGGCATCGGGTAAATGGCTCAGAAAAGCTCTCCTCAGGAAGGAGAGCTTCTTTCTAAGAGGAAATAGAAAATTCCCAAGAGGAAATTTAGGGAAAAGAGCCTCCTAGCCTTCTTCTATTCAAGGCCTGAGTGAAAGAGCCAAGAAAATCCTCCAAGTTCACAAATGGACAAGCCCATGTCATCAAGAAGGGAGCACGGCCGACATTTTAAGCCAGGCAATTCTTTGTTGTGAGGGGCTGTCCTACGCTCTTTGGGATGGCTAGCAGCATCCCTGGACTCTCTCCCCACTGAATACCAAAAGCACTAGATGCCCAGCTGTCACAACCAAAAACATCTCCAGACAATGCCAGTGTGCCCAGGGTTGAGAACCACTGAGTTAGGGTAAGGGAATTGCAGTTTAGCTAATAACAAAACATTTGTTTTCTTGGAGTATCCTCTGTGCTACATATATCACCTAGGACTCAGGGAGGGTGCTGTGGCCATAGTAGGTGGGGCAAAATTCAGAATGCAAGGATTCAGACCCCTGTGGTGGCCACCATCCTCAGGACTAACACTACCTAAACTGATTCATCCCAGTGCACAAGCTGGGCACTGCACAGTTCCAGAAGGTGCCATTCACATAAACTATGATGTGAACGGCGCTCCCTGGAGTTGTGCAGTGCAGCAGACCTGGATGTCACAATGTTTCAGCCATCTGTCTCCTGCCTGGTAGAGAGAATCTTAGGAAGAAGAAAGAATTAAAACTAGTAAACAGCATATACGGTCAGGAAATCATGACTCACTGGCTCTGCTTTAAAATGGGATACCACTTCCAGATGGCCTCACATTCTCAAAAATTAAAACAGAGCTTCAAATCTAAAAAATCTTGTAACAAAAATTTATTTTAGATTTCTGTTTTGTTGTCGGGACTCTGTTGGGTTGCCTGAAGACTGCAGAGAAATTGTGGGGCAATGGCGTGAGCCTGGGGTTTCTCACAAGATCTGGATGTGAGCCGCCTGTCTCCCTCCTGAGAGCCCTGAGCTGGCTGTCTAGGAGAGAACTGGAGACGAGGGTGATTATCCCTGCCCCAGAGCGGTGAGGATTAACAAAGCCAGACGCTGCGTGTACACGCCCACGGTCACAGTACCAGTGCTGCTCAGTTTGACAAAGAGCTGACGTCACCTGATAGCTTGCTAAAGATTTGAGACTTCTTTTGGAAATGTCAAAGACATCTGTCTTCCAGATGGCATCCATTTTTAACGTTTTTGGAAATCCTCTCATCCATGTAATTTTAATTACTGTTCATCTTTTATATTATTTTATGCTTGTAGGTCATAAAACTTCTCTTGCTGATAGGGGACTAAATAGTCTGACGGAAAGGATTGTCAAGGAAAATGGCACTTTCTAGAAGCTGTTTCAAAATCTACCCAAAAGAAAGTGCAATTGCTTGCCCTTATCCTAAGAATACCTCTTTTTCTAACTATAAAAGCAATATGTGATCATTTTGAAAAATTAAAAATAATAAAGAAGACAATGACAAGCATGATAATGCCACCCTCCTAAAATAACCACTGTTGGCACACTTCCCCCTTCTCTTCTTTGTCAGATACTGCATCACCAATTGTTGAGATTATACCACATACACCCAACTCGAGGTTCTTCTTTTCTATATTACACAGCAAAGTCATCTAAAACCCTAGAAATATTTTAATGGCTATATAATATTCCTGCAAATAAAGGTTTCATAATTTATGAACCATTATCCCACCAACTATTTTGATTTTTCCTTTGTATCCATCCATTTTTTTCACTTCTAAATTCCTGGGGGTGGAATTCTGAAATCAAAAGGTCTGAATTCCTATTTGCTACCAGAAAGGTTCTAGTTTCAATTCGCTATCAGAAAAATAATTATATCAATTTTCACACCTTTTAGCAATTTGAGAATGTATTTCTTGGAACACTCTAACCAGAATTGAGTATGCTCATTTTTAATTTTAATTTGCATAATTTGATACCTGATTTTATTAGTCATTAGTAGCTCCTCTTACTTCTATGCTCTGCTCATTTATTTTTATGATGTCGCAGTGTTTTTAATTGACTTGTCTGAATTCTTTACATATAAAGGTTATCATTTATCTCTTATATTTGGGTAAAGGACTTCCCAGACTATTATTTTTTCCTTTATTATTGTGTGCTTTGCTTAACATTAAGAACTTTTAATTTTTATGTAATCAAAACTTTTGGCATTTTTTCTTGTAATTTCTTCTATTACTCTTAATTTTAGGAAAAAACTATTTTTTCCATCCAAAGATCAGACATTTATAGTCATCTATATGATCTTTAGTTTCATTCTTTTATAATCACCTAAAACTCACATTGGCTTGTTGCACCAAGGAATGGAGGGGGAGGGTCTCAAAAGAGACAAATAAGCAGGCAAAATGATAAATATATGTATATAATATATATATTCAAATTCTTGGCTTTGAGTACAGAAATAGGCTTTTCAAATCCAAAGTAGAAACAGCAATCTCGCAGACCAAGTCCCGTCTGATTTCTCAAAGCTGCACATCTCCAGAGGTGAAGGCCTGGAGGATTCCATCACGGAGTTTAAACTGCAGCAGAGAGCACAGAAGCACAAGGGAGCTCTCAGGAGGGCGAGAGTGGGAACAAGGATCCCCTCTGGACTGGGAGGAGCCTGGAGCATCAGGTGGAAGCCCAGAGATGGTTCGCCCCTCCGCAGGGGCCTGACAGGCTGATGAAGGGATTCGGGGCGTCCTGTCGGCCCCTGAGAGACGTGGGGAGAGGAACGGAGGACCGAAGGCCGGCTGCCGGGGCAGGGACCGCCGCAGCGGGGCCACAGCCCGGGCAGCCCAAGCGGGGCCAGCGGCCCGAGGCCGACACAAGTCGGGGGGGCTCCGCTCTGGGAGGAGTCGCTTGGCCAAGAGGACAGGGACGTCCGGAGCACGGCTGTGGACAGAGAGGACAGTCACCCCGGGACCCCGTGGTGGAGCCCGCAGGAGGGACGCGCGTCTGAGAGCCGCCCCCGGGCTGAGGCCTGAGCCTCCAGGGGAACTAGATGGCCAGGGTGGAGGGGCAGCAGAGGAAAGACGAGCCCTGAGAGACTGAGTCTTGTGAGAAGGGACTGGGTTACCTGGAATTAGTCAGAGTAGGGGGTCCGTTCTCAAGACAACAGGGGCTTATGGGCCATATTAATTATTATAATCAATATTGCATAATTATACACAAATATATAGAATATAAATCAACATGTAGGTAAAGGTATAAAATAAAATAATATGTATTATAAACACATATAAAATATATAATTAATATATATACCTCCTTTCCCACTGATTGGGACACCACGTTCACCATATATATGTTAAATACATGTACATATATTATGTATAGTGCCATCTATTTCTGGACAGTTTGGTTCCATTCGTCTCCCTACTAGCCCAAGAGGATATCTAACAGCTTTGGGCCCAGATACCTGCTGGCACAGTCTTGCAGCTTTCCTGTCCATTGATTGACATCCTGTATTTCCCTGCAGGGCTCTCCTTAGCAGCTGCCCCTCCTTAAGTCACCTCAGTCCTTTAGGAGCCTCCCTTAACACATCACATCATCTCCACATGCTGCACATGTCTGTTAATTGAGAATGTTCAGGGATGTGCTGAAACCTGCTCTCACCAGATCAGGAGAGCCAATTGTGTCCCTCTCCTCCCAACTCCGATTCAGTGACGTCACATTAGTACCTTGAACTTGGCCACAGCGAGAGTGTTTACGCCGCCGCAGAAGTCAGCAGATGCTACAGATCTGGACCTTTGATTTCAGAGCGCCAGTTCATCAGCATGCCAAGGACTAGATTGCCTCTGAAGGCCCCTCTAGGCCAGACACTCTTGAACATGACTGACTAGAACACAAGAAGATTACAAGTCTGAAATGAATGGGACCATAACGGAGGCTTAGTTTTATTATATCAACACCCAAATAAAAATGTAATTTGAAAATATGTCAGCTAAGAAACTCTGCGTAGAGTCCTTTTTACTCTTTCTCTCCTTGAGAGGATTCTTGGAAGTTACTAAATCAGAGATGATCTACCTTAAAATCAGGTGGAAAAGAAAGACACAGCTTTGACCTAGAAGAATGTGACACTTTGGATTGTGAAGGGAGAATAACATTTTCTTGTATCAGTCTCTGTCCCCGTAGGTCGTGGGTTATTAAATATAAATATCACGGCTCAAACAAATAGTACTTCTCTTCCTGGGACAACTGGTTCTTGTTCTGCTACTCCCAGGACAAGCTGCACAAGCCAGTTAGTCAAATAGCCTGCCTGGATCAAAACCGGCTCCTGACTCCCCTGGAAAAGCCTACTTAGGGATCCACACAGCCGTCGGGAGGACCCCATTGAGGCAGGCTCTCAGTCTGTTCAGGGTCAAGTTTTCCTTACTCGTAACAGCCCTCTGTTGAGGGAGTTTCTTCAACCCCCTTCATCAGTCTCCTCTGGACAGACCATGAACATCCCCAAAATTCAGCTCTAAAGTCATAGACTAGTAGACCCAGAAAGGGTCTCAGGGATATTTTGCTCCAAACTTTCTTTTACAGGTGAGGCCCAGAGAAGAATGGTCACTTGCCCAAAGTAACAGCAAAGCCCTGGCCAAGGGAGAACTAGAACTCAGGACTGCCACGTCCCTGGCAGGGGCCAGGGCTCTTTCCACTGAAATTCCACCCTTCTCTCCTTCACGGTCTCCCTTGGAGGTGGGAAGGGAAGTGGCACCTTGGGGAAGGGAGGCAGCATCCTTATTACCTGTACACTACAGGGTCACAGGTTTCAGGGACCTCTAAATCGAGGAGAATGTCAAAGGTCCCCCAGATGCTCAACTACTGGACAGAGATTTCATTGAATTTAATTTGTGATGCAACTATTATTTGTAATCGATTGAGTCATTTTTTAGAACTCTTTCTAATGCATCTCCCACATGATAACTGAATTACAGCCACAAAGAGGAGAGAATTTAAAGTATTCTAATGGCTTCTTTTAAAAGTAATTTAAGGACAATAAACAAGAAGTCTTATTTCATTCACCTAAATGGATAAACCTCTCAAAAGATCCTTCCATGATGCCAGAAACAGAATCCTCCACTTAATTTTTCCATGTGGAGAATAAACGGTTTCTAAACAACACAGACCTTAAGAAGTCATTTTAGCCTCAAGCTAGCTAACTCAAAGAAAAAAAATGTTACATTACTTAATGTTTTTGCAAATTCCTCTTAAAGCACAAATCATAAATTATAAGAATAGATTTTCATGTGTGGCAATACAAACATTTAATGGAAGAATAGTGGGTCTATGCTTTCACTTATTTATCACCTGTCTTACATTTGGATGATTCCTGTTGTCTGCATGGGATAAGCTAGTTCACTTTTGTATCATATATAGAATTGCCAAATTACAAGGCTAGACAGTGTGTGCATCCGAAGTCCCAGAGACTGGCTGCCTCCCCTTGCAGCTGAGAGAAGTAAAACATGGGGAGGTCCTGGCACACCCAAGGTCACGGGGCTAATGATCCTGGTGCACCCGAGGTCACGGGGCTAATGAGCCTGGCGCACCCATGGTCACGGGACTAATGAGCCTCAGAGCCAGAAATAGAACCTCCTCTCCAGACTACCCAGAATGTATCCTGCTGATCATTCTCACAATCTATAAAGCATCTTTTATCACCAATTTCTGTGAGTTTTCATTAGAGATGTAAAGGTTATAATAGTACCATTCTAATAAATGTTTGCTCCTCATAGTTACACAGTCTTAAGGTATATATGTGTAATATCAGAATATATATACTTTGTCAATGACTCTCCTCGTTAGTCCTTAAACTGTCAGAATTGTAGAGCAGCGGGAAAAGAGCCCAGGTGTAGGACTCAGATGGGACCAGAATTTGAACCCCAGTTCTGTTTTTTATAAGAATGGTAAAGTTGGTTAAGTTACTTGATTTACTTAAGCCTTTGAGCCTCAATTTCCTCATCTAAAAATGGAACAATTAATGTCTACTTTAGTCAGATTAATGCAAACCGCCTAAGATAGCGTCTAGATTTGGAGGGGGCAGAGGAGAGAATCTCTTTTGACATTTGAAATCTACCCTATTTCTAGTCTGTCTAAATGTATTAACTAATTCATTCGTAAGATATTTACTAGGCACCTTCTATAGCCAAACATTGTTCTAGGTGCTGGAGATACAATAGTGAACCAGGTGGACAATATCCTGAGGGGCATCAGCAAGCAGGTGCTGGGCTCTGAGGGTCACACCATGAAGCTGGTTTTACATGTGTTAGAAAAACTGCAAACTCGAGTCAGCTGCTGCTAAGGGAATGAACAGCTGCTGCCAGGGTAAAGCAGCATGCTGGGATGAGGCTCTCAGGAACCAGAAGGCAAGCAGAAAGGAAGTCCTTCTCCCTCCTCCAACCCCCAGGCTCCCTCTAGCGCCCCCTATTGACAGAGTCTAAAAGACAGCCAGCTAGCAAAGCAGAAATGCTCTTTGCAGTCCCAGCTCCAAGGTCACAAAGCAAAGCAACAAGGATGGGTTTAGAGCGTAAAGACAGTATTTTAATAACTGACATAGATATAGCCTGAGCAAGCTAATCACTTGGCTTCCTTTAATCACAAGGCAAGGCGACTGGGCCTCAGTCTTTCTATGCAAATTTGGGAAGAATACTCTCCTACTACTGCTTAGAATTCTACACCTTTTACTGTGAAACAGAGACTACTCAAAACAGAACACACCTGTGTGTTTATTTTTAAAAGGAAACATCTCTCTATGAGTTTGTTTATTCTGAATTATTTTTTAATTGAAGTATAGTTGACATACAATATTGCATTGATTTCAGGGGTACAGCATAGTGATTTGACATTTATTTACATTACAAAATGATCACTCTGATAAGACTAGTTACCATCTGTCATCATACAAAGTTGTTACAATGTTGCTGACTACATTCCCTATGCTGTGCATTACATCCCCATGACATTTATTTTATGACTGGAAGTTTGTACCTCTTATCTCCTTCACTTATTTTGCCCTCCCCGCCCCCCTCCTCTCTGGCAACCACCAATTTGTTCTCTGTATCTTTTGACATTTGAAATCTACCCTATTTCTGGTCTGTCTAAACTTGTAAATTCATTCATTCATAAAATGTTTATTGGGCGTCTTCTATAGCCAAACATCATTGTTCTAGTTGCAAGAGATACAGTAGCGAACCAGATGGACAGTATCCTCAGGGGCATCAGCCAGCACGTGCTGGTGTTTCTGTTTTGTTTTGTTCATTTATTTTTTTTTTAGATTCCACATATAAGTGAAATCATATGATATTCTTCTTTCTCTGTCTTATTTCGCTTAGCATAATACCCTCTAGATCCATCCATGTTGTCACAAATAGGAAGATTTCATTCTTTTTTCTGCTGAGTAATAGTCCATCATATATATATATGTGTGGGTATATGTACCACATCTTCTTTATCCATTCATCTACGGATGGACACTTAGGCTTCTTGCATATCTTGGCTATTGTAAATAGCCCTGCAATGAACATAAGGGCGCAGATATCTTTTCTAATAGGGTTTTCATTTTCTTTGAATAAATACTCAGAAGTGATATTGCTGGATCATATGGTAGTTCTATTTTTAATTTTTTGAGGAGCCTCTGTACTATTTTCCATAGTGGTTGCACTAATTTACATTCCCAAATATAATTAATGCCATGTGGGCAGAGTGGAGGAAAGTGAGGGATTCAGAAGGTAAGAGAGGCCTGTGGGAAATGAATTGGGAATGAGATTTAGAAAATAACAGCTGAGAAGAGCTTTGGGAGGAGAACTGAAGTCTTTGTAGAGGATTTCTCTTAAGTTTTACCAAGCGGTATGCAAAGTCTGGCCTAATCCATCTCTGCAAAATCTACAGTAACATTTGCATCACTCACAGATGTGTGGTGGACTTGGATTTTATTATTATTGTTGTTATTAGAATAGGTAATATATACATTGGTACAAAGACAAAAGGACAAAAGAGCACATTATAATAATTAAGTCTTCCTTCCATCCCCATATCCCAACTGATAAAGGATAACTAGATGTGTGGTGTCAGGGCTCATTTTCAGAAAACAGAGCCCATCTAATTAGCACAAGGAGAATCATTGTAGATATTAAGTACTGTACCAGATCCACTGGGCAGAACCCAGGCTGAGTTTCCGGGGACCATCTCCCAAAGCCTCTACACAGAATTAGGCCACCAGTAGCGCAGCTGTTCCTCACAGAATCAGGAAGTTACTGACCACATAACGCCCCACATTTGTCACAATCTGCACCAAAGTGGTGGCCAGACAATGGCACCTCTGCTAAATTGCTGAAGAAAAGCCAAATGCACTCTCCTCTGTGCTCACCCACAGAGTGGCAAAGAGCAGCCTCTCAAACCCTGCATTCCACTTTTGCCTGCTAAACATTAAATCCCAAACAGAACCGCACCTGCAAGAGAATCTGTGCAATGGAGCCGTTAGCCTTCTCACTTTGAATGTTGAGTGAGCCTCTCCACAGGGTCTGCCACAGCAGAATCCCTCTACAAGACAGCAACACATATGAAAGGCGCTAGAAAGAAAAATCATACAGTAACAGGAAAAACTTGAAACAACAGGCCAAAAGGAAAAAATCAGAATCCAGAAAGACACGCATCGATATATGAACATTTAATAAAGGATAAATATGGCATTTCAAAGCAGTGGAGAAAATATATGCTATTCAATTAAATGGGTGTTGGAACAACTGGTTAACCATTTATACTACTATAAAGCACATCTTTCACACACCATGCAGAAAGAGAAATTCTGGATGGATTGAAGAGCTAAATGCTAAAAAATAAAAGTATAAAAGTATAAAAATAAATTATAAGATAACATTTGTATTACCTTTGAGTGGAAAAGCCCTAAGTGAGTTACAAATTCAGAAATCATAAAAGAAAAAACACCTGACACATTCCACTCCATAACATTGAAAACTTCTTTATCCCAAAGCCCACCATATTGAATCGAGATGAGCAACATCCTGGGAGAAAATAGTTGCAACGTACACAAGATTAATAACCAGAATACTTCAGAAATACATACAAATCAAATAAGAGAAGCTAAACAACCAAAGGAAAATTTTACAAAGGATATATTGAAGGCAATTCTCAAATAAACACACATAATAAATATATCAAAAGATATTCAACTTCACTAGTAAGCGGGGAAATGCAGATTTTAAAAATGATACACCATTTCCATCCACTAAAATGACAGTAATTTAAAAGATTGAAACTATCCATATCAAGGATGTCTGCTCTTACCACTCTTATTGAACATTGTACTGGAGGGCTCAGCCAGTGTGAAACAGCAAAAAAAATGAAATAACAGAAGATTGGAAATGAAGAAATAAAACTGTCTACAAAGAAAATTGCAAAGATTTACAAAAATCCCAATAGAATTATGAGTTTAGCAAAGCTGCAAAATGCAAGGTCAGAATACAAAAGTCAATTGTGTCTCTATAAATTAGCAATGAAAAACTGAAAATTGACATTTTAAGCAAAGCTACCATTGGGCTGGCCCCGTGGTGTAGTGGTTAAGTTCAGCACGTTCCACTTTGGTGGCGAGGGTTTGCAGGTTCAGATCCTGGGCGCAGACCTATGCCACTCATCAGCCACTCTGTGGCAGCCACCCACATATAAAAAGTAGAGGAAGATTGGGGTGGGCCCGGTGGCATAGTGGTTAAGTTCGTGCACTCCACTTCAGCAGCCCAATATTCACAAGTTCAGATCCCAGGCATGGACCTATGCACTGCTTATCAAGCCATGCTGTGGCAGGCATCCCATATATAAGGTAGAGGAAAATGGGCACGGTTGTTAGCCCAGGGCTAATCTTCCTCACACATACACAAAAAAAAGTAGAGGAAGATTCGCATAGATGTTAGCTCGGGGTAAATCTTCCTCAAGCAAAAAATACATAAATAAATAAAGCTACTATTTATAATAGCATCAAAAATCATAAAATACTTAGGGATAAATTTAACAAAACATGTGCACGACTTGAATGCTGAAAGTCATGATGAGGAAAATCAAAACAATGACGAGGGAAATCAAAAAAGGTCTAAGTAAATGGATGGATGTAGTGTGCTCATGGATGGGAAAACTCAACATTGTTAAAATATCAGTTCTCCCTGATATTATCTACCAATTCAATGCAGTCCCAATAAAAATTCCAGCCTGCATTTTTGTAGAAATTGACTAACTGACTATTTATATTTGTGTAGAAAAGCAGAAGACTTAGAATAGCCAAAATCATTTTGGAGAAACAAAGTTAGAGTATTCACACCACCTGATTTCAAGACATCCTATAAAAGTACAACAGTCAGGAGAACGTGGTATTGGCATAAGGCAAGGCATGTAGATTAACAGAACAGAAAAAAGAGTCCAGAAGTAAACTTTCACATATACGGTCAATTGATTCTTCACAAAGGTGCTAAGGTAATACAGTGGAGAAAGGATGATCTTTTCAATAAACGGTGCCGGAACAATTGGTTCTCCATGGGCAAAAATATGAACCTTAGCATACACCATAAACAAAAATTAACTCAAAATAGATCAACACCTAAATGTAAAAGTATAAAACTTCTAGAAGAAAACATAGGAAAAAATTATTTGCGACCCTGGGTTAGGCAAAGATTTCTTAACTATTACACAAAAAGCACAAGCTGTATAAGAAAATATCAATGAACTGGACTTCATCAAAATTAAGAACTACTTCTCTTTGAAACATACTACTAAGAAAATGAAAAGACAAACCACAGACTGGAAGAAAATATTCACAAAATACCTATGTGATGAAAGACTTGTGTTCAAAATACATAAAGAACTCTTTCAATTTAATAATAAGAAACAAACAACCCAATTTTCTTAAGTGGATGAGTGCTTTAAACGGATGCTTCACCAAAGAAGAGATACCAATGGCAGATAAGCACACAAAAAGATGCTAAACATCATTAGAAATTAGAGAAATACAAACTAAAACCACAATGAGATCCTACTACACACCTACTAGAAAAGCTAAGATTTAAAAAAAAAAAAAGGAAAAGGAAGAAAAAAAGAAAAAAACCCTGACAATACCAAGTGCTGTCGTAGATGTGGAGTAAATGGAATTCTCATACATTGCCGGTGGTAATGCAACATGGCACAACCACTTTGGAGAACATTTTAATATTTATTTTAAGATTAGCCATACATTTATACTACCTAGAAACCCCACTCCTAGATATTTACTTAAAAGAAATGAAAATATATGTCCACAGAAAGAACTGTATGTGAATGTTTACAGTAGCTTTGTTCATAATAGCCAAAAAATAAAAAAAAAAAAAACTAAATGATCAGCTGGTAAGTGGATAAACAAATTACTGTACATGCATGCGATGTAATCTACCTAGTAATGAAAGACTGAATTACTGATACACAACGTGGAGGAATCTCAAAAGCATTATGCTATGTGAAAGAAGCCAGATTCCAAAAATTTCATTCTGTAATTTACATCACATTCTAGAAAAGGCAAAACTGTAGATCACATCAATGGCTGCCTGCTGCTGAGGACTGGGGGAGACAGTGACCACAAAGGGACATGAACGGACTGTTTGGGGTGCTGAAAGTGTTCTACAGCTCAGTTGCAGTCTTCGTCACCCAGCGTTGTACGCGTTTGACAAAGCTCGTGGACAGCACACTTAAAAAGGGTGTCTGGATAGTAAAACTGTCTATGAACTTGACCTCTATAAACCCGACCTAAAAACATCTGTATGTACAATATAACCTTTTTTAACTCTATACTTTGATTAGAACTTTTTTTGAAATATGTCAATGTGCTCTTCTTTTTTCCCTTCCTTGTTTTTCAAGTTCTCTCAATTCAGCTAGAGACTGAGGATTGTTTGAGCTAAAATACAAAACGAAAGAAGGATTCAGTGTTAGTCAGAGGACTTATAAATGAGGAAGTTTTAGTCTGTAGTAGAAAGAAGAAGGAAAGGAGGCAGACAGGGACAAGAGGGAGCTGGGAGAGGAGAGAGAAAGTCTTGAAAGCCAAGATTTACTGAGAATAAATTCCATTCTTCTAAAGATTCCCTTATAAACCAAGGTTTGGCCAGCTGAGCCTAAAATTTTCAAAATCCAAAAGCAAAGAAAATTCAGGTGTTAATACCCACCTAAGAAGGAGGTGGAAACATTTCTGACTGAGAGAGGAGGAGAGAAGAAAAGAACACAATATCAGATGCTCTCAGGGTCAGTAAAGTGGAGAAGAGGGTCAAAAGGAAGTCCCAGGAGATCCTGTTCCTTTGGCATAGCCAGGGGACCTGGGAAGTCTCTCAGAGGAGGCCCTTGTTCAGCAGAGCACTGCATCCAGAAGAGCTCAGGAAAAGGGTTCTGGAAAGATACTCCAAAACTATAACTAATGCGCGTCAGCATTTGAGGGAAATGCAATGGAAGGCAGACTTTCACTTTTTACTCTCTACTTCTGTATTATTTGAATATTTTATTACAGTGAATATAAGTGTGTTATTATTTGTGTAATTAAAACTAAATTTTAGATTTTTAGAAAAATCAGTAAATATAGAAAACATAAATGGTGAAATTAAAATCATATATAATCCCAGCTTCCAGAAATAATCACTGTTCACATCTAATGTGTAGAGTTCCAATATCATCTAGAAATATACTTCACATAAAATTACCATCATAATTTAATATTGTTTTGTAATCTGTGTTTTTTTCCTTAACTCCGTGATATAACACGAACATTTTCCTACATAATTAGAATCGTAATTACGAATGTCGTTTTTCAGTACAAACTTTTAATAAAATCTTGTACTTCTTTTCATACATCACTGCATCAAGGAAGCATTTCCCCATTAAATAGTCCTTAAAATAGCTGTATAGTATTTCAATACCATAATTTATTTAATTAACTTTCTGTTGTACTTTCAGGATTTTTGGGGGGAGGATGTTTTTGGGACAGCAAATAAAAGCCATGCTGAAGGGAAATCCTTTCACACATCCATAACTATTTCCTAAGGATAGACTTACTTAATACATATCATCAAGTTTCTTTCCAGAAAGTTTGAACCAATTTTCACCTACACCAGTATGAGAAAGCCCATTTCTGCATTTTATACTGAGAATTAACATTTTCATTTTTACAACGGGACCCATGAAAATAACGCCTCACCAGCATGTTAGTTTTCATTTCTTCATTAATGATGTTGAGCATCTTTATGTTTTCCTATATTCATTGGCTGTTTGCATTTCTTCTTCTGTGAATTTTCTTTTCATTACCTCTTCTCGTTTCGCTTTTGGAGTTGGAAGGATCTATCATTCAGGTGTTTACAGAAGAGTCATATAACGGATAATGCAAACTCTGGTTTCAGGGAAAGTAAATGTTTCTCATGTCAATCCTATATAAAACACTATAATATTAAATATTAACTCAATAGAACTTTTCTGCAGGAACCAGAGAAAATACGACTCAGTCACATTGCTTTAATGGCACAAGTCTAGCACTTAGTGTTTTTTAAAGCCAACCTCACAAGCACCTTATAAGCGTTATTTCATATAATCCTCTCTTCCCTCTATCAGATAGGTACTATCAGGATACCCTGATAACAAATGAGGAAATTTAGACACACAAAGGACAAAAGTCTCAGGGATGGTAAGTGATGTGACCAAGGTATTTTACGTCCTTAAACTGCCTCTTTTCCTAACCAAACTTTTGACGTTCTTTAAATGACTGTGTGCATCGGTTTGTTTCTCTGGCTAGAATGTACACCCCCAAATGTGGTCTGTGTCATCACTCTTCCACACCCTCTCCTCATCTCTCCGTTTCCCTTTCTCCTGACTGACAAATAGACTTCACTGCTGGGGCCACAGCAAGAAATGAGCAAGTACTTGGTGATTTTTCAAATTGACCAGTGGAATCCTAACTCTTGCCATTAACTACCAAAAAAGACCTTATGAGTCACTTTGTCCAACCCCAGATTTTTATCCCACTCTGCCAGGCAAATGGCCCCTCGTCATGAACAGGTAAATAGAGGCATGGTTCTTCTCTCTTTTCCACTACCCCTGTACTTTTCTTGGGAGCCCTGGGTAGAAAAACCTGCCGGTTGGCACATTTGTAGATCATAGATTCTAAGGCTTTCTGAAGAGTCAGCTTTCCTCACCAGTTCCCTCTGTATCTTGGTTACACTGACCCAAAATACCAACCTCCAGTTCAGCAGGCACCTGATACTGTATAGTGATAGGGACAGTGACATTATTAAGTGATCAGGCTTCTAAATCTGAGAAACATCACATGGCCCCATATTACCCTGCTTTTACAATGCAACATTAATGTGTTAAGGTCAAAGCTATGTATCTATTACTGGCCTTTAAATTAGAAGTCTGAAAGGAGGTTACAGTTTGAAAATAAACTGAGTCAACTTTTCCTTATGGATATTTCACTTCCTTTGAAGTAGAAAATAAAGAATGCAAAAAGGTTGTTAAAAAAGGTCATTATTACTTTTTCCATGTTTCAAGGTTTAGAAACTTTTTCAGTTTGTGTTATCATGGGTAGCATTAAAATACAGACAAGAAATGTAGCAGACATTTTATGTGACCACCGGGAGTGCTCATGGTAAGCCTCAAGGATTCATCCTGTCTTGTCTTGACTACTGCAAAATTACCATATGCTTATCCGTACATAGTCCAGGACAGCAGGCAACCACAAGAACTAAAAGGAACAAAATATTGATGCAGAACAATAGCACCTCCTAATATATATGTTTCTTGATTAAATCACAAAAGTCATTTGAGTCCCTATTATGTGCTGGTGTTGGGTGAGAAGGCTTCTTCCCTACTACTGACTCCTTCCATATTGAAGAAGCTCAACTAGTGTAACAGCCTTGACATCTCTCCACTCTTACTCACCCCTGAGGGGAAGTGGAGTGACATAGCTGGGCTCAGACACCTTCTCTGTCAGTTTCTTTAGGAGTGAGATGCCCAGAGGGTATGGGAATTTTCCTTTGCTGTCCCTTGACCCAAGTCTTACCTGGGCAGTTCTTCGTGTGGAGAGGCCTGTCCTAGTTCCACATGGCCTGTGATGGGAGGGATAAATCGACTTAACTCTTGGGTTCAGATTTAGGAAATCCACCTGACTCTCACAATAAGTTACATCCTCAACTCGATGTTTATCCTAATAAAGATGGCATTTTGGCCTGCAATTTGCTGCTGTTTGACTTATAAATAGTCGTAATTTGTTATAAACCTAGAGAGAAGAGGAGGATATAATTTGCTTGGTGCATTCCCAATGACTGCAAAATTTCAGGGGCTGGGAATTAAAATTCCCACACTAAAAACCAAGCAAAGGTACAGAATTAGGGAGGGCAAAATATTCACGCAGAGAGGCTTTTGGTGGGGCCAGGAGATGTGTTTGTGAGCCTTGAACTTTAGTGGGTAGGCAAGGCATTTTGATCTTAGTGGTTTGTACATGTTTATATTAAATCAGCTTGAGCTACTGTGGCCTGGGCCAACGGATGGAAGGCTCTAAGCTGGCAACATGCTATGTTGACCTTGATGGGTAACTGTGGCTTATGATGGCTTTGTCCATAGGCTAAAGATTATTTCTCCAGAGGCAAGTCATCTCAGATTCTATAATGCTGTTTTAAGTACCCATTAGTGTGGCATTTATTACAGAGCAGGACCTTTGAGGAAGGTCCAATATAGCCACAACAATAGACTAAAATGCAACCTGATACCAGTACTTCTTAGGAACTCTAAAAATGAACAGAATCTTATTACATGTACTTCCCTCTGTATCCTGATTTCATTGACCCAAAATACCGGCCTCCCAGTAGAGCAGCCACCCGATACTGTATAGTGATATTCAGAACGCACTTACTGAGCACCTATCATGTGTCAGGCCCTCTACCAGGAACAAGAAATACAGAGATGAACAATACAGAGCTTCCTGAGCTCATGTGCTCCCTTCCAAAGGCCATCCCAACACAAAATAGTGAGTGCTGCAATCACAGTAGGCATGGAATGCTACGAAGCACTGAGAAGTTACCTAATGCTAACTTAGTGGTGAGAAGTTGCTCAGAAAGCTTCCATGGATAAGAGATATGTTACCTGAGTCTTCAAGGGTTGGAGGAAGATAACTGGCCAAAAAGGACAGAGAAGGAAGAAATATTCAGGAAGGAGGACCCACCTTTTCCCAGAGGAGATGTATTCAGGGAATTGAAATAATCTAGCTAGAGGGAAGTGCAGCCACAAAGGGTCAGAGAAGAACGAGTGTCAAGAAAGAAAGATAAATGGGGAACGAGAACATTCTGTTGGTGAAGGATTTTAGCCAGGAAGTGGCAAAATTAGACACACATCTTAGAAAGAGGACTCCTCCTGCAGAGAGAAGCAGGGTAAGAGGCACAAAAAGTGCTGGGGCTAAGGGTTTCTGATGGATTGGATGAATAAAGAGGAAAGGACTAATCTGAGAGCCATATTGAGGTTGGAATGGACACACACACATATGAAAATATAGATAAATAAATACACACACACACACACACACACACACACACACACACACTATTGGTTCTGTTTCTCTGGAGAGCCCTGACTAATACACACAGGAGAAATAGTTTGAGTTCTTACTCTGGGACCATGGATAGGCTTTGTAGTAACCTCTATTATTGCCGGTCCTCCCCTTTGGGAGAACTCCCAAAATCAGGCTCGGCTGTGTACCTCGTGGTATACTTTACCTACTGGAGAATTAAATTCCCCACTCCATTAACAACATAAGGCTTGCCCTTGTGACTTTCTCTGACCAATGACGAGAGAGTGGATATGACCTACACCATTTGCAAGCATATGCTATTTACCCTCTGCCACATGAGCAGCAGGACCTAGAAAAAGACTGCTCCGTCATACCGAACCCCAAAGTGAAAAGGCACAGGGACTAGAGCTGTGACTAATTTATAAGCACTGAGCATAAATGTGAACAAAAGGTAAGCCTTGCTTGTTTTAATGATTTTACAACTTCTATTACTGTAGCAAAACCAGCCTCAATGGACTGACACCGTCTTAATGGGTTATTGAACTAATGTCCTCTCCCATCACCAAAAAAACTTTATGAAAAAGATTGTGTGTACAGATGGATGGATAGATAGAGAAATGTATTCTTCCTTCTCCCACTCTGTGGAGAGGGTCCACATATATTTCACTGAATTCTCAAAGTGGTCTTTACACCAAAAAAAGATTAATAACTACTGTGAAATGTGGAATGGAAAAGAAAGACGATGTTCACAATAAGCTGTGACAAACATTCTAAGAAGAAGCCTTCAGTAGTCTTCTACATTATGCTGATTTACTCTATGTTTTACCAGCTTTCAAATGAAAGAAAAATTGCGGTGCCTGATTAAGACAGACAGCTCTAAGACAGAATTCATTCACTGAATAAAATACACACTGAGCACCAACTCTGCTAGAGCATATGGGGGGCGCTGGTGACAATGACTATGACCGACATAGTCTCTACATTCCTGGAGCTTATAGTCTAGAGAAAGACTATAGAAATTTAGAATTTTAAGTATATCGAATAATATAACTAATGGATCTGCTTCCTAAGAGAAATAAATGTGAGTTAAAAGCCTGATATTTCCTGCCAACTCTGCCCATTCCCTACTTATCCCTTACTGATTATCAGGTTGTGAGCTGGATGAATGAAGACTAATTTGGAATATTTTAATATTTAATAAATAATGTAAATTTTCAATAAAAACACATGACGTTTTCTAAAAGTTATATATATATATATGCATATATATATATATATATATATATATATGCAATTTCTGTATCCTTAAACAAGGCCTGTGTTGAACATATAATACATACTCAATATTCTTGAAGAAATTTTATTCTCCATTCATGTATCAAGTCACTGAAACAGTAGCTGGCAAGCTAGGTGTCTGGTTGCTTCAATGACAGTTGGAATCTCAGGAACTTAAGGTATGTGAAAGGAACATGTAAACCATTAATTACCACTCTTCACAGGCAGCAATAGTAGCATAGATAGTTCTAAGGAAATAATGGAGATTCCATTCATACCATTCATTCCTCCATTCTTTTGTTGGGGGAGGGGTAAACGAACCCCAAGGGAATTACCAAAACAATATCAACTTCTTAGCTGTCTAAGGCTGTGTGTGATTTTAGTTGGGGCAAAAAAGAGCCTGGCCAGGAATTTGAAAAGAAATCCTAGAAAACTACATGACTATGGAACTTTGAAAATCTCCAACAGGACATATTCTGGAGTTTCTAAAAGGATGCCTGGAGTGTCTGAAAGTGGCCAGGAAAGACCTGGGACAGGAGAAGGCACATCACCTATGACTGATGTTGAGGCCTATACAACCATGAAGTGAAAGTTCAGGCTGCCTCATAAAATGTGTGTAGTCTGAGGCGAACCTTCTCACATAGATCCCCTTGGCAAAGAGTGGGAAACATAGAGGCAATGCATTTAAGAAAACCTGACTGATCATTGACAGACCACTAAATTATACTGATACAAGCATGACCTCTAGAAAGCAGGCTGAAAAATAAAAACAAGAACTTAAAACCAACCAAACAAACAAAAAGCTAGTAGAAAACTCATTGTCCACACACTTCAGGGAAGACAGAAGCCACTGAATTAGTCCAAAAAGATTGCTAAACAATAAGCAGCAATAAGAAAGAAAAATAGCAACAACAACAAATGCTAGAGAGGGGAGAAACTACATACCAGAGTCATTACATTTCTAAAATGTACAGTTGTCAACAAAAAATTATGAGACATGCAGACAAGCAGTAAAGTATGCCACATACATGGGGGGAGAAAAAGTAGCCAAGAGAAAATGTCCCAGAGGGAAGCCTAGTTGTTGGAATTAGTAGGCAAAGACTATTATCAGCTATTATAACTATGTTTAAAAAAAATAAAGGAAACCATGGCTAAAGAATTAAAAGAATGTATGACCATGACATCTTATGAAAATAGAGAATGTCAATATCAATAAAGAGTGATGTAATTTATTTAAAAAAATAGAAATTCTGGGGTTAAAAGTACAATAACTGAAATGAAAAGTTCACTGGAGGAGCTCAACAAGAGATTGGAGCTGGCAGAAAAAGAATCTTTGACCTTTAACAGTGATCAATATAGAATTTCCAGTCTGAGGAGCAGAATCAAAGAAAAATGAACAAAGCCTCAGAGACATGTGGAACAACATCAAGTGCACCAACATACACCTAATGAGAGTCCCAGAAGGAGAAGACAAAAAGAAAAGGGTAGAAAAAATATTTGAAGAAATAATGGCCAAAGACTTCATAAACCTGATGAAAAATATTAGTCTGCTCATTCAAGAAATGTAGTAGAATAAACTGAAAGAGATCCATACCTAGACACATCTTAGGCAAATTGTAGAAAGTCAAAGACAAAAGCAAAAATCTTGAAAGCAGCAAAAGAATAACAACTTGTCACACATAAGGAATCCTCAGTAAGACTAACAGTTGACTTCTCATCAGAAACCATTAAACTAAGAGAACAGTGGGATGACATGCTCATAGATTTGAAAGGAAAAGACTATCAACCAACAATTCTATATTTGCTAAACTCTCCTTCAAAAATGAAGCAGATATTAAGACACTCCCAGATGAACAAAAACAGAACTTATTGCTAGCGAAAGCATCTTATAAGAAATACTAAAGGGAGACCTTCAGGCTGAAATAAAAGAGCATTTGAAGGTAATTCAAACTCATACAAAGAAATAAAGAGTACCAGTAAAAGTAACTACATAGTTAATATGAAAGTCAGTGCAAACCTATTTTTTTATTGTCTCTCACTTTCCTTCTATTTTAAAAGATAACTGCACAAGTCAATAATTATAAAACTGTTTTGATGGATTTATAACTTGTAATGATGCAATTCATATGAAAATACTACAAAGAGGGAGGGGGAAATTAAAGTTTTTGTACATTATTGAAAATAAGTTAGTATTAATCGAAACCAGATTGTTTTTTAGCTATTGTTGTTGTTTATGTTTTTGTTTTTTTGTAAGAAAGATTAGCCCTGAGCTAACATCCATTGCCAGTCCTCCTCTTGTTGCTGAGGAAGATTGGCACTGGGCTAACATCCATGCCCATCTTCCTTTACTTTATATGGGATGCCTCCACAGGATGGCCTGACAAGTGGCGCATAGGTGCGCTCCTGAGATTTGAACCTGTGAACCCCAGGCTGCCGAAGTGGAGCACGCGAATTTAACCGCTATGCCACTGGGCCCTTCCCTAAACCAGATGGTTTTAAGATGCTAATTATCTTCCCCAAGACTATGAGGAAGAAAATAACAAAAAAAAATATCGTAAAAAGAAACACCAAATAAATTAAAAAGATACACTGGAAAATATCTATTAAACACAAATAAAGCAGGAATTGAGAAACAGATGGGAGAAAAGACAGAGGACATACAGAAAACAAATAGCAAATGGCAGTAGCTACACTAATATCAGGCAGAAGAGCCATTTAGATAAAAATTGTTATATTCAAAGAAGAACATTTTGTAATGATCATAGGGTCAATCCATCGGGAAGTTATACTATTAAAAACATATATGCACCTAACAACAGAGCCGCAAATTATTCAAAGCAAAACCAACATAATTGATGTGAGAAATAGACAATGTAATAGTTAAACATTTCAAAGCCTCACTTTTAATATTGTATAGAACTACAAAAACAATCAAGAAATTAATAAAAACCTTGAACAACACTATAAATCAACTAGCGCTAAGAGATGTCTATAGAATGCTCCACCCAACAACATTAGAGTGCACGTTCTTCTCAAGAACACGTGGAACATTTCCCAGGGTAGATCATATGCTAGGCCATAAAACAAGCCTCAATAAATTTAAAAACATTGAAATCATACAAATTATGTTCTCCAACCACAATGCAATTAAATTATAATATCAATAATAGAAGAAAATCTGGTAGCACATTTCTAAATAATCAATCAAGGAAAAAAATATAACAAGTGAAATTAGAATATACTTTCAGATGAATAAAAATAAAACACAGCATATCAAACTTTATGAGTGGCTAAAGCAGTTTTCAGCGGGAAATTTACAGCTATAAATGCATATATATATATATATTTTTAAACTCAAATGAATAAACTAAACTTCAGTCATAAGAAACTAGAAAAAGGAGAACAAACTAAACCCCAATGAAGCATAAGAAAGGAAATAATAAGGTCAGAACAGAAATAAATGATATAGAGAACAGAAAAACAATAGAGAATAAATAAATAAAAGCAAAAGTTGGTTCTTCAAAAAGATCAACAAAAGTGAAAAAAAATTAGCCAAAATGACCAAGCTAAAAAAGAGAAGTTTCAAGTTACTAAATCAAGAATGAGAGTAAGGACATCTTATAAAAATAAGAAGAAAACTTAGATGCAATGAATAAATACCTAGGAAGACACCAGCTAACAAAACTGACACAAAAAGAAATAGATAATTTGAATAGACCCATATCAGACAAAGAGATTGAATTAGCAATTTTAAAACTTCTAACAAATGAAGCCCAGGACCAGATGGCTTCAAGGGTGAGTTATGCCAAGCATTTAAGAAGTATTACCAATCCTTCCCAAATTCTTCCTGAAAAATAGAAGAGGAGGAAACACATCTAAACTGATTTTATGAGACCAGTATTACCCTGATACCAACAGCAGACAAATGCATTACAAGGAAAGAACCCTATAGATCAATCTCCGGTAAGAATATAAATGCAATAACCCACAAAAAATATTAGCACAATGACAAGAAAATTATAGGCCAATATCCCTAAATAAACATAGATGCAAAAATCCTCAAGAAAATATTAGCAAACCAGATTCAACAACACATTTTAAAAAATCATATATCCCAGTCAAGTGGGATTTATTCCTGGATGCAAGGGTGGTGCAATATGTGCAAATTAATCAATGTGATACACCATATTAAAAAAGTGAAAGATAAAAATCATATAATCATCTCAATAGATGCAGAAAAAGCATTTGACAAAATTCAACATCCATTTATGATAAAAAAAATTTCAACCTAGTGGGTATAGAAGGAACACACCTCAACATAATAAAGGCCATATATCACAAGTGCACAGCTAACATCTTGCTCAATGGTAAAAAGCCGAAAGCTTTTCCTCTGAAATCAAGGACAAGACAAGGATGCCCACAATCACCACTTTTATTCAACGCAGTATTGGAAGTCCTAGCCAGAGCAATTAGGCAAGAAAAGAAAATAAAAGACATCCAAATTGGAAAGGAAGAAGTAAAACTGTCACTGTCTGAAGATGACATGATACCTATATAGAAAACCCTAAAAACTCAACCAAAAACTGTTAGAACTAATAAATTCAATAAAATTGCAGGATACAAAATCAATACACAAAAATTTGTTGTTTCGACGTGTTAATAACAAAATATCAGAAAGAGAAATTAAGAAAACAATCCCATTTACAATCGCATCAAAAAGAGCAAAATACCTAGGAATAAATTTAACCAAAGAGGTGAAAGACTTGTACACAGAAAACTATAAGATATTGATAAAAGAAATTGAAGAATATGTGAATAAATGGAAAGATATTTCATGCTCATGCATTGGAAAAATTAATATTGTTAAAATATCCATACTACTCAAAGCAATCTACAGATTCAATGCAATCCCTATCAAAATTCCAATGGTGTTTTTCACAGAAACAGAGCAAACAAGCCTAAAATTTGTACAGAACTGCAAAAGACCTCGAATAGCCAAAGCAATCTTATGAAAGAACAAAACTGGAGGCATCACACTCCCTGACTTCAAACTCTATTACAGTCATCAAAACAGTGTGGTATTGGTGTAACATCAAACACATGGATCAATAAAGTAGAACTGAGAACCCAGAAATAAACCCACACATATGTGGTCAATTAATTTATGACAAAGGAGCAAAGCATATACAATGGGGAAAGGACAGTCTCTTCAATAAATGGTGTTGGGAAACCGGACAGTTACATGTAAAAGAATGAAACTGGATCACTATCTTACACTATACACAAAAATTAACTGAAAATGGATTAAAGACTTGAATGTAAGGCCTAATACCATAAAACTCCTAGAAGTAAACATAGGCAGTAAGCTCCTTGATATCAATCTTGGTGATGATTTGTTTTTTTGGTCTGACACAAAAAGCAAAACAACAACAGCAAAAATAAACAAGTGGGGTTTTATCAAACTAAAAAGCTTCTGCACAGCAAAGGAAATCATCAACAAAATGAAAAAGCGACCTACTGAATGGGAGAAAATACTTGCAAATCACATATCTGATGAGGTAAATATCCAAAATATGTAAACAACACATACAACTCAATAGCAAAAGAACCCAAATAATCCAGTTAAAAATGGGCAGAGGGAGGCCAGCCTGGTGGCATAGTGGTTAAGTTTGGCATGCTCTGCTTCAGCTGCCTGGTTTCACAGGTTCAAATCCCAGGAGTGGACATACACCACTCATCAAGCTATGCTGTGGCAGCAACCCACATATAAAAATATAGAGGAAGATTGTCACAGATGTTAGCTCAGGGCCAATCTTCTTCACCAAAAAAAAAAAAATTTTTTTAAATGGTCAGAGGATCCAAAAGGACATTTTTCCAAGGAATAGATATAGATGTCCAACAGGTACATGAAAAGATTGTCAACATGACTAATCATTAGGGAAATGCAAATCAAAACCACAATGCGATATCACCTCACACCTGTCAGAATGGCTTTTATCAAAAAGACAAGAAATAACAAGTGTTGGCAAGGACGTAGAGAAAAGAGAACCCTTGTACACTGTTGGTGGGAATGTAAATTGGTGCAGCTGCTAGAGAATACAATATGAAGTCTTCTCAAAAAACTAAAACTAGAACTACCACATAATCCAGGAATTCCACTTTTAGGTATTTTTTCAAAGAAAATGAAAAGACTAACTTGAAAAGATATATATGTCCCCATGTTCACTGTGGTTTTATTTACAATAGCCAAGAAATGGAAACAACCTAAGTGTCCATCAACCGATGAATGGATAAAGAAAATGTGGTATATATAAACACAATGGAATATTATTCAGCCATAAAAAAGAACGAAACCTTGCCATTTGCGACAACATGGATGGACCTGGAGGGCATTATGCTAAGTGAAATAAGTCAGACAGTGAAAGACTAATACCATACAATCTCACTTATATCTGGAATCTAAGACAGCAGCAACAAAACAAGCTCATCTGTACAGAGAACAGATTGGTGGTTGCCAAATGGGAGGGTATGTGGGGCAAAATGGGTAAAGAGAGTCAAAAGGTACAAACTTCCAGTTATAAAATAAATAAGCCATAAGGATGTAATGTACAGCATGGTGACTACTGTTAATAATACTACATTGGATATTTGAAAGTTACTAAGAGAGTAGATCTTAAAAGTTCTCATCACAAGAAAAAAATTTTATTAACTATGCATGGTGATGGATGTTAACTAGACTTTATGTGGTGATGATTTGGCAATATATACAAATATCCAATAATTATGTTGTATATCTGAAACTAATGTTGTACGTCAATATCTCAACTTAAAAAATTAAAAAAAAAACATAATAGCAAAGACTTAGACTCTTCGTGGATACAAATGGCTAATAACACATGAAAAGGTGCTCAAAATCTTTAGTTATCAAGGAAATGTAAATTACAGCCATGATGAGATTCCATATCACATGCACTAAAGTGACTAAAATCAAAAAGTTTAACGACAATACAAATACTAGTGAGGATTTGAAGTAGCTGGAGATCATCTATTGCTGGTGTGAGTGTAAAATAGTACAGTCACTTTGGAACACTGCTTTACAATTTGTTTATAGTTAAACATCCATCTATCCTATCCATGACCTAGTAATTTCATTGTTAGATAGTTACCAAAGAGAAACGAAAATATAGTTCACAAAGACTCGTACAAAGAATGTTTAGAGAAATCTTATTCATAATAACTAAAAACTAGAAACTACCCAAATGTACATCAACAGGAGCATAGATAACCAAATTATATGTTTATACAATGGAATACAACTCAGCAATAAAAAGGCAATTCCCTTTCATGATTAAACACAAAAACAAAAACCTCAGCAAACTAATAATAGAAAAGAATTCCTCAACTTGATATCAGGAACAAGACGCAAACACTTACTCTCTACTTGTATTAAACATTGTACTGGAGGTGCTAGCCAGGACAATTGGGCAAGAAAAAGAAATAAAAGGCGTTCAGATTGGAAAAGAAGTAAAACTATTTCTATTTGCAGATGATATGATCTTATATAGAAAACTCTATGTAGAAAATTCTATATATATAGAAATTCTATATATATATAGAAAATGCTAAGGAATCCACTAAAAAACTATTAGAACTAATATATAAGTTCAGTAATAGGGCAAGGTACAAGATCAATATTCAAAAGTTGAATTTCTATATACAACTGTAATGAATAATTCAAAAATAAAAATCTCATTTATAAAAGCAGCAAAAAGAATAAAATATCTAGGAAAAAATTTAACAAATACATGTAAGAGGTACACTGAAAGCTACAAACATTGTTGAAAGAAGTTGAAGAAGATCTAAACAAATGGCAAGACATCCAATGACTTAACCCTATTAAGATGGCAATGCTATCCGAATTGATCTACAGATTAGATACAATTTTCATCAAAAGCCCACAGGCTTTTTTGCAGAATGACAAGCTAATTCTAAAATTCAAATGCAAATGCAAAGAAAAGTGAATTGTCAAAACAGTTTTCAAAAGAGAACAAATTTGGAAGGCTTACACTTCCTTATTTCAAAACATACTATAACTCTACAGTAACCAAGACAGTGCGGTTCTGGCATAAAGAGTAGATATAGAGATTAATGCAAAATATTTGAGAGTCTGGAAATAAACAGTCAACTTATGATCAATTTATATTTGACAAGAGTACCAAGACAATTCGATGGGGGAAAGATTAGTTGTTTCGTTAAACGGTGCTGAGACAAATGGATGTCCAGATGCAAAAGAATGTATTTGGAAACCGACCTTACATCGTACACAAATATTAACTCGAAATGAATAATAGATGTAAATGAAGAGCTAAAATTATAAAATTTTTAGAAGAAAACAGGAGTAAATTTATGGCTTTGGATGAAGCATTGTCTTCTTAGATCTGATACGACAAAAGCATAAGCAACGAAAGAAATAATAGACAAATTGGACATGATTAAAATTAAAAACTTTCGTGCATCAAAGGGCATCATCAAGAGAGTGAAAAGACAAGTCACAGTATGGGAAAAATATTTGGAAATCATATATATGATAAGAGACTGTTATCCAGAATATATAAAAAACTCTTACAACTCAACGACGAAAAGACATGTAACCCAACTTTAAAAAGGGCAAGGAATTTGAATAGACATTTCTCCAAAGAAGATATACACATAGCCAATAATTACAGGAAAAGATGCTCAACATCATTAGTCACTAAGGGAATGCAAATCAAAATCACAGTGAGATACTACTTCACACTCACTAGGAGGGCTAAAATAAAAAAGACACTGGCAAATGTTGGTGAGGATGTGGAGAAATTGGAATCTGCAGACATTTCTGGTGGAATGTAAAATGGTGTAGCTGCTTTGGCAGGTTCTCAAAATTTAGACACAGAATTATGATATGACCCAGCAATTCCACTCCTAGGTATTTACTAAGGAGAAATGCCAGCCTATTTCCACCCAAAACTTATACGCAAAGTGTTCATAGCAGTATTAGTCATAACAGCCAAATATGGAAAAAAGCTGAGTGTCCAGTGACTATTGAAAGGATTAAAAAAACGTGGTATTTACCCATGCAAGGGAATATTACTCAGCAATAAGAAGAATGAAGTAGTGATACAAACTACAACATGGATAAACCTTGAAAATATTAAAGTAAGTGAAAGAAATCATTCACAACAGACCAGATATTGTGTGATTCCATTTACATGAAATATCTAGAATAGGCAAATTCATGGAGACAGAAAGTAGATTAGTGCTCATCAGAGGGAGGGGAGAGGGTGAGATTGGGAGTCACTAATAATGTGTACAGAGTTTCTATTTAGCTAAAATTCTATTGTGGTGATGGTTGCAAAACTCTGAACACGTTAAAAACGACTTAACTGTATACTTTAAATGGGTGACTTTTATAGCATATGAAATATGTCTCAATAAAGCTGTAAAAAAAGGAAATTATTTTTAGTACTATAATGTAATCTGTATTGCCAGGCAACTCAAATAAAGGTTAATAGTCATTGAAAGCTATATTTATTAGACAAACTGGTTCAACTTATAGAAAGACATTTTAATCATAGCATTTAATAATTAAATAGAAGCCTAAATAGAAAGTTAGATGTTAAAAACACAGAAATTAAAAATTGATGTAAAGTAATGTTCTCAATAAAAGTATTTAAAGTATAATCAAGCCTTATGTGTTCACACTTCAAAGACCAAGAATGCTTTGCTATAAATGGGACAGCCAAAGTAAATGTGTACATTGTTAGTAAGTATTTACGTAAGAAAAAACGAACTTTTGATAATAAATTCCATACAGTTTTGATTTATTACCAAAATACTTATTAATTACCAAATAACACAGTCGTCCCAGGAGGCAGCGTAGAAAAGTGAAAATGTGAATGCCTGTGCTACCACTTGCTTCAGCGCCTTATTGTAGTGCTGTGGGCACTGAGCATTCACATCTGTGACACACCCCTTGACGTCGCATCAAATGTATTTACCTCTGAGTACATGCCATATGAAATACATTGGCTATAAAATTTTGAAACTTTAAGATAAATTTGTTTTTGATCCCTCGGGCTGTGAATAACTCATTTTACAATTGGCTATGATTTCTCAGTAATCATTGTGTGAGCGAGAAATCTAACAACAAATTCTTTTTAAATGCACTGAAATTTTTATGAATACTAAATGTAACACTTAATAAGGCTGTTAAATTTAGTGATCATTCAGTTAAAAATTTATTCATTCTAATTTTAAGATGTTCTATATTTTTGACTCCATTTTTTCACATTTCATGCACTTTGATGATCTGTGGTCTCCCGATCCAGTGTTTATAGTGTTTACTGGACACCTCTGACCTTGTGCAAATCAATTAAATTACCTTGTTTCTGTGTTCTCATCACTAAAACGAGACTGAATTGTGTTTATATGTGGTTGCTCTGAGGACTAAAAGCTATAGTGCATTACATACTTATTTAGACGCCTGACACGTAGAAAATACTTATTAAAGTCAAGTTAATAAATATTAATACTTTCAATGTGCCAGATATTTTGCTATGCACTAGAGATAGAGAAATAAGACGTGATTTCTCCCATGAAGGAGAACACCCAGCAATAAACAAATGATTTAACTGTAATATGGCAGGTATATCAATAGAAATATGCACAAAATTCAAAATTATCGCAGAATGACTGACTAACTTTTACCAGGAAATAAGTAAAGCCAGATAGAAAAAGTTATACCAGAGCTGCCTTTTGAAACAGGAGTTGAGATCTGAGAGGTCCACCACGGCTAGACCCTGTGTGAGTGAATCCTCTCCTTCCCCCTCCTTCTGCTCTCACTGTTTACACTACTGGCAATGTGTTCCAGTGGAATGAACATGGGTGTAGGGTCCAATGAAACGGATTCAAAATCCAGCTGTGCCAGTGATTCTCAGGTGGTTCAAAAGTGATTCAGGGTACCACCAGGGTGGGGGATGTTGATACTGGGGGGGTGAGGACAGGGGATTCCTGAGAATTCTCAGTACATTCCACTCAATTTTGCCGTGAACTGAAACAGCTCTAAAATATAAAGTTTATTGATTTAAAAGGAAAATTGATTCAGGCCATAGACTCCCACATGAGAGGCAATATGAAAACAATTCAACATAAGGAGTTTTTTGTCCTGATTTAACCTTTGATAAGAAAGAAAATGCTCTTCTACTCTGCAGTATTCAAGTATGCAAATTTATATCATTAAACATTTATTAAATACTTAATATGTGCTAGATGACATACTAAGCACTGAATAGAGCCACACGATGACTGCAACTTACCCCTGATAAACTTACAATTCAGGGAGGAAACAGGCACTGGGTGTGATCTCTTATTTTTAATATAACAAATACCTTTTAATCAAAACCTTGCCTCTGTGAATTTAGCTCATTTTTTAATAAATACTTACCATTCAATAGGTTGCCTTTTCACTCTGTCAATTCCTTTGCTATGCAGAAGTTTTTTAGTTTGGTATGGTCTCACTTATTTATTTTTGTTTTTATCGCCTGTGCCTTTGGTGTCACAACCATGAAATCTTTGCCAAGACCAAAGTCTGGAAGACTTTCCCTATGTTTTCTTCTAGGACTTTTACAGTTTCAGGTCTTACATTTAAGTCTCTAATCCATTTTGAGTTGATTTTTGTGTATCATATAAGATCAAATTTCATTCTTCTGCATGTGATTATCCAGTTTTCTCAATGCCATTTATTGAAAAGAGTACCCTTTCCCTATTGTGACTTCTTGGCATCCTTGTTGAAGATCAGTCTATCTTAAATGCTTGGGTTTATTTCTGGGCTCTCTGTTCTGTTCTGTTGGTCTCTATGTCTGTCTTCATGCCAGTACCATACTGTTTTGATTACTATCGCTTTGTAATATCGGTTAAGATCAGGAAGTGCGATGCCTGCAGCTTTGTTCTTCTTTCTCAAGATTGATTTGGCTATTTGTGATCTTTTGTGGTTCTCTATGAATTATAGAATTGTTTTTCTGTAAAAACTGCCATTGGGATTTTGATAAAGATTGCACCGAATCCATCGATCACTTTGGGTGGTGTACATCTTAAAAATATTAAATCTTCCAGTCCATGAACACAGAATCTCTTTCCATTTGTTTGTGTCATCTTTAATTTCTTTCACCAATTTTTAGCTTTATAGTATGTAAATCTTTCATCTCTTTGGTTAAGTTTATCACTAAGTATTTTAGTCTTTTTGGTGCTATTGTAAATGGGATTGTTTTCCTTATTTCCTTTCAGATAGTTTGTTGTTACTGTATAGAAACACAACTGACTTTGACTTTGTAGCCTGCAACTTCACTTTATTTACTATTTCTAATGTTTTTTTTTTTTTTATGGAGTCTTTAGGGTTTTCTATGTATAAGATGATGTTGTCTACAAGCAGGGACAGTTTTACTTCTTCCCTTCCAATTTGGATTCCTTTTATTTTTTTCTTGTCTAATTGCTCTGGCTAGGACTTCGAGTCCTAGGTTGAATAGAAGTCGTGAGACTGTACATCCTTGACTTATCCCTGATCTTAGAGGAGAAGCTTTCAGCTTTTCACCATTGAGATGAGGTTAGCAGTGGAATTTTCATATACAGACTTTATTATGTTGAAGTAATTTCCTTCTATTCCTAATTTGAGAGTTCTTACCATGAAAAGGTGTTGAATTTCTTCAAATGTTTTTTCCTGCATCTATTAAAATGATCATGTGATTCTATCCTTCATTCTGTTAAGGTGGTGTTTCACATTAACTGATTTTCATATGTTGAACCAATTTTGCATTCCAGGGATAAATCCCACTTGGTTGTGGTGTATGATCAATTTTTGCATCTATATTCATCAGGGATACTGGCCTATAGTTTTTTCTTGTGCTATTTTAGTCTATCTTTGGTATCAGGGTAATACTGACCTCATAAAATGAGTTTGGAAGGGTTCCTTCCTCTTCAACTTTTTGGAAGAGTTTGAGAAGGATTGGTATTAATTGTTCCTTAACTGTTCAGTAAGAAGTCACCAGTGAATCCATCTAGTTTAGGGCTTTTCATTTTGGGGATGCTTTTGATAACTGAATCAATCTCCATACTAGTTATAGGTCCTCTATATACTTTCTATTTCTTCATGATTTTGTCTTGGTAAGTTGTATATTTCTAGGAATTTATCCATTTCTTCTAGGATATCTAATTTGTTGGCATATAATTGTTCATAGTAGTCACTTATGATTCTTTTTATTTCTGTGGTATTAGTTGTAATGTCTCCTTCATTTCTGATTTTGAGTGGGTTTTTTTGTGTGTATGTGAGGAAGATTAGCCCTGAGCTAACATCTATTGCCAATCCTCCTCTTTTTGCTGAGGAAGATTGGCCCTGGGCTAACATCCAGGCCCATCTTCCTCTACTTTATATGGGATGCCACCACAGCATGGCTTGGCAAGTGGTGCATACGTCCGCACGTGGGATCTGAACTGCGGGCTGCCAAAGCGGAGCACGTGAACTTAACCACTACAACACCGGGCTGGCCCTGAGTGTTTTATGTTTTTTTGTCTTTTTTAATTCACCTAATGGCTTGTCAATTTTGTTTGTGTTTTTGAAAATCTCTTAGTTCTGTTGATTTTTTCTATTATTTTTCTATTTTCTGTTTTGTTTATTTCTGCTCTAATCTTAAGTTATTTCCTTCTTTGTGATAACTTTGGGCTTTGTTTGTTCTTTTCATAGTTACTTGGGATGTAAAGTTAGGTTGTTTGAGTTCTTTCCTCTTTTTTTTAATTTAGGTGCTTATCACAATAAACTTCCCACTTACTACTCCTTTTGCTGTATTCCATATGCTTTTGTCTGCTGTGTTTTCGTTTTTGTCTGTCTTAGGGTATTTTCTAATATCCTTTTTGATACCTTCTTTGACCCAATGATTGTTCAAGAGTGTGTTGTTTAATTTCCACATGTTAGTGAGTTTTCCGGGTTCCTTTTGCTGTTGATTTCTAGTTTCACTCCATTGTGGTCACTAAAGATACTTGGTATTATTTCAATCTTCTTAAAATCTTAACTTTGTTCAGATTTATTTTGTGATCTAACATGTGATCTATCCTGGAGAAAGTTCCTTATGCAATTGAGAAGAATGTGTATTCTGTTGCTGTTGGGTAAAATGTCCTGTATATGTCTATTAGGTCCAGTTTGTCTATAGTATTGTTCAAGTCTGCTGTTTCCTTATTGATCTGTCTGGATGTTGTAGATTTCTATGTTTTTAATCAAAGGAAAAGATATAATGTGCTGAAAATATTGAGCCCAATAGCTAAAAATTTTAATTTTTGTTAAAAGACATTTGTTAAAAGAAAGCATAAAATATTAAACATTTTGTAGAAGAAAATAAGATGAAGTTTGACTATGATTGGAACATGTTTCGTGATATGATTTGATAAAATCAATTTGTATTACTTTCTAACTAATACACATTAAGTCTTAAAGAAATAACATACAATTTTTATCTTTGGAATTTATCCAATGTACCTGGATCATTTTTGTAGCCCCAGAAATATTTTAGTCAAGAATTAGCATCACTAATCTAGTCTACTTTGGCTTTTTGTGGCTGTTTTTATTTCCAGCTAATTACAAATCCCAGAGATGAGCATCTAGAATAGCTGAGAAGAATTGCTTATGTTTAACTACTTGAAAATGCCACATTCAGCAGTTAGTAATTTTTGCTCTCAGGGACTCTTCCTTTCAGAAAAAAAATGCATTTTTTTTTGAAAATGATAGGGATGATGATGGAGGTGAGGATAAGGGGACAAATTCTGGAATATTGTTATTCTATCGAAAACCATATACTACCATATATCTGAATTCAGAATATCTCAAAAGACCAAAATATCCAATTTGTAAAAATTATACTTCACTTTTGAAAAAGAAATATACACAAGGAAGGAAAAAATGGGGAAGCACTCAGGTTTTAGGGTCCCTTGATTAACCGTTAAAGGATACCTGCCCTTTGTTTGTGTCCCACAGGTTTTTATACACAGGAGCGTTGCTCTATGGCCGTACTGGGGATCGACGAAAGGGATAGTCAAAGGATCGGGGATTGTCTTTCTTTTGAAAAGGAAAAGTGCCATTGTGGGCCCAGGACTATCTCAGGCAGAGTGATTTTGGGAAAGTATATAAGGAAGTGGAAGATTAGAAATCACCTGTGTACCTCTTTGGAATTCTCAGTTTGATGACCAGTGATTTAAACCATAAATTCTATGACTAGGAAGAAGCTGAAAAAAGAGGGCAGAGAAGAGAAGCAGGAAGTTTGAACAAGGCAATGGCTTAAGCTGGCAATAGGTTCGAGCCTAGTAGAAAGCTGCACAAGGAGAAATTCATGACACGGGGTGACCAAGGAAATCTCAGTGCCACTGGGGTAGGTTCTGAGATGGCTCGCAGCGACCCTCACCTCCTGCTGTTCATGTCCTTGTGTAGCGTCACCCCCATGAGTGTGCACTGGACCTAGTGACTTGCTTCTAACAAATAATACTACAAAAGTGATTAATGTTGTCTCCAAGATTAGATTACAAAAGACTTTGACTTCAGTCTGTCTGTCTGTCTCTTTCTCTGACCTCACTCTGGGGGAAACAAGCTGCCATGTTCTGAGTAGCCTTATCCAGAGGTCCACAAGGCAAAGAACTGAGGTTTCCTACCAACAAACAGCCAGACTGGAGACCTGCCACCAGCAGTGTGAGTGAGCTGGGAGCCTCCCTTACTGGGGTGTCTGCAGCCACAGCTCCTCCCCTGATTGAGGCCACGTGAGAGACTGAGTCCAAGGCACACAGCCAAGCTGTGCCTAGATTTCCTGGCTGCAGAAACCGTGAGAAAATAAATGTTTGTTGTTTTCAGCTGCGAGGTTTTAGGGTAATTTGGTATGCAACAATGGATAATTAACACAGCATGATTATCTAATATGCTAATTTTAAGTAGATTCAGTGCTTCGTGAAAAGCAAGCTATTATCAAGTGAAATACAAAAGACTAGTGAAGAGTCCCTACCTTAAGAATCAGTATCAAAAATCCTATGATTATAACAAAAACATATGTAGACACACACATATACACACAAAATAAAATGAATTCAAAGAGCCGAGCTCTCTAAGACTTTCCAATTCTCAAAGTCACCTTTCCTTATCTTTAGTTCATCCCCATATTCTCTATGTGTCCACTTCCATTTCCCCACTGCAAACACAGTCGTGGCTGGGCACACACACTGGAGACCCATGTTCTATCGCTAACCAGATTGACTGTTGCCGTTGGATATGGGTTAGGTACTTGATGAAGCATCTGGCACGATTCACACTATAATTTAAATTTAGAAAAGAATACCATTTTGTATTGTTGTTTTCTGTAACCACTCCGACTCATGGAAATGAAGCTAATTAATTCTTGCCGCAATTCCACCTATTTTTCTTTTACCTATGAAATAAAATCACACGTCTCTAGTTTTAAGAATTTTGGCAGAGTTAAAATGACTACAAGTTAATAAAGCTGATAAGAACTTCCCTTACACCATATTTGACTTCTGATTTCTCATTTTGATGAAATAGCATTTGCTCTCCACAGCAAGAGTTCTCTACTTACAAGGTTTCAGCCAAGTGTCAGCACGTCCCATGGAGATAGCCATCAGCATTACATCCTAAGCAGAGATACTGGAAACGATTGGGTTATTTACTTTTTGAGGTTTCAAAATATTGTGAGGTAACGTTCATACCACATCTACTGTTCACTTAAGCATGGTTTTATTTATTCATATATTTGAACCTCTTTGCAACACTGTCCTCAGGTTCCTTGCTCTGAAACTCATTGCTTTGTCCGTTGTTCCTTTTGACATTCGAGTAGCTCCATACTCATTCCAGACTGTATTTCATACAATAAATAGTTTTAATCCTCAAATACATTTTATTTCCATTTCAATAAGATCTACTCTTATTCTAGAAGAATTTTCTCTTGGGAAAGTGTGTACTATGCACAAAATAAACCACATTACTCACACTTGGTCCATTTATCCATTTGGAATATGCTTATGTAGAAGGAAAGTGTTTCCATCAAATAGATGGAATAGATAGAGCCACCACAGATTTTCTTCTGAACTAAGAAATCCATCATACATTTGAGTAAACCTGAATCTGCTTAAATAGACTCCATGCTTTCTAGAATTAAACTTTGCTGTTTGTTTTCCAGGGTGAGCATTAAAGGACACAACAGAATGTTAGAGCTGCAGCATTACTGGCAAGCTTTGCTTGTCTGCTTCTCTCTGCAATGAGCAGGCAGTGGAACTTCTGTGCTTATGACAGTTTTCCAAGCAATCCATCTCTGTCAACCTAACGTCCTTTTGGCCACTGAATCATATTTATTGTCAATTCATCATTCTCTTCTCTTCCTGTCTATTGCAGTGCCTTTCTTCAGATGCCTATTTTCCCCCTTCTTTTAAATTTAAATGTTTTATAATTTATTTTGAAATAATTTCAAACATATAGAAAAGTAGCCAGAACTCCCATACCCCCTTCAACCAGAATACTCAATTGTTAACATTTTACCACCTTTGTTCCACTGTGCCCCTCTTTCTCTCTCTCGATTTACATATATGTGTATATACACATACACAACATGTATATGTATATGTATATAAATACACACGTCTTAGTTCTTTTCAGACCCTTGTGATAGCAAACACTCCATTGTGCATTTCTCCCAAACTAGACCATATGCCTACATAACTACCATATACCTGATTTGAAGGGTTATTCAAGATTGGTATTACACCACTATAAAACTCTCAAACCCCATTCTAAATCTGCCTACTGTCCCACTGTGGTAGATCAAAGATGGTTGCAATAATTTTGCTATTTCTCCCATTGAGATGCAGTGTCTAATTCCTCTCCCCTTGAATCTGGACTGACATTAATGATTGCTTACCAATACAATGCGTGGAGCCTTGAGCTGCCATATAAAAAGTCTGATTGCCTGAGACCACTATGCAGGAGTGGTCACACGTAAACCCTTCCTTTGACAGTCCCAGCTGAGCCCAACCTTCCAACCATTCCTGCCAAGTCTCTAGAAATGTGATTGAAGCCATACTGGGTCCTCCAGACCTGCCCACTTCCAATCTTCAATACCGTGTTAGAAGAATTATTCAGGCAAGCCTGGCCCAAACTTCTGACTAAAAAATATCATGAGATATAATAAACTGGCTATTGCTTTGTGTCACTAAGTTATAGGGTACCATTTTGACCAGAAATAGGTAGTCAACACACCTCACGGTGTCTCATTTTTCTTTCTAGTCCAATATCCTAGAAACATGCTTATAATTAGTTATCTTGTGTAACAGACTCCTTCAATATGGAACAATTCTTGAGTCTTTCTTTGTCTTTCATGTTCTTGCTAGTTTTGAGGAGAACAGGCCTTACAGCCTGTAGGATGGCTTTTTAGCCTGGCCCATCTAAAGAGTCCTCATGACCAGACTCAGATCATGCCATTTTTGGCAGGAAAACTACAGAAATGATGCTGTGCTCTTTGCAGTGCATCACATGAGGAAGCACACAATGTCAACCTGTCCCGACACTGGTGATATCAATTTTGATGACCTGGTCTTGGTGGTGTCTAATAGCTTTCCCCACCTTAAATTCACAATCTTTCCATTGGTAATCGATTAGCATTTGATGGGGAGGTGTTCCAAGATTACAGTAATAGCCTATTCCTCAAACTCTACCTACCAGCCTTAGCATTGTGGACCATTCCCTACAGAATCAACCTCATCTGATGTCTGTCAAATGGTGATTCTCTATTTCCAACACTGATTAGAACTCTACGGTGAGGAATAACTATCCACTTCTCTGCCATTTACTTACTTGCTTACTCATTAATGTATATCAGTATGCATTAATAGATTGTATTTGATTAAATAGGTGGTAACCCATTACTATCATTATTTTGATACTTAATTCATATTCTATTTGTCCGTTGGGAGGTTATTCAAACTGGTTATTTTGTCTTTTTGGGACCTCTTCATTATTTTTGAGCATTTACTTACTTTTTTGCACAAGATGTTTAAGGCACATCTTGGACGTTTCCTGCCCCCATCCTGGAATTAGCCATTTCTCCTTTAATGGAGGATGATATTTAGAAAGCAAGTTCTGGGCACTTGGGACATCGTTGTTTCTGGCTCCCTCAGAACTAGGAAACATATGTATTACATCCATCGAATAGCTATCTGTGTGTGTGACACACACATACTATACATATACATACTATGAGTTCACACTGATGCCTCATGTTATCAGATAACATCTAAGAGTTCTTTCATGTCTTCCCCACATGGATGATCGTATTATATCTCCTCCAGCTCTGAGAAACTTGACTCAGTATACTTATTCATTTGCTCAATTTACTTATTTGTGTGATGTAACCCATCTGCCAGCACACAGACCATCTCCTCCTGTTGCCACCTCCGCAGCAGCCCCACCTGGCTCCATCTGCCAGGCCTGCCATCTCATGCCTCCATGGGGCTCCTCAACCCTGGACTGATTCTTCATGTGGCTCCACAACCCTCCCTCATTGCCCCATGTCTTTGGCTGCTGCACTGACTGTGGCCAGAAGAAAGGAGAAGACATAGAAGAAGAGGAAATGGGAAGGGAGGAAAGGCCCTCATTCTTTCTTCTGACATTATTCTAATACTTTGTTGACAGTTTTACCCTGTCCTGATTTTCCCCATCTCGTCTCTTTCCTATCCTATCAGCTGCAGACAGACTCTTCTTAGAAAGAGCACAATGTGTAATGACAAAAATAGGAAGTTGAAAATCAATAATCCCAGTATGCAGCCTTAGCCTTTCTTGTACTTCATTAGGTTACTTTGGACCTTATTTAACTTACGTGAGCCTCAGTTTCAAAGAGGGAAATAATGCTTATTTAGCAGATGTATTGTAAAGTTACAGATTGAATACGTAGAATGCCAAGAATATAATTGTAGTTGCTATGGCAGTTATAATTATCATCAAAAGAAATTCTAACATGATTCTGAAACTCCTTTTAAAAACACTTTATTGTAAAATTTAATAACATTTTTAAAAGTACCTTTCAATATATCTCATCACCTGTAGGATAAAGTCTAAACTCTTGCCCATCTTAGATTCCCCATGAGCTAGCTCTCAGCTCATACCTCCAGCCTCACTTCCCAACTCTCCCCAATTGTCACTTACACTGCAGCCCACCTAAAGGCTTTCCATTTCCTTGACTTTGGTATGTTGTTCTCTTTCTATGCTTTGCATGTACTATTGCCCCAACTTAAATTGTTCTTTTCCTAATTATCCAATTAGTGTAAACTTTTATTTACACTTCAAGATTCAGAGTAAGTTCATCTTCTCTAGAAGCTTCCCTTGATCATCTCCAAAACAAGTAGAATGAACCCTTCTCTCCATTGGACCTTGGCTGTGACTCTCAGGTGACTTTACTGTGCACAGCACTTGTTACAACATGTGGCAACTATTTATACACACACACACACCCCACATTTGCTTTACTAGGCTATGAGCTCATTGAAGCTAAATATTATGTCTTATTCATTTTGATATTCCCAAGATGTACAGTTTCTGGCCAATAGTTTAGTCTTACCAATAATAAAGCTTCAATAAATATTTGCTTAGGGGCTGGCCCAGTGGTGTAGTGGTTAAGTTCGCGCACTCTGCTTTGGCGGCCCAGGGTTAGCAGGTTTGGATCTCGGGTGTGGACATATGCACCGCTCATTAAGCCATGCTGTGGTGGTGTCCCACATACAAAGTAGAGGAATATTGACACAGATGTTAGCTCAGGGATAATCTTCCAAGCAAAAAAGAGGAAGACTAGCAATAGATGTTAGTTCAGGGCCAATCTTCCTCACCAAAAAAAAAAAAAAAGAAAAAACCCAAGTAAATAAAATAAACATTTGCTTAATTAAATATCCCATAATGGTCATAATGACCAGTAATTACTCATCATTTATAACGACTAGCTATTCAGTACTGTGCTAGGAACTATCCATTCTTTATATAAAATAAACAGCCTAAAACTCTGTTGTGTTCATTCTAAAAAATCTCTATCCTATAAATTAGGAAAACAAGTCTCAGAGGAGTTACTAATTTGTAAGTTCACAGCATCTAGTAGAACTGGCATTAGGGTCTATTATATCTGTAGTGCAAAAAATATATAGCATATTGATAAATAAATGAAAAGCAATAGGATAAAATTTCAGTATTTGAGGAAGCCAACTGGTTTAAAACTAATTTGGTCTGACCTTGTTTTTCCAAAAGGGCCTCAAGTGGCCTGTTGAGCATGCATTGTACACCTGCGTTAAACATTTACTATGTCCCAAAGACAAGAATGATGCCCTTAAATATAGGGATGTAGCTTCCCCCCCAATGGCATTTCTTTAAGGATAAACATATCCTCCTGGAAACTAAGGATTAATTACCAACCTGCTGTGCTCACCTTGTGACCACTGACCTGCTGTGCCAGCTAGTCATCTCATGACAGTAGTAAAAGAGACATTCCTGTCATATGTGAGGTATGCTCTTTGTTCCAAGATGGTGTATAACCACCCTGTACACCCCACTTTTTTGATGCTCTTCCTTCTTTGGGGAAGGAAGGCCTTGGCCTATAGTCCTCAGATCTGGCTCATAATAAACTCACCCCAATTTTGATTTATAGATTGATTATGGATTATTTGCACTGACAATATACATAAATACTATGATAAACATAAAGGTAACTATCATTTTAAAATAGGCTTGTCACATTTCTTGTGCACTGTATTTTCACTTTGATATAACACATCATTAAAAACAATGAAAGTAAATGTTTAGGGCTTAGCTAAACCAGTCCATAATATTGCTGACTGTGCATCCATTTGGTGTGACACTAACCCCTCCCTCGAGCACATTCCTTAGACAACAGTCCCCAGAGTTCAAGTAAATGTAAGTTTCTTATATGACTCCCCAGTCTCCCCTGACTCCCAGGGCCTTCCCTTTGCGCATCCCTTAGATAAGATTCCCACAACCCTTTCAAAACCCAGGTTTAAATTGACCAATTTGGCCTTAGCATGAGAACCCCAAAGCACTCCACTCGTGGATCCTAATAAAGTCATGCACCCCAGGTCCTGCCTGCCCTCTGCCTTGACCTCCCCTTATGGCCCCTTGAGGCAGTCCATGTACCTCCTCCAGGACCTCTGAGTAATAAACTTCTCTATTTCACTTCCCTGGTTGTCTTTTTTTAAACCAAGTGTCACCATCCGACACCCCAGGGCTCTACTTAACAAATGATAATTTAACAAAGTCATAGCAGTAAATCATATGTGACGGGAATGTGATAAACAGTTTATATGCATTAACTCATTTAATGAGTCATAGATGAAAGAACTGAGCTTCAGAGAATAATTTGAACATCACTCAGCCAGTAAATGGCAGAGGCAAAAATTCTCTGTTCTATGTATTTCAAAGTTTATTTTGCTGGACCACCTTGCAATCCTAGAATTTTCAAAATATAAATAAAGCCATCTCTTGTATCCAAGAAGACAAAATATACCATAGATTTGGGTGTAAGAAAAAAATTAGATAGGAAATAAATTCTGAAATGAGGAATTGATAATGGGCTAAGGCAGGATTTGGCAAACTATCTGCAAAGGGACAGATAGTAAGTACTTTAGGCTTTGTGGGCCACAAAGCCCCTGTCACAACCACTCAGTTCTGCAGTTATGACAATAAAGCAGTCAAGGTCAGTACATAAACGAATGTGTCTCTGTTCCAACATAACTTTATTTATAATAATAGTTGGTGGGCCATAGTTTGCCAACCACTGGAATAAGGAACTGGATATTCTTTTTTTTAACTGAAGTCACATTGATTTATAACATTGTACAAATTTCAGGTGCACATTATTACATTTCACATTCTGTATGGACTACATTTTGTTCCCCACCAGAAGCCTAGTTTCCATCTGCCACCATACATATGTGCCCCCTTTACCTCTTTTGCCCTCTCCCACCCTCCTTCCCCTCTGATAACTGCCAGTCTATTCTCTGTATCTATGTGTTTGTTTACCTTCCGCATAAGACTGAAATCATATGGTATTTGTCTTTCTCCATCTGATTGATTTCACTTACCATAATACCCTTCAGATGAAACTGGATATTCTTTACCATAAAAAATATTGGAAAGATAACTAGTGAGAATCACAGAATACCTCAAAGCCTATACTCCAAAGGAGAAAGGAAGAAGTAGAAGAATGGCATGATACAATATAAGGAAACAATGTACAGTGAAGCTCAAGGCAAATATGAAAATTGTTGGTTTTCCTGAAAATGACAAAAAGGGAAACTGCCATTGGGCATGTAACATGTGGGATATTGTGTAAACATATAGGCTTGATGGAAAGAGTTTCTCAGAAACATGTGGTCATTAATTTACAGTCATTTGGAAGTCAGAAGTAAATAATTTTTGTTACTAGGTATATATCCATGTAGAATTATTTTATTGTTAAACATATAATATTTTAGCATCAAAGAAATCTGTGAAAACTGTTCTCATATATAGTGTAATAAGTTAGAGCAATTGATCTCAAATGTTAGCGTATATTAAAAGCACTTGAAATGCTCATTAATTATGTTGATCCCAGAGTCCCAACCCCAGAGATATGGATTCAGTAAGCTTGAGTGGGGCACCCCAAGTTATTCTCATGAGGATGGTTCCAGAACCACACATACGAAATTCTCAACTAACACAATAATTACACGTGATTACAAACCGTTAGGTTCAGAAGCAGATACTTGCATGTTTGAAGAGAGAAAGCGGATACTAGTAGCCAAGCAAGGCGTATTAACTAAGGGTTCTCAAAGCTACTCTATCAGCATCACCTAGGAACTGTTAGCTACCCAAATCACTGGGCTCTACCCTTCATCTAGTAATCAGTTACTCCTGGGGTAGGGCCCCCACCAGCTGTGTTTTAACAAGCCCTCCAGGTGATTCTGATGCATGCTCAAGTTTGAGAGCCACTGGCATAGCCAGTGTTACAGAAGAAGCAATAGTAATTGATTTCAGCTGATGACTTGAGCAAGCACCTTCATGGAGACAGGAGGCCTAGTCAAGAATCATAACTTGAACATCTTTTCACATACTGTTGGCCATCTGTATTTCTTCTTTGGAAAAATGTCTGTTCAGGTCCTCTGCCCATTTTTTGATTGCATTGATTGTTTTTTTGTTGTTAAGTTGTATGAGTTCTTTATGCATTTTGGATATTAACCCCGTATCAGATATATGATTTGCAAATATCTTCTCCCAATCGGTAGGTTGTCCTTTCATTGTGTTGATGGTTTCCTTTGCTGTGCAGAAGCTTTTTAGTTTGATGTAGTCTCGTTTGTTTATTTTTCTTTTGTTTCCCTTGCCCGAGGAGACATGATATTCAAAAAGATACTGCTAAGACCAATGTCGAAGAGCCTACTGCCTATGTTTTCTTCTAGGATTTTTATGATTTCAGCTCTTACATTCAAGTCTTTAATCCGTTTTAACTTAATTTTTGTGTATAGTGTAAGATAGTGGTCTATTTTCATTCTTTTGCATGTGGCTGTCCAGTTTTCCCAACACTATTTATTGAAGAGACTTCCTTTTCTCCATTGTATGTTCTTGACTCCTTTGTCAAAAATTAGCTGTCCGTAGACACGTGGGTTTATTTCTGGGCTCTCAATTCTGTTCCATTTATCTGTGTGTCTGTTTTTCTGCCAGTACCATGCTGTTTCATTACTATAGCTTTGTAGTACATTTTGAAATCAGGGAGTATGATACTTCCAGCTTTGTTCTTTTTTCTCAGGATTGCTTTGGCTATTCAGGATCTTTTGTGTTTTCATATAAATTTTAGGATTCTTTGTTCTATTTTGGTGAAAAATGTCATTGGGATGTTGATAGGGATTGCATTGAATCTGTAGATTGATTTAAGTAATATGGACATTTTAACTATGTTAATTCTTCCAATCCATGAGCATGGACCATCTTTCCATTTATTTATGTCTACTTCAGTTTCTTTCAATAGTGTCATAGTTTTCACTATACAGGTCTTTCACCTCCTTGGTTAAATTTATTCATAGGTATTTTATTCTTTTTGTTGCGATCGTACATGGGATTGTATTCTTGATTTCTCTTTTTGCTAGTTCATTGTTAGTGTGTAGAAATGCAACTGACTTTTGTATGTTGATTTTGTACCCTGCAACTTTCCTTCTAATAGTTTTTTGGTGATTCTTTAGGGGTTTCTATATATAGAATCATGTCATCCACAAATAGTGACAGTTTTACTTCTTCCTTTCCAATTTGGATACATTTTTTTCTTTTTGTTGCCTAATTTTTCTGGCTAGGACTTCCAATATTATGTTGAATAAGAGTGGTGAGAGTGGGCATCCTTGTCTTGTTCCTGTTCTTAGAGGAATAGCTTTCACTTTTTCACTGTTGAATATGATGTTGGCTGTGGGTTTGTCATATATGGCCTTTATTATGTTGAGGTACTTTCCTTCTATACCCATTTTATTGAGAGTTTTTTGTCATAAATGGATGTTGAATTTTGCAGAGGCTTTCTCTGCATCTATTGAAAGGATCATCTGATTTTAATTCTTCATTTTGTTAATGTGGTGTATCACATTGATTGATTTGTGGATGTTCAACCATCCTTGTGTCCCTGCAATAAATCCTACTTGATTGTGGTGTGTGATCCTTTTAATGTATTGTTGTATTTGATTTGTTAATATTTTGTTGAGGATTTTTGCATCTATGTTCATCAGTGATATTGGCCTGTAATTTTCCTTTTTTGTGTTATCCTTTTCTGATTTTGGTATTAGGGTAATGAGTTAAATGAGTTAGGAAGCGTCCCCTCTCATCAATTTTTTGGAAGAGTTTGAAAAGGATAGAATGTTTGATGGCATTTACCTGAGAACCCATCTGGTCCTGGGCTTTTGTTTTGGGGGAGGTTTTTCATTACTGTTTCAATCTCTTTACTTGTGATTGGTCTGTTTAGATTCTCTATTTCTTCTTGATTCAGTTTTGGAGGTTGTATGATTGTAAGAATTTATCCATTTCTTCTAGATTATCCAATTTCCTGGTATAGTTTTACATAGTATTCTTTTATAATCATTTGTATTTCTGTGGTATCCATTGTGATTTCTCCTCTTTCATTTCTCATTTTATCTATTTGAGCCTTGTCTCTTTTTCTTTATAAGTCTAGATAAGGGTTTGTTAATTTTGGTTATCTTTTTAATGAACTAGATTTCAGTTTTATTAAGCTTTTCTGTTGTCTTTTTAGTTGCTATTTCTTATATTTCTGGTTTGATTTTTTTATTTCCTTCCTTCTACTGACTTTGGGCTTTGTTTGTTCTTCTTCTTTTAGTTCTTTTTTTTTTTTTTTTTTTTTTTTTTTTGTGAGGAGATCAGCCCTGAGCTAACATCCGCCAATCCTCCTCTTTTTTTGCTGAGGAAGACGGCCCTGGGCTAACATCGGTGCCCATCTTCCTCCACTTTATATGGGACGCCGCCACAGCATGGCTTACCAAGCAGTACTTCGGTGCGCGCCCGGGATCCGAACCAGCGAACCCCGGGCCGCCGCAGCGGAGCGCGCGCACTTAACCGCTTGCGCCACCGGGCCGGCCCCTTCTTTTAGTTCTTTTAAGTGTAGTGTTAGATTGTTTTAGATTTTTCTTGTTTCTTGAGATAGGTCTGTATTGCCACACATGTCCCTCTTAGTACTGCTTTTGCTGCATCTTATAGGTTTTGGTATGCTGTGTTTTCATTTTTATTTGTCTCCAGGTATTTTTTGATTTCTCCTTTGATTTCCTCATTGCTCCCATAGTTTTTCAACAACATGTTGTTTAATCTCCACATATTTGTGACTGTTCCAGCTTTCTTCTTGTAGTTGATTTCAGGTTTCATACCATTGTGGTCAGAAAAGATGCTTGATATGATTTCAGTCTTCTTAAATTTATTTGGACTTGTTTTGTTTCCCAACATATGGTCTCTCTTTAAGAATGTTCCATGTGCCCTTGAGAAAAATGTGCATTCTGCTGCTTTTGGATGGAATGTTCTATAAACATCTATTAAGTCCATCTGGTCTAGTGTTTCATTTAAGGCCAATGATCCTTGTTAACTATGTCTGTATGATCTATTTGTTTATATAAACGGGGTATTAAAGTACCCTACTATTATTTTGTGCTGTCAATTTCTCCCTTTAGGTCTGTTAATAGTTACTCCTGTGTTAGGTGCATATATATTAATAACTGTTATGTCTTCCTGGTGGAACGTCCCCTTTATCATTATATAATGTCCATCTTTGTCTCTTGTTATCTTTTTTGGCTTGAAGCCTATTATGTCTGATATAAGTATGGCTACACCCACTTTCTTTTGCTTGCCATTTGCTTGGGGTATCATCTTCCATCCCTCCATTCTGAGCCTATGTTTTTCTTTAGAGCTGAGATCGGTCTCCTGGAGTCAGTGTATTGTTGAGTCTTTTTTTAATGAATCCAGCCACTCTTTGCCTTTCGATTGGTGAATTCAATCCATTTACATTTAGGATTATACCAGGGCTACAACAGCCATTTTATCTTTTGTTTTCTTGTTGTTCTCTATTTCCATTGTTTTTTTCCTTGTGTTTCTGCCTACCATTTCAGTTTCAGTGATGTGTTTCTCAGTTTCCCCTTTTTTTATGTTTTGTGACTCTGCTCTGATTTTTGTTTTGGGGTTACCATGAAGTTTGAATCAAAGATCCCGTAAATGTGTTAGACCTTTTTCTGTTGGTAGCATCTTTATTCCATTTGTTTAGGCAGCTTCCATAACCTGCATAAGAGGTTTCCTCTTCCCCTTCTATGTTGTTGTTGTTACAAATTATCCTTTTTTGTCTTGTGAGTTTGTGACCAGTTTGAAGTGGTTATAGTTATTTTTGATGCTTTCTTTCCCTTTAGCCTTTATGTGATGATTAAGTGTTTACTAACCTATTCTGATATACAGTTGTAATTTTCTGATTCTGTCTGTCTATTTATCACTTTGCTCAAAGCTTTGTATACCTTTGCCTTTTTTTTTTCAGTTAGGACAGCACCTTTCAATATTTCTTTTTCTTTTTTTTTTTTTTTGTGAGGCTTATCAGCCCTGAGCTAACATCCATACCAATTCTCCTCTTTTTTTTTTGCTGAAGAAGACCGGCCCTGAGCTAAAATCTATTGCCAATATTCCTCCTTTTGCCCCTGCCTTTTTTCTCCCCAAAGCCCTAGTAGACAGTTGTATGTCATAGTTGCACATCGTGTTAGTTGTTGTATGTGGGACGCTGCCTCAGCATGGCCTGACAAGTGGTGTGTTGGTGCGCACCCAGGATCCCAACCCGGGCTGCCAGTAGCAGAGCACGCACATTTAAGCACTATGCCATGGGGCTGGCCCCTCAACATTTCTTATAAGGCAGGTCTGGTGGCAATGAACTCCCTAAGCTTTTGTTTATCTGGAAAAGCCTTTATTTTTCCTTCATATATGAAGGATAACTTTGCTGGATAGAGTATTCCTGGCTGACAGATTTTATCTTTAAATATTTTGAATATATCATTCCACTATTTCCTAGCCTGTAGAGTTGCTGCTGAGAAATTTGCTGATAATTAATGGGAATTCCTATGTAAGTTATTTTCTTCTCTCTGGCTGCCTTCAGTATTCTCTCTGCCATTGACATTTTATAGGTTTAATATAATATGCCTTGGAGAAGGTCTAAAGCATTGATATAATTAGGAGTTCTATTAGCTTCATGTACTTGTATATCCACTTCTTTCCCCAGGTTTGGGAAGTTCTCAGCTACTATTTCTTTAAATAAGCTCTGTGCTCCTTTCTCTTTCTCTTCTCCTTCTGGGACACCCATTATACTTATGTTGCCTTTCCTAATTCAGTTGGATCTTTCTTGTAGAATTTCTCCATTTTTTTAAAAATCTTAGTTCTCTCTCCTCTTCCACCTGAATCATTTCTAGATTTCTATCTTTGGACTCGCTCATTCTCTCTTCCATATAGTCTGCTCCATTTCCAATGCTTTCTACTTTACTCTTCATCTCATTTATCGTGTTCTTCAGCTCCAGAATTTCTGTTTGGCTTTTGTTTAGAGTTTCAATCTCTTTGGTGAAGTACTCCTTCTATGCATTAATTTTATTCTTGATGTCACTGAACTGTCTTTCTGAATTTTCTTGTAACTCTGAGTTTCTTCATGACAACTATTTTGAATTCTCTGTCAGTTAGATCACAATCTTCCATGACTTCAAGTTTGGTTTCTGGGGAGTTTTCATTTTCTTTTTGTCCTTCCACGTTACTGTAGTTCTTCACAGTGCTTGATGAGTTGTTTCTCTGCAAGCACATTTGTGGTAGCAAACAACTTTGTTATTTGGGTAAGGCTTTGTTTATTTTGATTCTGAGCTGCTTCTGGTTGTATTTGAGAGCATGTGCTTTCCATCCTCCACTGCCTTTGCCAGAGGCATCATCAGTGCCCTCCTTGTCGTGTTGTGCCTCAAAGGTCGCTGGTGCCTTGCTGCTTACAATGTCACTACAGTCACAGGTGTCACCATTGAGGTCACTGGGCTGTAAGCACCTCTGCTGCTTCTGGGGTTGCCTAGGTCATGTGTTCCCCTACTATGGTGGGGGAAGGGGAGAGTGGGGCAGGAGCCAGGGTCACAGGCACCTCCACCACATTGGGGTTTGTTGGGTCTGCAGGCAGTGCTGCTACAGGTGGGGGGGGGCAAAGTTGCAGATGCCCCTGCAGCTTGGGGGAACAAGGGTTGTGTTCTCTGCTGTTGCTGTAACCTGGCCCTCCACAGGCTTTCCATGGGCCTGGGCGCTGCTTCCATGTGCACTGCCTGCACTGTTGCTCCTGGTTTATCTGGGGGTGCTGGCAACACCACCGCTGGGGGTGCTGGGTTCATGGGTGTCACTGCTACTGCCAGGGTCCCAAAGTCTGGGAAATAGCCCCTGCTGGTGGTAACACTGGTGTTGGGGGGTACCACTGCTGGGGGCTGGGTTGTGAGCACTGTTGAAGCTCCTGATGCCTCAGGTCTCACTTGCCACCTGCCACTGGTGGGGAAGGGGGAAAGGCTGAGCTGAAAGTGCCACCACAAAGCACACTGGCACCACCTCCTCTCCTGTGGGTTTCCTCATCTGGGATGCAGCCCCCACTGCTGGGAGGGCCAGTGTTGGAGGTGCCACCACTGAGGGAGGGGAAGGGCGCTGGATCACAGGCACCACAGCATTTTCTGAAGCCTCCAGTCACAGACACCACCTGCCACTGCTGTGGGAGGGACAGGGGCTGAGCCACCACTGCCACTGCTGCTCTTGCAGCCTCTAGTCTCTGGCACTGTTTTGCTTTCTGGAACCTCAGCCACAGTACCACTGCCGCTGCCAGGTTATCTGTGTCTTGGGTGCAGCCCCCGCTGCTGGAAGGGCTGGTGTTGGACATGTGGCCACCAGGGGTGGGGGAGGGAGCTGAGCCATGTGTATCGTTGTAGTTCCTAGAGCCTCCAGTGGCTGGCCGCAGTGATTCCCAACACCTTGGGAGTGTGGGCTACCTGGATTCCCGGGGCCCCCATTTGTGGATGTTACCTCAGTTCCTGGGGTCTCTCATCACAGGCTTGGCCACAGATCCTGGAAATTTTGGTCTCAGGAGCTGCCACCACTGTGCCTCTGGTTCCACTTCCTCCAGGTGGTCCAGTCCACCCACCTTCACATGTATAGATGTAGGGATCTCTGAGACATTCTGGTGTGTTGTGTAGAGTCCTTTGTTGATCAATGGATGTCCTACTGGTTGTAACTTGGAGGAGAGAGACAAAAGGAACAACTCACTCCACCATGATGCTGATGTCACTCTCTCTACCATTTTAATACTAATATACTTATTACTTATATTTATTGAATGTTTGTTATAAAGGAATTACTTTGCAAATTAGCTCATCAGATCTGTCAACATTCATAACAGGTTGTTAAACCATTTCACAGAGGAGAAATGTAAGGTTCATATAGGGGAAATATTTACCCATAATCACAGTTATATGTGGCAGGTAATGGATATTGCTTGCTTTGTGATGAGTTTGTGATTCAGCAGAAATTAATAAGGAGAGTCTACTTATGTATTCACAAGATCAAAACTTATAATAATATACCATTTATATATGCCAATCTGGAAGTGAGAATTCCCACTTTATTAGGAAATGTCCAGGTTACTTCACACTGCACGTCGTGTGATATTCCCTTATAATGTAGTTAATACGTATTAAGGATGTGTATATATCTTTGTGATTATGCATAAACAGCACATGCCAAATCAGCACAGGAAACAGGGTTTGATTTTTCTATACCTACAGCCTCCTTTCCCCAGCACATGTCAACTATGTGTTGGGGAACGTCCCTGGACCTTGGTAGAGATGGCCCTGTCTGAACCAGAATGTCTCTAATGTTTTAGGAACTAGTGACCTTCAAGGATTTGGTTGCGGACTTCACTAGGAAGAGTGGGCCTTGGTGGGCACATCCCAGAGGAAGCTGTACAGAGACGTGATGCCGGAGAACATCAGTCATCTTGTCTCTGCGGGTGAGTCTGTCAACACTGATTTATTTCTTCAGTAAGTATCCAGAGCAGCTTCCACATATCATGCTCCCCTCTCAGGCCTCATTCATGCTCTTTCATAGCACTTACAACTACATGAAGGTAGTCTGTTCATTTGTTTACTTACTGACATGTACTTTGTGACTCCCCTAGAGTATAGTCTTCCTGACCACAGTTTCATGTCTTTGTTGCTGCTCTATCACCAGCATCCAGAACAGTGCCGGAAACTCAATGGATTTTTTTTTAATGACTAAACAATAAGGTTAAACATTTCCTAAGTAATTGTTCTGTTCTAAGCACTAAGCCCAGAGTTTGAGAAAACAGTAGTAAAAGTAGCAGGCAACATAAACTTAGATTGTTCTGGTGGAGCTTATATTTATTGGATTACTTTTTAAAATAAAATTTTATATGAAGAAACATTAAATAGAAATACTCTTACCTTGTTGAAAACACTGAGGATCTTTACTCAGTGAGCTGGCTCATGCACATCCACAGCAAGAGCTCCTCAGTGCTTTGCCTTGGTGTCAGGGTGTTCTTCCTGCTCTGCTCAAGGGCCTACGAGGTTTTCCTCCATGGGTTTTCCTTCAATGTTCACTTTGTTGTTCGTTGGTATTCTGTCCTGGATTTGAAGATTATGTATGGTTCTTAATACAGAGTCCCAAATTCATGTACATTTTTCCTAGGAACAGGGTATCAGCTCTGCAAATCAGATGTAATTTCCCCGTTGGAGCAAGGAGAGGATTTGTAGAGGGAAGAAAGGTTTCTCTGTGGCCTTAGGCTGGGTCAGCTCCAGGCATGTGTGTTCACTATGAGGAGAAGCCTGGTCAGTGAGGGAAGAGAACCTTTGTAATGCCAACTGCAGATTTCCTTAAGTCAAGGATGTCTTCAGAAAAGTATGAGAGGCCAGTGGGGAAAAAATTGTCAGTAGTGTCATTACTCTCAGCCTTGAACAATGTCTCTTTATGTCGAGTTCACGTCCTTATTGGAGTAGAATTTTCACGTTGTGGTCTTTGCCCTTGTCCCTTCCCTTTGATGATTTCTTCTCTCATAACCTTACCAAAACCCCATCTTAATTTTCTCTTCAATCCTGAAAACATTTTGTAATTGACAGTGCCCTAAAACATGTTTCTACTCACTGGTAGATTCCTCCATTTCACATTCTTTCTCTGTGTAAGGGTCGTCAATATTTGAAACATACTCACATTTGCCTTCCATGCTTTTCAATGTTTTCATTCCCCTAATGCCTCTCTAGAATTTTATTTTTTAAATTACTTAGGCAGGAGAAGTGACCTTAAAAACCAAGAAATGATACCCATACCAGATATCTGAATGAAGGACCCATCTGACTGCATGTAAATGGTAAGTCTCATGGGGGTAAACTCTGGTCCCCTACATTGGGGAGATCTGGGAATGGGATGACTACTGATATGGCACAATAACATGACTATAATTAGAGTTGGGAGTAAGTGCTGTTCCAGCAGAAAGTTTTGCATAGTTTGAATTTAGGCAAGAAACTAACCATAGCTCAGAGCTATAACCTGAGTTCTTATAAAAGTACAATGGCATAAACATGGCTTGTATACCTAGTCTTTGGAACACAATGAAGTCTACAAAATAAATCAACTGTACAGTCGAGATGCTACAAAGAAGAAATCTCTGTGCGTGCAAGAGAGTAACACACCATGTGTACATAACTTATATGGGGAAGGTTTTAACTGGGAACTATAGATGACTGATTAGCCTAGAATTCATAAGTAGAGAAAAGAATGAATGAATGTGTGTGGGCAATCCTTTAAATGCCTCTTATCTCCTTGCATCAGCAGAAATCTCACACCGGGGAGGTACTCATTGAACATAATGAGTGTGAGGATGATTTTACTCACAGATTCACAGTGACTCAACATGTGTTAATTCACAAGGCCCAGGAGATCACCTCATTAAGCTGTTGGACCAACCGAGGCAGCAAAGCCATGAGGAAACACCAAAGTGTCACCTGGAAAAGGCCAAAGATTTTCTCTAGAACTTGAAATCCACGTAGGCAGACTAGATCCCAAAAGACAGAAGGGGATGGCCTGGAATCCATATTTAAGGTCAGAGTCAGCCTGCTTAGGAGCCCAGCAGTGTGCCTGGCAAGCTCAAGATGAAAATCTTGCCTCTGTCTTTGGAAAATGTTGTGGTCGTTTGCTACTCTGCTCTCAGCCAACTCAGAAGCTTCCAGGGAGACCTTTGATCTGAAAAGTTTATGCAGGGAGGTTTAAGGCCTTTTAGTCTAAAGGTCAAGAACATGGGTTCTTTACCAACCTTTTTAAAATTTAAAACATACATGTCCTTTGTTAAAGAAAAGAAAAGTCAACCAATACAAACACATAGAGATTTTCCCGTATTCCTGCCCAACTCTTCCTTTTTATGGATATATACATTTATATATATGGATATATACACATATATAGTGCTTTTTACATAAAAGTTGGAAAATACTATGCAAATTGTTCTACAACTGCAGATATATTTCCAAGTGGCCATTTAGAATTCATTCATATGGATGCTTCATAATGATTTAACCATCCTCCAATTGATTAGTTTTTTAAAATTCATTCCAATTTCTCAAATTAAAAACAGTTCTCTCTGAGCTTCCTGATATCTTTGTGCCTTTGTACAACTAATTCTCTAAGGACCATCCACAGAAATGGAATTGCATTACCAATTGATTGCAGTACTTAGATTCAGAAGTATAACTTGAAGCAAATGAGTAACCCCCTGAGCCTTAGTCTCATTACCTGGAAAAGATGGAAATATCTGGGCCTTGGGTCATTGAGGGGTTTGATGGGATAATGTAGGTAAAGATCAAGGATAAGATTAAGACAGAGTACAGGAAATGGAAACTCATATCACAACAAGTAGAAACCTCTCTCGTGAGTGTTTTCCAAATGTTCTACAAAAAGTATATATTCTTTTATATATACAAAGTATATATACAATCAAAAAAATTGTAAAACAAACCAAGGACTGTTATTGTAAGAGGAAACCCCATCAGCAGCTCTGGGTAGAGCCAAGTGCCAGGTTCCAACCCCCTTCAGTGGGATCAGGGTGTGGCTCTTGGCTGGGGTCTCCCACACTCAGCCAAGCCTCCCTTAGACAGTGGTCTTACCTACCTACCTCACAGGTGAGAATGTTTTCACATTCTTCTGACAAAGGAAGTGATGAAGTACCCAGTGATCATACTGAAATAATTCAAGCCTGCAGCTCCACTCTCAGCAAACACTTCTTATTCATGAAATCTTTGAACAGGTATGAAGAGGAATACAAAACACCAGGCAACCAACAAGAAGCAAAGGGAGAGGATGACTTCAAGTTCTGAGCTGCCCTGACTTTGAACACCTTCCCTAACCTATGCAGAGCTGGTATCTATGTCAGGGCATTAAGGAGTTGGAAGCTGAAAGTGTTACTAAAAGAGACCACCTCTTTCTCAGTTTAAAAGGAGGTTGAGGGCTCAGAATTCAGGGCTCAAGGCGGGAATAGAATTATAATGGAAAGCATAATTTATATGACAATTTGATTTCCATTCATCCAACCCATCACTGCCACAGAACCCTCCTAAAAGACAGCTCTGACCTACCCACTCTCCCCCTTCAACTCTGCAGCCCCTAACAAATCCAACACACAGTCCCTCGACCACACAGGCCCCACACTCTGGTTCCCACCTTGACTCTCCCTGCTGCAGCAAACTCCTCACTCTTCCTACATATGCCCCCTGCCCACCTGCCCTACCTCATCCTGCTCCTCTGCGGGGATCCTTCTGTCTCCACATGGGCAAAGCCAGCCATCTTCCATCCCCTGCCAGTGGTGAGTATCCCATCCACACAGCCTGGCCTCTCAGCTCAACTTCCTCACCCACTGTCACCTCTTCTCTCTCTGAACACGCTTATATGTTGGTTGCCATCCAATAGAGGAGTTCAGAGCATCCAACTAGAATGCGTTTTCTGAAGGGCAGGTATGACTTAGCAATTTTGATTCAAATTTGATTGTCCTTAGCACAGTGTCTTGCACACAATTCAGACCCAATGAGTGCTCCCTGGGTAAATGCAAGAATACTAGGAATGTCCTGGTCTGACTCTCCCAGAGTTTGGCTCTTTTCCCACACACTCAGCCAGAGTTCTGCACGGTTAGAGCTTGTGGTTGACACTGAACCTGGCTGAGGGTTTTCTACATATATGGGGTACCCAACTCCTCAGGGAATCCCTCCCCTTGTCGGGGATCCCTGTTCCGATGGCTAATTAATGCTGCCTATGCCAACTTCCTGAAACGAGTGATAATTCTATCCAGACTAGTTTCAGAAATAACGCAGCAGTGTTTACAAAACCCTTTTATTCTCCTTCTTTGGTTCTGAGTTTTATGAACAAGGTGAAATATTGTAATAGACAATTGGACTAATTTTAGATGGAAAAGCTGAAGTAGGTAGTTGAGGGAAGGGGTGAAAAACAATAAAAAATAGGAAATGTCCAGGAATGATGAGCAGTCGGTGATATCTCTGTCCTGACCCAGGGTGGCCTGCTGGCTTGGTCCTCATGCATCAGAAACAGTGATTTCCTGCCCAGATGGTCTCTGGGTCCTACTGCCTGGTATCTATGACTTGGCAGGTGATTATTTTTTAAAATACATGGGTATAAATATATAGGCCTGGATATATCACATATGGTGTTTTGTTCTGATTAAGGAGCACACTTATGACAGAAAATTAGAAAATAGAAAAATGTTCAATAGACAAAATAAAAATACCCATAATCCCACCACTCAGAATTGACCTCTCTTAACTCCCAAGTTTTGAGGCCTTTGTGTCTGAGTTTGGATCAAACATGGACATTTGTCTTTGGCTTTTGGCTGACATTTGCATTGCCCTGCTGACTCTACAATGTCACAGCTGGAAAGACTAACCAGCTAGAGGTCACCTGGTTAGTTGACCTTCTGTGTTTAGAGATGGGCAGGAGGCCAGAGGCAGGGAATGGAAGGGGTGAAGCCAAGCCTTTGGTCTCTTTTTCCTTCACCTCAAAATCGTATCTTTCCCTCCACTCTTCACCTTCAAAATGTCTCCTAACTCAAACCTAATCATTTCCCTTCCTCTTCCACAGGCCATCGTCCATCTTCTCCATGGCCCATAAAGAAAACAACAAGGACCACCCCAAAGGCAAATATTTATTGAAGAGAATTATTAAAAACAATAATCAATAACTATGTTAGAGGTAGCACAATTAGCCCATTTTTACAGATGAAGACATGAGCTCAGACAGTTAGTAACTTGGCCAAGATCTCTTAGATAGGAAGTGCTGAGATCCAGGACATGAATCTAGACCATGTAATTCCAGAGCCTTGAATCGAACACTGTGCTATCTGGCCATGAGACCAACCAGAAAAAAAGAGTTCTGGATCTAACTGATTGGATTTGTGTCTTAAACCATAGCATACATACTTAAAAGTATGGAAATCATAAGTGTATAGCTTGGTGAATTATCCAAAGGGGACACCCCTGGTAACCAGTATCTATAAGAAATAGAACATTACTAGATCTCCAGGAGCCCTCTCCTGTACCCATCCCAAGTCACTGCTCTCTCTTCCCCACGAGTAACAAATATTCTCACTTTATTAGTATTGATTGTTTTTGAACTTTAGTTAAATGGATTCATACAGAATATACTCTTTTATGTCAGGCTTCTTTCATTATGTTTGTGAATTTCAAACATATTTGTGAATGTGGCTGTAGTTCATTTTTATTTCTGTATGGCATACCATTGTAAAAACTGTACCCTATTTTGATTATCCTTTCTATCCTTGATGCATGTTTGCATTGTTTCAAGTTTAGAGAATCACCAAATAATGCTGTTCTGAACATTCTTTTGCATAGTGAACATATGTAGGCATTTCTATTGGGTATTTACCTAAGAGGAATTTTAGGGTCATAGAGTATGTGTAAGACCATCTTTAGGAGATCCTAACAGAGAGTTTTTGAAAGTGGTTGTGACAGTTGACACCCACAGCAGTGTATGAAAGCCCAGCTACTCTCTTGGTGGTGGTAGTGGTTTTTATTTTAATCATTGTGTATTGGTATCACATTGTGGTTTTAATTTGCATTTTTCTGACAAGTAACCATATTGTGCACCTTTTCAAATACTTGTTGGCCATTTGGTTATCCTTTTTGTGAAACGTTTAGTAAAATCTTTTGCCCATTTTTTCTGGTAGGTTGTGTATTTTTTCTCTTAGTAATTTATGGTAGTTATATATCCTTTATGAGGCTTTTTCCAAATAAAATATGGCAAGTGTTTATCCCCATTCTTCTCTTGCCTTCTTATTCTCTTGAAGGTGTCTTTTGATGAGGAGAAGTTCTAAATTGTAAGAAGGTACAATTTTTTCGTTTTTGTCTTTATGTTTAGTATACCCCGTGACCTATCTAAGAAATCTGCCTGCCCTAAGGTCATAAAAATATTCTCCGGTGTTATCTACTACAAATGTCATTGTTGTAAATGTCCACATTTGGATGTAAAATCCACCTGGAACTGACTTTTGTTTGTGGTGTGAGGTAGGAGTCAAGATGAATTTCCTTCCCATATGGATAAGCAGTGCCCGTGGGCCATTTACTGAGGAGAGACTCTTCTCCCCTCTGCTCGGCCTGCCTCTTCTGTCACATACAAATGTCCACATGTGTGAGTCTCAGGTGGACTCTAGTGTTTCTACGTCTCCTTGGGGCTGTCCTTGCACTCAGACAGCACACTGCCCTGACGACTGTAGCATTATACTAAGGCTTCATATCTGGTAGTGGAAGCCCTCCAAGTCTGTTCTCTTTCAAGATTGTCTTGACTATATGTGGCCACTCGTATTTCTATGGAAATTTTGAAATTGGATAGTCAGTGTCCACAAGATATCTGCTGAGATTCTTTATTGTGATTGTATGAATCTGGAGATCAATTAGGGGAGAAGCGACATCTTAACACATAGCAAAAGAAACAAACAAAAAGATCAAAAAAAAAAAAAACAAACAAACACTGAACCAAACCAAAACATCACAATAGAAAAGGAATAAATAATAAATTGGGAAGAAATATTTGCAATTCATGTCACAAAGGGGCTCGTATCCCCAATATATAAAAGATACCTAGAAATTGATAAGAAGAAGAACAGACACAGTAGAAAAATTGGCAAAGACATGAACCCACACTTCATAGTAAAAGACATACAAATAGCCTTAAATATATGAAAATATGCTCAAGCTCAGTCATACTATGACAAAATTGTCAAATTCAAAATGTGACAAAGCTGGGGGAGAAATAGAAAAGGGGTTCCCTCCTCCCCAGGCTCTTCAGCCCACCAGGACCAGCACCCTGAGGACCTGCCTGACTGCACTGGGTGGGATTGCAGGTCTCAGGAGGATGTGGGGTGCTCAAAAGATGCAGGGTGGGGACCACAAAGAACTCACCTCATGAACAGAACAGCCGGTGCAGTGGACATTGCAGAGGCAAGGCAGGGCTCAGGTGCACTCCCTGTCCCAGGGCCTATATGTGGCGACATGTGAGTGCTGAGCCCCCCAGGAGACCTGGCCACTCCTGCTCCATGTCCGCAGCATCTGCCCATGTTAGGGGGCCTGTGCACATGTGCCCACCCGAGCTGGCCAACTCCAACACCCCATGCAGTGTTGATGGAGCCTGACAACGTCTTCCTGTGCGTAAGCTTATCAAGTTCTGCATTCAACGCCTCTTGGTATAACTGGGAATCTGAGGCCCAGAAAGAGGCAGGTACTGACCCAGACAGGAGGGGGTCAGAATCCAGAAGATTAGGGAGGGCTCCAGCTTCCTTGGCCAAGGCTCAACCCCTTCCCTTCAGGTTTTCTTTTAGAAATGAGAAACCTGAAGATCCAAGGGGAACCCTGCCCACCCCTCTCCATATGGGGTCATTTTCCTCTTCCCATCCTCTCATGTGCACAGGCACGCTCACACTGACTTCTCCTGTGGGGACCATGGAGGTGCAGTCAAGAAATAGTAGACACCAGAGAAGTGACAAGGGGCAGAGGGGAAAGGTTGGAGGCACCTCTGCCATGGGGCAGTAGCATCCATTCTCCTAGCGACACGCCCAGGCGCCCAGAGGTGGACAGAAGAATCCCTAAGGTTCCTAGGTTTCTACCTGCTCCGGGGACGTCCCTGGCCAGGCCTGGAGAGCACAGGACTGGGGTGCTGCAGTCCGCGTCTGTGGGCACCTGGAACTCTGGTGAGCCCATCCTCCCCTCGTGTAGACACTGGGTGCAGGAGAGAAGGCCTCGGTGTCCTCCTGTGTAGAGTGGAGTGCGTCCTGTGGGAGACTCCATGCGCCCCACGTGCTCAGAAAGTGTCTGCTGCACTGGTTCTCCATGGATGACTCACTGTGCTCTGAGAGCCTGAGAAAACCCTTTCCCACCCCCTGGAGAGCCTTCAGAACAGACAGAGGCTTGGCGGCTTGGTTGGATGAGAACTTGGGATAGAGAAGGACATGCCAGAGCACTGCACACTGAGTGCCGAGTCCAGGGACAAGACCAGTCCTTGTTGGACCCTGAGGGTCCTCATTTGGAAGTAGGGGGGAATCATTGTCCTGGCTCAGGTTAGGAGGCGTCATGAGTAAAGAGGAGACCCTGGAGTGGGGGACAGATAAAGGGGAGGAAGGTGGTCTCCTGAGGTTCCTCCCATGCCCCGGAAGCCTGCAGGTCCTGCTCCTATCCCCCGGGACAGTGGAGAGCCTCTGCCTTGAGGACACCCAAGGAAAGGTTTCTTCTTGGGTCTTGGAGTTCCTGCATGGGCTGCAGTGCTGGTGTTGGCTACCAGGGGGCAGGCAGCTTCCCGTGTCAGTGGTGCCCACTGAGGATTTTGTGTTTTGTTTTTCAGTTTTATTGAGATCTATTGACATACAGCACTGTGTAAGTTAACACTGCTGTGTGCTTTATTTGAAAGGTGCTAAGAGTGAAGAACCTGAAACTTTCATCACAAGATAAAAGTTTTTTCTTCTTGGTGATGGATATACACTGAACTTTGGTGTCATTACACAGTGTATGTACAAGTCACAGTGCTGTACACCTTAAATTTACACACTGCCACTCAGCTCTGCCTCAGCTCCTGGAGCAGTGAAGAGTCGTGCAGAGGTCTTTCTGGCTGTCCCCTGCCTCAGAACAACTTGCACCTCCTATTACCAGCGTTCACCTCCACAGTCTGAGCTGGTCAAAGGCAGGAGGAGGGGACACACTTTTCCCATTCATTCAGCGACTGTGCACTGACACTCACCCTGTGCCGGGTGCCCGGGTGGGCCTCCATGCAGGGCTGACAATGACTGAGTGGTCCCTGCCTGCCAGGAGCTCCCAGTCTGGAGGGACGAGGACAAAAGAGTGAAAGCAAAGCCGTGAGAAAGGAAAGAGCCGGTGCTGGAGGGAAACAAAGCAGGGGGCTGTGAGGGCGGGCTGGGGGTCGGTGGTGGGAGGTTCTGAAAGGCCTCGCTGGGGTGACATCTGCTGGGACAGAATAACAAGACGGAGCCAGCCCTGCACAAGTCTGGGAGCAGTGTGTCAGGGAGGAGGCACCACTGCTGCTGACAAGCAAGGGCAAGAGGGGTTTGGCCAGAGGATGTCAGAAAGGTGGCCAGTGCGGCTGGAGGCAGCCAGGAGAGAGGAGGGGAGGCAGGAGGGCAGGGCCAGATCCTGGGGCCTGAAACCCTTGTTCCAATCCCTCGCATCTGAAAACCACAAATATTTCCCCTCTCACAACTTTTGTGGATGAGGAATCCAGACACAGATTAGCTTGGTTCCTCCACACAGGTGTCTCCAGGCTGGGGCTGCAGCCTCCACTGATGTTGGACTGGCGGAGAATTTGCTCCCAAGCTCATGCAAAGGGTTCAGGATGCAGTTGAGACTCAGAGCATGAGTTCTTTCTGTCTGTTGGCCTGGGAACTGCCTGGGTTCTCTCCTATGTGGGCCTCTATATATGACAGCTCAATACATCTGTGTTTCATTCTCCAGCACAGGGATAGGAGAGAGAGAGAGAGAGAGAGAGATGGAACTCAAGAGAGAGAGGAAGAAGGAAGTGAGAGACTTTTTCTGTTGAAGAATTAAACATGGCATCCCATCACACGGGCTGTGTTCTATTGGAGAGAGCCAGTCAGTGAGCACTCAGTGGTCACTCAGGAATCCTTAAGGGGTGTGTGTCCCACGGGTGGGGATCACTGGGAACCAGTGTGAAGGCTGCCCACCCCGTGGTTCGGGATGAGGCACTTGAGTTTCATTCTACGTAGAACAGGAAACAATTGAGCTTTAATCCAGAGGACGACAGTATCTGAGTTTCATTCATCGACCCTCTTGTTGTGCTGACATTAAAATGAGGCCAAGAGGGACTGAAGTGCCTGTTCCAATATCAGATTGCTGGAACCCAGGCCTGTTTTGAGTGGTATTCCTGCTACTTCCCTTCTAGTCATTCTTCCATTTCTGAGTTTTGCCTTAGATACACTCGACACCAGCTCACAGGTGGTATAGATGTGATCTCCTATATACCTGATGATGTCCCTAGGAAGCAGATTCTAGCCTGATCCCCATAGTGCAGGTCTGGAGACTGGGGAGGACCTGAGAGGCACAATGAGCTTTCCTGGACAGTGAACTTGTCAGATAAAGGAGGTCTAAATTCAACTCTGCCTCCTCAAAGCCAGGACCCTCGGTACATTTTCGGGTACCTGTGGGCAGGGCTGTGTTAGCTCCATGTGTACAGCTGAGGAGATGACATGGGGGACTTTGGGTAGGTCTGATTGCAGGAAGCAGCCCAGGTCATGGAATCTTGAAGTAGTGACCTCACTTCCTTGGTGATAGACCCCAACAGATTTAGAACTCTGGTAACCATGCACCAACATTCTAGAGACAGCCGCCTATCCAGCTCATTTGGCTAGAGACACTTCAGACCCCAGGGTGTTCTGCTGCTGTCTCCCAGGCTTCAGAAGCTCTAGGCTCAGGAAAGCCGAGAGACAGAGACTTTTGTGCTCCTGTCGAGGTTGGCTCAAGCTTCATCACCAATACTGCTGGCCATTTGGCAGGAGGGGCCCAGAGGTAACATGGGGCAGCCCAGTACAGCCCAGTGCAGGGCAGGCCACAACTGTGATCCCACCTGAGCAGCCCCACACCCCTTGCCCCTTATTTGTGTGTGTGTGTGTGTGTGTGTGTGTGTGTGTGTGTTTTGGGTTGGGGGAGGCAGGGGGTGAGGAATGAGTCCTTCCAGAGCAGGAGCAGGTTGTTATGTGTTGTGAGCCTGGCCAGTCTGTTGTATTCATACCCCAGGTCATGGCTGGCAGGCTGTGAAGGCGAGTGCTGGGGAGCAAGCTCCTCCGCCCTGTGTTAATCCCGAGACCTAGAGGTTTGATCTGCTTCCCTCCCTGGCTGGATGTCTTTGCAGATGCCCCTCTGTGGCTGAAGTAGGGAACCGAATTTCTCATGGGGGTGTCCCCCGGTGGCAATGTCCAGGCAGGCCCCTGATGCCTCCTGGCCCAACTACCGGGCACTATCTTTCCAGAACTCTCCCCAGGAGATCTTTGAGGAGCTATCCGATGGTATCAACAACTCAAGACCCCTGGAAAAGGGGCAGGTGCAACAGCCCACCACCATCCAGGGCTGGTCTGAGGTGAGAGCATGAGCCGTGGGTCTCCACACCCAGGACCCCAAGATGATCAGGGCGAGCCAACAACGCTGGCACAAATCTGAGGACTCCCCCGGGACCTCCCATGGCTTTCCCAACTGGGCGTCCCAGAGGCCCACTCCCTAAGGAATCTGGACCTCCACTTCCCCAACCCGCTATGTGGTAGGGTAGAAAGACACTCTTCACATATTTGTTGGATTGGTTGAGAAGATATTTAATGTTGTTTTCACTTTTCACGAAGTCACGGATACCTTAGCAGTTCGCCCTGTTTTGGTTGTTTTCACTTCCCGGCTGGATCCTGTTGTCTGTCAGCAACACTATCCTTGCAGACCTTCTCCAAGCCTCACAAACCATCACACTTGCTGGGGTGATTTAAACACAACGGGGATACGGTGAGATTACGTGATTCTGTACGTTTCTCTACATCTTGTGGTCTCACAGAACATACCTCACTGTGGGCCTGTCAGGTCAGGAGCTGTGGCCTTAGGTGACTACATAATGTTCCCTAAAGGAAGGCATTTGCCACAGCAATTCATCCTTTCAATGCTGTTGGACCTTGACATGACTCAATTCTGTTGCCATTTCAGCAGTGCTGCAGGGAACAGCTTAAGTGTGTCCTAATAGACTGTGTTAGTTTGCTAGGCCTACCATAACATAGAACCACAGATCGGGTAGAAGGTCCCTAAAGCCTCCTGGCCTGGTCCCGGGCTCTGACTTTGCAGAATTCCTCCCAGGACATCGTTGAGGAGCTGGTTGACAGGTTTAATTACTCCATATGTGTGGACACGGGGCAGGTGCATCAGGCCAACACAGCATCCAGTGCTGGTCTGGGGTGAGAACACGCAGAGATGGGTCTCCATCCCAGGACCAGAGATGGTCAGGGCGGGCCCAGAATCCAGACTTGAGTCTGGTGACTCTGCAGGGTCCTCCAAGGAGTGTGGTGTCCCCTCACCCTGCTCCTCCACGTCAGGAGCGGACCAAGCCTCAGGAGCTTAAAGGGAGGGTCATGCAGCACAAGCCTCGGGTGGCTCTCAGTTCTGACCTGCATGGTCTTGAGCAGCTATGTGAAATCCCAACCTTCTGTTTTCCCATATCTACAGTGGGGTGTTTATTGATGACTCACTGGGACAATGCTCTTAATACAGGCTCTGAATCCAGGGAAGTGCTAGTGTTCCTCAGGTGACAGAAGGCCTTCAAGGTGCCACGTGTTTATTATTCCCCTAAAACTCAAATGTGCTTGAAACCCAAATCCTTTCTCAAGGCGGACACTCATGTCCCTCTCGCACAGGTTCCTGAGGTGCGGGGAGTTTCAGGTCTGAGCTCCAGACCCTGATCCTCCTGGTGGTTCATGGTGACACCACTGACTATATGTCCCTCTTTGTCCCTGTGGTATTAAAAGGAATCCACCCTGTCCGTGGATGATGCCCGCACGATTCTGACCCTCAAGGCCGGCACGGTGGAGAAGGTGGCAGACTCCCTGCTACCATCCTTCCAGGGTAGAAACATCTCTGTCACCACCTTCTCGTGCGTGTACCAGGCCTTCACCGCCAGCCCACATGTCCTGGGCTAGCTGTTCCATCGGTGAGTGCCCACCCCCTCCACAGCACAGTGGTGAGTCTCCCGCCTACTAGCTGTGTGTCCTGGGAATGTAGGAAATCATGGCAGAAGCCATGCCAGGTGCTTACCTGCTGTCTGGCTCTAGAGAAAGGGCTGCTGGTCATGCTGTGTCCTCACATTTATTGTTTCCCTGTCCCCAATGAAGAAGCTCTCTGCCTTATCCCTCACTGGCCTGTGGCCGTACTGAGTTTGGAAAACACCTGGAAAGAGAACTGTTTCCCCGTTTGGCAGAGAATGTTGAGATTAACTCTAGCAGATCCTGGTTCTTGTCCTTGGCGAGTCCAGATTCGTGATCTCTGGGGGCAGCAGAGGAGCCCAGGCCCACTCACATACCTGGGAAGGATCTGGTTGGGGTTCATTCAGTCAACTATGTGTATTAAGCACCTACTACGGCAGGCACTTTTCTAGACACTGAGATAATCCAATGAATGAAGCAGACACAATCCCTGGGGCTCACTTCTAGTCTGAGAGCCTCACAGTCGCTTCTAGATGTCATAAGTAGTCATGTCCACAGTCCATTAGATGTGACACCCCCTGGCTGCCTCTAGATATGGATGCATCCTCTCATAGTCTGACCACAATGATGGACTTCAGGATCAGTTAAAATCATGAGTGGTCTTTTGGTCCAGAAGGAGGGCCTCCCGTCTCCACAGAAGGGGTTGGGGGACTATGGAGACTGTGCGTGGTGAGCGACTGGCAGAAGGCTGGATCTCACAGATGTTTGGATTTCTGTGGGAGGGCTGAGGTCTGGGGGCTTCCCCTGCGGGAGGAAATGAGTCAGAGAGAACTGTGGATGGGGTCCCAGCACCCCTGGGAAGCAGAGGAGAGGCTGGGCTGAGTTGGCCACTGAGAGACCATTGCTTCCACGGTTCCCTCTCCCTCTGCCTGCCCTCTCCACATGCCCATCTCCTAACCACCACCATCGGGGCCCAGAATAGTAGGTGTGGTGAGCAGCCTGCTCACAAGTCTGCTCAAACCTCAGTCCTGATGTTCAAGTGCATAGAGGATGGGGTAGGCTATCCCCAGGCCCTTCAGGAGAAGAGTGTCAGTTGGAAGAGCAGCCTTACACAGGCTCTCTGTTAGACCTGTTTGATGAGCAGGCCTTCCACTGCAAGGACAGCCACTGAGGGGCTAGAGTGGGCTGGGCCATCCTCTGGGCCCAGACACAGAGAAGGTGCTCTGGGAACACAGTGTGGAATGCAAGGCCAGGCCTCTGACTCTGCCCCACACGGGACTCTCCCCAGCGCCCTCTCTCCCATCTTGGACACCTGGCCTGAGCCGTCTGCCCAGGATATCTGGCAGCACCTGCACCGTTCCGGTTTCAACCTAAAGTTGGCATGTATGCAGGACATCCTGCCTGGCTTGGGCCAGAAGCACCATGCCACCCCTTTCCTCATCCAGTTGGAGCTTTTCCAGGCCACTGAGGCCGAGTCAGCGGGTAAGGGGGGCTGCAGGTTGGGAAGACTACCCCAGGGGGTGGCTCATGACTGGGTATTCCTTTAAAGGCCGTGGGATCCTTCCTCTTTGGGGAAGGGCACATGGGAAGTCAGTTTTGTAGGTGACCCTTTGTCTTCCTTCTGCTCCAGCACCAGCTCCCTCGCTTCTGCCAGCTGCACAGCCAGAGCAAGGGCCACATCTGGAGCAGACGTGGCTCCAGTTCTATTTCTGCCGTCACTTGCCGCACTGGAGCCAGCAGCACATCCACCAGCTGCTCCAGAAGCGGAGCGGGTGCCGTCATCAGCTCCAGCTCAAGTGCCAGGTCCTGAACTGGAGCCAACGGGGCCAGCAGGTCTGCTGGGATTTCCATTTCCAACTCTGATCACAGAGGCAGAGTCACCTCCAGCTCCAGAGCCTTCCTGTCCCTGGCGTGCGGCCAGTAAGAAGCAGCCACATGAGGAGACGCCTAGCGTCATTGCCTTCTCTCCAAGGGCCGTGGCAGAACAGTTGATTGTCATGGACGCAGTGAGCATGTGGCTCTGAGGGTGGGGAGGGGCAGGCCGTCCCTCTGCCATCAGCTGCCCCACACCTGCTTTTCCCTTTTGGGTTCCTATGATCCGGGTCCAAATCCCAGCTGCCCCACTTCCCAGCCATGTGGTCTGGGCAATTCCCAAGCCTTCTCTGTGCACCTTCAAACCATAGAGACAGGAAGTACCAGGACCTGCTGCACAGAGTAGCTGTGCAGAGTAAATGCGGTAGGACAGAGAGAAAGCTGGTGGGGCCTGGCCCAAGATGGGGGGGAGGAGAACTCACTGAGTGCAGCCAGGTCCAGGGGCAACCCACGCATCTCCCCAGGAGGCTCCACAGCCTCATCACTTACTAGGCACCAGATGTGAACTTCACTAAAAGAGAGACACACGAACAAAACTCGTGTCTGCAGTGGCCCCACATGCAGGCGCATCTGAGTGGAGAGTGGGACCAGAGGCCGATCAGGATGGGTGGACGATGCCCCCTTGGGATGAGCCAAGTTGAGCAGCCCTCTGGAGCCTGCAGTTAGTGGGGCTGGGCTGGGTGCAGTGCTCCCCGGTCTTCGCCCCCAGTATTGGGTCCTGGGTCATCCTGTGTTGGGATGCCTCAGTGAATGGAGGATGAAACCCAGGGCTCCCACAGGGCTCAGAACACAGCCCCAGCTTCCTGAGCTCCAGCTCTGACTGGTGACCCCTGCCAGGGACACAAAGCTAGGCTGTGGCACAGGCGAGTGACATTCCCCTGCTCCCCAGGAACTGTTCAAGAACGTGGTACCCTCTCAGTGCCTGGGCTCCACCTGGAGCAAGAGGAACAAGCCTGGCAATGAGCACCTGGCGCCCACCGTCCGTGCCACAGTCATGCAGTTCAACAGTGTGGCCAACTGTGTTGTCACCTCCTGCCTCGGGGACCCAAGCATGTCGGCCCGGGACAGAGCCAGTGTGGTGGAGCACTGGATTCAGGTGGCCAGGGTACGCTGTGGGAGGCCCTCTCCAGAGCCTTCGGAACTGCCTCTTTTCCTTTATCAGCTCTCAGGATTGAAGTCTGTGGGCTAAGCCCCTGCACGATCCCTAGGCCCTTTCTCCCAGGGGCCCGCTGACCCTGACTCACATGTCCCAGTGGTGGGGTGCTCACTTCCCACCTGGCTCCTTCCTTGGGTTGAGCTACAATCCTCCTCCCTGGAAGTGTGAGTCTTTGGGGCTGACTGTGCCCTGCCTGGCTCCCTGGGCGTCTGTCCCACCCGGGAGGGGAGACTGGAACGGAGGGGGACTGCAGCTAGAGCCAATCGGACTCCTGCTCCCGCTCACAGCTCATTCTCTCCCCTTCCTCAGGAGTGCCAGGCCTTGAGGAACTTCTCCTCCCTGCATGCCGTCCTCTCCGCCCTGCAGAGCGTGTCCACACACCGTCTCAAGAAGACATGGGGTAAAGTCTCCAGGTGGGTGCGTCTCTCCACAGGAGGACCGGGGGAGGAGGCATCTCCCACATGTCTGCCATGGCCCCTAGTCAGCTGGGGCCTCCTGGGAGGCAGCAAACCTGGGGACCGGACTGGGCTGGTGGGCAGGGTCTCTGATCCTCCCCGGGACCTTAGGCCAGCAGTTCGGCTTCAGGACTCACTTTCCTTAATGGCAGAGAGTGGCTTGAGCCACACTGGAGATTTTCAAGTCTTCCCAATATAGCCCAGAGCTCTATGCCCAACTGAAAACAAACTGGTCGACACAGAGCTTCTCAGGAGACATGCGAATGGAGACCCCAGGTGACCAACATGAGAGCCCCCTCCGTGGTCCATGGAGACCTTAGTGCTCAGAGGAACCCAGTGACAACCCTCATCCGGGCAGTTTGGAGCTTTGAGGTGCTCATATAGAAGGAATCTGCACTCATACTCCCCAGCCCCCACATTATTCCCCAACTTCCCCTTCCTTCTTTCCCCTCCCCTCAGGAAGAGCTGCCGAAAATTTAAAAAGCTCTGTAATGAAGACAACGCAGTGGGCTGGGAACTGCTCATCAAGGTAGAGTGGAGGCTGGAGGTCTGGAAAGAGAGGAGGGGTGAGGGGTGAGGTGGGACTGGGCAGGATGTGGTGTTTTAGTTTCTCAAAGTATCTTTGAAAGTTCTGATCTCTCCTGGATGAACAGGAAGTTGGGATCTGTTTGTTGCATGGGCAGGTGGGGGAGGGGTATGAAGGGTGGGAGGCCCTGGTCATGGCATGAAGTGGTGGTGGCTGGGATTTCCAGGAGGGGATGCTGAGCTGGCCAGTTTAGCAGGTGCTGCTTTCCGTGCTGGTCCACGCTGCTGGCACTTAGCTTCTTCCAGGCTGTGGGGTGGATGGGGTGGGTGGGGTACCTTTCTTCCCTAAGCCAGTGCAGTCTGTCCTCAGGAAGCCAGGCCCCTGCTGCTCCTCTGTCTTCACCATGCCTCCAAGTGGAGGGCACCCTGCCATCCACAGGGAAGTGCACTGAAGGGGGTTTCCCTTGGGCCAGGTGTGCAAAGGCTGCCCAGCCTTGGGTCCAAATGGCTGGGGCAGAGACGGATGTGTGTGCCTCTGTGACTCCCCACTGGGCCCCTAGAGCTCTCACTGCTTGTCTGTCACAGTCAGGAATCTCACCTGGTGCCTAGTCAGAACTAAATCGTGCCCAGGTGGCTTATGAGAAGTGTCTGGGGAACTGATGGATTCTTCTTGGATCCTTCATGAATAGACCTCAAATGCTTCACGTAAAAGAGGAAGAAAAGCATCCTGTTACGCTCTACACCATCAATCAGTGGTGGCACCTCGGGGGTTCCCATTACTGTGTGGAAGAAGAAATACTGCAGAGCAGGGCACCATCCTGAGGGGTTCCTTGGGGACCTGAAGGCTTTGGCTTGGCCTCAGTTCCAGTCTGCAGGGCAGAGACTCCCGTGGGCTGGGGCAGCAGGAGCCACTCAACCAGGTTCCCGAGACGCCCTGTCCTTCCCCATCCCTGGCTCGGCCCAGATGGGGGTCAGGGCACAACTTGAGAGCCCAGAGGACGGGACTCTGGTCAGCGGTAGGGCTGGGGGTTAGGGGAGTGCAGCAGGAACAGCATCTCTGGCTGTGCTGGGCAAGTGGTCTCTGCTCTGTGGGCCCCTGAGCAACTCACTATCCCTCTTTGGCCTCTGTCCACATCTGGAAAATGGAGGGATGACGATCATGTGGTGCAGGCCTCACAGAGCGGGGATGAGGGGAAAGGGATGTGTGGTGCTTTCTGCCCTGCTCCACCTGGAGAGGTGAGGGCAAGAACCATGATGATGGTCACACGACCCCGAGTCCTCAGGAGAACCAGTGAGGTAGGTGAGTTCTCACACTTTCCAGATGAGGAAACAGCCTCAAGGAGGACAGGCCGCAGCCCCAAGGTCACACACTGAGTGACTGTTGGAGCTGGGATTGTTCTAGAATCAGAGCTTAATGGAGGATGGAGTAGCATTGGTACCAGCTGACTTGGTTCAGATGTCCAGGGTCTGAGGCCAGTGGTGCTGAGGAGAAATGGGGTGAAGGGAGTATGGCCTGGTTGACCCTGTCCTCCATCCTGGCAGAAGCGGCCCTCCAAGTTTGCCACCCTGCTGATGAACCTCCAGAGAGGCCAGAAGAGGCTGCAGAAGAAGGTGAGTGTGCCTGCGGGGGAAGGGCTCCAGGGTCAGAGGAGAGGGGCTCTGCCCTCCCAGCTGGAGGCCTCCAATCCAGAGAGGAGGGGCCTTCCTCCTGCAGCCCTGCCTCCTTTGCCACAGTGCCTGAAATCCTCCCTTAGAAGTGACCAGGAGGAATGCCTGGAGAGCTGGTGCAGGATGGACTTAGGAGTGTGGAGGGATCACAAGGATCAAATACCCTGTGATTGGCCAAAAGCAGGCCCTGGGAGGTGATGAGGAGGAGTCGGATGTTCTTGAAGTGTGAGGGGTGGGGAATGAGGGGAGGCTATTAAGGGTTGAGGATGCTCCACTTGGGAACCTTGGCGTGGGCCAGGAGGTTGAGGATGAGGGGTTTCAGGGTAGGGACCTTGGGGACACCTGAGACCAGGGGCTCATTCCATCCAACCCCAATGGCACAGGCTGTCGTCCCCTTCCTTGGTGCCATCCTAACTGAGCTGGTGATGCTGGACGCTGCGATGGAGGATTATCTGGAGGTGGGTGAGCCTGGGGGCAGGGCGGGGGTGACCAGGATTGGGGCTCGGGAAGAGAGAGCCCCACTACTGAGCCCTGAGTGGTCAGAACACGGTAACTTCCTCTCATGAGAGCCTCACCGCCACCCCTGTGAGCTGGGACATCATGCACATCTTAGGGATGAGGGAACAAAGTCTGCACATGACACCCGCACCCCAGTTCCCCAGGCTGATGACGCAGCAGAGCTGCCTGACTGCAGAGCTGCAGGAGGACTTGTTTGAGGGACGCGAGAGAAGTTGGGCCCCTCCAAAACAAGTAACACATCAAGGATGGAGCGGCCCCTCCCTGCCTGAGGCCTCAGCCTCCCTGTCTGTCATCAGCGAGGCTTGGGCTACAGGGTCCCTGAACCTCAGCCCCCATGTCCTCCCTTCCCTGGAGCCCAGAGCCTGGCCTAGGTCCAAGTCCTGTTGTCTGTGCATGCCCGGCCCCCTCCTGGGACCTGGCAGTAGTGCAGCATGAGAAGGGGTGGGCATAGGGGGCTAGTCATGGCTAGGGGGCTCTCTCTGATGGACTTTGGCTGTCTGCCTTCCAGGGGAATGAGGTCAACCACCAGAAAAAGAAAAAGGTGAGCAGCTGTGGCAGTCCCTGTGGGGGAGGGAGGAGGAGTGGAAATCAGAGGTGCCCCTGGGCAGATCACTCCTCGGCTCCATCCCCTGCATCCTCCGTGTATCGTGTATCGAGAGAGTTGGATAACAGAGAAGTGGGAGAGCCATGCAGCTCGTGGGTGGGGGTAGGGGGGATGGCATCAGCGGAAACTTCCTGGAGGAGGGGCTGTTTATCCCCATCTCTGAGTACAGGTAGGGCGTGGATGGAGTTGGAGGGAAGGTGGTTCCCAAGTGAGCAAAGCGCCAGGACCAGTCCACTGCCCCACTCCTCACTGCCTCAGGGCCCTGCAGCATCCCCCAGCAGGCTCTGTGTGCATCCATCCTTCCCTCTGGTCCCAGGAGCACAAAGTAATGATGGAGATCGTGCAGCTCCAGGAGGCAGCCGAGGATTACAACCTAGAGCCCGAGGAGCGATTTGGGGCCTGGTTCTCCGACATGGAGCGGCTCAGTGAGAATGAGAGGTGAGGCCGGACCAGAGATGGGGAGGGTGGAGGTGGCCTCTCCCTGCTGGCCAGTCCAGACAGCCCGTGTCCATGGCTCCCTCCTCAGCCCCGACCTTGTGGCGTGGTGACAGCCCGGGCACCTGGGCTCCAGCTGCTGGGCGGATGCTGGGAGGGACACCTGGACTGTGGATTCTGGTAGGTCACAGGTGCCACTCTGTCCTGTAGCTACATGCTGTCGTGCCTGCTGGAGCCCTGCTCCTAGCTGGCCAGAGAACTCTCAAGGCCAAGGGGACCCAACCACCATCAAGCCGAGGACTGAAGGAGTGCCCATTGCTAGTACGACCTCACCCCCTGCAGCGGGGACACAGCCAGGGCACTCGGGGAGCACTGGCCCCATCCCCCTGCCACCTCTTCCCCAAGGCCGCTTTATCTCTTTGTAGCGGCGATATTTCATTGTAAATAGTTAACGCTAGATTTGAATATTGTTACATTACATTCCTATTTGATTTATAGCCTGGGAGTTGTGGTTTGGTTCTTCTACTTCCTATGTGAATTTAAATGCTGTACAGACTCTCAGATTCCTCCTTGAATTAAGAGATTGTACATTCATCAGATTATTGTATGTGGGAGAGGGAGATTGGCCAGCTCCCCTCCCTGGCTACTGAAGGAGACCCCCAAGACCCCCTCCTCAGAGGACAGGTTCATTTCAGTGTCATGACGCTGGGCCAGGAGCAGAAATGGCCCAGCAGACCCCTGAGACTTCAGGTTGGAGGTTCATTCCCAGGCAGAGCACCAGCCACAGAAACGTCGCTGTCTTTAAAATACCACTTGCCAAGACCACTGTGTGCCCAGGAGAGTGGCTGCCTTTCTACACTCTGGAGGAGAAGGAAACATCTTCTGCTTCTCTTGCTGAGGTTTCTTGGGACCAAATATTTGGAACTTGTAGTTTTCTAGTTCAATCTCTGCAGGGGAAGGATTTGTGATGCAGCTTTCAACGCTGCCGCTGGGCCTCGTTCCATGCACCTTACTGCTCCCTGTGAACGAGGTTCTCCAGCCTCCTGCACTTCCTTCTTTAATTCTTTTTAAGGCAGAAATTCCCTCAAGGCCCCCAGCCTCTCTGTCAGGTATCTCATGGGCACCCCTCCCTGGCTGGGGCCTGATGGTCCATACAGGGCATGTCACCAAACTGATGATCTCTGGGCATGCATGGACACGGCCTCACCAATCTAAATCCTCAAAGGCTTAGAATCTGGGTGGAAAACAGACACTGCTCTGAGCTCACCCCGAGAGCCTGCCCCATGATCAGGAACTCAAGGGTTACCACCTAGTGTTTTGAACATCCTCGCGTGGAAACACCCTCTAAAAGCAAGACCCAGAGGAACTGCTTAGCAGTTCTGAGCTCCCCCTCCATCTCAAGGCTGCAAGTGTCCCTCAGACACGCAGCAGGGCTGGCCTCTGCCAGGGAAGCCTTTACGGTGCAGGCGGGGGCTGAGCATCCATCCTGGTTCCACATAGCCCAGGCCCTTCCTGACTTGGCACAGCCATCCAGGAATGTGATTGGCTATAGGGAACACCATACTTTATCTCCAAAGAGCAAGAGAAGTGCCAGGCCCCTGGACTAATGAGGCCTGGGAGGAAGGCAAGGGTGGCTAGATTAAGAGTGTTTCTATGTGTTAACTCATTTTACACTGAAAATTATTTGGGGTGTTGTGGGTATTATCCCAGTTTTTTAAAGAAGGCAAAGGAAGCACAGAAAGGCACAGTAATTTCACCATGGTCACACAGCTGGAAATTGGTGCTGTGGGGATCCTAACACTCTGAGTCCCAGTTTGGTCAGTTTCTGAATGCAGAAAGACATAGCTGAGTCGTGGAAATTAAGTGAAAAGAGAGAAGTCTGGCAAACACACCTAGTGACACGACTGGGTTTACGGTGAAGTCTCAAGAATGATGGCTGCATTTCCACGGCTCTGGGACTCATGAGGGGATGGGATTTCCCTCACCCTCTTGGAGGGTCCTCGTAGCTCTTGCACAGGCTCATGAGTGTCTGAATCGTCAGACTCGAACAGGTCCTTGGCCACCAGAGACATTATGCTTGAGCGTGAAGGATTTGGGTAAGTCCTGGGCCGTCTGCACAAAGAGGAATGTCCAGGTCTCCCAGCTGGGCATTCGGGCCTGCTTGGAATGGCCTGTCGAGCCCCTACAGCTGACACACCACACAGCTGATGGCCTGTCCTCCTCAAACATGCCTGGGGCTCTCTTGCTGCCACACCTTCGCTCTTCTTGTCCCCACCTGGAACACCTGCCCACCTCGTGTCTCTCTCCTCAGACAGACGGCTGACCCAGGTGACCCCACCCTTCACAGAGGGGATCTGTTGTCCTCTCTGTGACCAAGGCCCAGGTCAGTTTTGATCCGTTCCTCATCCCAGTGGCCAGGAGAGAGAGAGAGCTGTGTGTGCCTGTTCTGCCTACCGGATTAGAGGCTGAGGTCATGAATTACCTTCTATATCCCCACCAGAAGGCCTGGGAAAGAGGAAGCAATGAGAATCTTGTTGGATTGAGGGCATAGTTTCTTCCAGAGAAAAATACCATCACACAGTTCAATGGTCCTGATGTGGAAACTTCACCCCCTTCTTCAGTAACATAAAGTTTTGTGTTGTCATCAAACTAAGTGTTTCTTAACATGCAACCCCCCAAGTGTGCTCCTAACCATAGAGAGTGGAAATGAGAATTGGGCAAAGTCTGATCCGCAGAACTCTTCATTAGTCTTGGTCTTTTTGCCAATGGAGTGAAACAGACCTGAGACTTCATCACTCAGCCCCGTTATCTTGCCGTGAGTGGCTGGTGCTGTCTGCCATCCGCGTGGACAGTGGCTGTGCCTTTGCATTACGTTGCAGGGGACAACTGCTGGGTAGCTGGGGCCTTCTCTCAGGACAGACATTTTGAAATGGCCTTGGGGCAGAGCTTGCAGGTCTCTGTCAGCTCTTTGACCATGTCTGCAGAATCTTGGTAAACTCACAAGCCCCGTGACCTGGTTTTAATTTTCCGACAATGACCCGTCTAAGGCTGTTGATCAGGGCCTGCAGCAGGAGACACCTCCTCCTGGAACTAGCTGAGATGCGGGGACCTGGGATAGAATCAGAGCCAATGGACTGGGGGAGGGGCAGCTTCTCTCTGCTCTCCTCAGAGGCTGCTGAAGAAATTTCCTGATGGTGTGAGGTGTGAAAGGAGGAGCTGGACCAGGACTCCTGGGGAGCTGTGGGTGGCTGTAAGGATGTGAGGTTGTCCCACAGAGGTGGGTCTCTACAGTGTTGGGAACAGAGATGAACAGAGTCCAGGGCATTGCTGAATGTCCACAGACTAGTCCTGGCTAACTGGTGGGCTCCCCAGCAGAAGGTAGAGCAGAGTAATAGGGGCAGGAGGGGTGGCAGTAGACAGCATAGAGCCTGGAGGTGCAGGAAGTGGTGGCCCACAGAGCACGTGGTGAGCAACGGGACCGGTTAAACAAAACTGAGCCCCATCTTGGAGGGCATCAGGCCTGCAGCCTGGGATGAGGGTGGATTCTCAAAGAAATGGGGATGGGGGACTCAGCTAGTAGAAGTAGAGTTCATTTCCAGCAAAAAAAGAGAGGCACCCAGCTAGAAGGACAAAGACACAAGGCCTCGGGGTCCCACAGGCAGGCTGATGGGGCTAAGCCTCCTGATCTCCTGGGTAGAAGGGCTCCCAGGGCATGGAGTGTGGAGGGAGGGGGCAGGGAGGGGGAGCCTGAAACATCTCAGGGAGCCCAGGGGAGCCTGAGGGTACTTGTGTCCTGGTGTCCAAGCCCAGTGGAGATTCAAACAGGAGAATTTACCTGCTGACTGATTTAGGCACTGGTACCTGATGGCCTGCTGCCACTTCCTCTCCCTGTGGCCTGTGATGGGGATGTGAGAAAAGCTGATGAGCCTGGGGTTGGTGTGATAATGCTCCACAAAGAGCATGCTTATCCACGCACTGAGCCCTGAAATCCAGAAGGCAAGTGAGGCCAGGCTGTACATCTCGGGATGGCCCAGTTGTGCTTTTCATGACATAAATACAGCTACAGATAGTTTCTGAATGGTGTCTGTCTTTATGTGAATCTAGAAAATGAGGTAGAAAGAGCCGGAAGGGTGCACAGAGATCACATGCTAATCTGCCCACTGTATGGGAATCTGAAGCTCTAAGGCCCAGGAGCTACTGTGGCTAATCTGGGGAAGGCTCAGTTACATAGTGAAGGGATGAGTGCACGAACGGACAGGGGCTGGGAATTGAACAAAACTACCTCTGCTCCACAGAAATGCCTTTGATTTTGAAGTGTTTCAGCTGAACAGACCATTTTCTTAACTAAATAAGTTTCTAGCTAACACCACCATTAATTCTGAGATGTTTCTTTTTCAAAATTTTTAGAGTTGTGAGCGACATGTGCTGGTTGCTCCTGGGGTGCCCTTGCTTCCTGGCCCTCCCAGTGGCAGTATGCTGAAATGTATGTTGGTATACTGACCTTACCCTCTGTGTACAACTGTTTACTATAAATATTTCCATATGGAAACTTTCATTATTATATTCAGCTAAACATCAGCTCAAAGCACTGCTTCCACCTCTAATGCATTACCACGTGGAGCATTCTACTCTTCCCCAATGACTTACCTGAAACTTCCCACTCCAATAGTGGCAAACCTGTGTCCTGCCATCTGACAACTATTTAAGTATTTCCTCAATCCCAGTTGTGTCTCACTGTTGTTAACCAGTAACCCGATGAGAAAGAACTTTATCAAGTAGAGTCCTCTGCTTACTCAATGCCTTTTCTTTCAGTCTTACAGATTCCTATGATTTCTGAAGTTACTGAGGTCAATACCATTTCCCCCACCACTTGCAGTGAGTTCGTTTTGTACATTTGCAATATAGTTATATTCTTTAGTCATATTTGCATTCCATCCAAGGATTCACAGACCTAAATACTTTTTGTAATTTGTATAAGTCAAGATTTACTCTTTATACTGTAAAAATCTGGGGATTTTGTCAAATGCAGAGAGGCAAGCATCCACCAGTAAAGCATCACACAGAATTCTTCACTTGTTCATCCCTTTCCACCCATACCATCCCTGGACAACTCTGGTAAACTGTGTACCAGATTGATAGCTTTGTCTTTGGAGCATGCCATAGAAATGAGATCATACTCTACCCAGCCTTTATAGACTGGCTTCTTTCCGTTAGAAATATGAATTTGAGGTTCATCCATGGCTTTGTATATCTTTGGTTTTCTTCGTGTGTGTGTGTGTGGAAGATTAGCCCTCAGCTAACATCCATTGCCAATCCTCCTCTTTTTGCTGAGGAAGATCGGCCCTGGGTTTACATCCATGCCCAACTTCCTCTACTTTATATGGGACGCTGCCACAACATGGCTTGACAAGCAGTATGTCCGTCCACGCCTGGTATCCGAACCTGCTAACCCCAGCCTGCCGTAGCAGAGCAGGCAAACTTAACAGCTACGCCACCGGGCCGGCCCCCATGGCTTTGTATATCTTGATAGCTCTTTCAGTTTCATCACTGGGTAGCTTTACATTGCATGTACCACATTTGGGCATCCTTTCATTTATTGAAGGTTATCTTTGTTCATTCAAGTTTCCAGCCATTATAAATAAGGTGCAATATACAGGTGTGCTGTCTTTTTGTTGACATTATATATCAAAACAGTTGTGTAAATACCTAGGAATGTGATTGGTGGATCATGTGTTAAGATTATGTTTAACTTTGTAAGAAAGTGCCCAAGTGCCTTCCAAAGTGGCTGTACCACTAGGCATAGGCCACAGCAATGAAAGAGAGTCCATGCTGTTCTGCCACCTGGCCGTGAATTGATATTGTCTATCTGTCTGGAATGGCCTCTCATTTTTGTTTGAATTTGATTCTCTCTAATGATAAATGATGTTGAGCGTCTTCTTGCATGCTTATTTTATGCGTATACTTTCACTGCTTAGGTGTCTGTTCAGATCTTTACCCATTTTTTAATTGGGTCGTTTGTTTTCTTATTGTTGAATCCATGATGCTTGGTACATTTTAATACAAGTCCTTTCTTAGATATGCATCTTGCAAATATTTCTCGTAGTCTTGGGTTGGTCTTTTCCTTCCCTTAACAGTGATTTTCAAAGAGTAGAAAATTTTAATTCTAACAAAGTCCACCTTATCTTGTTTTTTCTTTGAAGACTCATTCTTTCAGTGTTATGTAAAAGCTCATCATGAAAGCCAATGTCATATAGATTTCTCCTTTGCTTTTCCTAGAATTTTGATAGTTTTGCAGTTTATGTTTACATCTATGAACCATTTTCGGTGAATTTTTGTGTCATGTGGAAAGTGTGTGTCTTTGTTAATTTTTTTCCACATGGCCACCCAGTTGTGCCATCACCATTTGTTTAAAAGACTATCCTTTCGCCATCAACTTGCCTTTGATCTTTTGACAAAGATCAGTTGACCATATGTTTGTGAGTCTATGGACTCTGTATCCTTTTCCATTTATCTATTTGCACATTCATACCCCAAGATCACAATCTCTGTACCTTTATAAATCTGGGAATGGGGAAGAGTGACTTATTCAACTTTGTTCTCACTGTTGTATGGGATTTTCTAAGTTTAGAAACACTTTGTAGATATCTACAAAATATCTTATTGGGATATTGACTGGGATTGTGTTGACTCTATAGGTCAAGGTGGGAAGGGCTGACATCTTAATAACATTGAGTCTACTGATCATGAAAGTGAAATAAATCTCCAGTTAGGTAGGTTTCCTTTGCTAGCTTTCCACAGTGTTTCATAGTTTTCTGGATACAGATTTGTATTTAGTCTTTTAGATTCTTACCTAAGGATTTCATTTATTTTGATTTTGTACCAGTTTGTAAATGGTATTTTCCTTTATTTTAACTTCTACTCATTCATTGCCAGCACAGAGGATGTTAATTGACTGTTGTATTTTGACCTTGTACTTCTTGTTATCTGAATCCACTCTCATCAAGGGGTGGGATACTATGCCCCGTTTCCGGTTCCGTTTGAACTTGAAAAATTAAGACTGCCTAATCTATGAATTGCTGTGATTCAGCTTTAGAGTCATTGCTCAACAGTAGACAGCGCTGTCCCCGGACCTGGGGCAGAGGGCACCCAAACCCGCCTTTTCTTGACCCAGGCCCCTGAGACTGGGGTGAAGCGCTGGGTGTACTGCCCATGGACCCATGTGCCCGGCCTCAGTGAGACAAGAGCTTCCTGTCCTCAGGACCCAACCGGGGGTGGCCACTTCCGAGGGAGGAAAACTGTCCCTGCCCACCCCTCCAGCTCAGGAGGGGGCTTTGGGGTGACTTTTCTGATGTTTTTCTTCAGTTGTGAGCACAGAGCCTTCATGCTCTGAACTGTTCCCATGTGGTTTATTCTCTGCTTTCTCAGGGCAGGTTTTCATGAGGCTTATTTTACAGCAGAATCAGCCTTTAAGGGGCTGATGGGGGAAATCACAGCCCGCTGTGTGTTACAGACTCAGGGGGTTTATGAGAGGAGTCCCTGCACAGGTTCAGAGAGGGGGACACACAGGTGCACTCGAGGAAAGAATGTACGAGATATCCAGGCCTTCCCATGGAAGGAGCTGGGGACACAGGACATGCCTGGAGGAGACTACAGAATCCCTGAGCGAAAGGGAAGAAGTGTACAATTGTATACACACTTTCATTAATTGTTAATGGCTAATTTTTCCTATAACATGAAGGTAGCTGAAAAAATATTGAAAAAGTGAAGATGAGATGTATTAAAACACATTATTTTGGGTGGATGGGTGGCACAAGCGGTTAAGTGCACGCCCTCCCCTGCGGCGGCCCGGGGTTCGCCAGTTCTGTTCCCGGGCGCGCACTGATGCACTGCTTGTCAAGCCATGCTGTGGCGGTGTCCCATATAAAGTGGAGGAAGATGGGCACGGATGTTAGCCCAGGGCCAGTCTTCCTCAGCAAAAAAAAGAGGAGGATTGGCAGATGTTAGCTCAGGGCTGATCTTCCTCACACACAAAAAAAAACACCACATTATGTTGTTTCAATATTTTAAGTATATCAAAGTCAGGAGTTATTATAATTTTACATTCTTGGCTTTCAAGGAAGACAAATTATCTATAATATATTTAAAATATACTTCGTGGCTTATCTTGTTTACAAATGAGAATATTGCTATGACTGACATTTTCTCATATCACAGTGACAGTCTTAAATATTTTTAAATATTAGTTGATTGAAACATCTTTTGCAGGATTCCAATGTGACTAGTATTATTAAACAATAATAATAAATCCAGGCCGCTACCAAATCTTTGGTAAGAATGTGATAAGAAGATATCATGAATCAGTTGTAGACGATCCAAACACAATGGTGATTTTTTTGAAATACCAGCCGTTTCATGCTGCTTAAATCATTTAAGATGAAATATATTAAACATAAATCTTCAGAATATTAAAGAGCCGAGACAATGGCTGTTTTTTGTAAGTTAGACACGTTCATTGCAAACAAATTTTCTCCTTTAAAAATGTAAAATCTGAAGGCATTGAATTTAATTTTGTATATCTCCATTCAAAAGGTGAAAGTAAGATATCTATAACCTTATTTTTATTATAAACCTCTTTCCCATAAGAATTCATATTTTTATCCGTTGCTTCTTCATTTCCCACTTCTTTACTTTTCTTTTTTGTTTATTCTCTACATCAGAAAGTACATTTCATGTCTCGTTAAAGCTTTACAGTCCTCTAACTATTTACAGTCCTCTATTTCAGTTACTTCCTCACGTTGGTTGTAAGCAAGGACAGAGGCCTTCTAATCAGCATGCATCTTTACGGGGGGTCAGGACATTTCTTTGTGAGCTTTCTTAACAATTTCCACTTGGTTCCCAACATCATCTCATCATGATAACTGCATCAAAATTTGTCATGTATTTGCACGAAGATATTTCTAATTTCAGCATGGTGTACTTCCTAATTTGATGTTATATTATATATAATTATAATAATATAATATTTGATTTTCTAATAAATATTATAAACTAATATGTTTTATACATTGTACACATATATTAGTATTTGGTAAATGTCATTAATGTGCGTGGGACGGTGGCTGACTGCATTTGATCTTGATGACCACTGGCTCATCGGTAGTAACCCAGGTGGGAGCTCAGGCCAGGTTGTTACCAGTGGAGACGGTGACAAGTGCTCAGATGTTAGATGTGTTTTTGCAGGTAGAACCAGGGCCAGCTTCACTGGTGTGACACCTGTGCTGTCACACAGGGTCCTTTGCTCAGAAAAGCCCGTGCTTGGTTTCATGCTCCACTCTCATCATCTTGAAATTCTTTCTTTATTGAAATATAATTGATGTAATATAACATTGTTTGAGTTTAAGGTGACGTGATGATTTGATAGACATGTATATATTGTGAAATGATTACCATTGTGAAATGACGAGGTTACTTAACACCTCCATCACCTCACATAATACCATTTTTTTGTGGTGAGAATATTTCAGGGCTACTCTCTTAGCAACTACCATGTATATAATGCAGTGCCGTTAACTGTAGTCACCATTCTGTCCGTTAGATTCCCTAGAACTTATTCATCTTATAATTGGAAGTTTGTGTCCTTTGACCAATATCTCCTTATTTCTGCTGCCACCCAGCCCCTGGCAACCACCATTCTGCTCTCAGTTTCTGAGTTTGGCTCTTTTAAATTACACATAGAAGTGATATTTTACAGTATTTGTCTTTCTCTGTCCAATTTCACCTAGCATAATGCCCTCCAGATCCTTCCTTGTCACAAATGGTAGGATTTCCTTCTTTTTTATGGCTGAATAATGTTTCATTTTCATCTATATTCCTCCTCATCTTTATCATTCATCTGTCGATGGACACTTGGGATGTTCCCATGTCTTGGCTACTGTGAATAATGCTGCAGTGAACATGGGAGTGCAGCTGTCTCTTCAAGATTCTGATTTCATTACCTTTGGATATATACCCAGAATGGGCTTGCTGGATTACACGGTAGTTCTACTTTTAGTTTTTAAAAGGTGTACACTGTGCAGATTTGATGCATATATATTTCCATATGATTACCACCATGGCTTTAGCTAACACCTCTATCACGTCACATAATCATAATTTCTTTTTGTGGTGAGAACATTTAAGATCAGATCTCTTAGCAATTGTGAAGTATATAATATCGAATAAATGTTGTCTGTAATCACTGTGCTGTGCATTAGATCTTGAGAACTTATTCATTTTATAGTTGCAAGTTTTTACTCTTTCACAACAGCTCCCGAATTCCCCCACCCCCCAGCACCTAGTAGCCACCATTCTACTCTGTTTCTATGAATTCAACTTTTTTAGATTCCACATAAAATCATATCATACAATGTTTGTCTTTCTCTGTCTGCCTTCTCTCTCTAAGCATAATGCCTTCGAGTCTACCCATGTTGTTGCAAATGGTGGGATATCCTTCTTTCTCATGGCTGAGTAATATTCCATTGTGTATGTATGTACCACATTTCTTTATCCATTCATCCATTGATGGACACTTAGGTTGTTTCCAGATTTTGGCTATTGTGAATAATGCTGCAGTAAACATGTGAGTGCAGATATCTTTTCAATATCCTGTTTACATTACCTTTGGATATATAACAGGAAGTGGGATTACTGGAGCATATGGTAGTTCAATTTTTTGAGGAGCCTCCATACTGTTTTCCATAGTGGTTGAACAAATTTACATCCTCACCAACAGTGCACAAGGCTTCCCTTTTCTCCACAATCTAGCCAACACTCAGCTCTTGTCTTCTGGATGATAGCTATTTGAACAGGTGTGAGGTGATATCTCAGTGTTGTTTTGATTTGCACTTTGCTAATGATTAGTGATGCTGAGCATTTTTTTATGTACCTCTTGGCCATTTGGATGTCTTCTGTGGAAAAATGTCTATTCAGATCCTCTGCCCATAGTTTAAACTGATTATTTTATGGTTGTTTTTTTTGCTGGTGAGTTGTATGAGTTCCTTTTGTATTTTGGACATTAACTCCTTATCCAATATACAGATATTTTTTCTCCATTCCATAGGTTGTCTTTACATTTTCTTGATTGTTTCTTATGCTGTGCAGAAGCTTTATAGTTTGATGCAGTTCCAGTTGTTGATTTTTGCTTTTGTAGCTTGTGCTTTTGATGTCATATCCAAAAAACAATTGCCAAGACCAGTGTCAAGGAGCTTCTTCCCTGTGTTCTTCTAGGAGTTTTAGGATATCAGGTCTTATGGTTAAGTTTTTAATCCATTTTGAGGTAAGTTTCTTAGTGGTGTAATTTAGGAGTCCAATTTCATTTTTCTGTATGTGGTAATCCAACTTTCCTACCACCATTTGTTGAAGAGATTATCCTTTCCCATTCACAATAGCATCAAAAACAATAAAATATTTAGGAAAAATTTAAGCAAGGAAATGAAAAGAACTGTACAATGAAAACTACCAGACTTTGATGAAAGAAATTGAAAAAGATACAAACAAATGGACAGATGTCCTCTGTTTATGGATTGGAAAAATTAATATTATTAAAATGTCCATATTCCCAAAGCCATTTATAGTTTCAGTGCAATCCCTATCAAAATTTCAATGGCATTTTTCATAGATATAGAAAAACAATTCTAAAATTGGATGGAACCACAAAAGACCCCAAACAGCCAAAACAATTTTGAGAAAGAATAAATCTGGAGGCATCACACTTCCTGATTTCAAACCATATTACAAATCTATAGTAATTATGACAGTATGATACTGGCATAAAAATAGACCTACAAAACAATGGAACAGCTCTGCATATCAGGTCACCTAATATTTGAAGTGGGAGCCAAGAACACTCAATGGGGAAAGGGTAGTCTCATCAACAAATTGTACTGGGAAAACTGGATAACTACTTCTAACTTTTTGGAGCAACCTCTATATTGTTTTCAATATGCAGAGGCTGTAGTAATATATGTTCCCTGCAGCAGTACAAAAGGATTTCCGTTTTTCCACATCTTTGCTAACACTTCTTTTTTCAACTATAGCCATTCTAATAGGTGTGAGGTGATGTCTCATCGTCGTTTTGATTTGCATTTCCCTAATGACTAAGGATGTTGAACATCTTTTCATGTACCTGTTGGAGATTTGTATATCTTCTTTGGAAAAAACATCTATTCAGATCTTCTATCCATTTCTTTTTTTTTTTTTTTTTGGTGAGGAAGATTAGCCCTGAGCTAACATCTGTTGCCACTCCTCCTCTTTTTGCTGAGGAAGATTGGCCCTGGGCTAAAATCCGTGCCCATCTTCCTCTATTTTATATGGGATGCCACCACAGCATGGCTTGACAAATGGTGTGTTGGTCCATGCCCGGGATCCAAACCTGCAAACCCCAGGCTGCCAAAGTGGAGCACGTGAACTTAACTACTGTGCCGCTGGGCTGGCCCCTTGATTCATTTCTTATTTAGATTATTTGTTTTGGTTTGGTTTTTTTTGCTATTAACTTGTATGAGTTATTTATAAATTCAGAAGATGGCTTGCTAATAATTTCTCCCATTTTATAAGCTGTCTTTTCATTTTGTTGATTATTTATTTTGCTGGGTAGAAAGGTTTTAGATTATTGTAGTCTCATTTGTTTATTTTTGCTTTTCTTGTCTCTCCTTTTGTGGTCAAATCAAAAAATCATTGACATGAGCAATGTCAAGGAGCTTTTCTCCTACGTTTTCTTTTAGGAGTTTTATGGTTTCAAGTCATACATTTAAGTCTTTAATCCATTTTGAATTAATTTTTGTAGAGTGGTGTAAGTTAGGGGTCCAATTTCATTCTTTTGCATGTGGTTATCCACTTGTCACAACACCATTTATTGAAGAGGTTATCCTTTCCCCATAGAGTATTCTTGGCTTCCTTGTGAAAGATTAGTTTACCATAAATGCATGGGTTTAGTTGAGGGCTCTTGATTCTGTTCCATTGGTTTATGCGTCTGTTTTTATGCCAGTATTACATTGCTTTGATTACCATAACTTTGTAGTATAGTTTGAAATAAGGAAGCGTGATGCCTCCAGATTTGTTCTTCTTTCTCAGGATTGGGGTCTTCTGTGGTTATATACCAATTTTAAGATAGTTTGTTCTATAACTGTGAAAAATGCCATTTGATTTTGATAGGGATTGCTTTGAATCTGTGGATTGCTTTGGGTAGTTGGACATTTTAACAATATTAACTCTGCAAAGCCATTAACACAGGGTGGTTTTCCATTTGTTTGTGTCTTCTTTAATTTCTTTCATCAAAGTCTTGTAGTTTTCATTGTAAAGGTCTTTCACATCCTTGGTTAAATTTATTCTTAAGTATTTTACCATTTTGATGTTATTTAATGGGATTGTTTTTCTCAATGTTTTTCAGAAGAAAACCAATAATGATTAGGGGGAAATAAGTGAAATAGACATTAGAAAGACAATATAAAGATCAATGAAACTAAGAGTTTGGTTTTTGAAAAGATAAAATTGAGAAACCTTTAGCTAGGTTAAACAATAAAAGATAAAAAGTAATAAAGATAACAATAAAATAGAGAGGGGACTCAAATAAATAATGTTATAAATGATAAAGGAGACATTACACCTGATACCACAGATATATGAAGGCTCAAAAGAGACTACTGTGAGTAATTATATGCCAACAAATTGGATAACCTAGAAGTAACGGAGAAGTTCCTAGAGACACACAACCTACCGAGAGTGAATCACGAAGAAATAGAAAATCTAAACAGACCAGTAGTGAGTAAGAGGTTCAACCAGTAATCAAAATCCTAAAATTCGTATGGAACTGCAAAACACCCCAAATAGCCAAAGCAATCTTGAGGAAGAGAAACAAAGCTGAAGGCACCCCAATTCCTGATTTCAAACTATACTATCAAGCTACAGTAATCAAAACAGTATGGCACTGGCATAAAAACACACATTTAGACAAGTTGAACAAAACAGAGAGCCCATAACTAAGGCCACACATACACGGTCAACTAATGTTTCATAACAGTGCCAAGAATACACAATGGTGAAAGGATAGTCTCTTCAATAAGTGGTGTTGGGAAAACTGGATATCCACGTGCAAAAGAATGAAGTTGGACCTTTGTCTTAGACCATACACAAAAATTAACTTAAAATGGATTAAAAACTTAAACATAAGCCCTGGAACTGTAAAACTCCTAGCGAAAACATAGGAAAAAACTCCTTGACATTGGGTCTTGGCAAAGATTTTTTGGATATGACACCAAAAGCCCCTTGATATTGGTCTTGACAATGATATTCTGGATATGACCTCAATAGGCCAGGCAAGAAAAGCAAAAATAAACAAGTGGGACTACCTCAAGCCAATGAGCTTGTGCACATCAAAGGAAACTATCAACAAATTGTGAAGACAATCTACAGAATGGGAGAAAGTATTGGAATCTGTATATCAGATAAGGGATTAGCATCCAAAATATATAAGGATCTCATATAACTCAACCAGAAAACAAACAACTGATTTAAAACATGGACAAAGGACCTGAACAGACATTTTCCCAAAGGAGACATACAAATGGCCAACAGGTGTATGAAAAGGTGCACAACATCATTAATCATCAGGGAAATGCAAATGAAAACCACAATGAGCTATCAATTCACACCAGTTAGAATGGGTATAATTGAAAAGACAAGAGATAACAAGCGTTGGCAAGGATATGGAGAAAAGGGAAACCTTGTGCACTGTTGGTGGGAATGTAAATCGGTACAGCCATTATAAAATACATCATGGGCATAATGCCCTTGAGAGTATTAGGCTAAATGAATTAAGTCAGACAGAGAAAGCCAAATACCGTATGATTTCACTCATATGTGGAAGATAACAACAACAACAACAACAAAACCAAACACATAGATATGGAGGTTAGACTGGCGATTTCCAGAGGGGAAGGGAAGGGGAGAGTGAAAGGAGTAAAAGGGCACATTTATATAGTGATGGATGGTTTTAATTATCTTTGGGTGGTGAACATGATGTATTCTTCACAGAAATCAAAATACAATGATGTACACCTGAAATTTATATAGTGTTATAAACCAATGTTACCTCAACAACAACAAAATCAACTCTTACTCTAAAAAAAAAAAAAAGAAAAAAAAGAGTATGGAGGGTCCTAAAAAAATTAAAAATACATCTCCCATATGCTCCAGCAATCCTACTCCTGGGTATATATCCAAAGGAAATGAAGTCAGTATCTAAGAGATATCTGCATGCACATGTTCATTGCAGCATTATGCACAGTAGCCAAGATATGGTAACAACCTACCTGTCTGTCAATGAATGAATGGATAAAGAAAGTGTGATCTATCTCTCTCCCTATTTCTCTATCTGTCTATAATAGAATAGTATTCAGCCATAAAAAAGAAGGCTTTCCTGCCATTTTGACAACATGGGTGAATCTGGAGGACATCATTCTAAGTGAAATAAGCCAGGCATAGAAAGACAAATATTGTATGATCTTACTTATATGTGGAATCATAAAAATTAGAATTCAGAAAAGCTGAGAAGAGAATGGAGGTTGCCAGGAGCTGGGGGTTGGGTGAACGGGGGAGAAGTTGGTCATTGGGTACAAACTTTGAGTTATAAGATGAATAAGTTCCGGGGAATCTAATTTAAAGCGTGGTGACTGCAGTTAATCAAACTGTATTGTATACTTTAAATTTGCTAAGAGAGTAGATTTTAAGTGTTCTCACCAGAAAAAAAAAGGTAACTTTGTGAGATAATAAACGTTACTTGGCTTGATTATGGCAATCATTTCACAATGTATATGTATATCAAACTATCATGTTGTACACCTTAAGTATATGCATTTATTGTCAGTTATACCTCAACAAAGCTGAAAAAAGATCTATTCATTGGAATATCATTATTAACATTCAGCTCATTCATAGTAACTCAAGGGGTGAGCCAGGTGTGAGGAGACTGTAACAAAGTGTGTACTTCTCTTTCAGTTTCATTATCAAGGGGAGGAAAGACCCTGGCATAAACTAGAGATAAATTGGTTCAGAGGAGGCTTTTGTTTCACGAATTGAGAGATTGAATGAGTTTAAGGGGATGGATGGGGAAGTGATGGAGAGGTTGCTGGTAAAAGAGATCCAGTTTATAATTAGTAATAAAAAGCCTTTGAGAGAGCAGGAGAGGAGGGGATACATTTGCAGAAATCAGCTTAGCCCGGGATAGAGATGAACTTCCAATTTTATGAGGTGAGGGGTCACCGGTGGATAGAAATTCAGGGATATTTGTGGATTTCACAGCAGCAAGCTGAAATATGACTTCAAATTATCTATTCATCTGTGTAGTAAGAGGTGGTCCCATTTGTAGAAGCTGAAGAGAAAGGTGAGCATTTGTGAGACTCATAAGGCATGGGAGAAGTCTGAACATTTATGCAACATGGAAGAATGACTTAATTATCAAGTTATAGTAGGATAGGAGATATTTATAAAAAGCCACTGGGAGATTTGTGGCCCTGTAATTAGACCAGTTCAGTATCCTAATCCTGTGCTGAGACAGATGCAGCCATGGGAAAGGGAGATTCTGGAGTCACCTGGGATGGGGGTCTTGATCCAAAGATGTGGTCCTTTCGGTCGAGGGTCATGAGATCTATGTGTTTTGGTACATATATGTTGGATTGAGTAGGTAGGGGTTAAACGGGGTCAGTGAAACTGAGGAAAAGTGGAAGTTGATGTTTGGGAAGGAGGTCAGTGTACTGCAGGTTCCCACAGTAAGAGGACCTGGGCAAGGGGAGTAATGTTGTGAACAGGGTGAAAGGAGAAGAGTTGTGGGAAGAGGGAGAGGTCTCTGGTCATTGAGCTGAGAGGTGACATATCCACGGAAAACCTGGGTCTGGGTCTAGGTGAAAGCCCTCAAGGGGGGCATGTGTAGTTATCTGAGATCCAGAGACAAGCAGAGCTGAGTTTAAATTCTAGCTCTGTCATTTTGTAGCCATGTGATTTTGTCATATTCATAAGGCTTTCTGAATCAGTTTACGTCATTTGTTAAATGGGTAACTAACTCATAAACAGTAGTGTTATTTGGGGATGAAATAAGCAAATATATGTAATTCCAGGTGCAGGCTCTCAATCTATTTCTCAGATAATTTTTTCTCCCCCCCAGACCTCAGGCTCAAAGCGTTGTAATCCTAACCTTGTTCATGACACATTATCATTATTTGTCCATGCAGTACATATCATTAGTAATGTTTTTGGTGGTATTTACAGTTGAAAGTTGTTTCTCTCTATATAAATTATGACATGAAGGGATGTTCTTGTTGATGGTAATTACTAGGACAGAACTCCAGCTACCATCTCGCTACAACATCTGAAAGACTCAACTAAATTTCCTTCACGCCATATGTCTGAGCCTTCCTGTCCTGTGGGGAATGTGGGACACAACAGTAGCATTATCATGTATGCACTCTTGCTTCATTCCTGTACAAGGGACTTTTTGTGCTATCTTTACATGATGAGAGTTATTGAACCCTCCAACAGGAGATGAAGCTTTGAATTGTTGCACATTACCATTAAATAGACTCCAAACGAGCCCAGTCACCTAGTCAAGGATACGGAGGATAGAACGGAGGTTGCACTAATATTGCCTGAATCCCCATGTGGAGGAGTTGCGATGATTGAGGGCCAGTACATGCAGAGGGTGGGGACAGAGTACCATGGAGGATGTGGGCCACCAGGGGCTTGTGCAGGTATTGAAGGGAACATGGGGATGCACCTAACCAAGAATTACTAAATTAGAATGGTACCCTTGGTTGTGAATACAGTAGTCTCCATGTAACATAAATCATATTCTCCTAGGATTTGGTATCATGGAAGGAATTAAATAATATCTCTGAGCACCAGGTCTAATTAAAGTATAAAACCCTATGACTTTCATTTTGTTATCTGTAAAATAAGGATGTTAACATCTTCTTTGTGATCATCGGTTGCTAAAGTCTTCTCCCTGTGACCCTAGGAAAGAGACTGCTCCCCCTGTTTGTCTTAGATCACTGTTCATGCGTGTGCTTTTTTTTTTTTTTTTTTTTTTTTTGTGGAGAGGTTCAACCCTGAGGTAACATCCGTTGCCAATCCTTCCCTTTTTTGCTGAGGAAGATTAGCCCTGGGCTAACATCCATGCCCATCTTCCTCTACTTTATATGGGACACCACCACAGCATGGCTTGAGAAGCAGTGTATCGGTGCATGCCAGGGATCCAAACCTGCAAACCCTGCGCCGGCTAAGCGGAGCACGTGCACTTAGCCACTACGCCACCGGGCCGCCCACAGGTGTGCTTTTGAGACCAAGAATGAATGAGCTAAAATTTTCCGCAGGTTAGAAGAGAGAAAAAATAAATTGAGATAAGCTTTGCTAATTGCAGCTGTGCATACTCAGCTACTAACAATCAATTGTTTTTTAAAACTATCCAGATGTTTCTGTCCCTTTTAGTATATGATGAGTTGTGTTTCTCAGGAAGTCAATGTCCAGACGGTCAAGAAGAAAGGAGATTCAGTCTCACAAGGCCAAATGCAGGGTGAAGGTGAAAACTAACCAGAAAAGTCCAGATGGTCAAGGAAAAAAGAGATTCAGTCTCACAACACTAAACGCAGGGTGAAGGTGCCAACCAGCAAGGCCACATGCTCCCCCTCCCCTACCTAAAACCCCTGATAAATACACCTACATTTTTCCTTTCAAGGAGGTGGGGTTGAGTTTTTTTACTCCCGTCTCCTCGTCTGGCTGCCTTTCCATAATAAACCTCTTTCATTGCTACAATCTGGACGTTTTGGTGATTTGCTTTGCTGCTTATCAGGGTAATGAACTTGAGTTTGTGTTCAGTTTCAGTTTGAGCCAGGGGATTCCCTGCCATGTGAAGGTTTAGGAATTGATGACTGGTGTATGTACAAATGGTGGAAAAGACTGGAGTCTCCTGGCTTCTTTTTCTTCCCTCAGCTCTGTCTTCTTAGTTATCAGACTGTCCCACGGGGAGAATACTGAGGAAGAGGGGGGCAGCTGAGTGTTGTCAATGCATCCCTGGGTGAGTCGGGACTTGCTCTCTCTCCTGCATGGACTCTTCTGTTACAGCAGACAGACGGGCAGGTCCCTCCTCTTGGCCTGGATCTTCTAAGGGCACCCAGGAAATATTAGTGGGAGAGAAGTTTCAGTAGGATTCTGGGAGGCTTATGGCAGGTCTAGGAGTGAAAAATAAATGATCTCCATCCTACATTTACACTAATTTAGTCAATTCTCCATTAAGGATGTCCTTGCAGTGAAGAGATGTGAATGGTTGTTTCATTTATTTTTTCTCTACCAGACCACAGCCTTGGTGGAGAAGTAACACACTCATTATCCATGTCAGTGGCTACAGTGGCCTTAGGCATGTGGTTAACACAGGTGTAGAGATGAGTAAGAGCAGAAGGTTGTATTCCAGTGAAGGAGGAGATATTTCAAGGGAGCTCACTCGACCCTCTGTCACAGGGGCTGGAGGCGATGCTGTGCAGCACTGAGGTGGTGGGGTGAAGGGAGGAGTGGGCCAGAGACAACAATGAGAGTTCATTTATTCATTTTCACCAACTTTCAATTTATTAAAGTTTTGTAAAATGTAATTGAACATTTTGATGTGTAAAAGAAGCTAACTAAAATTCTCCTTACTCCCTTTCCCAAAACCCAGTGTGTCTGTAATTAGCTTTTGATCAAATTTGAAAACTGAACACAATACATGGCAAGTATTTTTTTGATTTTGGCAGTGTGTTGAGGAGAAGGAATATAGTAGATAGGATAAAATTTTGGATTCTACGGGACTTTGGGGGAGACTGGAGCGATCACATACAATTGAGAGGCTTCTGTTTCCCTTTGGCAGGTAGATGGGATTAAGATAGAAGAGAGACCATGGAAACTGATGCTTGGAGGTCCCAGAGAAAACACGGTGGAAACCTCACTCTAGGATGGGTCAGGCTAGGGCCATCCTTCTGCACAGAAGCATCAGGGTCCCCGGGTTGTGTTTCTGGACGAGCTGTCCTTAGACTTGAAAATGAATGCAGGAGATGTGTAGAGGCAGGAGAGAGAGGCTGCACCTGCTGACCAATCTGCTCTATTCAGCCTGATCAGTTCTGCATAATGGTGGGCATCGCTTCACCATTCTCCACCCTTTTAGTACTAATATACTTATTACGTATGGTTATTGAGTATTTGTTATAAAGGCAGTACTTTGCAAATTAGCTCATTGGATCTGTCAACATCCATCATGGATTTTTAAACCATTTTGCAGAGGAGAAATGTAAGGTTCATATAGGGGAAATGTTTACCCATAATCAGTTATATGTCGCAGACCATGGATATTGCTTGCTTTGTGATGAGTCTGTGATTTATTTAAATTGATAATAAGGAGAGTCTAGTTATGTATTCTCAAGTTCAAAACTTCTAATAACATACTGTATTATATATACCAGTGTGAAAGTGAGAATTCCCACTTTATTAGGGAGTCCTATATTTCCTCACTGATCTTTGTTCTAGTTTTTCCATCCATTACTTAAAGTAGGATATTAAAGTTTCTAAATATTATTATGGAGCTGTCTATTAATTCTATCATTTTTCCTCATATATTTTGGACTGCATTGTTACACACACACATATTTATAATTGTCATATATTCTTGATGAATTTTCCCATTTATCAATACACAATGTCCTTCTTTGTAACTTTAGTATTTGTGACTTAAAATCTCTTAACTGATATTAGTATAGCCACCACAGCTTTGTTTTGGTTATCATTTGCATGAAATATCTTTATCCATCACTTAACTTTCCAACAATTTGTGACTTTGGAACTAGAGAGTGTCTTGTGGACAGCATAAGGTTGAATCATGTTGTTTTTTAATCCATCACACTTTTTCTGCTGGACATGTAAATGGGAAAAGAGTACAGAGGTTCCCCAATCTTTGCTTTTTAATTGTAGATTTTAATTCATTTCCATTTTGTGTTTTATTGATTTTTTCTAGTGTACAGTTTTCTTCTAATTTCCCTTTCTGTATATATTTTAGTTATTGTCTTAGTGGTCACCCTGAGAATTTCAATTAATCTCATCAATTTATGACAGTTAGTTTAATACAAACAGATGCATTTTTGTACAAAAACTGCTCCTCTATGGAGCTCTTACTCCCCCTTTATGTTGCTTTTGTCACTTATTCCTTCTCTATACATTGTGTATTCATTAACATAGATTTATAATGATTGTTTATGCATTAGGACTTTGTCATATACGAAAATGGAAAAAAATGGGAGTTCCAAAGCAGAAAGCCTTTACTACTGTTTTTGATATTTCCTATGTGGTTACCTTTACTGATGTTATTTTTTAAACATGACTTTGAGTAACTGTCTTGTGTCCCTTCATTTCAACCCAAAGGAAACCCTTTAGCACTTCTGGTAGCACAGGTCTATTAGTGAAAAACTCTTGAAGATTTTATCTGGAAATATCTTAATTTCTCCTTATTTTTGAAGGACGGTTTTCCCTCATAGAACTCCTGGTTGATAATGTTTCCTTTCAACACATTGTCACCCTGCTGTCTCCTGGACTACATGGTTTTTTTTTTTTTTTTAACTTTTTGTTTATTGCAGTGACAGTGGTTTATAACATTGTATAAATTTCAGGTGTACATCATTATATTTCTATTTCTGCATAGATTACATCATGTTCACCACCCAAATACTAGTTACAACCCATCACCACACACATGTGCCGAATTATCCCTTTCGCCCTCCTCCCTCCCCCCTTCCCCTCTGGTAACCATCAATCCAATCTCTGTCTCTATGAGTTGGACTAAATGGTTTCTGATGAGAAATTGGCTGATATAATCTTACTGTGGATGCCTTGCACATGATGAATTGCTTCCCTCTTACTTTTTTCAAAATTTTCTGTTTGTCTTGGCTCTTGACAGTTTGACTATAACGTGTCTCAGTGTGGATCTCTTTTGTTTATGCTACTTGCAGCTTGTTGAGATTCTTGGATGTGCAGATTCATGACTTTCAAACATGAGAAGCTTTCAGCCGTTATTTGTTCAAATTGTCCTTCTGAAATTTTCCCTCTTTCCTCTTCTTCTGAGACTCCCATAATGTCTGTGTTGGTACACCTGATGGGCAGCCAGAGGTATGTTAGGCCATGCTCCTTTTTCTTCAGTCGTTTTCCTCTCTGCTAGTCAGATGGGATATTTAAAGTTGACCTACCTTCAAGTTTGCTGATTCTTTCTTCTGTCTGCTCAAATCTGCTGTTGAACCCTTTGGTGAAGATTTCATTTCAGTTAATGTATTTTTCAGCTTCAGCATTTTTTTGGTTCCTTTTTTATAATTTCTATCTCTATGGGTATTCTCTATTTGATGAGAATACATTCTCCTGATTTGTTGTCCACGATTTCCTTTAGCTGTTTGAGAATATTGATGGCACTTCATATAAAAATTTTAAAGCTGAATGTTTGGACTTCACAAGCAACTGTTACCTTTATTTCTTTTATAAATGGACCATACTTTCTTACTTATTTGCGTAGTTTGTAGATATTTTGGAAATTGGACATTTTGAATATTATAATGTAGTAACTTTGGAAATCAGATTATCTCCCTTCCTTGGGATTTTCTTGCTACTTATTGTGGGTTGCAGTTTGTTTGTTTTCTAACTTCTTTTTGTAAACACTGTATGCTTTGTCATGTATGTCCATTGAAGTCTACATTCCATGAGCTTAGTGGTCAACTAGTGATTTGCACAGATTTCTTAAATGCCTGTGCCCCCCAATGTACACTTACTGACATGTTTTGATAAAATTGCTTTTCTTTTTTTTGTGAGGAGGACTAGCCCTGAGGTAACATCTGATGCCAATCCTCCCCTTTTTTCCTTGAGGAAGATTGGCCCTGGGCTAACATCCATGCCCATCTTCCTCTACTATTTTTTTATATGGGATGCCGCCACAGCATGGCTTAACAAGCGGTGCGTCGGTGCACGCCCAGGATCCGAACCAGTGAACTCCAGGCTGCTGAAGTGGAGCGCGTGCACTTAACCGCTTGCGCCACTGGGCCGGCCCCTAAAATTGCTTTTTAAATCAGTTAAGAAAACAAATATTCATTGATAGTGTCTTATAATTACATTTATTAGTGCCTTTGTCTTTTTATGTGCGTTCATATTATTATCTGAGCCCAGTCTCCTTCAGTCTGAATAACTTTTACTATTTCTTGTATGTGCTAGCAAAAAATTATCTCAGTTTTTATTTATCTGGAATGTCTTCATCTCACCTTTATTTTTAATAGATAGCTTTTCTAGTTATAGAATCCTTGGTCAATAGTTTTTTCTTTGAGCATTGGACAAAAAGATGATAAACAAGGAGCTGAAAAGCTTCCAAGAAGACACACAAATCAAGACCTAGGAAAGTGACTGAACTGAGCCACGATTTTGTAGTGATGGCAGGTGATGGTATATTGGACTGGGCTGGAGATAGCAGGGAGAATTCTAACAGAATGCAGTAGAAGCCTGGGGAGTAGGTGACCCTGACTGCAGCCAAATGGACAATTTATTTGTTAGACAATCAAAGATGGGACATGAGCGGTACACCAGGCTGAATCCAAACATGATTAAATCTGGTGCCTTGGGCTAGATCCATAGGTTGAGTGGGGAGAAAAGTCACTACTTTGACATCAGGTGGTATTTGATTAAGATAGTGCCACAGACATGGTAGTCATGATTAAGGTTAAGGTTAAAGTCACAGTTCATTATAACAGATGACAGGTGGATGGGTGTCACAAAAACTAATAAAATCTGGCAGTTGCTGAGGATTGGGTTCTCTAATTCTGAGTGTGAAATAAAACAGCCCTATGAGTAGAAACAGCAGAGGAGATTGGGGGATGGGTGTGGGAGAACATATAACCTGGGAGCCTGGATGTCCATGTAGAAATAAGTCACCCGGAGAAGGATAGTGCATATGCCAACCCTCAGTGCTGCTTGAAGGAAGGTGTCCTTTCTGTCCTCCCAAAATGCACCTGCCCAACAGGTGGAGGTGTAGGGGTGCAAAGGAGCCTGCATCTGCTTCCACGCCAGGTGCCCTCACTCAGGCTGTGTCCTCTGGAGTAAAAGCCCTTCACCTACATAGGTCTGGGGGAGGGGCACTTTCCTCATTCCCACAAAAGTGGTGGATAGTGCAGATGTGGCCCTGAAATCCAGGGACATATGTGAAGGCCACCAGGAATCTTTTGTATCAGTGAAGATACATTGGATAATCTGACATGGAAATAAATATGAAAAAAAGTCCTTTTGAAGGTAGGATTATTGTTTGACTTCTGTTATGTAGACAAGGACTGAGACCACACAACCCACCAGGCCAAGATGACCTAGGAAAATGAGCTCACATGTGGAAAAGTTTGAAAGCCAGCTGTTCCTTGTCTGCTGTTTTCAAGGAATTAGTTTGGTTCAGTTTTCTCTTTGGTGGCTCTCCTTTCCATCAATCTCAAGGCCAGATCTCCTGATCCTACAGGTGACACGACAATCATGGGCCTGGAGAGAGATGAGCTGACAGCATCCCTTTCTTATGACTATGTCTTGGGTCCACAGTTCACGCCCAGGATAATTCCAAAGGCTCAGCTGGGTGAGTGTCTATGTCTCAGCTTCATGAACAGCGAGTGCTCAAGACCCTAGGCGGGTGGTGGGGCGAGGTAGGATTTTCTCAGTGATGTGTTAGGATAATTCTCTTCTCATAATTTTGGTTTTATATCTCACTGAATCATAACTAATCAGTAAGTATTTCCAGATGAAACATAAATTTCATTAATATTAAGATCACAATAATTTATAATTTGTAGAAGGAAGTTTGTAATTTTATGATGTTATTTTGAATTGCAATTTTATTTGAATATTTATCATTTTAATAAATTAGTTCAGAAACAAATTATTTTATGCATTTATGGAAAATTTAACCTTTTAAGACACAGCGAGTCTGAGGTAATCCAGGATGATTTAGTCTTACTTCCTTTTTTTAAACTTGGACGACACTTTAGCATATTTCTAAAACTTTGGCTGTTTACAATAATGTGATTAAACACGAGATTTTCTACGTTACACAATAGTGAGAGTTTAGCAGATGACGATAAAGAATAGTATGTTTATTCCATTATAGTAATTGTTAACAGAGGGATTCCTTTTGTTGTTGTTGTTACCTCAAAACTATCTGGAAACGTCACTTTCTGTTGCATGTCTAATCTCTGTACGGTTAATGACTAACTTACAGAAATGGAAGCATGGTAGCACTCAGCATGATATCAAATATTTTCTTAAAATAAATTGTTTAATATTTTGTGTTATTTAAATGGACTACAACTTATAAAATGCTCTGTAGATTAGCTTGAGTGAGATTGCTTAGTGATGAGAGAATCATAATTTGTAAACTTGAATGACATAGCATTCACTTATAATTATAAAAATTTCTAAATATAATTTATAAATATAAAAAAAACTTATAAAAAACTATCCTCAAAATTTACTCTCTCTGCTGTTTCCTCTGAAAGTTTTAAATTGTAATTAGCTCAATAAGACATATATTCACAAAAATGATAAGTAAATTTCAATTTAGTCATTTAAATTAACAAGTTAACATTGTCTGCATCGAGTCTTCTAGTGTCTGTGTGTCTTTAAAATGGAAGACAGTGAGGATGGAACCAAGATGCTGTTGAAAACAGAAAGGAACAAAATGATGATGACAGGGATTGTCTGTGGCTCTCAACTGCATCAAAACCTCAAGAAACTTGATCAGTAGAAAACTTGTATGTTCCTGAACACTGGAGAATTTTAAGTTTTTCTTAAAATAACTCATGTTAAGCCCCTGCATCTCATGTAAAGGAGGGAAGATGTCAGAGACAATGGGCCTTGACTAACCTGAAGAGAGTTCTTGGAGCACAGAAAACATGCTCTCCATTTCCTTCCTGAAACAACATTTGAAACAACAAGTTGTGATCTCCTCATGACTGTGATGCACAGGGTCACAGTGGTAAAAGATCTTGCAATCCTTTATGAGAAAAAGTGTCACATTTTTGCTCAGATCGGTTTGGTTTCCATGGTCAGAAAAACACACTGCAGACAGGATTTTAAAGTTTCCAGAAATAGATAACACAGGATTTGTGTTTGAGCCCGTCCAGTGTTTTCCTGACTCCTACTTCTGCAGCAACATGTCCCCTGCCCATGTTTTCCCCGTTTAAGCCAAGAATTAAATGTCCTGGGATTATGAATACCCTCAGTAGCAAGCACTTTGCTTCCAGCTGCACCCTACATGAAGTTCAATTGCCAAAGAACAGTGGGTGCATTTCAGCTTTTCAATGGTATCTGGAACTTACCATCATGATTCTGTTTACATTTGTACATTTCACAAAGGCTTTTCATGGCACTGATCTAGCTGGGAAAGGTAATTTCCTTTCTGATATTGCCAGGTGTGTTTCTAAAGTTGCGAACTATTGCCTCTGACCCAACCAACCCCTGGTTCCCCAACCAGGTCACCTGTAATTCTCACAAGAGCTGTATGCTGTCATTGACCAGTCATGGGTTTTACAATGCTTTTCATAGAATATGGTAAAACCTATAAGGAAAATAACACTTTTTATTCATACAATAATAAAAAACCCACAGGATATTATTTTGTGATCTAGATTTCACTTAACTATATGCTAGGCAAAGAACTACATTAAAAAGATATCCATCATAAAATAACACAACACTAAACATTAGATATTATTATATAGATGAAGAAATAGGCTTCATCAAACTTTTTTTCTCAAAAATAGTATATTGTCTAATGCAAAATAGCACTTGGGTTTTGTTAATGGCTTCTTCCTTTGATTACAGTCCTTCTCTTCTTCAGGCATCTGGTCTAAGCTCTTAGACTTCATGACCAGTCTTCTATTCCCTGTGCCTTTAATGGTGTTATTTCCCCCACCATTGTCCATGATTAGGCTTATACTTTGGGGCCAATAATAGTGCGAATAGCCAAAAGTGAAGGCAGTCTGATGAGAGTGAACTTGAGCTGCATTTTCTGTCTTCTGAGAGTGCTCAGGGGCTTCACTCTCAGCCCCAGGACAAGCTGGTCATCACTTCTCACAGTGAACGCTGAGATGTGCAATCAAACTGCTAAGTTTCTAAGGTATCGGTTAGGACCCAAGTCTCCTTTACACTCAGACCAAACTACATGGCCTCTATGAATTTTTCTTCTATTCCACTTCTCCAAGGTCTGCACCACGTTTTCAGATCCCATGAATATTTCATGTTGAGGTTGCCAGATTCACCAAATGAAAATACAGCGCACACAGTTAAGTTTAAAATTTGGAAAGACAACAAATAACATTTTAGTATAACTGTGTAATGTTTGCCTGTAATATTTGTATGCACTACCTGGGGGTATTAAAGATATTAATTATTTGTAGTATATTACTATGTATAGTAACTATTTGCCTGAAATTCATATTTAACTGACTGTACTTGATCTGTTAACCCCAGTCCTTGAGAATCATAGTCCTCTCACATCAGGCTCAGCACCAGGGCCCTCAAGAGCCTCATGGAGAAGGATGCCCATGGTGATCCAGCAGATACACTCCTTCTCAGTGCGACAATTTCAGCGTGCAGGCATGAATTAGAAGCAGTGAGACAGACATTCCATGGGGTGAGAGAAGAAAACATTAAAATTATCCATGTTACTTTACCCAATATTTTCCCTATATGTTTAGGTAATGGCTTAAACTGTATGTAGAATATTAATAAAATGTTTCAGACACAGTTATTAAATAATTCCCCATATATTGTTGGTGATTCCCAAATATTTGATTACTTGTCCTGGGATTAACGTGATCCTTAGATGTGGAGACCATTGTGCCTCCGAGTCAGTATTACCCTGGTGCTTCTCCTGAGTGTGACGCGGCAGCAGAACCAAAGTGTGTGTGGGCGCAGACGTTTGCCTGTGAGAACCGCTGGTTGTTTGGTTATGGCAATGACGCAAATATGTCCCTTTACTAGATTAAGCTTTGGGAGAAAGAGTAAAAAGCATTTACTCAACTATGAAATGTCTCCTTTATAAATTCGTTTCTATCAGGTGGTTTTAGATCAATGTTCTGCCTCAGCTGTGATTTTCTGAGTTTGAGCCAATAATACTATTAAATTAACTGCATTGTTTTTCACATTTATATTTATGGGCCACTGTGTTTACAAATGATCTTAAAAACATAACTGAATACTCTTTCATCTCAGAAGAGGAAGAGAGGAATTGTGGGGATTTCCTTTGCACAGCATGATACAGCTGAATTTTTCTAAGCCCTGGATTGAATTAATTTGATCAAATTATGATGCCTGCATCCAGGGCAAATAACATGAGAAAGTAATTTCAAAACCATTCAGTGATATTTCACAAAGGATTCTGTTACAGATATTTCGTGATTAAGACATAAGCGGAGGCATCTTTAGTAATGGAGACCTAAGTATCTTTACGAGGCCTGGCAGGGTATCCCAGTTTTAAGTGAAGTCTCAAGACGTGAAGTGCCATGTGAACACTGTGATGCAACCTCCTGAATGTCATAAAGTCCAGAAACATTTTTTGTTTGTTCTCTTGAAAATTGAGATCAGGATTTTAGCAATCCTCTGCTGAGATGAAGAGAGTTTCCATAAGGGGTCTCTGTATGGAAACTCTACTGGGAGAGAGCTAGGATCATTTCGAGGAGATACACTTCTTATAAAGATGTCCGCATCTCAATCCCACACTGTGGGAATACAGTCTTAGGTAATATGACACAAAGGAGTTCAGGTGCCGATGCAGTGAAGGTCGATAATCAGCTGACTTTAGGATAGGGCGGGAACCATCCCATGTAATCACAGACTACTCAAATGTGGAAGAAGGACCAAAAAGAAAAAGCATCAGAGTGATGTGATGTGGGATAGGCTCAAAGGAATATTTTTTTTCCAAAGTTTTTTGGTAATTTTTTCCCCATTAGCATAAAATGTTCATTTGTACAAACACTCATGATTTGTTTTTTAATAAAAATTGTGTATATTTAAGGTTTACAGCATGATGTTTTGACATACATACGCATAGTGAAATGACTACTACAATCAAGCTAATTAACATATATTAACATTTCTCCTTACATTGTTACCACTTTTTTTGTATGGTGAGAACACCTGAAATCTACACTCTTAGCAAATTTCCAGTGTATAACACAGTATTATTTTAGACTTATTTATCATACATAACTGCAACCTTGTTCCCCTTAACCAACATCTCCCCATTTTCCACGCCTCCCCCCGCAGCCCCCCAGGTAACCACCACTCTACTCTCTGCTCTCATGTATTCAACTTTTTTAGATTCCACATAGAAGTGGGATCATGCAGTATTTGTCTTCTGTGTCTGGCTTATTTCACTTAACATAATATCCTCCAGGTTTATGCATGTCGTTGGAAATCGCAGGATTTTCTTTTTAAAGGTTGAATAATATTCCAATGTATATAGACACACTACAATGTCTTTATCCATTCATCTGTGAACAGATGTTTAGGTTGTTTCCATATCTTAGGTATTGTGAATAATATTGCCATGAATTTGGAAGCACAGATGTCTCTTCGAGCTACTGATTTCATTTTATACGAACATCACTGTTTAGAAAGCATTTGTTTACTTTCTGCATTCTTTCATTTAATATTCACACTCAGAACGGTGAGACCCAATACCCTAGTAGTATAGATAATGTGCACCCTATACATATATGATTGTGGATGTGTTGGTATGTGATATATGTTAATTATTTGGTGTATAAACTAATATTGAGACTGTATTTTTAAGAATTTAAATGAGATAGGGTCAATCAAGAATAAATTGGTGAAATTAAAATGATGGGGGGAGTGATTATTTTGATTATGGAATGAATAACACGGAAGAGGGGAGATCTTTTGTTTATTTTTTCAGACTATAAAACATGTTTCTTCTTTTCCATTAAGATCATCACTTTCCATTTATGTTACCATTAAGAAATGCCATTTTCTCCCAAGCGGCCATCGGACTCACTGCCAACATATTCCTCCTTCTCTTCCACATCTTCACAGCCCTTCTGGATCACAGGCCGAATGAGCTCACTGAACTGACCATCTGTCACTTGACCCTCATCGACACAGTGATGCTCCTCACCAGGGTGTTCTTGAAGGCAACACGTTTCCGCGTCTTCCCTCTGGGAGTCACTGAAATGAGTGACACGATGATGGCGCAGTGTCGAAGGAGATACAGTCTCCACATTCTGTCACCACACTGAGGTGCAGCACCTCGTGCAACATGAACAGGAAAGGAAACTGACACAACATGTGAGTTACTTCACTAAAACTGAATCCAAGGCCATTCCTCACAAGAGACAGGACTGCGTTTAGAGAGCAGGAGCCAGCCATCCGCGCCACGTCACAGGCCGGATCAGTGTCCTTAGGCTCTTACCCTGGAAACTGAGCACGAAGAGTCCCACGGACCAGCAGCAATTCTGACCAGAAGCGCAAGCGCAGGACCCCTCACCCCTGTGCCGCCATCACAGTCTTGACTGGCCGTCAGTGGCTCTGCACCGTCCCACCTGCACTGGAGGACAGGACCGACCTGTCCTTCCCGGAGCCTGAAATGCCACAGGCCGAGGGCCCCTCACAGCTCCCTCGGACCGAGGCACTGCTCACTCAGCGCAGGCTGAGGTGCCTGGACCAGACCGCCAGGCTCCCTGACTGTCCGGATCTTACCTTCTAATGGAGGAAGGAGGCATGCTTCTAAATACACTCACTTCTAACGTTCAACTTCCTAATTTCTATTAAGATTTGTTTTTGGAGACAGAGGGCCCACTTGCTAGCTGTAGGACACGTAACTTAACTTCTCGAAGCCTCAGTCTCCTCACCCATGAAATGGGCAAAGCTGCCGGCTCTGCCCGGTGGAGTGGGAAGACGGGACAGGGGCCAGGCTCCAGCAACGTGCGCAGCACCTGACCCTGGTTTTGAGCACCTCCTCCTCCTCTCTGTCATATGCGTTCAGGCCTCGAGACTTATAAGATGAAACTGAATCACCCTCCCCCAAACAAAAAACCAGTTTTGTTTTATCACCAGAATCAATTTCTCCAAAATATGTACTAATACCTCTGCAGAACAGAAAACGTTACGGAACAACAGTTCAGAAAACATTAAAGAGAAAAACCAATACTTGTCTGCTTTGAAACGAAAGTTCTCAGTCACTAACATGTGCACAGATTGACCAGCATGAGAGTCCACTCTCCAAGGTCCCTGTACCGACTCGCTGCTCTCAGACTGACCAGCTCCACTGCGGCTTGATGCCAGAGCCTCCGTATTTCTCCCAGAGAGGGCACCCCTCTGTGGACTGCCCTCATTGTAGTTTCATCATCTCTACACGCGATGTCTTATCACTTATGAAGCAGTTCACATACCTCCTGAGTTAAAAGGACTCAAACCTTGAAAAGAACGCCAGTCTCCAGGCAATGAGTTAAATTGGAAATATGACGACACGCAGGAGAAGCAAGATGGACAGGCACCGTCCACCTGAAGAAAGAGGCCCTGTTAGAAGCGTTTTCCCCCTTTGGTCACCTGGGTCCCAGTCGCTTGATTTCCCACATCTTCTTCCCTGGGATGTCCCTGAGCACACCTGAAGAGGAAGTGGAAATAGTACGTAATTCCGTTAGAAGACAATGGTTGGACTTAACATTATTGATCTGATACCTGGAAAAGTAGGGGATTGTGCTCAATGAATGTAACCAACTTCTCTCCACTTGGTACCAATCACACTGTAATTCAACCAGGGAGAACCACAGAAACGTGAACCATTAGATTCTTTTAGAGCTTACTGTACTGCATCACGTTTCAAGACACTTCCCCAAAGCACTTCTTATATTTTCTGAGATCCTATACTTTATAAATAAAATCAAAAGAAGGGCTCTCTCCCTTTCTTTAGAAAACACTTATATTTAAGATAACAGGTTTGCAAGTAGTTATGTTTTAAAATCCCTAATAGTTTATATAAAGATGCTGGTGGTTCAGTTCTGAATGGAAGAAAGAAAAGAAAGATAGAAGGAAAAGAAAAGAACCCAGAACTTGAGCTACATCAGAAAATTGGAAACCTGCTTTAGTGAACACACTGGACAGAAGGTCCACATTAAACCCACCGCCCGGTAGTGAGCAGCCCTCTCATCCACTCACGCTCACACTCACACACTGGATTTGCATTATGCACAAGCTCTACAAACTGAAGTTCCTACAGTACAGGGATATGCAAGTGACTATTAATTCAGTTTCTGCTCCTCTGATTACCAAGTGCCAGACACGATGTGAAGCACTGGAGATGCAGGCATAAGATACTGGCTCTGTCCTCAAGGAATGGACAGTGCGGCTATTTAAGTGCTGGCACCAGCCAGTTCCTTGAACTGAGAGTGTGTTTTGACACAGCGCTCGTGGCCCCGTGAAGAAGACAACCAGCCCGTGGTCTGACTGCCACCTTCCAGACCTCCACATGCCGGCAGCCCTGGGCCCCCCTCCCTGGTCCTTCTCTTTCCTCCCACACTCAGACCCTCATCCAAAGTGGCCTCCCGCACACTCCTACCTCTAGTCCAGGCCTACTCCCTGAGCTCCAGGCCCGGAGACCCAAAGGCTCCCTGGACATCACAACACAGGTGTCTAACAGGCACCTCACAGTCAGCGCCTACAAAACCAAACTCCATCAGCTCCCACTAAGCAGGATCTCCCCAAGTCTTCCCCACCTGAGTTTCTGAGCTCAGGCCCTAAACCTCCCTCCAGCTTCAACTCCTCCCTCTGCAACCCCGCCCTCACACTTCCAACCTGTACACAGTCCTAAGGTCTGGACCTTCAAACACACCCGGAATTCACCCTCCCCACCCTGACCTGAGCCTCAAGGCCTCTTGCCTGGCTTATTGCAACAGCCTCCTAATTGGTCTCCTTGCTTCTGCCATGCTCTGTGGTATGTTCTCAAGAGCAGCCAGAGCGAGTCTGCTAAACATACGTTCAGTCACGTTACTCCTGCTCTCAAAACCTTCCAAAGGGTCACCATCTCATTGAGAATAGACACCCACTCCGCACTATGACCCAACGAGGCCCCAGGACTGGGCCCAACTCACCCCTCTGTCTTCAGCTCCTGGTTCCCTCACCCCACCTGCTGTACCCTGGTCACACTGGCCTATTGCTGCTCCCAGAGCACGCCACTCGCCCTTCCTCCTGCACTGCTTTCGTGTCTTACATAAAACGCTCCTCCACAGTGAGACCTTTCCTGGCCATCCTGGCCACAACTCCAGCCTCCTCTTGCTCGGCCCACATCACTCTCCCACATCCCACTCTTCCACACGGTGTCATGTCATGTCAGCCGGGGCACAGCTGTTGTCTCTTCACTTCTCTAGCCCCAGGGTCTAGAACAATGCCTGAGGCAAACTTTGCACTCCAAAATACATGCAGTTCCTTGAACAGATGAGTATAAAAACAACCAGGAACTGCCTAACACTTGGTCAAGGAAGGCTGAATCTGTAAGGACTCCAGGGATCAGTGGAGGCTGGTCCATTAATCGTCCCTAAAAGGACATATGTACAGCATCACATCAGAAAAGAAATTCCCCAGCACACCCTACAGATATCATATGTATTCTTATCAGCATCAACAGAGGTCTTCCACCTTTTCTACTTTGAAGCAGCCTTCCGTGTCCCATAGGGAATCATCCTAAGTTGAACATGAGATTTTCACACTGAAGGTAGTATGACCAACATTAAACTGTGCTTTTCACCGTAACCAAGTCTCTCCGAAGAATGGTCATAGGTATGCAAGCAGTAAGAACTTCAAAGAAAGTGGATAAGTAAATAATTGTGTTCCTTCTGCCACCCCATGCCCCTGCGAACAGTACAACAGCCCCTGATACTTTCTTGTTTTAAAACAAACTTCACAGAAAATCCATCTGGTTAACACGCTCCTTTGGGAGTCTGGGTTACTGTTTCCTCCAGCCACCTAACACATTTAAGTGAAGAGATGCCACAGACCGTTGAAATCTTGGGCGAACATGCCTACGTTACAGTTTACAAACTGGGATTTCAGTCAATTGATGTTGCAGCTGCCAGGAAGAGAAAACCGAAGGAAGAACAAAGCCACCCAGGATGACAGGTGGAATTAAATCAGGGGAAAGTCTTCCTTGAGGGAGGGGGGGTTCTTGAAGGAAATCACTCCCTACAAGGAATGAAATGAACCAAAACTGTTGTGGGATGAAAAAGAGAGCGCGTGTAACAACGCTTTCAAGGCTACTGGACCAAGAGCCACAACATCTTGCATCAAAAATTCCGGAACTGTCCCCTCTGGAGGAGCAGCATAAGAGGATGGGCCAACACCCCACCCCCGCCCCCCGAAAAGCGCCTGGATGATCTGTTGGTCAGTGAATGAAACAACACAACTGCGTGTGCTGTGAGTGTTGGAGCGTCTCCCCTCAGCCCCCAACAGAACCAAGAGAGCTTGCCCGTCTTCCCTCCCGGCGGGGGAGGCAGAAGCCCTTTCAAGACGCGCTCCGCCCGAGCGCGTCCCGCCGCCGCGCTGTCCCTTCTCCTCGCCGCGGCCTGGGCCTGGCGGGGGTCGCCGGGCGCTGCGGGCGGCCTGGAAAAGCGCCGGGACCCGCCGATCCCGACCGTGAGCCCCGCGCCGGCCTCGCCCCGCCCGAGGGCCCCGCCCCGGCCGCCGCCCTGCGCCCAAGCCCCCGGGACGTCCCGGGCCGCGGCGCCGGGCGAGCGCCCCCCGCGGCCGCCCCTCCCGGCTCCCTCCGCGCCCCGTCTTCCCGCGCCGACGCGGCTGGGCGCCGCCATCTTGCCGGACGGCGGCCTCCACGTCCCGCCGCCCAGTCGCCGCCGCCGCACCCCTGGGGGGTCCCGCTAGGGGCCCAAACCCCGAGGTGGTGACGGGCTGCGGGCCGCGAACTGAGCCGACCGGCAGGGCAGGGGGACAAGCCGCCCCTCCCTCCGCCGGGCGCCGGGCTGCCCGCCGGCCACGGCCCCGCCCGCTGGGCCCCGCGGGGAAACTGACGCCGCGCGGCCGGCCCGAGACGGCCTCACTTGGGGCGCCGGGCCTCGGGGCCGGTCCCGCGAATGAGCCAGCGCCCGGGCGCTGTGTGACTTTGGCCCTGGCTGGCGTCTCTGGCCCGGGCTCCTCGCGTCGCCGTGGCCACCGGCGGTCACTCCCGCGCGCACCCTGAGCCCACCTGGAGGCCGCCCGGCTTCCACCTTAGGGCCTCCACCACCCTCTCACCACCACCCCGCGGCCACCTTAAGCTCCCCTCACTCAAGTTGGTGCTGACAATTTCCAGAAACAGTGTGTTCCGGAAACGCTCCTCTTTTGGTCAGCTGTCCTCCTGCGTTTGCTGTGACTTTTCCGCTCCTTTGATCCTGGGAGCCCGCCTTGATCTCTGCCATCAGGACTGTGGCTGAGCAAATGCAACTTGTACCTGGGTTACCACGGGCTCCCAGATGCTCTGTGACTAGAAGGATCTGGCGGTTCCGGGGAAAGGTAGCTCTGCCCATAGAGGTGAGGCCTGGAGCGGATCCTGACAGCATCCTGCGGGGAGCAGGGCACGGCCCACGCCTCCTGGAGAGGCTGACCCTGCGGACTCGCGGGAGGGGCGCCTTTCCCACTTCCTCCTGGGCCCCCGAGGAAGTTGGCCCCGGACAGGGCAAGGGGTTTGGCTTCCCTCTGGCCTGGCGCCTTCCTGAGGGCTTCTGGAATTCAGCTATTTCAGCGAGTCCCTTTCTGTGGACTTCTACACTGAGGGTGCCAGGACAGTGAACTGAAGGGACTTGACGTGAAAGACCCCCTCGCAGATACTTCTGTTTGATGTTGCAGGGTGTTAAGTTTTAAAGACCTGAATGACGCTTGTCATTTATAGTCTTATTGGAAGTTTACAGTGGTTTGTTCTGAGTCTCATGTTGTTCCCATCTATCAAAAGAACTGGTAATATTGGAGTATTTCCAGAGGTCAGCCACTGAGCTTTCTGGACAGTTTCTTTTAGAGCTTGTGTCCCCAAAATTTGGTTACTGTGTCTGAAAATGAGGCAGGCTGCTCTTGGCATTCATAATGGTCTAACGTGGTAGGGGGCCAAGGAGGTGGGAATTGGGGGGGAGGTGTTTGGGAGATGGGCTCAGAAAGCATGGAGAAAGTTTAGAAGGTCATGTTACTTAGAAGTTCCTGAGGAGCTAGTATCCACCCAGGTCCTGGTCCACAGCGGCCTCAGGTGGGTTAGATGACCGCAGATGGAGCAGAGAGCCCTGTGGAGTGACCACTCCCACCCCCATGTGCTCAGTTCCATCTCAATAGAAATCTTACCTTAATGAGAAGAAAGGAATATTCAGTATGTTGCTCAGTATCTTCCAGGGGCTGGTTGTGTCTTAAAGGGAGCTGTTTTACCCCTGATAGTGGAAGTACAGTAGGAACACAGACCTACAGCTTTTGAGTCTGACCCCCTCTTAGAGCTGGTTGCCCATCCTCAGCTGCTTGAGCCACAGCAGGCGCCAGACGCCATGCTGAGTGTCTGGGAAGCTCTGCTGGCTGACACCTGGCCTGGCTTCTAAATAGGGGGACCAACCATCCCGTTTTTAGCACCAAAATCCTGCATCCCCAGCACAGCAGGACGGTTGGTCAGCTGTGAGCTTCTAGGAGCTGTTTCTGGGGCTTCCTGAAGCCTGTCCTGTGGTCTTGATGCCATCCTGTGCCATGTGTCTGAGCATCTGTATGCCTTGAGCACATGTAGGAGGAGTTCCTCACCTTCCTTATCTGCCCTGCAGACTGTAAGCTCCTTAAGGGTAGGCAGTGGGTCCTGCATCTTTCCATTCCAGTAATAACTTGCAAGTAGAAGGTGTTCCTTCAATCTTTACTCGGGTTTTAAATGTGGAAGTCAATACAGGTCTGGGTATTTGCAAAAACACTTGTTTTGCTTTTATAGTAGATCATTTTAGGGAAAGTTGTTTAATTATGTCTTTCTAATTACTGTGTTATTTGTCCTGCAGGTTCCCCCCGAAGACCTCAAAACGTCTCATCCAGTGGTTAAAAGCTGTTCAGAGGGGTAACTGGACCCCCACCAGGTATTCTTTCCTCTGTAGTGAACATTTTGCCAAAGACAGCTTCTCCAAAAGGCTGGAGGATCAGCACTGCCTGCTCAAGTCCATGGCCGTGCCCTCCATCTTTTACCTGATGCCACACCAGGAGAAAGGACACCAGAAAGGCCTTGGGGGGCCTTGAGGGGCCTGAGGGGACATTCGAGTGAAGCAGAAGAGAAGGGAGCTGCAGGTTCATCGTCATCCTCAGGTGAAAACCTGATGGACAAGCCAGAGTGCTACAAGTTGAAGCGAGCCGCTCTGCAGGGTGAAACTGCACCGAGGGCCGCCCAGGAGGCGCCGGTCGGGAGAGGGCACAGCACTCTCTGGAAGGAACTCAGGAGATGGTGTGGCCATCACAGCCTCAGGCAGCCAGGGAGAAGCAAACACCTCTACTGTGGATCCTGGCGATGAGCTCAGCACCTTCCCCTATGGGGCCAGCTAGATAAGAGTGGGGTTTCCTCAGATGACTTTCTCTCCCACCCCCAGGATCTGGGGCATGCAAATTTATCGGCTTGCTTCCTTCCTAATAGAATTTTCTTCTCCAAACACAATCCGGAGAGGTGCATCCCCAAGAGCCTGTCGAACGAAAGAGGTTGGAGAGATACGTGGAGCCTGGTTGCAGGGGGACCAGCCTGGGGCCAGACAAGGGCTTGGCCCAGAGCCCCCAGACTTTATCACTCAGAGTGATGCCGCAGAAGCCCCCCAGAGCCCCTCTGTCCCTCTGACACGTCAGCCCGACGCCAGCTGTGGAATCTGCAGAGTGAGCCCAGTGATGCAGCCCCATGTCCATCACCACGGTCATCCTGTCAGCGTCGGGGACCTGCAGACTCCTGACTCGCAGCACTCCTACTGCTTCTGCTCTGGGCAGAACAAGAGCCAGGGGTGCTGCCTGCAGGGGCAGGTGGCAAAGAATGGAGAGCCGAAGACCTTGCGGCAGAGGGTCAGTGCTCAGACAGCAGGCGTCCAAGCTACAGGAGAAGCTGGACGAGCTGAAGACAGTGAGCTTCCCCTCCCTGAGCAGCCTGCTACCCCCCTGCCAGGGTCAGTACCAGAGCCTGGTGGCTCGCCCCGCCCGGTCGCTATGAGGGGTTTCTTGCTGTGTGGCTGAGGGCCCCTGAGCACTTCTGTGTGTCACATCCTCCCTGCTCTCTTGGGAGAAGGCTCTGATAGTAGCCGTGCCTTGTAGACAGGGATCCCAGGCTGGAGAGCTTACCTCCCTCGGTCCAGGGCACTCGAGAGGCATCTGTAGCTGTCGGGGTCTAGCTGGTGGGAAAGGAGGCATTTCAGGTCAGCTGGGAAAGCCAGAACTACCCAGTGAGCGGTGCCTGGACAGTTGGTTTTCCACTTGATCGGGGGAAAGTCAGCTCTATTGCATACCGCGCACAACATAAACTCCAAATGAGTTAGGATCTAAATGTGAAATAAAATAGACACAGTAAACTATTAGAAAAGTTACAGGAGAGTCTTAAAGTCATGGGGAGGTTCTTTCCATTCGTGTTTTAATGAACATCCTCAAAGTTAAGTCATTTTGAACATTAATAATAATTTCTTTCAAATTTTAAACGTCTGTTCAAGTAGAATACATTCTCTTTTGTAAAAATTAAAACACTGCAGAAATATGTTTCCCCATTACAGAAGTGGGGAAAATCCCCCCACTTTTATTCCAACTTTTATTCCTTGTTGCTAGTAAAATTTGGCGTGTTCTCTCTTAGATCATTTTCTGTGCTCTTACATATTTTTTTATGGCTATGTTTCTGCTTTTCTTCATATTTTACTGTTTAGTGCTTGCAAAAATTGGTTTCTAGATCTTCTTTACATATTGAGGATAGTATCTTTTGCCTGTTATCTATACATGGAAAACATTTCCCTACCACGTTGTTCATTGGATCTGGGTCAATGTTTGTCTTGTAGGACGTTAAGTAACACTTCAGGTGGAAAAGGCTCTTGTGTGACAGGCTGCTCAGGACCTTCTGGGCCTCCAGGTCAACAACCATTAGCACAGCCCAAAATAGAAACAAAAACCAAAACCCATCCTGTGTGTTTCCAAATGCACCCTGAGGGAAGAACAGCTCCAGGTGAGGACCACTGATGTCCTGGTCAATTGTCCACTATATTCCCCCATCGTGTTACAGCTTTTTTGCGGTTTCTCATACCTGACGTTACTTCTGGGTACCTTCCTCTGTTCCTATTGGTCAGACTTCCCAACGTTTGTCACTATTACAGGTCCTTCCCGACAGCCAGCCCTTTACTCCATTGATCAGGTCTTCACTGTTGTTTCTACCTCATGAATCCTCACTTCTTTCTGCTTTTTTCTCCTGGAGGGAAGTGCTTAGCTTCTTCGTGTGCAGTTTCTATTTCCTGATCCCTGCAGTCAAGGCTGTGTCCCTTCTCCTGTCCCTTTCGCCTCACACCATGGATGTGCCGTGTGCTGCCCTCATTTCTGTTCATTTCTAAATAGTTTGTAATTTCAGTCGACTCCCTCTTTCACCTGAGTTATTTAGAAGAGTGTGGAGAGATTTTCAAGTTTGATAGATTGGGGGAGGGGAGCTAATTGTTTTGTAATTATTCTCTAATTTTATTGCTTTAAGCTCCTGTAACATGGTCACTTAAAGATATCTGCTTTTTAGAATCTTTTGATATTTCGTTGTGGCTTAATACACCATCCATTCTGGTGACTGTTTCATTGTGGTTGAGAAGAATGTATCCTCTCCAGCAGTTCCTTACACTGCTCTCCCTCAGGCTGAGGCTGGATCTGGCTTATTTGTGTGAGTGAGCAGATCTGTCTCCTAACTCACTGTATCACTCCCTCTGTTGATTTCTAAGAGAGGAAAGGTAGGTCTCCCTGTGATTCTGGAGGTGCCTGTGTCTTCCTGTTTGTGTGTCTAGTTTTGCTTTGTGTTTCAAGACCATGTTGTTAGATGCATAAGTGTTCCTGACTGTTATCAACACAGAAAACCCCTTTTTGTCCCATTGACACTCTTTTCTTTATCTCCTTATTTTCAACCTTTTTATATCCCTTTATCTTATAGCTATATTTGAACTCGATCTGAGAGCTTCTGTCTTTTTATAGAGTAATTTAATCCATTTGCAATTATGATTGTTGATACGTTGGTATTTTTGCCTTCCAGTTTATTTTATTTTTAATTTGTTAGGCTTTCTCATTGTTTCTTTTTCTGTTCACCTAGTGGATGTCTTTCAGCTTTTAAAAATAACCATTTAAGCCTGTCTTTCTGTAAATGCTTAGTGTTGATCAGTTCCTGTGTTGTACACTGCCAGCCCCTCACCCTCACTCCCCAGGTGGAGACTGTCTGTGATCTTAGTTCTATATTCTTCTTTTCCCCCTCAAGCAGCCGCAATTAGATGTAAATATGCATTCTATTGGTTAATTTATTCACCACTATTTTTTTTTAATTTTTTGTTTATTGCAGTTAACATTGGTTTATAACATTGTAAAAATTTCAGGTGTACATCATTATACATCTATTTCTGCATAGATCACATCATGTTCACCACCCAAATACTAATTACAACCCATCACCACACACATGTACTGAATTATCCCTTTCACCCTCCTCCCTCCCCGCTTCCCCTCTGGTAACCACCAATCCAATCTCTGTCTCTATGTGTTTGTTTATTGTTGTTATTATCTACTACTTAATGAAGGAAATCATACGGTATTTGACCTTCTCCCTCTGACTTATTTCACTTTGCATAATACCCTCTATTTATTGTATCCAGTGTTTCCTCTTTTTCATAAATACTTAATGACGTTTTTGGAACTCGAATGACAGTAAAATTTTGAGAGGAATCGAGTTTGAGATACTCCTTAGGTGCTGATGCCAGAGAGTCAGCTCCCAAGCTCTTCAAGTTGCATCTGTGTGTCTGCAGAGTGCGGGATGCAGAGTGGTGTTTACAGCCATGGAACTGAATGAGGTTTCCTGGAGAAACTGTGTGTCTAGAGAAGTGCTGGGGCCTAGCCTAGGGGCAGGCAGTGTTCGTAGAGGTGCAGCTGAAGAGGGTCCAGGAAAGGAGACTGAAAAGGCAGAACATGGGGTCATGGGAGCCAGGAGGGGAAAAGGGTATTGCAGAAAGGAGGTCCTCAGCTGAGCTAGATACATCTCTGATCAGAATGGAGAAAAGATGGCTGGACTTGGCCACATGGAGTCACTGGTGACTGCAGTCTCCTTGGAGTGGTGGCAGTGGTGCTGGGTCTAGAGTGGGTGAACGGGGGCTTTAGGGGGTGGTGCTGGGGATGAGGCACTTTGTTTAGGAGATTTAGCCCTGAAAGGGAGTTGGAAAATTGGACAGTAGCCAAAAGGGAACATGGCTTCAAGGGAGAGTTTTATGTGAATGGTGGAGACAAGGGAGCAGGTGTCTGAGCTGTGGGTGGGCCGGGATGGAGAGGAGGAGCTGTGAGGGCCAGGGAGGAGAGTGCTGAGCCATGGGGAGGTGCAGGGCTGGGCTTTCCCCCCTAGGGAGCGGGCAGAGAGCAAGGGGACAGATGCTGAGCTGGTGGAAAGGAATACCTGTGCCTCTGCTCCTGTGGTCCCCGGAGTGTGAGGCTGGTCACTGGCTGGGAGTAGAGGGGGGATGCAACAGGTGTTAGGAGAGCAGCAGTGGGAGCAGTAGGAGGGAGAGAGGACACCCTGGCTTGGTCTACAAGGCTCACCCAGAACCCCACTGGGCTCTGTGGTCTCCACCTGTTGGCTCTCTTTGATGTCTTCCTCAAGGTGTCTGCTCTCTTGATGGTTCCCAGTGCCGTTATGAATTCATTCATCAGTCAAGGAATCTTCTGGACATTTTTAGGGATTTTATGTTCAACAGGCTATACACATATTTCTTCAGTCCATTACCTTTAGTCAATCACTTTACTTTTGGACAGATTCCCTACCACAGAGCTGCGGGGCCAGTGCGCCTGCGGGTTCTAGGGTTTGGGAGGTTTGCCCTCCGGAAAGCCAGTAGTGATGGGCATTCTCACAGGACACGGTGTTCTCTCCCTGAGCCCGCTGTGACTCCAGGTGTCATGTTGTTTTAAACACGGGCCAGTTCTAGCAGGGTCCGTTGTTGGCATTCCTGTGGACCAGTGAGGATGAACATTTTTCCGGGTTCAGTATCTCCTTGTCGCTTCCCCACCACGCCGCCCCCCACCTTGCTTCCCGAGCTCTGAACCTTCCCGATGTAACCAGGACGTTCACTCTATCCAGTGTGAATCCATATTCTCTCAGTGGACTCAGCGAATACTTGCTTCAAACATCTGTTTTCTTCTCGTTTCTTCATTGTACATACGATTCTTGAGTTAATCTGGAGTTTTAAAAACGTTTTATTGTGGAAAATCTTGAACATACTCAATTGAGTAGAAAAGTATAATAAGCGCACGTCCCTATCCTCCCGCTTCAACATTTATCAGTATTCTGAGATTCTTGTTTCTTCTATATTTCTACCCAATCCCTACCTTCCATTGATTGTTTGTTAATTAATAGAGTGATTTTTAAGGAAAGGTTTACATTGACAGAAAAATGCAGCAGATAGTACAGAGAATTTCTTCCTCCTCCCCACACAGTCGCCCCTGTAATTAACATCTTGCATTACCACTTGTGTTAGCATGGTTCATGCATCACAAGCGGTGAACCAACATCGATACGTTGCTATTAACGAAGTCCATAGTTTACAGTACGCTTCACTGTCTGTACTTGGATTTTGACAAATGCATGATCTCCTGGATTCACCGTTACAGTATCCTATGGAATAGTTGGATGGCCCTAAAAATCTCTGTGCTCTGTCTGTTCTTTTCTTCCTTCCCAACCCCAGGCAACGACTCATCTTTATATTGTTTCTATAGTTTTGCCTTGTCTAGAATGGCATATATTTGGAATATGTGGATACTATAGAATAGAGTATGTAACCTTTTCAGGTTGGCTTCTTTCACGTAGCAATATCTATTTAAGCTTCCTCTATGTCTTTTTGTGGCTTGATAACTCATTTCTTATTTTTTTTAATATTGACTTAAAATGCACATAGCAAAAAATGTACCTTGTAATCTGTTTTTAAGTATAAACATCAGTGGTATTCAATACATTCACATTGTTGTGCAGCCATCACCACCATCCATCCCCATCACCCTTGTGGATCTGAAACTCTCTACCTATTAAACAATAACTCTCCGTTCGCCCCTGCTCCCAGACCTTGGCAGCCACCACTCTGCTTTCTAACTTTATGATTCTGACTCCTCCAATAACCTCATATAAGTGGAATCATACAGTATTTGTCTTTTTGTGACTTGCTTATTTCACTTAGCACAATGTCCTCAAGTTTGATCCATGTTGTAGCATATTGCAGAATTTGATTCCTTTTTAAGGCTGAATAGTATTCCTTTGTATATATATATACCACATTTTGTTTATCCCTTCATCCGTTGATGGACACTTGGGTTGCTTCCATGTTTTAGCTGTTGTGAATAATGCTGCTTTGAACATGGGTGTCCAGATATCTCTTTGAGACCCTGCTTTTCTTTTGGATATGTTCTCAGAAGTGGAATTGCTGGGTCATATGGTCATTGAATGTTTAATTTTTTGAGGAACTTCCATTCTGTTTTCCATAGTGCCTGCACCATTTTACATTTTACATTAATGATGTACAAGGGTTCCGATTTCTCTGCCTCCTCCCAGCACTTGTTGTTTTCTTTTTTTTGCATAACGGCTATCTTAATGGCTGGGAGGTGTTATCTTATTGTAATTTTGATTGGCATTTCCCTAATGATTAGTGATATTGAGCATGTTTTCATGTGCTTATTGGCCATGTGTACATCTCTTTTGGAGAAATGTCTATTCTAGTCCTTTGCTGATTTTTGAATCGGCTTTTTTTTTGTTGTTGTTTAGGTTTAGGAGTTCTCTTTACATTCTGGATATCAATCTCTTATCAAAAATTTGATTTGCGAATACTTTTCCCCATTCTTTGGGGTGCCTTTTTACTCTGTGGATAGTGCCTTTCGATGTACCAATTTTAAAAATGTTCATAAAGTCCCATTTTTGTGTTTTTTCTTTTGCTACCTGTGCTTTTAGTGTCATATCCAAGAAATCATTGCCAAGTCCAGTGTCGTAACATTTTTGTCCAGTGTTTGCTTCTAAGCGTTTTATTGTTTTAGGCCTTACATTTAGGTCATTGATCCATTTTGAGTTAATTTTTGTATATGGTGTTAGCTGAGGGTCCAACTTCATTCTTTGGCAGATTTATATCCAGTCTTCCCAGCACCATTTGTTGAAAAGACTGTCCTTTCTCCATTGAATGGTCTTGGTACCCTTGTCAAAAATCATTTGACCATGTATGTGAGGGTTTATTTCTGGGCTCTCTATTGGTGTATATATCTGTCTTTATGCCAAGACCACACTGTTTTGATTACTGTAGCTTTGCAGTAAGTTTTGAAATCAGGAAGTGCGCGTCTTTCAGTTTTGTTCGTTTTCAGGATTGTTTTGGCTATTCCAGGTCCCTTGTGGTTCCATATGAATTTTAGGATGGGTTTTTCCTTTTCTGCAGAAAAATCATTGGGATTTTGATACGGCTTAAATTGAATCTGCAGATTGCTCTGGGTAATATTGCCACTTTAACAATCCTTCCAATCCACGAGCACACAATGTATTTCCATTTGTGTAAATCTTTAATTTCTTTCTGAAATATTTTGGGCTTTTATTGTGCAAATCTTTCACCTTCTTGGTTAAGTTAATTCATAAGTATTTTTTTATGCTATCGTAAAGAGTAGTTTTTGTAATTTCCTTTTCAGATAGTTCATAGAGATTGTGTTGTGTATAGAAATGCAACTTATTTTGAGTGTTGACTTTGTATCTTGCTACTTTGCTGAATTCATGTATTAGCTCTAACCTTTTTTGTGGAGTGTTTAGGATTTTCTACATATGAAATCATATCATCTGCAAACAGAGATAATTTTGCTTCTTCCTCTCCAGTTTGGAAGCCTTTTCTTTCCTTTGCTTGCCTAATGGCTCTGGCTGGAACTTCCAGTACTGTGTGGAACAGAAGTGGTGAAAGCGGGCATCTTTCCTAGTTTGTGGTCTTAGAGGAAGGGCTTTCAGTCTTCCAGTATCAAGTATTATATTTGTTGTGGGTGTTTCATGTGACTTTTTTTCATGGTGAGGTAGTTTACTCCTATTCCTCCTTAATCGAGTGTGTTATCACGAGAGGATGTATAATTTTGTCAAGCGGTTTTTTTTGCTTCCTTTTGTTGAAGTGGCATATCACATTGATTGATTTTTGTATGTTGAACAATCCTTGCATTCCAGGAATGAAACCCACTTGGTCAAGGTGTGTAATCCTTTTAATACTCTGCTGAATTAAGTTTGCTAGTATTTTGTCGAGGATTTTTGCATCAATGTTCATAAGGAATATTGGCCTGTAGTTTTCTTTTCTTGTGGTGTTTTTTTCTGGCTTTGGTCTCAGGGTTATGTTGGCCTCATAGAATGAGTTAGGAAGTGTTTACTCCTCTTTATGTTTTTGGAAAGGTTGGAGAATAAGTGATATTAGGTATGTTTGGTAGAATTCACCAGTGAAGCCATCAGGTCCTGGCCTTTTCTTTGCCAGGAGATTTTTGATTACTGATTCAGTCTCCTTACTAGTTATAGGTTTATTCAGATTTTCTATTCCTTTGTGATTTAGTCTTGGTAGATTTGTGTTTCTAGGAACTTGTCCATTTCATCTAGGTTGTCCAGTTTTTGGGTGTACGATTGTTCATAGTACTCTTTTAGAATCTTTTTGGGTTCTGTAGAATTGGTAGTAATGTCTCCACTTTTATTTCTGTTTTTAGTCATTTGATTCTTCTTTTCTTAGTCCATCTAGCTTAATGTTTGTCAGTGGTTTCATCTTTTCAAAGATGTTTGGCCTATTTTTTAATTGGGTGGTTGATTTTCTTGTTGAGTGTTATGAGTTCTTTGTGTTTTTTGGGTATAAGTCCTTTCTTGCATTAATTTACTACGTATAATAACATCACAGTCCATTTTACCTGTTAAATGTATGATAATGTATGAAATAGAAATGGTAGGAAAAAACTAAACAGGGGTCAGCAACATGGATTTTTCCAAAACTAGGGGCCAAAGAAGATGTGTTGCCTGCTGGGCCCAAGGAGGAGCTGGGGAGGATGACAGGTACAGCATTTTTTTTTTTTGTAAACATTTTCTCTGAGTCTTTCTTCCTGGCCTGTCTTTTTATTCTCTTAAGAGTGTCTTTAGCAGAACAGAAATTTTAAAGTTTAATTAAGTCCAACTTACCAATTGTTTCCTACATGGATTGACTTTTGGTGTTGTATCTAAAATCTCATTGCCAAATCCAAGGTCATAGAGATTTTACCCTATGTTTTTCTAAGGTGTTTTGTACTTCTGCACTTTATATTAGGTCTGTGGTTGATTTTGAGTCAGTTTTTGTGAAAGATGTAAGGTCTGTGTCTAGATTCCTTTTTTTTTTTGTTTTTTGTATAGTCATCCAGTTGTTCCAGCACCGTTTGTTAAATGGACTATTCTTTCTCTATTGTATTGCCTTTGCTCCTTTGTCAAAAATTAGTTTCCTTATTTGTGTGGGTCTATTTCTGGACTCTGTTGTTTTCCATTGATCTATGTATTTATTCTTTTGTCAGTACCAAGCTGTATTGATTATTGTAGCTTTTTAGTAAGTCTAACTAGGGTACTGTGGGTTCTCCATCTTTGTTCTTTTCCATGAATATTATGGTGACTGTTCTGGGTCTTTTTCCTCTCCATACAAACTTTAGAATCAGTTTGTGGACATGCACAAAATGACTTATTGTGATTGTGGTTGGTATTGTGTTGAATCTATAGATCAAGTTGGGAAGAATTGACATCTTAACAATATTAAGTCTTACAATCCATGAACATGGAGTATTTCCATCCATTTATTTAGACCTTTTATTTCTTTCATCAGAGTTTTATCGTTTTTTTCATCAAAATCATATATATATTTTGTTATAGTTATTAATATATTTAATATTTTACAGTAAATAAATATTATTTAAATATTTCTCTCTTTTTTTGGTGCAAGTTTGAATGTTATTGTGTCTTTAATTTCAAATTCCAATTGTTTATTTCTGGTATATAGGAAAACAATTGATATTTGTATGTTAACCTTGTATCCTGCAACTTTGCTGTAACTGCTTATTACTTCCATGAGGATTTTTGTCGATTCTCTGGGATTTTCTGCATAGAAAGTCACATCATCTGCAAACCAAGACAGTTTTTCTTCCTCTTTCAATCTTATAATTTTTTCCCTTTTTTTCCTCTTCTTGCATCAACTAGGACTTCCAGTACAGTGTTTGATATGAGTGGTGAGAGGGGCATCCTTGCATCCTAGTTCCTGCTCTCCGGAGGAAAACTTTGAGTTTCTCACCATTAAGTATGATGTTAGCTGTAGGGTTTTTTAAATAGATGTTCTTTATCAAGTTGAGGATGTTCCCCTTTATTCCTAGTTTTTGAAAGTTGTTATCATGAATGGGTGTTAGATTTTGTCAAATATGTTTTCTGCATCTATTGATATGATCATGTGATGTTTCTTCTTTAGTCTGTTGGTGTGATGGATTACATTAATTGATTTTAGAGTACTGAATCAGCCTTGCATACCTGTAACAAAGCCACTTGGTCATGGTATATAATTCTTTTTTTTTTACATTGTTGGATTCAATTTGCTAATGCTTGTTGAGGATTTTTGCATCTATGTTCATGAGAGATATTTGTCTGTAGTCTTCCTTTCTTGTAATGTCTTTGTCTGGCTTTGGTCTTAGGGTAATGATGGCCTCATAGCATTAATTAGGAAGTATTCCCCCTGCTTCTACCTTGTAGAAGAGACTGTAGAGAATAGGTAAACTCTCTTCCTTAAATGTTTGGTAGAATTCACTGATAAACACACCTAGTCATGGTACTTTCTGTTTTGGAAGGTTATTAATTATTGATTCAATTTCTTTAATAGATATAAGCCTATTCATATTATCTGTTTCTTCTTGTGTGAATTTTGATAGTCTGTGTCTTTTAATGAATTTGTCCATTTCACCTAAGTTATCCGATTTGTGGGAATAGAGTCCTTCATAGTATCCCTTTATTAACATTTTAATGCTTATGGGATTAGTAGTGATGACTCTCTTTTATATATGGTATTGGTAATTTGTGTCTTGTCTCTTTATTTTTTCTTAGTTAACTGGGCTAGGATTTATCAGTGTTATTGATCTTTTCCAAAAAAGCAACGTTTGGTTTTGTTGATTTTCTTTATTGTTTTCCTATTTTCAATTTCATTGGTTTCTGCACTGCTTTTTTTTTTTTCTTTTCTTCTGCTTGCCTTCAACTTAATCACTCTTCTTTTTCTACTTTCCTAAAGTGAAAACTTAGATTTTTAATTTTAGATATTTCTTCTTTTCTGGTATATGCATTCAGTGCTGTAAATTTCCCTCTAGACGTTGCCTTTCCTGCATCCCACAAGTTTTGACGAGTTGTATTTTTCATTTCCATTTACTTCAAATATTTTCTTTATTTCTCTTGATGCTTCCTGCTCTTCCCACTTGATATTTAGAAGTGTCTTTAATCTACAAGTATTTGAGGATTTTTCAGTTGTCTTGCTGTTACTGATTTCTAGTTTAATTCCATTGTGTTCTAAGAGCATATTTTGTACGGTCTCTATTTTGTTAAATTTGTTAAGATATGTTTTATGGCTCAGCATGTGATCTATCTTGGTGAATGTTCCATGTGAGCTTGAGAAGAATGTGTGTTCTGCTGTTGTTGGATGAAGTAGTTGTTAGTCGAGCTTCTTCAGAGAAACAGAACCAATAGGATGTATACATATACATATATAAGAGGATACTATTATAGATATGGGCCCCCGCAATTATGGATTGCAAGCTGGAGAATGAGGAAAGCTGGTGGAGTAATTCAGTCACTGTCCAAAGGCCTGAGACTTGGCAGGGGGTGGTGGGGTCAGGGGATAGGGGCGATGGTGTAAGTTCCCGTCTGTATCTGAAGGCCCAAGGACCAGGAACATTGATGTGCCAGAACAGAAGACAGATGTTCCAACTCAAACAGAGAGCAAATTTGCCCTTCCTTCATCTTTTTGTTCCATTCAGTCCTTCAATACCCACCCACTTAGGGGAGGGCATCTGCTTTACTCAGTTCAGCAATTCCAATGCTGATCTCTTCTGGAAACACCCTCACAGACACACCCAGAAATGATGTTTTTCCAGGAATCTGGGCATCCTCGTAGCCCAGTCAAGTTGACGCAGAATATTGACCATCAGAGTAGTCTATAGATATAAGTTATATCAGTTGATTGATGGTGCTGAGTTCAACGATGCCCTTACTGGTTTTCTGCCTGCTAGATCTGTTCATTGCTAATAGAGTGATGCTGAAGTCTCCAACTATGATAGTGGATTTGGCTATTCCTCCTTGCAGTTCTATCAGTTTTTGTCTCATGTATTTTGGTGCTCTGTTGGTAGGTACATAGATATTAAGGATTATTATGTCCTGGATAATTGACACCTTTGGTAGTATGTAATACCCCTCTTTATCCCTGATGATTTTTCTTGTCCTAATGTCTGCTTTGTCTGAAATAATATAGCTATTCCAGGTTTCTTTCAATTTGTGTTAGCAGGATATATCTTTCTCTATCCCTTTACTTTTAATTTGTGTCTTTATATTGCGCGTGGCTTTCTTATAGACCACATATAGTTTTCTTTTCCGTACTCTGATAGTCTCCATCTTTTAATTGGTGTACTTAGAGGATTCATGTTTAAACTGATTATTGCTACAGTTGAATTAATATCTATCATGGTTGTAACTGCTTTCTATTTGCTTTTTTGGTTCCTCTTCTTTTCTCCTTCTCTGATTTAAACTGAGTGTTTAATTTTATTTCACTTTGTCTCCTTTCTTAGAATATCAATTATAGTTCTTTCTAAAACTTTTTAGTGGCTCTCCTCGAGTTTGCACTATACTGTCACAACTAATCTAAGTCCACTTTCAAATAACACTGCACTGCTTCACAGATAGTGCAAGTCCTATATAAGAGAGTATTCCCAATTCCTCCCCTGCCTTCCTTATAAAATTGCTGTCATTCATTTCACTTATACATATGCTGTGATCTCATCATTATTGTTGTAAATTTGAACAAATATTTATCTGTTAGGTCAATTAAGAATAAGAAAAAGAAAATATTTTATTTACCTTCAATTATTGCTTTTGTGATGCTCTTCTTTATCTCGCTTCGGGTTTCTGACCTATATCATTTTTCTTCTCTCTGAAGAACTTCTAGTATTTCACATAGAGAATGTCTACTGGCAATGAATTCTCTCAGGTTATGTATGAAAAAGTCTTCGTCTGTTCTTTACCTTTGAAGGATAGTTGCACTGGAGATAGAATTCTCCTCTTTTCTTGCATGTCTTCTAATGAGAAGGGCACTGTAATTCTCCTTCTTATGCTGAAGGTAAGGCTTCTTTTCCTCTGGGTTCTTTCAAGATTCTCTTTGTCTTTGGTTTTCTCAGTTTGAGTACGAGATGCCTAAATGCAGATTTTTTTGTATTGATTGTATTTGGTGTTCTCTGAGCTTCCTGGATCTGTGATTTGGCATCTATCATTAATTTGGAAAAATCTCAGCTATTATTACTTCACATATCTTTTCTTCTCCTTTCTCTCTTTCTTTTCCATCGGTTATTTCCATTATGCATATGTATCAGTTTTGTAATTGCCAACAATTCTCTGATACTCTGTTCTCCCCCCCACCCATTCTTTGTTTTTGCATTTCAGTTTGGGAAGTTTCTACTGTTGTATCTTCAAATTCACTGCTTCTTTCCTCAGCCTTGTCCATCAAAGGCATTCTTCATTTCTCTTACAGTTTCTTCCCCCCACCGCAAAGCCCCAGTAGATAGTTGTGTGTCATAGTTGCACATCCTTCTTGTTGCTGTAGGTGGGACGCGGCCTCAGCATGGCCGGAGAAGCAGTGCGTCGGTGCGCGCCCAGGATCAGAACCCCGGGCCGCCAGGAGCAGAGCGTGCGCACTTAACCGCTAAGCCACTGGGCCGGCCCTCCTTACAGTGTTTCTGATTTGTGGGGTTTACTTTCGATTCTTTCTTAGTGTTCCCTCTCTTCTTACATTGCTCATCGGTTCTTGCACGTTGTCCATTTTTTCCGTTATACTCCTTAGCATATTAATCACAGTAACTTTAAACTCTAAGACTGATAATTCCAAAATCTCTGCCATATCTGAGCAGGGTTCTCATGCTTGCTCTGTCTCTTCAGACTGTGTTCTTTCTTGCCTTTGTGCATGCCTTGTAACTTTTTTTAAAGGTGGACGTGATGTATCAGATAATAGAAGCTGACGTAAATATGCCTTTAGCTTGAGGTATCGTGTTAACCTGGTCAGCTAGCATTTTGACTGTGTCTAACCTCTACTGTAGCTGTAGCTGTAGATGCCAGGGGCTTCAAATTCCTCTAATGTCCTTATTTTTGGTCTCCTCTTTTGTCTTTGGGTTTCCCTATGAAATGTTTTTATAGGGCCTGTACCTTTGGGCTTTTCTGCTTTGATTAGTGGATCATAACATATTAGAAACTATCAATCTGAAAAAACAACCTCACTCTTGGCTCACTGGAATAGTGGTAAAAACTACCAGGGCATCAGTAAGAACTATCCTGTTTTATGGCTGCTGTGAGATTTATTCCTTCAGGAAAACAGGTAGCACTAAAACTGGAGTTAGGTAGAGGTTCAGAGTTTATACAGCACAAGTGTATATGGAAGAGCTCTGTTTCGTCACATGGGCTGGACTTAGCTTTCAGAAGTGTACTCTATGTGAAGAGTAGTACAGACACACCAAGTTTTGTCTATAGTCACATCCCTCACTTAACCATGGAGTTTGCATCTCTTTGCAGCAGGAAGTGGAGAAGCTGCCAGTTTTGGAGCCTGTGCCTTTGTCTTCGCAACCCCTGGGTGCACTGAGTGTGTGAGCCAGGTATGCAGAATAAAGATGCCTTACCTGGGACTCCTGTTAGTATCGTCATAATTTTTATTCTGTCTTTCTCACTCTTATTTTTAGTTCTGATACTCCCAAATTAGTTCTGGCTGATGGTATTTTACTTCTACCGAGGGTGATCTTTTATTTCCCTTACCTCTTTCTTTAGGAGAAATTTTAGTTTTTAGAGTATTTGGAAGATACTATATATTTCAATAAATATTTGCCCATATGTAAAGTCCACCAGCTACCACTGCTTAAATTGTTACTTCTGCCATAATTTTTCTTTAGTTTAATTTATAGGTCCTACATGCCCTTTGCTTCTTCTTACTTTGTTCCTAGGAGTTACCCAGTAGAATTAAACTAATTGGCAATTTTTATTCCTATTGAAACACTAGAAAAAAATGTCTGTGGTGTGTGGAAATTGTAATGAACTTGGTCATTCTAACCATTTTTACAAGACTGTCCTAGCCTAGGTCTAGAGAAGGAACTCTAGGTTTATGTACCTTTCATCTGGTTTCCCCTCCTTCCATCTTATCTTCTTACCTTTTTTTGAAAAGTGTAATTACTGTATTCACTAGGCACATTTAAAGTGCTCAATAGCCGTGTGTGTCTAGTGGCTACTGTATTAGCACAGTAGCCTTAGCTACTGTGGTGGAAATTAGCACATTTCCGTCATCACAGAAAATTCTATGGGGCAATGCTGTTCTAGGAAATGAAGTAAGAGAAGAAAGTCTGTATATACAGTATGAAAGATGAGATTAAATGATCTATCTCTTTTTGCTAATGTATGTTTATCTATGTAGAAGATCCAAGAGACTTTAGTAACAACTATAATTAATAAGAGAATTTGGATTCAAGATAAATACACAACAATAAATAATTTTCTTTATTATAGCTGTATACACCTAGAAAGGGAAATGAGATAAACTTTATATTTGCAATAGCAGAAAAGAGAACACATAAACCAGACAAGGAACTATACATACTGCATGATTTCGTTTGTTTGTGGAATCTGAAAAAGTCAAACTCATTAAAGCAGAGTAGAATGGTGGTTCCCTGGGTCTAGGGGGGGTGGGAGGGAAATGTAGAGATGTTGGTCAAAGGGTACAAAGGCTCATTGATGTAGGATGAACTCGTTCTGGAGATCTAATGCCCAGCATGGTGACACAGTTTGTAATACTGAATTGTGTACTTGAAATTTGCTAAGAGAGTTAATCTTAAGTGTTCTCACCACAAAAAAAATCATAACTATGTGAGGTGATGGATATGTTAATTAGCTTGATTGTGGTAATAAGTTCACAATGTGTATGTATATCAAAACATCACATTGTACACGTGTATATTGTGTGTATATATATATACACACAATATTTTTTGTCAAGTATACCTCAGTAAAGCTGGAAAAAAAACATTTTTTTAAAAATAATTTATAGACTACTTTGAATAAGTCTAACCAGAAAGACACAAGACACATATGAAGAAAACTATAAAACCTCATTATAAATATTTTGTAAGTAACAACTTCATGAGCTCAAGAAAAGGAACCTGCAGTGTTCTAGAATGGGGAGACTTAATATCATAAAAATATCAATTCTCCCAGAATTAATATATAAATGTAATGCAATTCCCGTTAGAATCCCAGTGAGATTTTTTAGGTGGAATTGGATAAAATGAGTAGCCAAGAAAAGTCTGAAAAATAAGAACACTGATGAATACATTGCCTTGCCTAGGTATGAGGAAATGCTATTGAGCCAGTATGATCAAATTGACATAATAGTAATCTAAGTTTAGACAGCTAGATCAGTGTAACGGAGTAGCAAATCCAGACTGAGATCCTAGGATGTGTGAAAAGTTCATGTATGACCAAGGCAGTAGTTCAGTTCAGTGGGAAGAGGGTACACTATTTAATCATTGATCCTGGCACAATGGACTATCCATTTGGAAGAAAATAAAAATGGATTCTTACACAATTTTGAAAACTAAATTCCAGCTGGCTTAATACTAAAATAAAAATAAAAGGGTAAACATGGAAAGTCTGGTGGACAGTGGGTACAGTGCAGGGGTAGAGGAAATCTTTCTAATAAAGACTGCATACCCAGAAGCTCTATAAAGGAAGAGAGAGACTTACTCAACTATATAAACATTAAAAGTATATTTTTGGATAGAGAAGAAGAAATCAGTTTATTCTGATATTTCCAATTCAACATTAAGATTATAGAATTTGTACTCAACTTTAGTTTTGTGTTTGTATCTCTTTTGACTTTTGCTGAAATCTCAGTTGCTAATAACATTAACGTAATTATTTACTTTATTCTACCATGAATATCTTATAGTTTTAAAATAACAACTCCAGTATTATTACTAACAAATATGATTATTGAATGTAATTTAAAATTTCTTTGTGTTTCTTCTTGTCTTTGGGGTATATCCTGCCCGTTTAGTGAAATTACTGTGCTTTAAAGAATAATTCTCTGTGTCGCTCTGCCAAAAACTGCTATATATTTGAGTCATTTGTTGCATTTATTTTGTTTTCAAGTTTTAGGGACTTTTGGGTGTAATTTTTATAATTATGAAAAAAAGGTACGTGATTCCCAAGTGAAAATGATAAAAGACACCTTCGGAGAAGTCTAGCTTTCCATCCTGACCCCCAGCAGCCTGTTCCTTCTTCTTAGAGGTAGCCATTTTTGTTAGCTCTTATTTTCTACTTCCATTGTTTATTTTTGAATACCTAAACAAAAGGTTATATCTGGTCTTATTTCCCCTTTTCTTTCAAAAAAGTACATACTATAATACCGTTCTGAACCTTGTTTTTTCACGTAGTGGTGTATACTGGCGATCACTCCACAGCAATATATAGAAACCTTTCTCAGTTCTTTTGACAACTGCATGGTATTCCATTGTTCCAATGTACCATATTTTATCCAGGGAATCTCCTATGATGGACATTTGGGTAGTTAAAGACCGGCGAAAGTTTATTGCTGGTGGGTGTGTGTGAAAAAAGTAATGAAAAATGATAGAAAATATATATTTTGGTCTCTGCTGCCAGTTCGTGGCACAGAGCTCCTAAAACCCTTGTACTTTCATAAACGATAAAAGTACCAGTAGCATCTTTGTTCTAGTATTTGGCCTTTGACCCTGGTTCCTGACACAGAGCTCCTAAATCCCTTGTAAATTGCTGGATGATAGGAGTATCATTTGTTCTAACAAGGTGACTCTTAATGGGCTCCTGAATAACTTCAGGGTAGGAACTCATCTCCAGAAAGACCAAGCCGTGATTAGAAGTTTGGAACTTTCAGCCCTGCCTCCAACCTCCAGGAAGGGGAAAGGGGCTGGAAGTGGAATTAATAATCCATCATGCCTACGTGATGAAGCCTCCGTAAAAATCCCAACAGGGAGTTGGCCTCGTGGCGTAGTGGTTAAGTTCTACACACTCCACTTCAGCAGCCTGGGTTTGTGGGTTCAGATCCCAGTGCAGACCTACACCACTCATCAGCCATGCTGTGGCAGTGACCCACCTATAAAATAGAAGAAGATTGGCAAGAGATGTTAGCTCAGGGCGAATCTTCCTCAGGGAAAAAAAAAAAATTCCCGGTAGTACAGGGTTTGGAGAGAGCTTCTGGGTTGGTGAACACATTCACATATCGGGGGATGATGCAGCCCAGCTCCACGGGGCAGAAGCTCCTGTGCTCAGGACCCTTCCTGACCTCACCTTGTATATCTCTTCATCTGGCTGTTCGTTCATATCCTTTATTATGTCCTTTATAATAAACCAGTACATAGAAAGTGTTCCCTGAGTTCTGTGAGCCATTCTAGCAAATTGTCAAGCCCAAGGAGCAGGGCATGGGTACCCTGATGTATAGCTGGCCAGTCAGAAGTACGGGTGACAACCTGGGACTGTCAACTGGTGTCTGAAGTGGGGGCGGGCATGTGGGACTGAGCCCTTAGCTTGTGATATCTGATTCTAACTCGGGTAGTGAGGTTAGAACTGAGTTGAATTGTAGGACACCCAGCTGGTTCGGAGAATTGCTAGATGTATGGAAAACCCACACACCTGGTGTCAGAAGTACTGTGTGGTAGTAGTGTGAGAGGAAAGGAGAAACACATGAGGAAGAGTGTGTTTTCCCATACAGGTATTCTTCCACATTGATGGTAGAAATGTTTAGTATTATAGCCGTGGTAAGCAATCTGGCAATATCTATTGAAAATGTTAAAGATGTATATAGTATCATCCCATTTTTCAAAACAATCAATTATAAAAAAAGAACATGTTTACTTATCTATCTCTATCTATCTATCCATCTATCTATCTATCTAGGCTTATCTAACTAGGGAGAAAATAAAAACAAACATATTAGGTTGTTAATAGGTGTGACGGGGGTACAATTGGAGAAGGGTTGGGGTGGCCAAGCAAAAAGACCAAGGAAAAAAAGGCTGTGGTTAAGAAATAAAGCACGTATATATTCACATTGATGCATTTAGATAAAATTGTGTGAATATACATGAAAATATTTTTAAATTTATTTAGCAAATATAGTGGGGGGAAGATCCCATTTAATATGGCAGTGTAAAATTTTAGATTGCCTAGGAGTTAAATGGATGTAAGGGCCTATATGAAGAGAACTTTGAATCTTTAATGAGAAACATAAAAGAAGACTTGAAAGAGGCGTTCCATATTGCAAGTGGCAGGCTCAATATTGCAAAAATGTCTGTTCTCAGATTATTTGTAATTGTATTGCAATTCCAATAGGATTTTCATGTTGGAATTTGGTAAAATATTCTGAATTTCATGGAAAAGAAACAGCGCATTTTGGGGGAGCGCAGTGAGGGGTACTTGCTCTACTAGGTGTTAAGATGTCTGTAGGGCGACAGTAAGTAGGACAGCATGGCAGTGGCGCAAGGCCAGGCCATGGGTGGCTGACCAACTGTCCCAGTTTACCCGGGATTGAGGGTGCCCAGGACACAGGGCTTTCAGTGCTAAAAGTGAGACAGTCCTGAGCAAACTGGGATGACTGGTTGTCCCAGCAGCGGAAAAGAATAGGCAGCCCAGAAACAAACCTTCATGGGTAATAGAGAATCACCAATCAAGGGGAAAAGGAATGATTTTGTAAGAGATGGTGTCAGAGAAATGGCAACTATTCAGAAAAGAGTAAATTAGACCCCCACCTTATGCCATAGTCCAAAATAAATTTCATATGGGTTGGTGAATTAGGTATAAATATGAAAAGTGAAAACATGAAACAGTAAGAAGTTACATAGGTAAACATTTTAGTCATTGTGATGTAGGGAAGAACTAAGTATAAATACAGCAGAAGATATCACTGAGGAAAATACTGATATATTTAAATATAGAATTTAAGTTTTATATACATCAGAAAGCAACACATAAATGAGAAATGGAAATTATAAATTGGAGGAAAAGATTTGCGAAAATATATGATAGGCAAAAACAGCCGCAGCCAAAGGAGCCCAAGGAGACGTGGCGACTAAATGTGCTGTGGAATCCCGGATGGGACCCTGGAACAGATAAAGGACACTATGTAAAAAAATAAGGAAATCTGAAGAAAGCGTGGACTTTAGCTAACCATAGCCTATCAATATTGATTCATTAATGCGCCAGCCCTCATGGCCTAGTGGTTCAAGTTGGGCGCTCCCAGCTTCAGCAGCCCAGAGTCGCCTCCCAGTCGTGGAACCACACCACCCATTTGTCAGTTGCCGTGCTTTGGCAGTGGCTCACATAGAAGAACTAGAATGACTTAGAACTAGAATATGCAAGTGTGTACTAGGCTTTGGGGGAGGAAAATAAAGAGGAAGATTGACAACAGATGTTAGCTCAGGGTGAATCTTTCCCTGCAAAAAGAAAAAAAAAAAGTGGTTCATTAATACTGGCAAATGTACCTTCCTAATGTAAGGTGTTAACAGTAGGGGAAACTGGGTGTGGGATATATGAATGCTCTCTGTACTGTCTTCACAACTTTTCTGTAACTCCAAAGCTATTCTAAAATTAAAAGTTTATTAATATACATGATAAAACTGGCTAATATCTATACTATATAACTATATATATAAAACAATAGATAACATATATTGTATTGTATATTATATATAGTAGATTACTATGTTAATATATATATTATATATAACATATATGCACATATATAATATGTATAACAACATAATATATAGCTATATATCATAGAAACAAGTTAGAAAAATGAACATATCTAAAGAAACATGGGCAAAGCATATAAATAGGTGGTTGATACATGGAAAGAAAAATCAACCTTACTCTCATAAACTGCCAGCGTGTTTGCAAATGCTTTTAATGATTCTGGAAAGCAGTTTGCCAACATAGATTAACAGCCTTAAGTTGTTTATACTTGTTGACTTAGTAAGTCCATTTCAGTGTAATTACCCTGAAGGGATTACCTGAAGTACACACAATGTCTGATGGGCAAAGATGTTCTTCGCTGGGTTATGTGTAATAGGAAATAAGAGGAAATGTGCAACATCTGGGGACTATTGTGGTCAGCTATATGATCTGTACACACTCTGAAGCCATTCAAATGTATCGAAGAAGAGTGTAGCATCAAGAGCATTCGTTTTGGAGACAGATCTGAATTCAAGTGGAAACACCACCATTGGCTATGTGATTTGGGGCAAATCACTTTACAGTCTTTCTAAGCCCCACCTCTCTCATCTCTAAAATAAGGGCAATAACAGACATAATCCGTAGGGGTTTTGTGAGAATTAAATGAGATTATTCATGTCTTGAGCACAGTGCCTGGCAGATAGCTTAGTAAATAGCAACTCACAACTACTCTAGGACGTAGCTTTTTACAGATGAGAAAATGGGAGCAGAGAGAGGACAAGTCATTTACCCAAGGTCACACAGCTCTTAAGTGGTGAGCTGGGCTTCAAACACAGAATGTTTGACTTCAAATCCCATGTTCATAACCACAGTACCCAATTGTAAGCTGTTATTTATGCACTTCTGCTGCTGCTTAATGACATGGGACAATGCTTATGCAAAAAGGTGAGTAAAAGAAGTAGAATACAAAATTATCTGTATTGTATTCTGATTTTTCCTTGAAATTTTCATATATGTACATAAACATGCATAGATACAAGACTGGAAGAAATTAGGCCCATATATTAAAATGATTGTCTTTTGAGTAAAGTGTTTAGATCAGTCCTGAGTCATAGAAAATGCGAAGTATGATCATTATGATCATGTGTTTTGATGTTCTGATGATTCAGCTAAATGGTCTAAGTGTGAATGTCGTCGTATTTATCCTGCCCAGGACTCATATTTCTGAATCTGAGAATTCTCACCTTTAATTCATCACTCTGGAACATTCTCAGCCATTACTTCTTTGAATGTTACTTTTTTCCCCATTAGTTCTCTATGTCTGCCTCTCTTTCACATTTTTCTTTCCTTATCTCTCTGTGCTGTATTCTGTATATCTAGATTCCATTGTACCACTTTTCTCTTTAGCTGTGCTCAATCTGTGATTTAATCTGTCCATTGAGTTTTTAATTTTAAAACACTCTTTTTTTCGTTTCTAGAATACTCTTTCGAAACTGCTGGGTCTTTTTTATTTAAAAAATAGTGTCTTGTTCTTTTCTCCTGTTTCCAATTATGCCTTTAATCATTTTAAACATAGGTATTTTAGACTGTGTATTAGATGATTCTGTTATCTGAAGATTTGGGGTTTAATCCTGCTGTTGTCTTCTGACATTGGCTTATGGTGGTTGTCTCTTTGTGTGTTTTGTGATTTTTCGTTGTTAGTCGTGTTCAGTGCGGCTTTACCTGAGGGGGTCCTGTGGAGGCTTTGTCCCTCTAGAGCTGTTTTATGTTGCTTCTGCCAGGTAGTTCGAGCGATACCGACAGCTAGGAACCACTTCATGCTAATGTTTTGACCTGGAAGATTCCTGGACCTTGCCGGAGATAAACATTTTGCATCCCAAACCCATGTGAAAGCAGGCTTGAGGTTACCAGTCCTCATAGGGAGACCTTTCTTTCTGCCTTCCCCGATCCCAAGTTGTCTCCCTTTGCTAGTGAATGGCTTTTTGTCCAGGTCACCCTTATTGAAGGTGTAGTCCTTTGCAGGTTCCAGCTTTCTACGGGTGTCTCAATTCCAACCCCCTGCCTTACTTAGGTCCAAGGCTCTGTCTCCTGCCTCTACATGGCCATCAAAACCTAAGCCCTTCACTCAGTGACATAACCAAGCCACCTGCATCCCACTCTCAGAGCAGCTAAAACTTCTCCTCCCGCTAAATGCTCTGGTTGTCAGTTTCCGCGTTGTGTTTGGACCCCTAGTGATTTCTTTCCCTTCCTCGGGAACTCAGCTGTCCGTTTAAAAGGCTGTCATATGTTATTCCTTATTTCTAAGTAACGTGCACTGTGGGAGGACTTTCAGGTGATTTTGGCCGCCATATTACTGGAAATGGCCCTCAAAGAATATTATTATTATTATTTTATGTGTGAGGAAGATCAGCCCAGAGCGGACATCCAATGCCAATCCTCCTCTTGTTTTTTTGCTGAGGAAGATTGGCCCTGAGCTAAGATCCATGCCCACCTTCCTCTACTTTATATGGGACGCTGCCACAGCATGGCTTGACAAGCAGTGCGTTGGTCCACGCCTGAGATGCAAACATGGGGGAATCCCAGGCTGCCGAAGCAGAGGGCATGAACTTAACTGCTATGCCACCGGGCTGGCCCCTCAAAGATTATTTTTAAAAGGAAAATAATCTTAGGTGTCAGACAATGTTGGCTTACACATTATTTTCTTACTGGAAGGCCATCCTTGTTTCTTTCATAGAAGAATGGAGGTGGATTTTTTTCCTGCCCTATTTCTTCATCTTTAAATTCTTTTGGCTTGGCTTAAAAAGAAAACAGAACTGTCAACCTTCCATTACCTGAGCTCTGCTGCGTCTTTTATTTTATTTTTTATCCTAATCTTGGCACATTTGGCAGGATACCAGATTTCTTGCCAGTTTCTTGCAGAGGACTCTAGTGAGGGTGAGGAGAAGGATACATCTCACATACGTGCTTATATATATACTATGAATGGGTCATTTTTAGTAAGAGGAAATTGACCGGATTAATGATTCTCAAGTCTTTTGGTGAGCTCTGCTAGAAAAGTAAAAGCTGCTTGGCATGTTTCTTAGAAAGGAGATCATAATTTATTTCCTTTCATACGTTTCAGAAACAATCGCATAAGATAATTCGGACACAGAACAGGTTCTAAAAGGGTGAATCTTGGGTGGTTGGTCGTCCTCATGTTTTCCTCTTCTCTTCTTTAGTCATCAAACGCTAGCCTTGTCTACCTTGGAATTACATTCTGCGTTACACATCAGTCAGATCTCTACTTGCGTTTTGTCCTTTTCAGTCCTCAGCACTGGCATGACTGCAGTCTTCCTAAAGGACATAACTTCAAATTCTTTAGAGCGTCCCCATGACCTTCAAAATAAAATCCAGACTCCCTAGCACAGCATCACTCGATAGTCCATGTCTACCTTGTGACTCTCATCTCCAGAGATTCTCCAGTATCTACCTTGCGTTGAAGTTGCACCAGATTACTAGCACTTCCTCCAAAGTCTACATAGTCTTATGACAAGCTTCTGGTTTTTTTTTTTTTATTTGTGAGGAAGGTCAGCCCTGAGCTAACATCCGTGCTAATCCTGCTCTTTTTGCTGAGGAAGACCGGCTCTGAGCTAACAGCTATTGCCAATCCTCCCTTTTTTTTTCCCCAAAGCCACAGTAGATAGTTGTATATCATAGTTGCACATCCTTCTAGTTGCTGTATGTGGGACGCAGCCTCAGCATGGCCGGAGAAGCGGTGCGTTGGTGCGCGCCTGGGATCCCAACCCGGGCCTCCGGTAGCGGAGCGTGCGCACTTAACCGCTAAGCCACCGGGCCGGCCCGACAAGCTTCTGGTTTTCATGTGAGTGTTATTGATGAATTTGCTTCCATTAAAGCCAGGAAAGTAAAATTTAATAAATTCTGGTTTTGATGTAAATAAAATATTTAAATTTAATGCTATGAGTTTTAATATATTTAGTTTTCAATTATTCATCATTTTATCAACTGCTTTCATGTTCTGGAAAAAATTAACCATTCAAGAATACATAAAAATGTGTATTGGAGGCTCACATTTTTCTTTTTGCCTCCGGCTCCCTTATGGCTCTGTATGGCACTGTTGTTGATCCTGTCTTTAAAATTTTGTTATTTTGTTCATCGTGGATTTTTTGCGTTAATTTTCATGTGTAAAAATATTGCATTGAAATATTAATGTATCTTGATTATGGAGTCTTTTGAACCCCATCAGTTTGGCACATGAGGCGAGTACCTTATTCACCCCACCCTGACCCCAGCCCTGCTTGAGGTCTTTAGTTACGTAAATTATCCATTTGAGGCTAGTGGGTATCTGAAAGTATTGTAGTTGAGATATAGGGCTTTTATTCCTGGAAGTGGTTTCCATCACACCTCTCCATTTTGTAGTAGAGTTCAGAATTCTGAAGTGGGGAGAATTTTTTGTTATTTTATTATTTTTAAAATATTTTTAAAATCTGTAATACATTCACCTGATTCAAAATTCAAAAGGCATCGAGAAAAGATGTATAGTAAAAACTTTCCCTTCCGCCCCTACCCTCTAACCACCCAGTTCCTCTTCCCAGCGGCAACAGTTGTTAACAATATCCTTGAAGAGATCATTTATGCTTATTCAAGCAAATGTGTGCACATATTTTAATCCCCGCTTTTTGCGCAAATGGTATCGTAATGTGTCTTGAATCTTGCTGTTATAACTTAACAACATGTATTGGAGCTCATTCCATATCAGTATATAAAGATGTTCCTCATTCTTTTTTTTTTTAATTGATGTTTTATTAGTTTGTAACACTGTGAAATTTTGGGTTGTACGTTTTTGTTTGTCCATCACTATATATATATGTCTCCCTTCACCCCTTGTCCCCCACCTCCCATTGCCCTTGGTAACCACAATACTATTTTCTCTGTCCATGTGTTGGTTTATATTCCACATATGAGTGTGATCATACAGTGTTTTTATTTCTCTTTCTGGCTTATTTCGCTTAACAGAATAGCCTCCAGGCCCATCCATGTTGTTACAAATGGGACAATTTTGTCTTTTTTATGGCTGAGTAGTATTCCATTGTATATATATACCACATTTTCTTGATCCAGTCGTCAGTCGAGGGACACTTAGGTTGCTTCCACTTCTTGGCTATAGTGAATAATGCTGCAATGAACATAGGGGTGCATAAGCCTCTTTGGATTGTTGATATCAGGTTCGTTGGATAGATTCCCAGTAGTGGGATAGCTAGATCATAGGGCATCTCTATTTTTAATTCTGTGAGGAATCTCCATACTGTTTTTCATAGAGGCTGCACCAGTTTGCATTCCCACTAGCTCTGTATGAGGGTTCCTGTTTCTCCACATCCTCTCCAACATTTGTTGTTTTTTGTCTTGGTGATTATAGCCATTGTAACGAGCGTGAGGTGATATCTTAGGGTTGTTTTGATTTGCATTTCCCTGATGATTAATGATGTTGAACATCTTTTCATGTGCCTATTGGCCATCTGCATATCTTCTTTGGAAAAGTGTCTGTTCATTTCCTCTGCCCATTTTTTGATCAGGTTGTTTGTTTTTTTGTTGTTCAGTTGTGTGACTTCTTATATATTAGGGAGATCAACCCCTTGTCAGATGTATGTTTTGCAAATATTCTCTCCCAGCTGGTGGGTTGTCTGTTCATCTTGATTCTGGTTTCATTTGTCTTGTAGAAGCTCTTTAATCTGATAAAGTCCCACTTGTTTATTTTTTCTTTAGTTTCCCTAGTCTGGGTAGGCATGTCATCCGAAAAGATTCCTTTATGACCAGTGTCAAATAGTGTGTTGCCTATATTTTCTTCTATGAGTTTTATAGTTTCAGGTCTCACCTTCAGGTCTTTGATCCATTTTGAGTTCATTTTTGTGAATGGCGATAGCAGATGGTCCACTTTCATTCTTTTGCAAGTGGCTGTCCAGTTTTCCCAACACCATTTATTGAAGAGACTTTCCTTTCTCCATTGTATGTTATGAGCTCCTTTGTCGAAAATTAGCAGTCCGTATATGTGTGGTTTTATTTTTGGGCTTTCAGTTCTGTTCCATTGATCTGTGTGTCTGTTTTTGTACCAGTACCATGTTGTTTTGATTACTATTGATTTGTCGTATGTTTTGAAGTACGGGATTGTGATGCCTCCTGCTTTGTTCTTTTTTCTTAGGATTGCTTTAGCTATTCGGGGTCTTTTGTTGCCCCATATGAATTTTAGTATTCTCTTTTCTATTTCCGTGAAGAATGTCATTGGGATTCTGATTGGGATTGCATTGAATCTGTAGATTGCTTTAGGTAATATAGACATTTTAACTATGTTTATTCTTCCAATCCACGTGCATGGGATATCTTTCCATTTCTTTGTGTCATCATGGATTTCTTTCAATAATGTCTTGTAGGTCTCATTGTATATGTCTTTCACCTCCTTGGTAAGATTTATTCCTGGGTATTTTATTCTTTTTGATGCAATTGTAAATGGTATTATCTTTTTGAGCTCTCTTTCTGTTAGTTTGTTATTAGCATACAGAAATGCAACTGATTTTTGTAGATTGATTTTGTACCCTGCCACTTTGCTGTAGTTGTTGATTATTTCTAATAGTTTTCCAACAGATTCTTTTGGGTTTTCTATATATAAAATCATGTCATCTGCAAATAGTGAGAGTCTCACTTCTTCGTTACCTATTTGGATTCTTTTTATTCCTTTTTCTTGCCTAATTGCTCTGGCCAAAACCTCCACTACTATGTTGAACCTCATTCTTTTTATAGCTGCTTAGTGTAAGTATCTCATAGGCACATTATTTAACCAATGTCTTATTGAGAGACACTTAGGTTGTTTCCAGTCCCTTTGTGTGAGAAACAGTGCTGCAGTGAATAACCTTGTTTATATGTCATTTTGCACAGGTGAGTATATCTGTAGGGTGAATTCCTAGAAATCAGATTTCTGGAATGGAAGGTTTTTACATTTGCAGTTTGATAGATATTGCTAAACTGCTGTCCATGGAGGTGATAGCAGTTTACACTCCCACCAGGAATAGAAGTGAGTCCCTGTTTCCTTACATGCACACACAATAGAATGTGGTCAGGCTTTTGCTTTGCCAGTCTAATAGGTGAGAGATTAGAGTGTTAATCGCAGTGTGGGGTTTTAAATTTCTCTTCGATAGAAACACCTTTTCACATGTTCAAGAGCCATTTGTATTTCCATCTCCTTGAACTGTCTCTTTATATCCTTCGCCCATTTGTCTATTGAATGATTGGTCTTTTGTTATTGATTTGTAGTGGCCCTTTATATAATAAGGAAATTGGTCCTTTGTAGAAAAGTTTCAATTATTTGTTCCCCAAGTGTTGTCTTTCTTTTAAACTTTGCTTATGGAAGTTTTTGCTATTCTGGACTTTTATGTAGACAGAATCAACGACCCTTTATATTATGCCTTCTGAGTCTTGTGTGAAGTGGGAAAACTTGGTGACAGCCCACTCAAGAATAAAGACCAAGGGGGGTCTTAGTAATCACCATATCAGTAAGGAAGGGAATGTGAATCAGAGTTGACTGTTAGGAATTTATAAAATTCCGTAACCTCTGCAATTTCCCCATATTTATTCTTTGTGTTGTCTTCTGTCTATTTCCCTACAGTGATTCAAAGCAGAACCCTTAACATGCTAAGGGCCCACGTGCTTGTCTTGAATAGGGAGAATGGAGTAAATTAAGAATAATAGTTCATTGGATGGGAAAAAGAATCCCAACATGTGAGCAGCTTTAAGAAAAGAAAGCATCCCCGGGACCTGCCTGCGGGAAGGAAAAAGAAGAAAGTGCTTGAAAACTGGGGATCAGCACTTTCCCCCTGCGGGTATCTCCTGGCACACAGTGGTTGTGAAGGATAGCTGCTTAGAACAAGAACCAGGCAGTGGTCATCACGGCTCCTTGGTGGTGACAAGGTACCTCTAGCTGTATCATGAGTGCATTAGATGTTTAATTTGAATGTCCCTGGTGGAGGACACAGTCATGTCATGCAGCAAAGGGCCTGAGCCTGAAGGAGTGGGCTAAAGGTCTGAAGCCCAGTGTAGCACATGCTGCTGAGTCCCTGACTCCCCAGGCCTCCTTCTTTTTCCTTCTTGTCTTTCTACTCCTTCCTTCTTTCCCTATCAAAGTACAGTGTTCAACGTCAAATGATATTTTATCTTTTCTCTGGTGTCTTGTTTCTAAATTTTCCAGTTAAAAGTCGGTAACACACTGCATGTGTGAGTAATCTTTTAAGTATTTCTGACTGTGGGGGTGTGCTTATGTTCCTTAAATTGGAAGGTGGCAATAAACAGTTCCCTGGGTTACCCAGGCACTGGAGATCTGGACTTGGGTTGGCCATTTGTGTCACTTCCTCTCTGTAGCCCGTTCAACATGAGCAGTTCTGTCACTATCCTCTCTTCCTAGTCACTTGTGCTGCCCTTTGAATCCAAAGGCGTCCTCTCGTTGGCACGTGACTCTACACCCGGCCTCCTTTCCTAGCATCTTGTTTACTCCCTTTCGGCTTCCTTCCAGACTTCTCTCTCCCAGCTCCCCCACATCCTCCTGTGTCCCCTCCTGTCCATCCCCACTTCCATGATCTGAATTCAGTCCTCCACAGTCTTCTGCCTGAACTAGTAAAGTACCTGAATGACTGTTGTCTGCTTAATCCAACTGCCGTATCGCTGCTAAGGCGATGTTTCTAAGTGCACATGGCAGGGTGAGGGGAGGACTTTATTTGAAGCAACTCTGTATTGTTTGCAAGTTTTAAAACATGCATGTAGTGCTTTTATCATTCAAAAGTACAAATATTGTATTATTATAATGTTTAAAATCCTTCAATAACTTTCCATTGATTGCAGGATGAAACTGCAAACTCTTAATATTATATGCTCCATTAGCTCTGCCACTTCATCAGTTTGTCAGCTTCATGAAGTGGCTTCTTGCTCTTCTCTTGTTCTCCCAGACAGTGACTCTGCCAGGGTTCTCAGAGATGCTCTGTTCTGATTAATCACAATAAGTAATAGCTCCCATGAAAGCATCTACAGAGTGCCCAGTGCTTTCCATGGGATCTCATTTTTCAACCCTGTAAGGTAGGCATAACCATCTCAATTTTTCAATAGAGAAACTGAGGATCAGAGAGATTAAGTGACTTCTCTAGGGTCACACAGGTATTGTCAGAGTCAGGATTTGAACCCAGTTCTGCCTAACTCTAAAACTTATGCTCTTCCCACTATACCATGCTCTCTAGAATGGAGTGTTCCAGTCATTCTGGCCCTGCCTTTTTGAGAAGCATTACTTCCTATCTATAAATACCTTAGGCAGTTTACTGTAGTAGTTCAGACCATGAGCTCAAACTGCCCGGGTTCAAATTCTGTCCCTAAGACCTGATAGTTGTGTAACCTTGAATAAGTTAATTTCTCTGAGCCTCAGCCTCTCCATCTGTAAAATGGTATGGTAATAATAGTTCCTCTCTCCTAGACTTGTAATTTGTAAAAAGATGATCCATATAAAATACTTAGAACAACGTGTGGCAAATAATATACATACCCTCAATAAAGCATAGCTGTTATCATCACTATATTGCAGACTCATCTCAGAATTCTCTTGACCCTTTTCTTCATCTAGAGTTCCTGATCGGTCCATCTGAATCCTGGTTTGCTATATCCTAATTGTCCCTTCTGTGTATTCCTGTGCAACAGAAAGTACCATAATTATATTGTATAGGCTTTGCCTTTCTGAGAGTGAGTTTTGCAAGATATAGCTTTAGATATACAACACAAATTTTATTTGTTCATATGTTAAATGGCTGATTGCTCAGATGCTGCTCACTTGTTAAGGAGTTACAGATTGTAATGATTTAATTGTCAAATTGCTGTAGCATTTTTTATAAAAGTACTAACAGTAGGAATTCAATTCTTTTATTGCAGAATTCATCTTTTTGGCCCTGTGTGTAGTGATCAGTCCCACTTGCTTGTCGTCGAGGTGGGAACTCAAGGTTCCACAGTAACCTCCTGGTGTCTATTCTCATCTGCTCTTCTGTTTCTCACTTTCTGTGTCAGGTATCAAGTTTGGGCATTGACTTGAAGCAGCTGGTTTAGGGAAGCCAATCACAAAACCAGCCATGGGCTGGATCCCCTAGATTTGTCTGTGACTTGTGTGAGCTTGAGTCAAGTGAGCGATCTGCACAAGGCCTTGGACGTTCTCAGTCCCTCTGCTGTCATTCCCGTGTCATCTTTCATTCTCCCTACTGCTGTCATGACCTGCTCTGCTCTTCTTTTCAAGGAAAGGCAGCATATGGCCCTCTACAACTTGAGTGGTGCCACCTGTGGTTTCCTTTCCATAGTTCTTGGATTTTTTTCCTCCATACCTTTTGAGATGTCCCTTTTGGTCCATACCTGTTGCCCTGTGACTTGAGATCAATAAATCTAAACAATACCCTTACTCCTCCATGGAATGAAAATGAAAGTTGACAAATTTTTCCCCATCACTTCTTTCGAGTCCAGGAGATGCCAACAAAAATGAGCCTTGAAGAGCGTATGAAGAGTCTTAAGGGAAGCACTATTTGGGTGGTCTTTGGAGTAAAATCTCCCTGGGCCAAAATTTTTTATTACAGTATTGATATGAGGGAAAATAGACTTAAAAAAAAAGGACCATCAATTGCATTCGATGTAAAGGCTGTTTTACATGGGGTTTATTGACTCGTTATATTTTTTTAATTCAAACTCCTTATAGAGATTTGTTGTTTTTAATAAATAAACATGAAGTTCTTGGTTGATTTCCTTGTGTCTGTTATCCCTAGTATTCATTCATGAATTCATGGGCAGGGACCTTAGGAACAGTCTATTTTTTTTTAAGATTTATTTATTTATTTATTTATTTTCCACCCCAAAGCCCCAGTAGATAGTTGTATGTCATAGGTGCACATTCTTCCAATTGCTGTATGTGGGACGCGGCCTCAGCATGGGCGGAGAAGCAGTGCGTTGGTGCGCACCCAGGATCCGAACCCGGGCCGACAGCAGCGGAGCACGCGCACTTAACCACTAAGAAATGGGGCCAGCCCAGAATCAGTCTTTTTTGTAATTTCCTTTTCAGATTGTTCCTTATTTGTGTGTAGAAATGCCATTGATTTTTGTGTGCTGTCTGTATCCTGCTACTTTGCTGAATTCATTTATTAGATCAATTGGTTCTTTGTGATGTCTTGAGAATTTTCTTTATATAAGATTAGCAATATAATTTTACTTTTTCCTTTCCAATTTGTATGCATTTCATTTCTTTTTCTTTCTTAATTGCTCTGGTTAGAACTTCCAGTACTATGTTGAATAGAAGTAGTGAGATCGCACATCCTTGCCTTATTCCTGATCTTAGAGGAAAAGCTTTCAGTCTTTCATGATTGAGTATTATGTTCACTGTGGGTTTTTCGTATATGGCTTTTATTATGTGGAGGTCAATTCCTTCTATTTATATTTTTTGAATGTTTTTATCATGAAAGAGTGTTATATTTTGTCAAATGCTTTTTCTGCATCAATTGAGATGATAATATGTTTTTTTCCCTTCGTTTTTTTGATGTGGTCTATTACATTGATTGAATTTGTATGTTGAACCATCCTTGCATTCCAGGAACAAATCCGTCTTGGTATGTTGTATGCTCCTTTTAACATGCTGGTGAATTTTGTTTGCTAGTATTTTGTTGAGGATTTTGCAACTACGTTTATCGGGGATAATGGTCTGTAATTTTATTTTCTCTTAGTATCCCTGTCTGGTGTTGGTATCAGGGTAATGCTGGCCTCATAAAATGAGTTTGGAAGTATTCTCTCTTTTCAATTTTTGAAAGAGTGTAAGAAGGCTTGTTGTTGATACTTCTTTCTGTGTTTGGTAGAATTCAGCAGTAAAGTTATCTAGACCTGAGTTTTCATTTGTTGGGAGATTTTTTTTTCAGATTTGTTGAGTAATTAGTGACATAAAACATATATGTTTAAGGTGTACAAGATGATGATTTGATACATGTATCTATTATGAAATGATTAGCACAATAAGGTGAGTTAGCACCTCCATTCCCTCACATAATTAACTTTTCTTTTCTAGTGATAACTTTTAAGATTTACTGTCTTAACTGTGTTAATTATGGTCACTATGCTGCACATTAGATCCCCAGAACTTATTCATTTTATAGCTGAAAGTTTGTATACTTTGACCCAAATCTCCTCATTTCCCCCATCCTTGAGACCCTAGCAAACACCATTCTCCTCTCTATTTCATTGATTTCAGCTTTTTTAGATTACACATATGAGTGATTATACTGTTTGTCTTTATCTATCTGACTGACTTCACTTAGCATAATGCCCTCAATGTCTGTCCATGTTGTTGCCAAATGCAGGATTTCAATCTCTTTTATGGCTGAATAATATTCCATTCTACGTATATATATGTATATATATATGTGTATATATATACACACACACACACAGACATATATATACATATATATATATATACACACACACACGTATATATGTGTATATATATCACATTTTCTTTACCTATTTATCCATTGGTGTCCAGTTGGATTGTTTCCATGTCCTGGCTTTGTGAATAAGGCTGAAATGAACATGGGGGTGCAGATATCTCTTCAAGTTGGTGATTTCAATTCCTTTGGATATACACTGATAGGTGGAATTGTTTGATCGTACAGTAGTTCTATTTTTATTTCTTTGAGAAAATTCCATACTTTTTTGATGGTGGCTGTACCACTTTACATTCATACCAACAGTGCACAGGGTTCCCTTTTCTACACAGCCTTGCCAACACTTTTTTTCTGTTGTCTTTTTGATGATAACCAATTTGGTAGGAGTGAAGTGCTATCTCATTGTAGTTTTGATTGCATTTCCCTGATGACTAGTGATTAGGGGCACATTTTCATGTACCTGTTGGCCATTTTTACGTTGTCTTTGGAAAAATAACTATTCAAGTCCTTTGACCATTTTTAAATCGTATTTTTGGTTTCTTTGCTATTGAGTTGTAAGAATTCCTTATATACTGTGGTTATTAACCCCTTTATTCTTCTGATTGTTTCTTTTGCTGTGCAGAAGCTTTATGGATTGATGGAGTCCCACTTGTTGAGTTTTGCTTTGGTTGCTTGCACTTTTGGTGTTCTAGCCAAAGAAATCATTGCCACGACCAATTTCAGCAGACTTTCCTCTAGTTTTCTTCTAGTACTTTTACAGTTTTGGGTCTTACATTTAAGTCTAATTGCTTTTGAGATAATTTTTTAGAGTGGTGTAAAATAGGGGTCCAATCATTTCTGCATGTGGTTACCCAGTTGTCCCACCACCAATTATTGTGGAGACTTTCCTTTCTCCATTGAGTCTTCTTAGCTCACTTGTCAACTGTTTGCTGAGTGTATGTGTGTGGTTTTATTTGTGGGCTCTTGATTCTGTTCTGTTGGTCTGTGTGTTTATTTTTATGCCTGTACCATACCATTTTTATTACCATAACTTTGTAATAAAGTTTGAAATCAGGAATTGTGATGTCTCCAGCTTCATATTGCTTTCTCAGCATTGCTTTGCTTATTGGAGGTCTTTTGTGGATCCATATGAATGTTAGGCTTATTTTTCCTATTTCTGTGAATAATGTACTGGGAATTTTAATAGGCATTGCATTGAATCTTGAGATGGATTTGGGTAACATTGGTAGTAATTTTAACAATATTAATTCTTCTGATCCATGAACCTAGGCTATCTTTCCATTTCTTTGTGCCTTTTTCAATTTCTTTCATCAGTGTCTTGTAGTTCTCAGTGTATAGATCTTTCACCTTCTTGGTTAAATTTATTCCTAAGTATTTTATTGTTTTTGATGCTATTGTAGATAGGATTGTTTTCTTCATATCTTTTTAGATAGTTATTATTAGTGTACAGAAATGCTACTGATTCTGTACGTTGATTTTGTATCCTGCAACTTTACTAAATTCATTTATTAGTTCTAAGAGTTTTGGGGGGAAGTCTTTAGTGTTTTCTCCATATAAGATCATATCATCTGCAAACAGAGGCCATTTTATTTCTTCCTTTCCGGTTTGGATGCATTTTCTTTCTTTTTCTTGCCAAATTTCTCTGGTTAAGACTTCCCGTCCTGTGTTGAAGAGTAGTGTTGAGAGTGGGCACCCTTGTCTTGTTCTTGATCTTGGCAAGAAAGCTTTCAACCTTTCACCACTCAATATGCTGTTAGCTGTGTGTTTTATTACGTTAAGGTATGTTCCTTTTATAATCAACTTTTGAGTTTTTATCATGAAGGCTGTTGAATTGTGTCAAAGGCTTTCCTGCATCTATTGAGATAATTTCATGATTTTTATCTTTCATTCTATTAATGTGGTATATGACATTTATTGATTTGCATATGTTGAACTTGATCATGGTGTATGATCCTTTCTTGAGTTTAGATAGTTGCATTATAATGTGTCTTGGGTCATTTGAGTTTGAAATGTTGGGGTGACATATTAGCTTCATGAACTTGGATGTCTAAATCTCTCCCCAGATTTGGGAAGTTGTCAGCCGTTATTTTTTTGAAGATAAACTTTCTTTTCCTGTCTCCCTCTCTTTTCGTTCCGGTACGCCAATAATGCATAGCTAATTTTTGTTATGGTATCCCATAATTTACATCAGTTTTTTTCACCCCATTCATTCTTTTTTTCTTTTTGCTCCTCTGACTGGATGATTTCAAATATCATGTTTTCTACTTCCACTACTTATATCTTCTGCTTTGTTGAATCTGATTTTCAAGGTCTTTATTGAATTGTTCAATGCAGTGATTGTGTCCTTTAACTGTAGAATTGCTGTTTGCTTTTCCTTAATGATTTCTATTTCTCTGTTGAACTTCTTATTTGTTCTTGTACTATTTTCCTAATTTCATTTAGTTGGCATCTGAATTCAGTAGTTCACTGAATTTTTAAAGAGGATTATTCTGAATAATCAGAATATTCTTCTTCATCAGATGGTTCCTATATCCCCATTTCTTGGTCAGACATTGGAGATTTATAATTTTCCTTTGCTGGTGTTATGTGTCTTTGATTATTCATGATCTTTGTGGCCTTGCATTGGTGTCTGCAAATTTGAGGAAGTAGCCACCTCTTCCGGGCTTTACACATTGGCTTTAGCAAACAAAACCCTTCACAGTCAGCCATTCTCAGGAGTCTGTGTGAGCCATCTGGCGGTGTCCAGGGGCAGGCTTGCTGCTGGAGTCCTTGGGCAGCCCGGTGCTGGGGTGAGTGGAAAGCTTGGGTCCATGTGATTCTGTCTGGACCTGGGCACAGCTGGGATCCTGAGTTCACGAGTACCACCACTGGAGCCTGCGTTTGCAGGTGGCGATTGAGAACCTGGGGCCACAGGAGTCATCCAGGGCCATGAGAGTTGGCTGGTCCTGGGGTTAGCTGGGAGTGTTTATTCACAGGAGTCTGGCAGAGCCAGGTGTCACGAGAGATAGCTTGTTCTGGGGTGGGCCAGAAGTCTGGGATCTTGGGAGCGTGCTGGGAGCCTGGGGCCACAGGAGCAGCCTGGGGTAGCAGGAGCCAGCAGGTGCTGGGTCAAGATGGAAGTCTGGGTTCCTGGGAACCTGCCGGTGCCTGGTGCCATGGGAGCTGCCTGGGGCCACCTGAGTCACCAAGCATCTGGGTGAGTTAGGGGCCTGGTTTTGTAGGAGCTTGCCAGGCGCCTGTTTCTGGGGGAGCTTCCAGTGGCTGCTGGAACTGGCAGATGCCATGGTGAGATATGGGCCTGAGTTCCCAGTAGCCCACGGGAAGCCTGGTGCTGTGGCATCTGCCTGGGGTTGCTGGAGCCACTAAGTGCTGGAGTGAGCTGGGGTCCTGGGTTTGTTGGAACCCACTGGGAGCCCTGCCATGGAAGGTACCTGTGTCTGAGTTTGCTGCCTTGGGCCATGCGAATAGGCAGGCACCGAGTGAGCCAGAGTCTGCATTCAGCCGAGCCCACCAGGAGCCTGGTGCCAGGGACAAAACTTGGGGTGACAGGCACCACCTCGGCCTGCTGAATACGGTGGACACTAGGCTGAGATGGGGGACTGGGTTCCCAGGAGCCTGCTGAGTGCCTGGTGCCAAGGACGCTGCTTGGGGCCACTAGAGCTGGCATGCTCCAGGGTGAGCCAGGGCCTGGGTTAGCAGGAGGACTCAGGGAGCCACCTAGGTCCATAGGAGTCAGCCTAGTGCTGGGGCAGGCTCGCTCTGGGTCTGTGATGAAGTCGGACACTCACTTTACTCTCCTTCCTGTTGGGAGGTTTTTGATTACCGATTCAGTCTCCTTATTTCATATTGGTCTGTTCAAGTTTTCTGTTTCTTTATGAGTTAGACGTGGTAGGTTGTTTCTAGGAATTGATTCGTTTTGTCTTCGTTATCCAATTTGTTAGTGTACAAGAGTTCAGAATTGCCTCTTATGATCTTTTTTGTTCGTTTGTTTTTGGTGAGGAAGATTAGCCCTGGGCTAACATCCGTCCCATCTTCCTGTACTTTATACGAGACGCCGCCACAGCACAGCTTGGCAAGCGGTGCGTCGGTCCGCACCCGAGATCCGAACCTGTGGCCAGTGCTGCAGCGGAGTGCGAGAACTTAACCCCTACGCCACTGGGCTGGCTCTGTCCCTTATGATCGTTTTGTTTCTGAAGCATCAGTCGTAATGCCTCCTCTTTCTTTTCTGATTTACTTTATTGGATTCTTCTCTCTCTCTTTTTTTAGATATTCTATCTACTAAGGGTTTGTCAATTTTCTCTTTCCAAAACATTAACTCATTTTTATTCATCTCTTAATTGTCTTTCTGTACTCTATTTCCTTTTTTTCTGTTCTCATTTTTGTGACTTCCAACTTTCTGCTAACTTTGGGTCTAGTTTTTTTGTTTTTCTAGTTCTGTGTGTTGTCAGTTAGGTTGTTTATTTGACATCTTTCTTCTTAACAATGTACAAATTAATCCCTGTAAACTTCCCTCTTAGTATTTTTTTATTTATTTTTCATCAGGAAGATCAGCCCTGAGCTAACATCCATGCCAATACTACTCTTTTTGCTGAGGACGATTGGCCCTGGGTGAACATCCGTGCCCATCTTCCTCCACTTTATATGGGACCCCGCCACAGCATGGCCTGACAGGCGGTGCATCAGTGCGCACCCGAGATCCAAACCCGGGCCGCCAGCAGTGGAGTGCGCATACTTAACCGCTGCGCCACGGGGCCACGCCCCTCTTAGTATTATTTTTGCTGCATCTCGTAAGTTGTGGTGTGTTTTTAATTTTCGTGTTTGTTTTGAGCTATTTCTAATTTCCCTTTTGATTTCTTCTTGGATCTAATGTCTGTTTAAGAGGTTGTTCTTTAATTTCCACCTATTATGAATGATGCAGTTTTCCTTCTGTTATTGATTTCTCGTTTCATGCCATTGTGTTCAGAATAGATACTTAGTATGATTTCATTCTTCTTAATTTTGTTAAGATTTGTTTTGTGACCTTACATGTGATCTCTTCTGGAAAATCTTCTGTGTACTCTTGAGAAGAATGTGTATTCTGCTACTGTTCACTTAGTATTTAATGTTGTTTATGTCTGCTGTTTCCTTATTTTCTGTCTGGGTGTTCTATTCATTGTTGAAAGTGAAGTACTGAATGCTCCTACTATTTGCAACTTGTTATCTGATCTGGATCTAGGATTCAGAATATATAAATATCTCTTAGAACTCAATAATAAAAGACAAATACATCAAGTAAAATAGGCAAACAATTGGAATAGACATTTCTCCAGAAGGTTTGCCAATGGCCAATAAGCACCAGAGAGATGCTCAATATCCTGAATTATTAGGGAAATGGAAATTCAAACCACAGTTTGATAGTCTTTTACACTCACTATGAAGGCTGTATTCAACATAATGGAAAATAACAAGTGTTGGTAAAGATGTGGAGAAAGGGGAGCCCTCATTCATTCCTGGTAGAAATGTAAAACGATGCAGCACTATAGAAAATAGCTTTGCATTTCTTAAAGTCTTCAACCTAGAATGACCGTTGACCAGGATAGTCTGATGTGAGGTATCTCCCAAAGAACATTGAAAACATATGTTCAAAGAAAAACTTGTCCCTGGACATTCAAAGCAGCATTATTCACAATAGTCCAAAAATGGAATAAACCCAAATTCATACGAAGTTACCAATACATAAAGCAAACATGGCATACAAATACTGTGGGATATTATACAGCCATAAAAAGGAAGAAAATACTGCTGCATGGTAGGCCGTGGATGATCCTTAAAAATGTGTGCTAATTGAAGCCATACACAAAGCCACAGATTATATGATTCCATTTGAATGAAATGTCCCAAATAGGCAAATCCTCAGGGAGAGAAGACAGATGAGGTGTTTTCATGCACTTAGTTTCGGGGAAAATGCAGAATGAATGAGTATGGGTTTCTTTTGAGAGTATTAAAAATGTTCTGGAATTAGATAGTGGTGATAGCCACACAACATTATCATTGTACTAGAAGTCACTGAATAATATACTTTAAAGTAGCTAAAATGGTGTATTTTATGTTAAGCAGATTTTCTTCGATAAAAATGTGAAATTAGGGTAATTAATGGAGCTGTTAGGGGTAAGGCACATTGTAGGCCAGATAGTAAACACCTGACTGGGGCTATAGTAACATATCCTATAATCATACAAGCAACAATCTGACAACCAGTCCATAGCCATGGTCCCCAACTTGAAGAGACCAGCCATGAACATAGGTCAGTGTTGTTGGGAGCCCTGGGAATCTGTTCAAAGATCTGGGTAAAATTATGCAGTATTCTTACCTCTTGGGCCACCTGGTGTAGGTAGATTTGAACCTGAGGGTTGATGTACCTGCAGCAAGTGGACCCTGGAAGGGCACAGACCCCTCCTTCCTTGGCCAGTATAGTCTGGGGCCAGGCAGTTTCCTAAAACCATTTGGCAAGAGACTTAGGAGACTGTTGCACAAGGAATAGGATAGAGTCTTTTGTAGTTGTTGTCTGTGTTGGGTTATGGTTGTCAGTACTTGTTGGTGGCCTCGATTACCCGATTTTCTGTGGCTATGGCCACGTACCTGTGCCTAGTCCAGTCAAGCCTAGTAGAACGGAAATGCCCAGTACTAAAGGAATGACAGTGTCTCTTTGTTTTGGTGGTAGGGCAGGAATCTCAGGGGACTTGTGGCCTGAGGGGTACGCCACTACATGCAGGTCGAGAGAGACAATGATGGATTGCAGAACATAGCCTGGGAAAGCTGACCAGAGGGTTGTGGAAGAGAGTGGTGTACCAGGTGAGAGCCTTGTGATGTGGGCCCACAGGAAACCGACAAGTGGGTGTTCCTGCTGTAAAATGTTCCTTGGGGCTCTTGGTGGTAAAACCTGTAACCTGTGCCCATTCCCCGGCTCCCTGTGCTCTGTGATTCCAGGTGGTACAAGCAAAGGGTGTGTGGACCAAGAGCCGTTTGTGCCTGGGCACGGAATCACCACGGGGCCTTGAAGGCTACGCCACAATGACTCCTCAAAAAACAGTTGGGGCCAAAAACGGGTGGAGCAATTTGAAGGGAAGTTTGGGGCAAGGCTGTTGTTAGATGGAGCTGGCTAAGACTGAGTCTGTCAGCAGGGTGAGCACTTACGCTGGGGTACAGGTGATTGGAGGCCATGTGACAGGCCCAGCAAGTTCTGACTCCCTGTACAGGGGCAGCCCTCTCATCCCATTGGACATAAACGCTGGTGGTGTTTATGAAGCGTCTTGCTGCCTTGTGGGAAGTACAGGGGACGTGTGGTGGAAGAAGTCACGATAGTGTCGGGGTGGTTGTGGTGCGGGATTACCGTGTTGAGGGGGAAGGACTGGAGGCAGGTGCCGTGGGTGTGTGACAAGCAATGGTCAGTGAAGGGACACCCGGGGTGTAACTGGGGACAGCAGGGACCAGCAGAAGTCATGTGTTAGAACCAAGATAACAGGCCCAGAATGGAGCCGCTTAGGCTGAGCCCCATGTCAACAAACCAGGACTTGACTTCATTACATTCCTGGCTCTCCCATAAGTGGAATCTTAATCAGTCAGTCAGGAATCGCCTGATCGGCACTAGGTAGGTATTGTGCCAGATAGACCCCTGCTGTCCCCCAAAGGAAATAACCTTGCAGTAGCCAACCTGCTTTGTGCCTAGTATGACTTCCTTGTATTTGCTCCCTTCTGCCTGTAAAAGTCTTTCATTTTGCACAGCTCCTTGGACATCCCTTCTATCTGCTAAATTGGATGCTGCCCGATTCATGAATTGTTGAATAAAGCCAATAAGGTATTGAAGATTTTCAGTTGTATTTTGTTTGTTAACAGTTTGGTGGCAGCAGTGGGATTTGAATGAGACTTCTGATGGCTTCGGGGATGAGAAATACTACGATCGGTACCCGCAAAACCTTTGAATTCTCTGTCTTTTTCACTGTTTCCGAGAGCTGTGGGTAAGTTCCTCTTGTATCTGAGATCCGGTCTCTTTGCATTGAGCTCCTGGTCTAACCTGCTTTCCAGTCCAGGGTGAATGGTCAGTCTACTTTAACATGATGCTCTAATAGAGCATCTGTCTCCGGCCGTGCTTAGTCCACAGTGGCAGTGAAAGTCTTAGCAGGAAGCTTGAACTAGCAGATGGTTCCACTGGGAACCTGAGTCTCTAGCCCTTGGTTAGTCCACAGTCACAAATTTGTTGGAGTCTGCTGGGTCTGCCTGCAGTCCTGACTTCTTAGGGTCTGCTGGTTCAGTCCGTACTTCTTGCCAATGGACAGGAGTGGAAGAAGTGTGTGCTACATCCACACTCAGTCTTTGAAAATTTCTCACATGAGTTTTACATGCATTTTTCTCTCTGTTGACTGGATGCAGGTGTCGATGAGTTCTAAGGCAATGGTGAAGGCACAGTATGGAGGAATTCTGGGATCCCGCATGACTGCATGGAAGAGCGCTGTCACCTCAACCTGAACAACCACCCCGCACTACTAGAAATGAGAGGCATCCCGTGATCATGGATTGGAGGACTCCTTGCTGTTAAGATGTCGACGTTATCGAAAGAGATCAACAAGTTCACTACAGTCCTTATCCAAATCCCGATGATATTTTGTACCAAAATAGAAAAAAGCCCATCCTAAAATTCATGTGGAATCTCAGGCAAGCCCAGATGTCTCAACAGTTTCAAAAGGAAGTACTAAGTTGGAGGACTCATTCTTCCTGATTTAAAACTTACTACAAATCTACAATATCCAAACAGCGTTGTAATGGCGTAAAGACAGACATATAGACCAAGGAAACAGAAGAGAGAGCCCAGAAATAAGGTTGCCAGGATTATTCTATGGGGAAATGACAGTTTTTTCAGCAAGTGGTGGTGAACGCAGTGGACATATATGTGCAAAAGAATGAACTTGGACTCTTCCCTAAGGCCACATATAAGGCTTAATTCCTAATGGATTAAAGACCTGAATGTAAGAGCTGAAACTGTCATACTCTTAGAGGAAAACATAGGAGAAAACTTTACACAATAGGATTTGGCAATGATTTCGTGGATATGACACCCAAGGCACAGACAATAAAATAAAACATAAACATACTGGACTTCATGAATATTAAAAGCTTTTGTGCCTCGAAGACATTATCAACAGAGTGAAAACACAGCCCACAGGATGAGAGACGATATTTGCAACCCGTGTATCTGAGAAGTTCTTAATATCCGGAAGAGATAGAGAACTCCTAAACTCAAGAACAGAAAACAACCCAAATCAAAAATGAGCAAAGTAATTTATGCAGATGGTCAACAAGCATATGACAAGATGCTGAACATCACTAATCATTAGGGAAATGCAAATCAAAAACACAGTGAGATTACACCTCCCTTCTGTTAAGATGGCTACTATATAAAAAAAATAGGTGAAGAAAAGAAAAGAACAAGTGTTGGCAAAGATGTGGAGAAATTGGACCCCTTGTGCACTGTGGTGGGAATGTAAAATGGTATAGTTGCTGTGGAAATCAGTATGGCAGTTCCTTAAAAATATTAAAAATAGAATTACCATATGACCCAGCAATTCCTCTTCTGGATATATATGCAAAAGAATTGACAGTATGGTCTGAAAGACATATTTGAACACCCATGTTCAAATTGTTCGTAATAGCTAAAACATGGAAGTAACCCAAGTATCTGTCCAGGGATGAATGGATAAACAAAATGACGTATATACATACGGTAGCATATTATTCATCCTTGGAAGGGGAGGTAATTCTGAGATATGATATAACATGGATGAACCTTCAGGATATTATGCTCAATGAAATAAGCCAGTCCCCAAAATACAAACCCTGTGTGATTCCACTTATATGAGGTACCTGAAATGGCCAGATTCAGAGAGAGAGAAAGCAGAATGGTGTTGGCCAGAGGTTGGGAGGAGAGGAATGGGGAGTTATTGATGAATGGGCATAGAGTTTCTGTGCTGCAAGATGAAAAGAGTTCTGAAGAAGGATTGTGGTGATGGTTGCACAGCAATATTATTGTAGGTAATCCACTGAAAATGAACTTAATGAACTTAATGACATGTACACATAACAATGGTTATGATGGTAAATCTTTTGTTATGCGTATTTTACCTCAATAAAAATATTTGACTAAAAAAGTGCAAATACAAAGAAATGAGCAGAGGACAACTTAGACTTGTCATTTGTACTTTTCCATTTTGACCCTGGTATTTTATCTCATTTCTTTTACCTGAGACAACTTTGATTGTTGTCTCAAAGACTAAATGTTTTCCTTCTGTGCCTAATAGAACCTTGAAATCAGAATTATAGAATACACTAAAAAATTTTAGTTGCAATATATTTTTCAGAGAAAACATAAGAAAACATTTTAAATTTAAATTTAAATGTTTTTATATTAGGTTCAGGTCTGCAACGTAATGATTTTTTTGTATCTATTGGGACATGATCACTACAAGAAGTCTAGTTAACATCTATCATCATTAAGATTTATATTGTTTTCCTTGTGATGAGAACCTCTATGATTTACTCTATTAGCAACTTTCAAATATGCAATACAGTATTATTAATTCCTTGATTGATTTCTTTAGAATGTAGCACAGGAAAACAATTCTAGTGTATCCGTTTGATTTTTAATTCTCTGATACTATTTTTTCTCAGAATCAATTATTTTTTATGCAAATGGACAGATTTTTCTTAATCCCCATCATAATGTACTGACTACAGATTCTGCTATTCTGAGTTTTGTTTAGGTCTCATTATTTCTACCAAGTCAACTTTCCTGAATCTTATTATTCATATCAAAATGTGTTCAGATGTATTTCTTCTTCTATCACTATTTAGTCACTGATAAATTTTACCACGTGCCATTTTAACCATTATCAGTTTTCTTTAGTGTGGATTCTTTTAACTAGTAATATTCACCGTGAAGGTTCTAAGTCTCCTTGGAGTAGAAATGGAGGGGCCGGGTCAAGGCGCTGTACTTGTTGGATTTGCAGGATTCAGAATTGACTCTGCTCTTGAAAAACATGCTATTTGCCTAAAAGGCTCTGCATCCTCAGACCCGCCCCACTCCATTTACGAAATAGGAGGATTTGCTCAGATCTACGTAGAAGGTACAGGCAGATGAAAGCCACGCAGTGCTTCCGATCATCCTGCTGGGAACAGAGGCAGGGACCCCATTCATATTTACCGATTTGGAAGCAAGACTTTTTGTGCTGTGTGAGAATGAATAAACAACCTGAAAAGAGAGGCTGTGGTAGATGAAGGAACGCCCAATTTGTCTGATAATCCCCTCATCTTCTCCTCTTCAACTGGAAGGTTAGTGTAGGGAGAGAGCACTGGTGGTTTCCACCGTTTCCACCCTCTCTTAACCTGTAGAACAGAGAATCCATTTTCTTTCAGGCAGCAATTCAACAAACTGAAAGATGAAGTTCCTGACCTGTCTTGCGGCTAAGAGTGACCAGATGAAGTGCAGGCCAATGATGTGTGACCGGAAGTCTGGTGTGGGACTGTGGGGAGGCTGCCAGAGGGACCTGACAGAGCTGGGAGGGCCAGGTTTCCCTCCTCCTGTTCTCCTGCCGGTGGTGGGACGTGCAGACAGGGCTGCTTGTCAAGGCTGGCTCTCCAGCAGCCATCTTGGGCCATGGACAACCTTGATGACGGAGACCACATCCTAAGATTCTGGAGCAGAAAGGCAGATGAGTTGTGACATTTCCAGCAGTAGTTTGGCTGCCTACCTCCATGGGTATTTACGTGAGAAAGACACAACTCTTTCATGTTTGTGCCACTATTATTTAGGGTCTTCAAGACTGTGTGGCAGAATCTATTCCTAACCAATGTGTGTGTTTAGCTGTGGAAGCCCCGTGTGACATTCGACAGACAGGACTGTCCTCTGAGAGAGATCCCCTTATGCACAGTGGCAGAGGCAGGCGTGGAGGCAGACTGTAGGATGCTGGTATCTCATGCATTTGCCTGGCCAGCACCAATGTCCCCTTCTTTTGGGAATAGAGAGAGCGGCAGGGCGTGGGGTGGGGGCAAGGGCACGGAGACCTGTCACATGAGCAGAGCCGTAGGTGTCTTGTCTGTGTGTGCCTGGCAAGGCTGGGCTCGGCCTGGCACATGCCCCTTTAGTCTGCACGTCTTGGACAGGAGGCCTGGCTGACTGCCAGGTTGTTCCCTAATGTCTCCCTGTGATAGCGAGCATTGTGTGCCTCTGCTCATCTGAGCAGCTTACCACCCCGACACCCCCAGTATTGATGGAGCGTGACACCTTCTCCTGGCTGAGCACATGCTCATGCTGTTCCACACCTGACCCTCCACTGTACAATTGGGATACTGTGGCCCAAAAGAGGCAGGTACTGACCCAGACCACAGGAGGGGGTCAGAATCCAGAAGATTAGGGAGGGCTCCAGCTTCCTTGGCCAAGGCTCAACCACTTCCCTTCAGGTTTTCTTTTAGAAATGAGAAACCTGAAGATCCAAGGGGAACCCTGCCCACCCCTCTCCATATGGGGTTATTTTCCTCTTCCCATCCTCTCATGTGCACAGGCACGCTCACACTGACTTCTGCTGTGGGGACCATGGAGGTGCAGTCAAGAAATAGTAGACACCAGAGAAGTGACAAGGGGCAGAGGGGAAAGGTTGGAGGCACCTCTGCCATGGGGCAGTAGCATCCATTCTCGTAGCGACACGCCCAGGCGCCCAGAGGTGGACAGAAGAATCCCTAAGGTTCCTAGGTTTCTACCTGCTCCGGGGACGTCCCTGGCCAGGCCTGGAGAGCACAGGACTGGGGTGCTGCATTCCGCATCTGTGGGCACCTGGAACTCTGGTGAGCCCATCCTCCCCTCGTATAGACACTGGGTGCAGGAGAGAAGGCCTCAGTGTCCTCCTGTGTAGAGTGGAGTGCGTCCTGTGGGAGACTCCATGCGTCACATGTGCTCAGAAAGTGTCTGCTGCACTGGTTCTCCATGGATGACTCACTGTGCTCTGAGAGCCTGAGAAAACCCTTTCCCACCCCCTGGAGAGCCTTCAGAACAGAGAGCGGCTTGGCGGCTTGGGTGGATGAGAACTTGGGATAGAGAAGAACATGCCAGAGCACTGCACACTGAGTGCCGAGTCCAGGGACAAGACCAGTCCTTGTTGGATCCTGAGGGTCCTCATTTGGAAGTAGGGGGGAATCATTGTCCTGGCTCAGGTTAGAAGATGTCATGAGTAAAGAGGAGACCCCGGAGTGGGGGACAGACAAAGGGGAGGAAGGTGGTCTCCTGAGGTTCCTCCCATGCCCCGGAAGCCTGCAGGTCCTTCTCCTTTCCCCCTGGGACACTGGAGAGCCTCTGCCTTGAGGACACCCAAGGAAAGCTTCCTTCCTGTGTAGTGGAGTTCCTGCCTGGGCTGCAGTGCTGGTGTTGGCTACCAGGGGGCAGGCAGCCTCCCGTGTCAGTGGTGCCCACTGAGGATTTTGTGTTTTGTTTTTCAGTTTTATTGAGATCTAATTGACATACAGCACTGTGTAAGTTAACACTGCTGTGTGCTTTATTTGAAAGGTGCTAAGAGTGAAGAACCTGAAACTTTCATCACAAAATAAAAGTTTTTTCTTCTTGATGATGGATATACACTGAACTTTGGTGTCATTACACAGTGTATGTACAAGTCACAGCGCTGTACACCTTAAATTTACACACTGCCACTCAGCTCTGCCTCAGCTCCTGGAGCAGTGAAGAGTCGTGCAGAGGTCTTTCTGGCTGTCCCCTGCCTCAGAACAACTTGCGCCTCCTATTACCAGCGTTCACCTCCACAGTCTGAGCTGGTCAAAGGCAGGAGGAGGGGACACACTTTTCCCATTCATTCAGCGACTGTGCACTGACACTCACCCTGTGCCGGGTGCCCGGGTGGGCCTCCATGCAGGGCTGACAATGACTGAGTGGTCCCTGCCTGCCAGGAGCTCCCAGTCTGGACGGACTAGAACAAAAGTGTGAAAGCAAAGATGTGAGAAAGGAAAGAGCCGGTGCTGGAGGGAAACAAAGCACGGGGCTGTGAGGGAGGGCTGGGGGTCCGTGGTGGGAGGGTCTGAAAGGCCTCACTGGGGTGACATCTGCTGGGACAGAATAAGAGGGAGCCAGCCCTGCACAAGTCTGGGAGCAGTGTGTCAGGGAGGAGACACCACTGCTGCTGACACGCAAGGGCAAGAGGGGTTTGGCCAGAGGATGTCAGAAAGGTGGCCAGTGCGGCTGGTGGCAGCCGGGAGAGAGGAGTGGAGGTGAGAGGGCAGGGCCAGATCCTGGGGCCTGAAACCCTTGTTCCAATCCCTCGCATCTGAAAACTACGAATATTTCCCCTCTCACAACTTTTGTGGATGAGGAATCCAGACCCGGAATTGCTCAGTTCCTCCACACAGGTGTCTCCAGGCTGGGGCTGCAGCCTCCACTGATGCTCAACTGGCGGAGAATTTGCTCCCAAGCTCATGCAAAGGGTTCAGGATGCAGTTTGGACTCAGAGCATGAGTTCTTTCTGTCTGTTGGCCTGGGAACTACCTGGGTTCTCTCCTATGTGGGCCTCTATACATGACAGCTCAAAACATCTGGTTTCATTCTCCAGCTCAGAGATAGGAGAGAGAGAGAGAGAGAGATGGAACTCAAGAGAGAGAGGAAGAAGGAAGTGAGAGACTTTTTGTGTTGAAGACTTAGACATGGCATCCCATCACACGGGCTGTGTTCTATTGGTGAGAGCCAGTCACTGAGCACTCAGTGGTCACACAGGAATCCTTAAGGGGTGTGTGTCCCACGGGTGGGGATCACTGGGAACCAGTGTGAAGGCTGCCCACCCCGTGGTTCGGGATGAGGCACTTGAGTCTCATTCTACGTAGAACAGGAAACAATTGAGCTTTAATCCAGAGGACGACAGTGTCTGAGTTTCATTCATCGACCCTCTTGTTGTGCTGACATTAAAATGAGGCCAAGAGGGACTGAAGTGCCTGTTCCAATATCAGATTGCTGGAACCCAGGCCTGTTTTGAGTGGTATTCCTGCTACTTCCCTTCTAGTCATTCTTCCATTTCCGAGTTTTTGCCTTAGATACACTCGACACCAGCTCACAGGTGGTATAGATGTGATCTCCTATACACCTGATGATGTCCCTAGGAAGCAGATTCTAGCCTGATCCCCATAGTGCAGGTCTGGAGACTGGGGAGGACCTGAGAGGCACAATGAGCTTTCCTGGACAGTGAACTTGTCAGATAAAGGAGGTCTAAATTCAACTCTGCCTCCTCAAAGCCAGGACCCTCGGTACATTTCCGGGTACCTGTGGGCAGGGCTGTGTTAGCTCCATGTGTACAGCTGAGGAGATGACATGGGGGACTTTGGGTAGGTCTGATTGCAAGAAGCAGCCCAGGTCATGGAATCTTGAAGTAGTGACCTCACTTCCTCGGTGATAGACCCCAACAGACTTTGAAATCTGGTAACCATGCACCAACATTCTAGAGACAGCCAGTTATCCAGCTCATTTGGCTGGAGACACTTCAGAACCCAGGATGTTCTGCTGCTGTCTCCCAGCCTTCAGAAGCTCTAGGCTCAGGAAAGCCCAGAGACGGAGACTTTTGTGCTCCTGTCGAGGTTGGCTCAAGCTTCATCACCAATACTGCTGGCCATTTGGCAGGAGGGGCCGAGAGGTAACATGGGGCAGCCCAGTACAGCCCAGTGCAGGGCAGGCCACAACTGTGATCCCACCTGAGCAGCCCCACACCCCTTGCCCCTTATTTGTGTGTGTGTGTGTGTGTGTGTGTGTGTGTGTGTGTGTGTGTGTTTTGGGTTGGGGGAGGCAGGGGGTGAGGAATGAGTCCTTCCAGAGCAGGAGCAGGTTGTTATGTTTGTGAGCCTGGCCAGTCTGTTGTATTCATACCCCAGGTTATGGCTGGCAGGCTGTGAAGGCGAGTGCTGGGGAGAAAGCTCCTCTGCCCTGTGTTAATCCCGAGACCTAGAGGTTTGTTCTGCTTCCCTCCCTGGCTGGATCTCTTTGCAGATGCCCCTCTGTGGCTGAAGTAGGGAACCGAATTTCTCATGGGGGTGTCCCCCAGTGGCAATGTCCAGGCAGGCCCCTGATGCCTCCTGGCCCAACTACCGGGCACTATCTTTCCAGAACTCTCCCCAGGAGATCTTTGAGGAGCTATCCGATGGTATCAACAACTCAAGGCCCCTGGAAAAGGGGCAGGTGCAACAGCCCACCACCATCCAGGGCTGGTCTGAGGTGAGAGCATGAGCAGTGGGTCACCACACCCAGGACCCCAAGATGATCAGGGCGAGCCGACAACGCAGGCACAAATCTGAGGACTCCCCTGGGACCTCCCATGGCTTTCCCAACTGGGCGTCCTACAGACCCACTCCCTAAGGAATCTGGACCTCCACTTCCCCAACCCGCTATGTGGTAGGGTAGAAAGACACTCTTCACATATTTGTTGGAAGCGTTGAGAAGCTATTTAATGTTGTTTTCACTTTTCACGAGGTCACACATACCTTAGCAGTTCGCCCTGTTTTGGTTGTTTTCACTTCCCGGCTGGATCCTGTTGTCTGTCAGCAACACTATCCTTGCAGACCTTCTCCAAGCCTCACAAACCATCACACTTGCTGGGGGGATTTAAACACAACGGGGATGCGGTGAGATTACGTGATTCTGTACGTTTCTCTACATCTTGTCGTCTCACAGAACACACCTCACTGTGGGCCTGTCAGGTCAGGAGCTGTGGCCTTAGGTGACTTCATAATGTTCCCTAAAGGAGGGCATTTGCCACAGCAATTCATCCTTTCAATGCTGTTGGACCTTGACATGACTCAATTCTGTTGCCATTTCAGCAGTGCTGCAGGGAACAGCTTAAGTGTGTCCTAATAGACTGTGTTAGTTTGCTAGGCCTACCATAACATAGAACCACAGATCGGGTAGAAGGTCCCTAAAGCCTCCTGGCCTGGTCCCGGGCTCTGACTTTGCAGAATTCCTCCCAGGACATCGTTGAGGAGCTGGTTGACAGGTTTAATTACTCCATATGTGTGGACACGGGGCAGGTGCATCAGGCCAACACAGCATCCAGTGCTGGTCTGTGGTGAGACCACGCAGAGATGGGTCTCCATCCCAGGACCAGAGATGGTCAGGGTGGGCCCAGAACCCACACTTGAGTCAGGTGACTCTGCAGGGTCCTCCAAGGAGTGTGGTGTCCCCTGACCCTTCTCCTCCACGTCAGGAGCAGACCAAGCCTCAGGAGCTTAAAGGGAGTGTCATGCAGCCCAAGCCTCGGGTGGCTCTCAGTTCTGACCTGCATGGTCTTGAGCAGCTATGTGAAATCCCAACCTTCTGTTTTCCCATATCTACGGTGGCGTGTTTATTGATGACTCACTAGGACAGTGCTCTTAATACAAGCTCTGAATGCAGGGAGGTGCTAGTGTTCCTCAGGTGACAGAAGGCCTTCAAGGTGCCACGTGTTTATCATTCCCCTAAAACTCAAATGTGCTTGAAACCCAAATCCTTTTTCAAGGTGGACACTCATGTCCCTCTCGCACAGGTTCCTGAGGTGCGGAGAGTTTCAGGTCTGAGCTCCAGACCCTGATCCTCCTGGTGGTTCATGGTGACACCACTGACTATATGTCCCTCTTTGTCCCTGTGGTATGAAAAGGAATCCACCCTGTCCGTGGATGAGGCCCGCACGATGCTGACCCTCAAGGCTTGCACAGTGGAGAAGGTGGCAGACTCCCTGCTACCATCCTTCCAGGGTAGAAACATCTCTGGCACCACCTTCTCGTGCGTGTACCAGGCCTTCACCGCCAGCCCACAGGTCCTGGGCCAGCTGTTCCATTGGTGAGTGCCCACCCCCTCCACAGCAAAGTGGTGAGTATCCCGCCTACTAGCTGTGTGTCCTGGGAATGTCACCACACCTTGCTGAGCTTCACTTTGCTCATCTGAATGGTGGGGTGGTAAGAGGATGAAGCTCATAGGGTCATTGTAGGAAATCATGGCAGAAGCCATGGCAGGTGCTTACCTGCTGCCTGGCTCTAGAGAAAGGGCTGCTGGTCATGCTGTGTGTCCTCACATTTATTGTTTCCCTGTCCCCAGTGAAGAAGCTCTCTGCCTCACCCCTCACTGGCCTGTGGCCTTACTGAGTTTGGAAAACACCTGGAAAGAGTACTGTTTCCCTGTTTGGCAGAGAATGTTGAGATTTCCTCTAGCTGATCCTGGTTCTTGTCCTTGGCGAGTCCAGATTCGTGATCTCTGGGGGCAGCACAGGAGCCCAGGCCCACTCAAATACCTGGGAAGGATCTGGTTTGGGTTCATTCAGTCAACTATGTGTATTAAGCACCTACTACGGCAGGCACTTTTCTAGACACTGAGATAATCCAATGAATGAAGCAGACACAATCCCTGGGGTTCACTTCTAGTCTGATAGCCTCACAGTCACTTCTATATGTCATAAGTAGTCATGTCCACAGTCCATTAGATGTGACACCCCCTGGCTGCCTCTAGATATGGATGCATCCTCTCATAGTCTGACCACAATGATGGACTTCAGGATCAATTAAAATCATGAGTGGTCTTTGGGTCCAGAAGGAGGGCCTCCCGTCTCCACAGAAGGGGTTGGGGGGCTATGGAGACTGTGCGTCGGGAGTGACTGGCAGAAGGCTGGATCTCACAGATGTTTGGATTTCTGTGGGAGGGCTGAGGTCTGGGGGCTTCCCCTGCGGGAGGAAATGAGTCAGAGAGAACTGTGGATGGGGTCCCAGTACCCCTGGGAAGCAGAGGAGAGGCTGGGCTGAGTTGGCCACTGAGAGACCATTGCTTCCACGGTTCCCTCTCCCTCTGCCTGCCCTCTCCACATGCCCATCTCCTAACCACCACCATCGGGGCTCAGAATAGTAGGTGTGGTGAGCAGCCTGCTCACAAGTCTGCTCAAACCTCAGTCCTGATGCTCAAGTGCATGGAGGATGGGGTAGGCCATGCCCAGGCCCTTCAGGAGAAGAGTGTCAGTTGGAAGAGCAGCCTTACACAGGCTCTCTGTTAGACCTGTTTGATGAGCAGGCCTTCCACTGCAAGGACAGCCACAGAGGGGTTGGACTAGGCTTGGCCGTCCTATGGGTCCAGACATATTGAAGGTGCTCTGGGAACACAGTGTGGAATGCAAGGCCGGGCCTCTGACTCTGCCCCACACGGGACTCTCCCCAGCGCCCTCTCTCCCATCTTGGGCACCTGGCCTGAGCCGTCTCCCCAGGATATCTGGCAGCACCTGCACCGTTCCGGTTTCAACCTAAAGTTGGCATGTATGCAGGACATCCTGCCTGGCTTGGGCCAGAGGCACCATGCCACCCTTTTCCTCATCCAGTTGGAGCTTTTCCAGGCCACTGAGGCCGAGTCAGCAGGTAAGGGGGGCTGCAGGTTAGGAAGACTACCCCAGGGGGTGGGTCATGACTGGGTATTCCTTTAAAGGCCATGGGATCCTTCCTCTTTGGGGAAGGGCACATGGAAAGTCAGTTTTGTAGGTGACCCTTTGTCTTCCTTCTGCTCCATCACCAGCTCCCTCGCTTCTGCCAGCTGCACAGCCAGAGCAAGGGCCATATCTGGAGCCAGACGTGGCTCCAGTTCTATTTCTCCCGTCACTTCTCGCACTGGAGCCAGCAGCACCTCCATCAGCTGCTCCAGAAGCAGAGCGGGTGCCGTCATCAGCTCCAGCTCAAGTGCCGGGTCCTGAACTGGAGCCAACGGGGCCAGCAGGTCTGCTGGGATTTCCATTTCCAACTCTGATCACAGAGGCAGAGTCACCTTCAGCTCCAGAGCCTTCCTGTCCCTGGCGTGCGGCCAGTAAGAAGCAGCCACATGAGGAGACGCCTAGCCTCATGGCCTTCTCTCCAAGGGCGGTGGCAGAACAGTTGACTGTCATGGACGCAGTGAGCATCTGGCTCTGAGAGTGGGGAGGGGCATGCCGTCCCTCTGCCATCAGCTGCCCCCCACCTGCTTTCCCCTTTTGGGTTCCTATGATCTGGGTCCAAATCCCAGCTGCCCCACTTCCCAGCCATGTGGTCTGGGCAATTCCCAAGCCTTCTCTGTGCACCTTCAAACCATAGAGACAGGAAGTACCAGGACCTGCTGCACAGAGTAGCTGTGCAGAGTAAATGCGGTAGAACAGATAGAAAGCTGGTGGGGCCTGGCCCAAGAGGGGGGGAGGAGAACTCACTGAGTGCAGCCAGGTCCAGGGGCAACCCACTCATCTGCCCAGGAGGCTCCATAGCCTCATCACTTACTAGGCACCAGATGTGAACTCCACTAAAAGAGAGACACACGAACAAAGCTCGTGTCTGTAGCGGCACCACATGCAGGCGCATCTGAGTGGAGAGTGGGAGCAGAGGACGATCAGGATGGGTGGACAATGCCCCCTTGGGATGAGCCAAGTTGAGCAGCCCTCTGGAGCCTGCAGTTAGTGGGGCTGGGCTGGGTGCAGTGCTCCCCTGTCTTCGCCCCCAGTATGGGGTCCTGGGTCATCCTGTGTTGGGATGCCTCAGTGAATGGAGGATGAAACCCAGGGCCCCCACAGGGCTCAGAACACAGCCCCAGCTTCCTGAGCTCCAGCTCTGACTGGTGACCCCTGCCAGGGACACAAACCTGGGCTGTGGCACAGCCAAGTGACATTCCCCTGCTCCCCAGGAACTGTTCAAGAACGTGGTGCCCTCTCAGTGCCTGGGCTCCACCTGGAGCAAGAGGAACAAGCCTGGCAATGAGCACCTGGCACCCACCGTTCGTGCCACAGTCATGCAGTTCAACAGTGTGGCCAACTGTGTTGTCACCTCCTGCCTCGGGGACCCAAGCATGACGGCCCGGGACAGAGCCAGGGTGGTGGAGCACTGGATTCAGGTGGCCAGGGTACGCTGTGGGAGGCCCTCTCCAGAGCCTTTGGAACTGCTTTTTCTCCTTTATCAGCTCTCAGGATTGAAGTCTGTGGGCTAAGCCCCTGCACTGTCCCTCGGCCCTTCCTGCCAGGGGCCTGCTGACCCTGACTCACATGTCCCAGTGGTGGGGTGCTCACTTCCCACCTGGCTCCTTCCTTGGGTTGAGCTACAATCCTCCTCCCTGAAAGTGTGAGTCTTTGGGGCCGACTGTGCCCTGCCTGGCTCCCTGGGCGTCTGTCGCACCCGGGAGGGGAGACTGGAATGGAGGGGGACTGCAGCTAGAGCAAATCGGGCGCCTCCTCCCTCTCACAGCTCACTCTCTCCCATTCCTCAGGAGTGCCAGGCCTTGAGGAACTTCTCCTCCCTGCACGCCATCCTCTCCGCCCTGCAGAGCGTGTCCATACACCGTCTCAAGAAGACCTGGGGGAAAGTGTCCAGGTGGGTGGCGTCTCTCCACAGGAGGACCAGGGGGAGGAGGCATCTCCCACATGGCTGCCATGGCCCCTAGTCAGCTGGGGCCTCCTGGGAGGCAGCAAACCTGGGGACCGGACTGGGCTGGTGGGCAGGGTCTCTGATCCTCCCCGGGACCTTAGGCCAGCAGTTCTGCTTCAGGACTCAGTTTCCTTAATGGCAGAGAGTGGCTTGAGCCACACTGGAGATTTTCAAGTCTTCCCAATATAGCCCAGAGCTCTATGCCCAACTGAAAACAAACTGGTCGACACAGAGCTTCTCAGGAGACATGTGAATGGAGACCCCAGGTGACCAACATGAGAGCCCGCTCCGTGGCCCATGGAGAACATAGTGCTCAGAGGAACCCAGTGACAACCCTCATCCGGGCAGTTTGGAGCTTTGAGGTGCTCATATAGAAGGAATCTGCACTCATACTCCCCAGCCCCCACATTATTCCCCAACTTCTCCTTCCTTCTTTCCCCTCCCCTCAGGAAGAGCTGCCGAAAATTTAAAAAGCTCTGTAATGAAGACAACGCAGTGGGCTGGGAACTGCTCATCAAGGTAGAGTGGAGGCTGGAGCTCTGGAAGGAGAGGAGGGGTGAGGGGGGACGGGGACTGGGCAGGATGTGGTGTTTTAGTTTCTCAAAGTTTCTTTGAAAAGTTCTGATCTCTCCTGGATGAACAGGAAGTTGGGATCTGTTTGTTGCATGGGCAGGTGGGGGAGGGGTGTGAAGGGTGGGAGGCCCTGGTCATGGCACGAAGTGGTGGTGGCTGGGATTTCCAGGAGGGGATGCTGAGCCGGCCAGTTTAGCAGGTGCTGCTTTCTGTGCTGGTCCACGCTGCTGGCACTTAGCTTCTTCCAGGCTGTGGGGTGGACGGGGTGGGTGGGGTACCTTTCTTCCCTAAGCCAGTGCAGTCTGTCCTCAGGAAGCCAGGCCCCTGCTGCTCCTCTGTCTTCACCACGCCTCCAAGTGGAGGGCACCCTGCCATCCACAGGGAAGGGCACTGCAGGGGGTTTCCCTTGGGCCAGGTGTGCAAAGCCTGCCCAGCCTTGGGTCCAAATGGCTGGGGCAGAGACGGATGTGTGTGCCTCTGTGACTCCCCACTGGGCCCCTAGAGCTCTCACTGCTTGTCTGTCACAGTCAGGAATCTCACCTGGTGCCTAGTCAGAACTAAATCGTGCCCAGGTGGCTTATGAGAGGTGTCTGGGGAACTGATGGATTCTTCTTGGATCCTTCATGAATAGACCTCATATGCTTCACGTAAAAGAGGAAGAAAAGCATCCTGTTACACTCTACACCATCAATCAGTGGTGGCACCTCGGGGGTTCCCATTACTGTGTGGAAGAAGAAATACTGCAGAGCAGGGCACCATCCTGAGGGGTTCCTTGGGGACCTGAAGGCTTTGGCTTGGCCTCAGTTCCAGTCTGCAGGGCAGAGACTCCCGTGGGCTGGGGCAGCAGGAGCCACTCAACCAGGTTCCCGAGACACCCTGTCCTTCCCCATCCGTGGCTCGGCCCAGATGGGGGTCAGGGCACCACTTGAGAGCCCAGAGGACAGGACTCTGGTCAGCGGTGGGGCTGGGGGTTAGGGGAGTGCAGCGGGAACAGCATCTCTGGCTGTGCTGGGCAAGCGGTCTCTGCTCTGTGGGCCCCTGAGCAACTCACTATCCCTCTTTGGGCCTCTGTCCACATCTGGGAAATGGAGGGATGACGATCATGTGGTGCAGGACTCACAGAGCGGGGATGAGGGAAAAGGAAGGAAAGGGATGTGTGGTGCTTTCTGCCCTGCTCCACCTGGAGGGGTGAGGGCGAGAACCGTGATGATGGTCACACGATCACGAGTCCTCAGGAGAACCCGTGAGGTAGGTTTGTTCTCACACTTTCCAGATGAGGAAACAGCCTCAAGGAGGACAGGCCGCAGCCCCAAGGTCACACACTGAGTGACTGTTGGAGCTGGGATTGTTCTAGAATCAGAACTTAATGGAGGATGGAGTAGCATTGGTACCAGCTGACTTGGTTCAGATGTCCAGGGTCTGAGGGCAGTGGTGCTGAGGAGAAAGGGGGTGAGGGGAGTATGGCCTGGTTGACCCTGTCCTCCATCCTGGCAGAAGCGGCCCTCCAAGTTTGCCACCCTGCTGACGAACCTCCAGAGAGGCCAGAAGAGGCTGCAGAAGAAGGTGAGTGTGCCTGTGGGGGAAGGGCTCCAGGGTCAGAGGAGAGGGGCTCTGCCCTCCCAGCTGGAGGCCTCCAATCCAGAGAGGAGGGGCCTTCCTCCTGCAGCCCTGCCTCCTTTGTCACAGTGCCTGGAATCCTCCCTTAGAAGTGACCAGGAGGAGGGCCTGGAGAGCTGGTGCAGGATGGACTTAGGAGTGTAGAGGGATCACAAGGATCAAATACCCTGTGATTGGCCAAAAGCAGGCCCTGGGAGGTGATGAGGAGGAGTCGGGTGTTCTTGAAGTGTGAGGGGTGGGGAATGAGGGGAGGCTATTAAGGGTTGAGGATGCTCCACGTGGGAACCTTGGCATGGGCCAGGAAGTTGAGGATGAGAGGTTTCAGGGGAGGAACCTTGGGGACACCTGAGACCAGGGGCTCATCCCATCCAACCCCAATGGCACAGGCTGTCGTCCCCTTCCTTGGTGCCATCCTAACTGAGCTGGTGATGCTGGACGCTGCGATGGAGGATTATCTGGAGGTGGGTGAGCCTGGGGGCAGGGCGGGGGTGACCAGGATTGGGGCTCGGGAAGAGAGAGCCCCACTACTGAGCCCTGAGTGGTCAGAACACGGTAACTTCCTCTCATGAGAGCCTCACCACCACCCCTGTGAGCTGGGACATCATGCACATCTTAGGGATGAGGGAACAAAGTCTGCACATGACACCCGCACCCCAGTTCCCCAGGCTGATGACGCAGCAGAGCTGCCTGACTGCAGAGCTGCAGGAGGACTTGTTTGAGGGACGCGAGAGAAGTTGGGCCCCTCCAAAACAAGTAACACATCAAGGATGGAGCGGCCCCTCCCTGCCTGAGGCCTCAGCCTCCCTGTCTGTCATCAGCGAGGCTTGGGCTACAGGGTCCCTGAACCTCAGCCCCCATGTCCTCCCTTCCCTGGAGCCCAGAGCCTGGCCTAGGTCCAAGTCCTGTTGTCTGTGCATGCCCGGCCCCCTCCTGGGACCTGGCAGTAGTGCAGCATGAGAAGGAGTGGGCATAGGGGGCTAGTCATGGCTAGGGGGCTCTCTCTGATGGACTTTGGCTGTCTGCCTTCCAGGGGAATGAGGTCAACCACCAGAAAAAGAAAAAGGTGAGCAGCTGTGGCAGTCCCTGTGGGGGAGGGAGGAGGAGTGGAAATCAGAGGTTCCCCTGGGCAGATCACTCCTCGGCTCCATCCCCTGCATCCTCCGTGTATCGTGTATCGAGAGAGTTGGATAACGGAGAAGTGGGAGAGCCACGCAGCTGGTGGGTGGCGGTAGGAGGGATGGCATCAGGGGAAACTTCCTGGAGGAGGGGCTGTTTATCCCCATCTCTGAGTACAGGTAGGGCCTGGATGGAGTTGGAGGGAAGGAGGTTCCCACGTGAGCAAAGCGCCAGGACCAGTCCACTGCCCCACTCCTCACTGCCTCAGGGCCCTGCAGCATCCCCCAGCAGGCTCTGTGTGCATCCATCCTTCCCTCTGGTCCCAGGAGCACAAAGTAATGATGGAGATCGTGCAGCTCCAGGAGGCAGCCGAGGATTACAACCTAGAGCCCGAGGAGCGATTTCGGGCCTGGTTCTCCAACATGGAGTGGCTCAGTGAGAATGAGAGGTGAGGCCGGACCAGAGATGGGGAGGGTGGAGGTGGCCTCTCCCTGCTGGCCAGTCCAGGCAGCCCGTGTCCATGGCTCCCTCCTCAGCCCCGAACCTGTTGCGTGGTGACGGCCGGGGCACCTGGGCTCCAGCTGCTGGGCGGATGCTGGGAGGGACACCTGGACTGTGGACTCTGGTAGGTCACAGGTGTCACCCTGTCCTGTAGCTACATGCTGTCGTGCCTGCTGGAGCCCCGCTCCTAGTTGGCCAGAGAACTCTCAAGGCCAAGAGGACACAGCCACCATCAAGCCGAGGACTGAAGGAGTGCCCAGTGCTAGTACGACCTCACCCCCTGCAGTGGGGACACAGCCAGGGTACTCGGGGAGCACTGGCCCCATCTCCCTGCCACCTCTTCCCCAAGGCCGCTTTCTCTCTTTGTAGCGGCGATATTTCATTGTAAATAGTTAACACTAGATTTGAATATTGTTACATTAAATTCCTATTTGATTTACAGCCTGGGAGTTGTGGTTTGGTTCTTCTACTTCCTATGCCAATTTAAATGCTGTACTGACTGTCAGGTTCCTCCTTGAATTAAGAGATTGTACAGTCATCAGATTATTGTATGTGGGAGAAGGGAGAGGGGCCAGCTCCCCTCCCTGGCTACTGAAGGAGACCCCCAAGACCCCCTCCTCAGAGGACAGGTTCATTTCAGTGTCTTGACGCTGGGCCAGGAGCAGAGATGGCCCAGCAGACCCCTGAGACTTCAGGTTGGAGGTCCACTCCCAGGCAGAGCACCAGCCACAGAAACGTCGCTGTCTTTAAAATACCACTTGCCAGGACCACTGTGTGCCCAGGAGAGTGGCTGCCTTTCTACACTCTGGAGGAAGAGGAAACATTTTCTGCTTCTCTTGCTGAGGTTTCTTGGTACCAAATATTTGGAACTTGTAGTTTTCTAGTTCAATCTCTGGAAAGGCGTCAGCTTTAAGAGTGGGAAACATGTAACAAGATGGAACTGTGCGTGTGGAGAGGACAAGGCGAGGGGAAGGCCATTGGCAAATGGACCAAGGGCAGGCAGGACCTGCCACCCTCAATCTCCCTCCATCGGCTCCGTGTGCACCCTGAAATCCATAAGGCAGTGAGGCCAGGCAGTACATCTCAGGATGGCCCAGTGTGCTTTTTATGACATAAATACAGCTACACTTAGTTTCTAAAAGTTATCTGTGTCTCTATGTGAATCTAGAACATGAGGTAGAAAGAGCCGGAGGGGTGCACAGAGATCGCATGCTAATCTGCCCACTGCATGGGATCTGAAGGTCAGATGGCCAGGAGCCACTGTGGCTAATCTGGGGAAGGCTCAGTTACATAGTGAATGGATGAGTGCACAAATGGACAGGGGCTGGGAATTGAACAAAACTAACTCTGCTCCAAGAAATGGCTTTGATTTTGAAGTATTTCAGCTGAACAGACCATTTTCTTAACTAAATAAGTTTCTAGCTACCACCACCATTAATTCTGAGATGTGTTCTTTTTCAAAATTTGTAGAGTTATGGTATCATAAATGAAACTTCCAGCTGTTCCAACAGAATTCCGCTACCTCTCACTGCCCTCCAGTGCTGCTCCTCAAACGTCGGTCCAGTGGGCAGGTATTTTATAGCCTTGAATCCCCTCCTGACCACTGGGCTGCACGTGTTCTTCCTTCTCAACTTCGTCGCCTCCATGGAAAGACGAACTCTGAGCATAAGTGAAGAGCGTGGCCTCTGGGCCTCTGAGCCCTGACTTCCAGGCAGCTTCTACCAAGTGCAGGACCGCCCTCCCCAGATGCGTGGCCCTCAGGGATTGGCCACCCACCCATGTCTGCACCCTCATAGTAATTCTGAATAATGGCTAAGCCTATCCGTGACCCTACCCCTAACCCTAGTCCCAAAGTTAAGGAAGGGCCAATTAAGCTCCATATCCTTGATATCTAACTATTTCTATCAATTGTTTGGGAGTATAAGAGATTTTTTCTTTCCCTATTATTCTCTATTTATTTATTTATTTATTTATCCAGCAAAATATCTACAAAATAGTCAATACACTTATGAAATGATATTCTACCTCATAATGATCACAGAGATGCTGGATCCCACCATCTGTGCCTATAATAGTGTCTGGGGCCTAATAAATACATATGACTGAAAATGACCTAAAAGATACACATGAGAGAGAGCATCCAATGTGGGCACACATTTCCAGCGAGACTCCAGGCGGTGGCAGAGCCAGGTAAAATGCCACAGGAAGAACGTGCCTGGCTTGTTTGTGGCCTGTTTGAGACTCAGTGCTGCTGAAGCCAAGTGAGCGAGGGGGAGACTCCTGGGGGATGTGAACAGACTTGTCAGCCACTGCAAGGACATTGGTTTTACTCTCCTGAAATGAAGGGCCAGTGAAGGGTTGTAAGAGTGGGAGGGATGTCATCTGACTGACCCTGGCTGTTGTGTGGGAGTCAACTGAAGGCACAAAGGCAGAGCAGGGGCCTGTTAGGAGACTACAGTGGTCACCCGGGGGAGCTCAGGCCAGGGCGTCAGCAGTGGAGACGGTGATAAGAGCTCAGGGTTTAGATGGGTTTTTGCAGGGAGAACCAAGGCTGGCTTCATAGGCATGTGACTGTGCTGTCACACAAGGGCCCTTGCTGAGAACAGCCCTGTGCTTGGTTTCATGCTCTTCTGGTGCCATCTTGAAGTTCTTTCCTTCCCCAGCTTTATCATGTTATAATTGACATATAACATTGTGTAAGTTTAAGGATTAGGAGGTGACAGTTTGATAGACACATATACTGTGAAGTGATTACCATTGAAGATTAGTGAACACTACCATCACCTCACATAATAACCATTCTTTTTGGTGAGAACATTTCAGATCTACTCTCTTAGCAACTTTCAAGCATATCATACACTATTGTTAACTTTCGTGATCATTCCGTACATTAGATCCCAGAATTTATTCATCTTCTAAGGGAAAGTTTGTCCCCTTTGTCCAACATCTCCCCATTATCCCCACCTCCCAGTCCTGGCAACCACCATTCTATTCTGTTTCTATGTGTTTTGCTTCTTAGATTCCACATTTAAATTAAAGGTAAGGTCAGAAAAATCCATATATTCACATTTCAAATATCTGCACAACAGGACTTTTGGCTAACTTCTCATTAGCTCCGATCAGATATGTGTTGCTTCATCAGGCACTGGGGACTGTCAGAAGAATTCCTCTTACAGTCAAAGGATCAGTTCAGACATTTTCTCTTTCACCTGGTGGTTGTATGCCTGGAAATAACCTGATTAACCTTTTCTTCTCAGGAATATTTATCAGCCACTTGTACATTTTGCAAGGATTAATCTATTTGAAAGTAGAGAATGTCACCTGTGTGTCCCTGTCAGGGACGACATATAACCTGCAGGGCGGTGTGAAGTTCTCAAAGCACATGGAGCGGGTTCCCCGCCACCACTCTGCCTGCTGAGTGATGGCGACACTGACCGTCCTGGATGCCTGAGAAGTCTGGTCGTGACTGAGTGATGGATGCTCATCAACCCGCACCTGTTACCCCAACTGTTAATCGTGTTCTTCCTTATATTCCAGAAAACAATTGCCCTTTGACAATCAATGTGAATCACCTTTTCAAAGAGCCAATGATGCTGTGAACCTTAATGAGTGACATCCTTGTCCTCTTCCGTACGTTTGTCCCCTGGGATTAATTTGTGCAATCAGACTTTGAGTCCCACTTTTCAGTGAAGAAATGTGTGCAATCAAGAAAATTGGTTGTTTGTTCTAAAAATAGCATTTGTGCACATATTTAAAAGCCAAAAGAGGTCTTATTCACCAAATCCTCTCCTTTCCTGTGGCACCACAATAAGATTTCCTTTCCCTGCCTCTTTGCTCTTTGCTGTGTGGCCCTTTGAAGAAGTGCTCAGCAAGGAAATGGGGGAGGAAGGGCTATTTGCATGTATAGGTTCAGACCACGAAAACACGCCCCAGGATGTGCCATACATTCCCCTTGACAACGGAGGGGAATAAACCCCGGGACACACCCAGAGTTGAAGCCAAGTGTTGATGACAGCAAAGCCACAAATTGAAGGTGGCTGGGTCCCTGAATCTCTGATTGGAGAAAAACCAACAAGCAGAGTCACTTGCTCTTTGAAAGCCTGTGTTGAGGTGTTATATGAAGGAAACATACATTTGTTTAATGTTCAAACAACTGATATTTTCATGTATATCTGTCACAGCAGTTAATGTCAACTTAAAGAAGTCTGTAACAAAAAAATATTCCGAAGCAAGTTTTCCATGAAAAATTATATTTCACAATCTGCAAAAACAGCAAATAGCCCTTGACGACATGAAAGGATAAATAAAAAATGTGATTCATAAGTTTGTTTATTTTTCCTACTAGGGGTTTCAGGTATACAGCATTATAATTTGACACCTGTACATAGTTTATTTATTTAAGAATCAAAGATCATGTTCTCTGTAAGTAATTTGTTGATATTAAAGATGTATCATATTGTAAACATATTACCATTATTTTGTTTTCAGATACTTACAGCTGGTATGAGTGCAGATTACTTTCTTGTACGTAAAAACATAATCCAAAAGAGAGAGTCATAGCCCAATGTTCTTCCTTATTTCACTAGCTTTTGAGATGACTTCCTAAATGAGAGAGAAGCACAGTGGGATTCCCTCCCTGACAAGCTCCAAGGCATGCCAGCTGTAGTCCACTGCTTCAGAGAGCTACTGATTTCTCAGAAGGACTTCGGGACCACAATTCCCAAATGAGGATGAGCCAAGAGATATTCCACTTTCATCTTGGGTTTCACTTGTCTGTGACTGTGATCAAGTCCACCTGGTAGTTTATCAAGGAGACTCTGATCACAAGCCGAGCTGCAGTCCTGTGGTTCTAACAGATAGAAGATCCAAGGGAGAATCCTATGGTGGAAACGGGTGGCTCTTTTCTAGGGACTTGAAATCAGTACGTTCATTGTGCCACGGCACGGAGGTGGCATTTTCCCAAGGACTCCAAAGCCTGATGACTCCCTTCTCTTGCAGGCCATGGCTCCAAGGAGGGAGGCATGTCCTGGGCACAGAGACATGACTGCAGCAGAACATCACCAGTGCCACCAGCAGAAAGGCTGGGGCACTGAGGTTTTGAGTGATTTAGCACCATTGCCAGAAGGGGGCGCCCGGCCACCCCCAAACTGTGGGTTCTGAACATCCCGCGCTGCCTCCAATGACCAGGAACTAGAACCTGGCCCCTCTGAGCAGAGTGAGGCGCATGCGCATTTCACCAGAGGACAGGGGAGGTGAGTCCTCAGTGGAGAATGAACTTCTTTTCCTCAGGAAGATGGAGGAGGCGCCGCTGTAGCCATATTGGTGCCTCCTGCACAGAAGGACAAGGCCCCTGTCTGCACCCTGATGGCTGAGGAGGGGGCTGTGTGCGGGGTCTCCAGAACGTTTTTCTTAAATGCTCAGCACAGAACCTTTATTTTCTGGGCCATTCCCACATGGTTTATGCTCTACTTTTTCAGGTCATATTTTAAGAAGACTTATTTTACAAAAGAATCTTTTCCCTGAGGTATTGGAAGCCTCAAAATCATAGCATGCTGTGTTATTTGTGACGTATTCGGGATTGTTTCTGGGGGAGAATGCCGATACAAGTTGAGAGAGAGGAGAAACATACAATTGCGAAATAAATATGCAAAATATTGGAACTTTCCAATCAAGACTGATGGGGACTGGCAAAATGGCATCCCTGGGTGAAAGGGGAAATGGCTGCAACTAGATACATGTATTGTTCACTTTGTAATGCTTAATTTTTCTTATGACATGAAAGTGTGAGACCTAGCCTGCAGGTGTGTTTTAGTTGCGGAATTAACACTTCCTCGCTTTTCAGCACTACAGGATTCTCCAGGATTCTCTTGTAGATTTTCAGCCTCAGATCTAGAATCAGCCTTTTACTCCAAGGAGCACTGGTTCCTTTTATGAGAGAATGACATTAAAAACATGGGTCTGCGGGGCCGGTCCCCGTGGCTTAGCAGTTAAGTGGGGGCGGTCCGCTACTGGCGGCCCGGGTTGGGCTCCCAGGCACGCACCAATGGGCGCGCACCGATGCACCACTTCTCTAGCCATGCTGAGGCCGCGTCCCACATACAGCAACTGGAAGGATGTGCAACTATGGCATACGAATATCTACTGGGGCTTTGGGGAGAAAAAGGAAAAAAAGGAGGAGGATTGGCAATAGATGTTAGCTCAGGGCCAGTCTTCCTCAGCAAAAAGAGGAGGATTGGCACAGATGTTAGCTCAGGGCTGATCTTCCTCACAGAAAAAAACAAAATGTGGATCTGCAAGCTAAGTGTGCTGGTTGCTGCTGGGGTGCCCTTGCTTCCTGGCCCTCCCAGTCACAGTATGCTGAAATGTGTGTTGGTATAGTGACCTTACCCTGTGTATACAACTGCCTACTATAAATATTTCCATTGGAAAGTTTCATTATTATATTCAGCTAAACATCAGCTCAAAGCACTGCTTCCACCTCTAATGCATTACCACCTGGAGCATTCTAGTCTTCCCCCCTGACTTACCTGAAACCTCCCACTCCGATAGTGACAAAACTGTCTCCTGCCATCTGACAACTATTTAATCATTTCCTCAATCCCAGTCTCCATACACAGGGGTCTCACAGTTGTTAACCAGTATCCCTTGAGAAAGAACTTTATCAAGTTGAGTCCTCTGCTTACTCAGTTCCTTTTCCTTCAGTCTTACAGATCCCCTTCATTTCCGAAGTTACTTAGGTCAACACCATTTCCCCTACCACTTGCAGTGAGTTTGCTTCGTACTTTTGCAATACAGTTAGATTCTTTAGTCACATTTGCATTCCATCCAAGGATCCACAGACCTAAATACTTTTCGTAATTTGTATAAGTCAAGATTTACTCTTTATACTGTAAAAATCTGGGGATTTTGTCAAATGCAGAGAGGCAAGCACCCACCAGTAAAGCATCACACAGAATTCTTCACCTGTTCATCCCTTTCCACCCATACCATCCCTGGACAACTCTGGTAAACTGTGTACCAGATTGATAGCTTTGTCTTTGCAGCATGCCATAGAAATGAGATCATACTCTACCCAGCCTTTATAGACTGGCTTCTTTCCATTAGAAATATGAATTTGAGATTCATCCATGGCTTATATCTTTTTGTGTGTGTGTGAGGGAGATTAGCCCTGAGCTAACATCCGTTGCCAATCCTCCTCTTTCCACTGAGGAAGACTGGCCCTGGGCTAACATCCGTGTCCATCTTCCTCTGCTTTATATGGGACGCCGCCACAGCGTGGCTTGACGAGCAGTATGATCCGAACCTGCGAACCCTGGGCCGCCGAAGTGGAGCCCGAGAACTTAACCGGTACGCCACCGGGCCGGCCACCATGGCTTTGTATATCTTGATAGCTCTTTCACTTTTACCACTGGGAAGCGTTACATTGCATGTACCACATTTGGGTATCCTTTTATTTATTGAAGATTATCTTTGTTCATTTAGGTTTCTAGCCATTATAAATAAGGTGCAATATATAGGTGTGCTGGCTTTTTTGTTGACATTATATTTCAAAACAGTTGTGTCAATACCGAGGAATGTGATTGATGGATCATGTGTTAAGATTATGTTTAACTTTGTAAGAAAGTGCCCAAGTGTCTTCCAAAGTGGCTGTACCACTAGGCATAGGCCACAGCAATGAAAGAGAGTCTATGCTGTTCTGCCCCCTGGCTGTGAATTGATATTGTCTATCTGTCTGGAATGGTCTCTCATTTTTGTTTGCATTTGCTTCTCTCTAATGATAAATGATGTTGAGCGTCTTCTTGCATGCTTATTTCATGTGTATACCTTCACTGGTGAGTGTCTGTTCGGATCTTTACCCATTTTTTAATTGGGTTGTTTGTTTTCTTATTGTTGAATTTATGATGCTTGGTACATTTTAATACAAGTCCTTTCTTAGATATGCGTCATGCAAATATTTCTCGTAGTCTTGGGTTGGTCCTTTCCTTCTCTTAATGGTGATAATCAAGAGTGGAAAATTTTAACTCTAGGCAAGTCCACCTTATCTTGCTTTTTCTTTGAAGACTCATTCTTTCAGTGTTGTATGTAAAAGCTCATCATGAAACCCAAAGTCATGTAGATTTTTCCTTTTCTTTTTCTAGAATTTTGATAGTTTTGCAGTTTATACTTACATCTATGAACCATTCTCGGTGAATTTTTGAGTCATGTGGAATGTTTGCGTCTTTGTTAACTTTTTTCCTTATGGTCACCCGGTTGTGCCATCACCATTTGTTTAAAAGACTATCCTTTCTCCCTCAACTTGCCTTTGATCTTTATTTTTTATTTTTTTGTGAGGAAGATCAGCCCTGAGCTAAGATCTATTGCCAATCCTCCTCCTTTTCTTTTCCTCCCTTTTTCTCCCCAAAGCCCCAGTAGATAGTTGTATGTCATAGTTGCACATCCTTCTAGTTGCTGTATGTGGGATGCGGCCACAGCATGGCCGGAGAAGCGGTGCATCGGTGCGCACCCGGGATCTGAATCCCGGTCTGCCAGTATCAGAGCGCGAGCGCCTCACCGCTAAGCCACGGGGCTGGCCCCAACTTGCCTTTGATCTTTGACAAACATCAGTTGACTATATGTTTCTGAGTCCATGGACTCTGTATCCTTTTCCCTTTATCTGTTTGCATATTCTTATCCCAAGATCACAATCTCTGTACCTTTATAAATCTGAGAATGGAGAAGTATGACTTATTCAACTTTGTTCTTCACTGTTGTGTAGAATATTCTAAGGTTAGAAACATTTTGTAGATATCTACAAAATATCTTATTGGGCTATTGACTGAGATTGTGTGGACTCTATAGGTCAAGTTGGGAAGAGCAGATATCTTAACAATGAGTCTACTGATCATGAAAGTGAAATATATCTCCAATTAGGTAGGTTTTCTTTGCTAGCTTGCCACAGTCTTTGATGGTTTTCTGGATACAGCTTTGTCCTTAGTAGATTTTTACCTAAGGATTTTATTTATTTTGATTTTGTACCATTTTGTAAATGATATTTTCTTTTATTTTAATTTCCACTCATTCATTGCCAGCACAAAGGATGTTAACTGACTCTTGTAGATTGACCTCCTACTTCCTGTAACCATAGTGCACTCTCATCAAGGCCTGGAATACATAGTTCATACTATGCCCGTTTGAACTTCAAAAATTAAGGGACTGACAAATCTGACTATGAATTGCTGTGATTCAGCTTTAGAGTCAGTGCTCAACAGTAGACTGTGCTGCTCCCTGATCTGAGGCAGAGGGCGCCCAAACTCGCCTTTTCCTGACCCAGGGCCTCTGAGACTGGGGTGAAGCGCTGGGTGTTCTACCCATGGACCCATGTGCCCAGCCTCAGTGAGACAAGAGCTTTGTGTCCTCAGGACCCGATGGGATGGGGGAGTGCTTCCGTGGGGGGAAAACGCCCCCTGCCCACCCCTCTGGCTCAGGAGGGGGCTTTGGGGTGACTTCACCAGACGTTTTCCTTAAATTGTGAGCACAGAGCCTTCATGTTCTGGACTGTTCCCACATGGTTTATTCTCTACTTTCTCAGGGCAGGTTTTCACAAGGCTTATTTTACAGCAGGATCAGCCTTCAAGGGGCTGATGGGGAAATCACAGCCCACTGCGTGTGGTACAGACTCAGGGGCGTTTGTGGGAGGAGTCCCTGCAGAGGTTCAGAGATAGGGACACACAGGCGCACTCGTGAAAGGAATGTACGAGATATCCAGGCCTTCCCGTGGAAGGAGCTGGGGACACAGGACATGCCTGGAGGAGACTATAGAATCCCTGGGAGAAAGGGAAAAAGTGTGCAATTGTATATACACTGATTGTTAATGGCTAACTTTTCATATAATGTGAAAGCAGTTGTAAAAATATTGAAAAAGAGGAGATGTATTAAAACACATTAAGTTTCAATATTTTCAGTATATCAAAGTCAGAATTCATTATGATTTTACTTTCCTGGTTTAAAGGAAGACACATTATCTATAATCTATTTAAAATATATTTCTTAGGGCCGGCCTCGTGGCTTAGTGGTTAAGTGCGCGCGCTCTGCTACTGGCGGTCCGGGCTGGGATCCCAGGCGCGCACCTACGCACCGCTTCTCCAGCCATGCTGAGGCCGCGTCCCACATACAGCAACTAGAAGGATGTGTAACTATGGCATACGACTATCCACTGGGGCTTTGGGGAAGGAAAAAAAAGGAGGACGATTGGCAATAGATGTTAGCTCAGAGCCGCTCTTCCCCAGTAAAAAGAGGAGGATTAGCATGGATGTTAGCTTAGGGCTGATCTTCCTCACTAAATAAATAAATAAATAAATAAATAAATAAATAAATAAATAAAACTGTTAAAAACAATTATATATACCCTTCTTAGCTTACCTTGTCATCAAATGAGAATATTGCCATGTTTGACATTTTCTCATATCACAGTGACAGTCTTAAATATTTTTAAATATTAGCTCATTGAAACATCTTTTGCGGGATTCCAATGTGACTAGTATCGTTAAAAAATAAGAATAAATCCAGGCCACTACCAAATGTTTTGTAAGAATGTAATAAGAATATATCATGAATCACTTTTAGATGATCCAAACACAATGGTCACTTTTTTTTCTTTATAAGGATGATTATCCCTGCCTGAGCTATCATCTGTTGCCAATCCTCCTCTTTTTGCTGAGGAAGATTGGCCCCGGGCTAACCTCCGTGCCCATCTTCCGCTACTTTATATGTGGGACGCCTGCCACAGCATGGCTTGATGAGTGGTACATAGGTCCATGCCTGGGATCCGAACCTGTGAACCTTGGGCCACCGAAGCAGAGCATGTGAACTTAACCACTAAGCCACCGGGCTCGCCCCACAAAGGTGATTTTTAAAATGCCCACCATTGCATTGCACTTAATCCTTTAGGATGAAATATATTAAAATTAATGCTTAGTGTCAGCTGACCACAGAGACCCAACAAGCTGGCCTGGACCCAATGAACAGCCCCACTGACCCACAGACTCATGAGAAATAGTACTTCTTCTTTCTTGTTTTAAGCAACTAAGTGTTGGAGTAGTTTGTTACATAGTGAAGACTAACTAAATACAATTTAACAAACATTTGAAATTGCAAAAGATTTTAATAAGGAAACAAAAGTCACCCACAATTCCAACAACACAAAATAACCAGTGTGAATATTGTGGTGTGTTTTCTATAGGTTTTTATATTTAGATAGTTATGTAGCTAGAGAGTGAGGGAGAGAGCAAGAGAAAGAAAGTGACAAAGATGACAGGAACACATGCAGAGCTTATATGATGTTATGTAATTTAAATCTTGCTTTTTCCCTATCACCACTGATTAGCGTTGTTTCACGTCCTTAACTGTTTCTGGAAAGTAGGACATTCATTGACTTGGAAACATCTTTCAAACACCACAGTTTCCCTCCTAGTCAGTCATGTATACCAGTTCCTTTATCGATGTGTGTGCCTATGAATCCAAGCGCCAGAAATATTCAGCCTAATTGCGATAAAATGAAAGAAACACACCTCTGTTGGCCGTCTGGTGTTGGAGTAGTTCACTAATTGAAGTTGATCTGAATAATTGACTAGGGCTTGAGCTTCGATTGATCACATTCGTCTTAGAGACAGGACACAGTTCTTGTGACCCTGCCCTTCCCGGGATGTGTCCCCTCCTCCTTGCTGCAGGACCCAGCCGGGGGGGGACAGGAGGAGCTGCTGGAGGAAACCCTTCTTGGACGATTACTCCTGGACCGCTTAACCCCCAGGCTTGCTCACTGGGGGACAGAGACCCAGGCGGGCAGGCAGGTGGGCAGGCAGGTGGGCAGCCGCCTGCACGGGACTCATCCTGGGGAAGAGACAGCCCTTCAGGTGGCAGGTCTACTCGGGGGCCGGGGTTACCTAAGAGGGTGGGCTGTTCTGAGTATAGCGGGCTGCCTCGGTTTTAGATTTGTGCACATCTGAGTCCTAGGAGGAGAGGGGACTTGAATGTGACCTACTCAGGCCACAGCTGGGGCCACTTTCGAGAAGCATGGTTCAAAGCCACAAACAGACCCACAGGGAGTCCAATATTTCTTTTTGGGACTCCAACTCATGTTGGTGGACTTCAGGGAGAAGCGTTCACCTCTCTTGCTGGCCTTTCTCCCGCGCTCCTCTGTGCATCCTCTCCTCCTGTAATACGAAGCCAGGACTCAGCCTGGTGGTAGTAAACTATCCCAGCAGACTGGAGAGACAGGGGCCTCCATACTGGATTTTCTTTCCGTGCGGGAGCAGGGGAAGTAACTATGAGAATGCTCCCTCCACAACAGATTTTTCAGCCTGAACTGACAAGTTATCTTCACTCAAATCCTCGGGAGACGTTTGGAGACCAGGCCGGCTGACTGGGGTCACGTGTCCAGTGCACGCTGCTGGAGCCCTCACTGGGCACCAGGCCCTCCCGGTGTTTCCTCGTTCCCTGCTTCAGGGAGACGGCAGAGTGGGGGACACGGAGGCCAGGGCATTTGCTCAGATCGCACATGTGACAGTCCTAGGGGCAACCTGGAAGTAAAGGGCTGAGTCTTGTGCCCTCAGGAGCCAGTATAGAAAATGCAGTAGGTACCCAGATAGATGCAGCAAAGGATTCAGCCTCTTTCCCCCTCCAGGTGGTGTGACCTGAAGAAACACCAGAGACACAGGAATGACGTTCATCCCGGTTTCCGCAGTCTGTTTCTCAGAGCTCTGTTTTGGTCGACACTTGTGGCTTTGATTTTCTTTCATTCTGCAACACTCTCTGCATATGGAAACGCTCATACAAAGCTCACAACCAAAGTCACAGAAGTCAGTCCACTGGTGGAATCGTTTTGCGGAAATTCAATGAAAGTCCAATATTTGCCTGAAAGATGAGCTTTTCAGTTTAATGGCTGGTAGTCACAATTGTCTACACAGACACTCAGGTAATTCTAACGTAGCAGTGAATTCTCGATCCCCATTATACAAATGGCAACCTTTGTGTGGGCACGTCTATTAGGGGAGACCGACACTGCATCTCCGTGATCATTCTCCTCCTGCTGGTGCATCTGGACCACGAGGCCACTGCTGGGAATCCCTGGACTCAGAGACGGGCCAGGGCAGGCACAGCACTTGCCTCCTCTGAAGCCTCCACACGGAGGGGACTGCTGGTCCTGGCAGGGGTCAAAAGTTGAAGAGTGTATGCATGCTGTTTTCTCTGATCGGGGTGATACGCTGGCTCGAGGGGAAGAGGTGGGCTTTTCAAAACAGATCCACACTACCTAACCTAATGCTTCGACACATCCTCTGATGGGTACGCGTTTGTCACTAGGGTTTCAGAGAGGAACTCGCAGAAGGTGAGGGAGCAGGCAGCCGACAGACAAGGGCAGCAGGGCCAGGGGAAAGCAGCGTCTTAGGGGCCTTCTCTCCTGTGGCTGCCTTTCAGAGTTTCCACGCAGACACTCAATGCGCTGAGGCTGATGGACCCGGATTTTCTCAACAGTGGGCGTCTTTTGCCCGAGGGTTTTTCATGGATGTGAGTGATTCTGCAAGAAGCTCTAAGTGCTGGCTGCCTCCAAACTCCGGGATGGAGCACAGGCATCCCTGACAGTGGGCCCTGTATGCAGACCACCAGCCAGAGGGAGGCGATGGGGCTCAGGACAAAGGCTCGCCGTGGCCCCCACACTGGGATCAAGAAGGGCTATGGTGGCCCAGAAGCTTGTAAGTAATGTGGATAACTCCTTAGAGAATGCCGAACTCGTACCGCCAGGAGGCTTCAGAATAGCAAGAGCAGATGGCAACACTCATCTGTGGGGGAAAAGAGAAAGAGAGAGAGAAGGAAAGAAAGAGAAAGAAAAGCCAACTCACCTGGAGGCAGGCAGGGGGAAAATGGAACAGCCGTAGTCGAAATGGTAGAGTAGCTCTCTCGGGAATAGAAATGATCCTGGCATTGACAAGTGGGACCCTTGTGTTTATGGGGGGCCAAGTAGTGTTCTAAGCATTTTACAAGCATGACTTCATTTTGTTGGCACTATTATCACCCCATTTTACAGCTGAGAAAACAGAAGCATGAAGAGGTAGAGACCCAGGAAGCTGAGGCCGGTTAAGGGAAGTCGTGGAAGCCAGACACTGCAAGAAATGAGGCTTCGTCTGGGGGAGGGAGAGCCCCTGAGGGCTGTCCTCCCTAAGCTCCTCCCCCTGGGCAGCTCCGCAGGTTGTGACACCCCGCCTCTCCCCTTTCCCCACCCCCAGGTACGGAGGTGGCTGATGCTCTCAGAACACGTCCCGTCAACGCGATAGTGAGGTTCCAGTGTGTCCCGGCGACAATGGGGAGACTCTCCAGCTACTTCCTCCTCTTGCTGGAGTGAAATGCCCCGAGGTCAGCAGCGGGCATTTGCGGTCATTGCACTTTTAGCTTTTTTTAAAATTTCAGTTGTTCTACTTTTTATTTTTGTTTGCAACATTTTCAGGTCTAAGGTGGCTGATGTAAGGAAGGACGGTAGTGGGATATGAGGGATTTCGGCGAGGACAGAGGCCGACCTCACGCAGCTGGCACCTTCAAGACATCGTGTGTCCCTGGTCCTGCCGTCACTGCCAGTGTCAGGGTAAAACAACAGAAAAGAAAGGAAAAGCTTTTAGGATAGCGATCATTAGGTATCACCCAATTCAAATCTTCAAAAGCAGAGTCAAGCAGGTGAAGAATCAGCAAAGAAAACTTTGAAGATGATTTGATAACGTTATATCGACCCAGCTGACCAGTCAGGGCGAGTATCTTGTTGTGACTGTGACTGTTTGGTTTGTCTGCTTGCCTCTGGCAGGTTCAGTCACGTCCCTCCCTCTGCAGTCCTGGTTCTTCACAGCCTTTTGCTTGATCGGAGACAGTCAGGGTCAGGAGGTAAACCCAACAACTCTCTCGCTACACCCATCACCAGTGGAGGCAAAAAATAAAACCAGACACCACCGCGCCCCATTTAATACACAACTTGAATTCACTCCTGACCGTGGAATCCATGGTTCTCGGGGTGTGAGAGCGTCAGACGATGCCCTTGGCGTTTTAGATGCACACAGACCCACAGTCACTCAGATGGAGCGTTGTCCCCCATCTCAGTTTACTCCCCGAGATGTAAATCTCCCTGGGGAGCGTGAGGGAGAGCCGTGCCCAAGCTGGCTTCCACTGCAGACGCACGCCCACGAGAAGGACAGGAGAAGGGCGAGAGACACTTCGTCTTCCCCTCACACCCTCCACTCCCCCGGGCCGTGCTCAAGCGCAGCCACATACCAGTCTCCTCTCCCGTCCTCCTTTCTGCCCTCCTAGTCTTCTCTTCCCTGCCAAGTCTTAGCTCTGCGTTGCCCATTGGGTGTCCCTCGTGATCAGCCGCCACTCCCTGGCCGCATGACCTTGGACAGGCTCCTCGAACTCTTGGTGCTCTGGTCTCTTCATCCCTAAGATCTAATAATCGGACCCATCTCGCTGGGGGTTACATGAGACAATGTGTGCAAAGTGTCAGCACAGTGTCTATTGTAATTGTGGTTGTTGTTCTTGTTGCCACTCAGAGTTTTTTCCGTTGGCTAGAAAACCATTATTTACGTGATTATGCATACTCTGATGATTGCTTAAGAAAGCAATGGTGTGCACTCCATCATTCCCATCTTCTCTCGCAATTCCTGAAGAGGGCCCATGACAGCACTGGATGGGGCCAAGTAAAAGTCCATTCAGAGTGAGCAAAGCTGCCTCCTTGTGGCACTAACCTGCGCCTGACGATGTCTTTTGCGGGGCTTCTCCTAGGGAGCTCTAGGCGGGGCTCCGCCCTTCCAAGCTGACTCTCAGAGCCCAGCCAGGACCCACTGCTATTGTACTGCGCCCACGTGGAAGCCAAAATGCTTCTCCAAGGTAGAGCAGGGAGGGCACCAGGATTTTCCTTCTCCTCTCCGATTGACTAGCAGGTGAGGGGTTCTTCAGAAGCCACACACGCCAGCTGTTTTGGCCACAATGGCCATAAGCTGACTGGATGTCATTCTCCCCCAGTGGAGCGGCAGCTCAGGACAGCTCCAAACAGCATCCAGACAGTGGTGTAAACACCAGGCTGGCTGAGTGAAATCACTGGCCGAGTCATGCTCTGCACGGGGAGGCTGAAGAGCACGCATGCAGCCCACAGAGGCTCCCGGCAAGGCGCTGGGGCGCCTCCCTGCCACGGCGCCGGTGTGGGACTCAAGTGTCATTCCTCTGTCAACAAATGCTTATTGAGTGCCCACCTGCTAGGTGCCAGCACAGTGATCATTTTTCCAAACAGTGTCTGTGTCATTTAAGCCCGACGGAGGGTGCCCAAAGCAAATTTCAGCCTGTGTTCAGGAATTTCCCTCAACAGAAACCCGTGTTAACAAGAAAAGGGAAGGAAGGAAGGAAGGCAGGCAGGCTTAATTAATATTCAAATTTTAAATAGTAATGAGATTTCAGTTGTTCTACTTTTTAATTTTATTTGCAACATTTTCAGGTCTAGAGGTGGCTGACGTAAGGAAGAACGTTAGTGAGATATAAGGGTTTTTGGTGGGGACAGAGGCCGACCTCACACAGCCTGCACCTTCAAGACATCATGTGTTCCTGGTCATGCCGTCACTGCCAGTGTTCTTTAAATGACCATCTTAAACTGGTCAACAGAGCACGGTCAGAAGACGTATTCTTATCCCTAAACTTGTCTTGCAAAGTAAAAGAAAATAAATTAGACCTGCTTTTTGCCGCTTGGTCTTAGAAGAAGATAGGGTATGGAGAAGCCAGCAGGGCCAGGATGAGGGTGAGGCCAGCGAGCACTTTGTTTGGGCACAAAATTTAAGGGGGCACCAAACACACATTTATCACAATCAATAAATTTATTTTTTTTAGGAATAGTGGCCCTGAGCTAACATCTATTGCCAATCTTCCTCCTTTTTTTCCCTTTTTTCTCGCCCAAGCCCCAGTAGAAAATTGTGTGTCATAGTTCTACATCTGTCCAGTTGCTCTTGGTGGGATGCCGCCTCAGCATGGCCTGATGAGCGGTGAGTAGGTCCCCGCCCAGGATCCAAACCGATGAACCCCAGGCTGTCGAAGGGGAGCGCATGAACTTAACCGCTACACAACCGGGCCGGCCCCTGATAAATAATATTTTAATGCAATATCTTTCTAAAAATCAAAATTGATGCAAAAATCTATGAGGAACAACATATCGAAAGCTTACACACAGAAAGGACCAATGCTATTGACTTTTCCCCAGACTGTGACACAGAAATGGAGGCAAGCCCCCGTCTCCCCCCACCGCCCCCGCCCAGTTCACAAGGGCCATTCCCATGTCACCCATGAGGGCACAGCTGCCCCACCATCCCTGCTCACCTCTGGCCAGGGCCAGGTCCACGAGGAATGGGAAAAGCCCTTCAAGTGCTCAAGTGCACTCACTGCTCGCCGGCTCCAGGGAAATGTTTAAGAACAGGCTCTCCACGGGAAAGGTCCTGACAACCTCCCTGGTGGAGATGCTCCCAACCTGACTAATTTCAAGTTACCCACGTGACGTCACTGAATGCGGAGTGGGGAAAAGACGCCCTGGACTGGCTCTCCAAGGCAGGCCAGCCTCTTCCAGCACCAATGGGGCAGAGAGACCTCTGAGAATTGGGGAATCGGTTCCCTGCTGGAGGGTGAACCAAGGATTCCTCAGGAGAATAATAAACGAGGAATAGCCCAGAAGAGTGATGAACCTGAGTATTTTATTCACCTCGCATCCTCAGAACCCTAACCCTGATCTCACGTCTTGAATTCGCTTCAAAAAAATCTGAGGTGGGGGGAATGGGGGTGGGTGTGGACCGGCCACGAGTTGATAATTGCTGAGACTGGGTGCGGGCATATGAGGCTTCATTATACGAGTCTCTCAACTTTTGTAGGTTTGAAGTTTTCCATAAGAAAGAGTTTACATTTTTTTTCTATTCTTACTTTTCAGATAGAAAATTAGCAAAACAAGGGCTACTTATGACTATCCTAAAAGTCACGACCACTCCCCCAGAGGTGTGTGTGAACACTGTAAGATCTTAAAAACTATATTAATGGGACAATAATATTTAAAGAATGATAATAGAAAAACCCTAGAACAAGGTAAGTATCGCTTTGGATTCTGAATTCTTGAGAAGGGAATTCAGTGGCCCTTGAACTTAACAAGACCAGGAGGGCAGGCCGGGGATGCAGGGGTGGGCAGAACCGTCAGGAGGTGGGGGCTTGTGCAGTTGGCTGGAATAGGAGGTGACGGAGTAAGGGAGCTGGGAGGAAGGGCCTAGAAATGCAGGATAGGTCCCAGCTCGGCCACTAGCTTGCTGTGTGCCCTCAGGGCAGACCCTTCACCTCTCATAACATCAGCTTCTGATCTGTAAGGTGGACAACTGGGGACTAGCCGATTTCTCATGCTCTTCTAGCCCCGACGCGATGAGGCGGTGAAGACAGAGCTGACTACACACACTGCGCGACGCCAACCCCCTGAGCGGCCAGCACACCCAGCAGCAGACACTGCAGGTGTGGAGCTGAGGTCGGCTGGCCGGCTGGGGGAGGACACAGGGGAAAGCCAGCAAAGACGTTGAGTCGGCCGGGGGGAGTGCATCTAGCGGGGGAGCTGCTGCAGGAGCCCTGGGCAGCAGCACAGAGCAAATGGTCAGGTGGTTCCTGGGCACCATTTTGAACCTGAAGGTCAAAGTGGGTGAACTCATGGCCCAGACCAGAAAGATCTCAACTCTCCAAGGATCTAGAGGCCTGGCCCGAGGGTACAGGAGCCAGAGAAAGGTCTGCCTGGAACATTAGCGCTCAAACGTTAGTGGGCAGCAGAATCAGCAGGGGAGCTTGGAAAGGAGAGGATCTCAGGACCCGCCCGCAGAGGCTCGGATTCAGTCGGTCTGGAGGGGGTCCCAGGAACCTCCACTTTTTGACAAGCTCCTCGGCAGTCCTGGTACAGGTGACCGGTCCATGTACCAGTTTAAGAAACATGGCTCTGAGGGATGCAGCCTAGACCAGAGGCATGTCCCACAGGATAGGATAGGGAATGACAGGAGCACCATTTTGTCGTTACATCTGGGACAAACCACCTGAGTCATTTGAGATTATAACTAATTGTCTGCAGCTGGGATGGCTGGTGGGGGGTTGGGGGGAATTCTCTTACAGCACTCCTGTGAAGGACAGCTGTGTCTGTGAGGTGACTGTGAGCTGGACCCCAGGGGAGAGGAAGAAAAGAAAGTCGTTCCCTGGCACACAGTCTCTGAGGAGAAAGCTTCCCCTCTTTTTGCTCCCACATGTAGACAAGAAAGAGTTGAACAGAAGACAGAGCGATGGGGAAGCCTGCCAGGATAGCCCTCCTGTGGGAGTGTGGAAGCTAGTCTCCAAAGATGGCTCCCCATGAACCATGCCTCCCAGGGTTCATGCCCTTGTGTAGTCCCCTCTCATACTGAACCTGGGCTGGCCTGTGACTCTCGTTGACCAGCAGAATGCAGGGCAAGTGACATAGTGCAACCTGTGGGGCTGAGCTTTAAGGGATCTGCAGCTTCTGCTTTTGCCTCTTGGAATGCTTCTTCTTGAACCAAGCCGCCATGCTGTGAGGAAGCCAAGAGGGCCATGTGGAAATGTCTCAAGAGAGAACTGAGACCTGGCCAGACAGCCCCAGCGGAACATCAATTGTGGACCTTCTAGCCATCTCAGCATCTCATCCAGCACCAAGTTAAGCAGAAGAACTACCTGGTAAGCCCTCAGAAGCATGAGAAATAATGCACTGATATTGTTTTAAGTCACTGAGTCTGGGGGTAGTTTGTCACACAGCAACGGATAACTGAAGGAGGGAGTTTCCCCAGAACTGACACGGTCACATTCAATTCTGGGCCTGAGCAAAGTCGGGACGGTCATCGATTGTGTCCCGATGCTTAGAGTACACTAGTTTCAGAAAGGGGAGTTTATTCTCAAGCACATGGCCGTGATATTGCTTACTAGAAACAAAAAGGCAGTTTTTCCTACCAACTTGCCAACTAACAGTACAAAATTGAAAGATAATGAGAATTAGGAAGTTTCATATGTGTTTGGGTTCACACATAGTTACCACTAACCATAAAATAAATGACATTATGTAATAAATTTCTCCAATTTGAACAATAGTAAATTATGACCATCCAGTTATTTCAGAAGAGTCAGGAGGGATCTATGGAAGGCCTATGCTTGTTGTGCTCAGTAGAAAGACAGACTTACTCTCTTTGGGTTGCCTGGTTCCCTATGCTTATGATAAGTAAGACATTTGAAATCCCAGACAGTTTATGTTTCAATAAGTAATGCTAACATGTGACAATATCTCCACATTCCTCTTTTAAAGTCAGAATACTGCTGCCTTAATTCAGCACCTTGGCATTTGTTACTGTTTGTTACACTAACAAGTAAGATGATGAGAATCCTGATGAAGGCTTCCAGTGAAAACCTCTGTGATTAAAATGCCATAAAGAAATTTGCTGGAACCCCAAACATGTCATACTAAGGAGATGACACAGGCATGTTCTTTTTTCAGAGAAGGAAACCATTTCTCCAACAGAAACGTGCAGGTAGTTGGTCTGGTGTTCATGCAGAGTGGTGACTGAGCGATGCACGTGGAAAAGCACAAAAGAGTTGGTGCAGATGTTTTGTAGAATATTAGACAAATATGAAAACTTTGGGTTTAAATGAACAACTGAGGCCCAAAGATGTTGGCTTTTAATTATAGAGATATTATTTTTTATTTCCCAACAAAAATTTGAGGCATAAAAAATCTTGGAATACTCATATATGGAGATTGCTTACAGCTAATGTTTACTGAGTTTTTCCTACATTCAGGCCCTGTTCTAAGTGCTTTCCGCATGTATTAAACTTGACCTTCACAATAAACTTGGGAGGAAGATCTATCGCAGATGGAGAAACTGACACATAGAAAGGTTAAGTAGCTTGCCCAGGATGCCTCTAGTTTAATAACTGAGGAAATTAGAACTCTAACCCAGGCAACCTGAATGCAGAGCCTGCACTTTTAAACATAAAACTATTGTAAAATGTTGTATCCTCCACAGTTTAAGAACCACACATCTTAGTGGAAAGCTATTTATTTTAAGAGAAACCATACAGTGTAGTGTCCGATGCACAGTAATCCTGTAATATATGCTAGATAGCACCATTAATACAATAATATCATTATTCATAGAAGAGAGATTTGCATTGGCACACATTTCCAACACATGTTGGTATGCATTTTTCAAACTGAAAGATTTTTATAGTATGGAGGCCAGCAGGGTACAAAGAGGTAAGAATAATTTATGGCTAAAAGCCAAACGGCCCACTGCTTGCCCACCCAGCTCCACACTTACCTGCACTCGTGGTAGAGCCTGGAAGTCAGCCCACTAAGCACCATATGTACCAGATCATCACGGGGGTAGGTTCAGGAGACAGCCTTCCCCCTGATTTGACCAATTTAGCATTTGAGGAGTAGTCTGTCTGTGCCTCTCTTGGGAGTTTTTTAAACAATGGGTTGAAAGAGAAATTAGAGGAGACAGACAATATTTTGGAATCAACCTAATAAATGTCAGCAGCTGCGATGCAGACAATCAGCACAACGAACAACGGGCCCTTCCTCGTGGATGCGAAGGGATGTCGGCCTGAACAGGGTCTGTCCTCCCCCAGTGGCTCTGCGCCCAGGCTACCTCGTCTCCTTGCAGAATGACCTCCACTCACGCCAACGTGCTGTTGTGCTCTCCTGCAGCCCTCTGGCTCGATCTGGACAGTACTGCCACTGGCCGCTGGACTCTCCACTGAGCATCCCTCACACATCTCCAACTCAACACGTCCAAACACTGACTCTTCCCCTTCGACTCTCCATCTCGGCTGATTAGTTGTGGAGACACCCCATCCATCAAGCCAGCCAAGCTGAGAAACTAACATGATCCTAGACTACTCCACACCCCTAGTGTCCACGTGGAGTTGGTCACCAAGGCGTGCTGATTTACCTCCTAAGAATATTTTCCATCTGTCTCTTCTTCTCCATATCCCTGCCGCTGTCCAAGGTTGGCTTCTACATTGTTTGCTAGGGCTGCCATTACAAAGTACCACAGACTAGGGGCTTCAACGACAGAAAGTCATTTCTCCCAGTTCTGGAGGCTGGGAGGCCAAGATCAAGGTGTTGGCAGGGTTGCTTTCTTCTGAAGCCTTCTTGGCTGTAGGCAGCTGCCCTCTCACTATGTCTCCACAAGGTCTTCCTTCTGTGTATCTGTGTGCTATTCTCTTCTTCCTATAAGGACACCCGTCATACTGGATTAGGGCCTGCCCTAATGACCTCATTTTAACTTGATTACCTGTTTAAAACCTTAGGTCCAGATACAGTCACATTTTGAGGTACAGGGGCTTAGGATCTCATCATAGGAATTTTAGGGAGTCAAGATTCAGCCCACAACAGGGTCTTTATCATCTCTCACCTGGTCTACCATAAAACTCCGCATTGTCCAAGGTTTCTACAGCTATTACCCTCTATTTTCAAAGTTTTCTATCAAGGACCATGTATTACTTCTATTATCAGAACAAAAAATCCATGAATTAGAGTGACGTCAGCATCATGGCAGAGTGAGCCTTCCCATAAACTCTTCCCAGGATAAGATACAACAAAAGGAACAGTCACAGACCACCAACGAAATCCTAGACAGTGAAAAGCAAGATCGGAAAGATCCAGACTGCTGCACATCTGAGAGTGGAACATGCTGGGCCCCTGGAAGAAGTGGGGAGAGGTAAGGAGAACTCCTCTCCCTCCCCATCAGATCAGCAATCCCAGTCCGTGTGGCTCCCAGAGAGGGGGGAGGGGCCGCCCTCTGCGGGGAAACTGCAGCTCTTTGAGCTTTCTCAGCCAGTGGGAAACTCCCACACAGAGGACTCAGAACTGCTACGGGGTACCATCAACATCTGAGCACCCCAGAGAGCAGATAATGAGGGGTGAATGAGAAGCGTCCCACACCAGGGACCCAGTGGGCAAAAAAGAGAGCCTCCCCCCCCGCAGCAAACCGGATCCTGCAGCTCAGCCGACCAGACCAGACCAAGCGACCGGTGGATTGCAGCAAACAGCCGAGTCAGAGCGCAGGGGGCTCAGATTACACAGCTCTTTACCCCGACACGGTGGCGGTGGGTGGAAATTGCAACCAGATATTTCCAGGATGAGGAAAAACAAAGCCAATACAGGAACCACAATGCAAAGGTACATGAAATCACCAGACCAGAAGGAAAATGACAAGCACCCAGAAACCAACCCTGAAGACACAGAAATCCATAACCTAAACAACAGAGATTTCAAAATAGCTATCATAAAAACACTCAACGAAATACGAGACAACACAGACAAACAATTCAATGAGATTAGGAGTTTCTTCATAAAAGAGATTGAAATCATAAAGAAAAACCAATCAGTACTGATGGAGATGAAGAACACAATGGAGGAGATAAAGGAGAATCTGGAATCTTTAAAGAACAGAGCTGACAACATGGAGGAAAGAATTAGCATTATAGAGGATGGGAATACAGATATGCTCAGGATGGAAGAGGAGAGAGAACTAAGACTAAAAAGAAATGAAGAAAGTCTCTGAGAAATATCTGACTCTATTAGGAAATGTAACATAAGAATTATAGGCGTTCCTGAGGGAGAAGAGAAGGAGAGAGGAACAGAGAGCCTATTCAAGGAAATAATAGCTGAGAACTTCCCAAATCTGGGGAAGGAGCAGGAAATACCAGTAAGTGAAGCCAATAGGTCACCTAAATACGTCAACAGGCAAAGGCCCACTCCACGACGTGTACTGGTAAGGCTGGCCAAAGTCAATGACAAAGAAACAATATTAAAGGCAGCTAGACTAAAACAAAAAATAACGTACAAAGGAACTCCCATCAGGCTCTCCGTGGATTTCTCAACAGAAACTTTACAGGCTAGGAGAGACTGGAAAGATATATTCAAAATACTGAAAGACAAAAACTTTCAGCCAAGAATCCTCTATCCAGCAAAAATATCCTTCAAATATTATGGAGAAATAGTAACTTGGGAAAGTTACATAAACAAAAGCTAAGGGAGTTCATGGCCACGAGACCCCCACTACAAGAAATAGACAAGAAGGCCCTCAGGCCTGAAAAAAAAGAAAAGAAAGGGAATACAAAGCTTGGAGCAAGGAGAAAAATAGGTAGACAAACTCAGAAAAATAGATCTTTACCGGAATAGGTTAGCAACCACTTAAATACCAAAATCAAAGATCAAAGGAAGGAATTCACCAAAAATAAATTTAACCTCATCACTGTAAACACACACACACACACACACAACACAAGATAGAATAAGGTATAACAAGAACGACTTCGAAGGGGAAGAGGAAAGTGATTGAATTGACTTAGTATAAGGAAATAAGAGGCCATCAGATAATGGACTATCTCATACACAAGATTTTTTACACAAACCTCAAGGTACTAACTAAACAAATAATCAAAACAAAAATCACATATGATAAACAAAGAGAAAACTAGAAGAGTCATAAGACAGAACAACCAAACTGAATTGGCAGTCCGAAACAAATGGGACAAGAAACAAAGGAAATGCAAAAGAACCGGAAAATAAGTGACAAAACAGCAACATTAACCCCTCATATATCAATAATTACCCTAAATGTAAATGGATTGAACTCTCCAATCAAAAGATACAGAGTGGCAGGATGGATTAAAAAGCAAGACCCAACAATATGCTGCCTCCAGGAAACACATCTCAGCTCTCAAGACAAGCACAGGCTCAGAGTGAAAGGATGGAAGACAATACTCCAAGCTAATGGCAAACAAAAGAAAGCAGGTGTTGCCATACTCATATCAGACAAAGTAGACTTCAAGATAAAACAAGTTAAGAGAGACAAAGAAGGGGAATATATAAGGATAAAAGGGACATTCCACCAAGAAGACATATCACTTATAAATATACATGCACCCAACATAGGAGCACCAATGTACATAAAGCAACTATTAACAAACCTAAAAGGAGACATTAACAACAACACAATAATAGTAGGGGATCTTAATACCCCACTTACATCAATGGATAGATCATCCAGACAAAAAGTCAATAAAGAAACAGTGGACTTAAATGAAAAACTGGAAGAGATGGACCTAGTAGACATATACAGAGCACTGCATCCAAAAACAGCTGACTATACATTCTTCTCAAGCATGCATGGAACATTCTCAAGGATAGACCATATGTTGGGAAACAAAGCAAGCCTCAATAAATTTAAGAAGATTGAAATCATAACAAGCATCTTTTCAGACCATAATGCTATGAAACTGGAAATGAACCACAAAAAAAACTGGGAAAGTGACAAAAATGTGGAGATTAAACAACATGCTGCTGAACAACCAATGGATCATTGATGAAATTAAAGGAGAAATCAAAAACTATCTGGAAACAAATGAAAATGAAAATATGCCATACCAAACCATATGGGATGCAGCAAAAGCGGTCCTGAGAGGGAAACTCATAGTGATACAAGCCCACCTTAACTAACAAGAAAAAGCCCAAATAAGCAACCTTAAATTACACCTAACAGAACTAGAAAAAGAAGAACAAACAAAGCCCAAAGTCAGCAGAAGGAGAGAAATAATAAAAATCAGAGCAGAGATAAATGAAATTAAGACCAAAAAAAACAGTAGACAGGATTAATGAAACAAAGAGTTGGTTCTTTGAGAAGATCAACAAAATCAACAAACCCTTAGCCAGGCTTACTAAGAAAAAAAGACAAAAGGCTCAAGTAAATAAAATTAGAAATGAAACAGGAGAAATTACAATGGATACCACGGAAATACAGAGGAAAATAAGAGAATACTATGAGAAATTATATGCCAACAAATTGGACAATCTAGAAGAAATGGATAAATTCTTAGACTCATACAACCTCCCAAAACTGAACCAAGAAGAAATGGAGAATCTGAATAGACCAATCACAAGTAAAGAGATTGAAATAGTAATCAAAAACCTCCCAAAAAATAAAAGTCCAGGACCAGATGGCTTCTCTGGTGAATTTTACCAAACATTCAAAGAAGATTTAATACCCATCCTTCTCAAACTATTCCAAAAAATAGAGGAAGATGGAACACTTCCTAAATCATTCTACGAGGCCAACATCACACTGATACCAAAGCCAGATAAAGACAATACAAAGAAGGAAAGTTACAGGCCGATACTGCTGATGAACATAGATGCAAAAATCCTCAACAAAATATTGGCAAACCGAATACAGCAATACATTAAAAAGACCATAAACCATGTTCAAGGGGGATTTATACCAGGGACGCAGGGATGGTTCAACATCCGCAAATCAATCAACGTCATACATCATGTCAACAAAACCAAGAATAAAAACCACATGGTCATCTCAATAGATGCAGAGAAGGCATTTGTCAAGATACAACATCCATTTGTGATAAAAACTCTCAACAAAATGGGAATAGAAGGAAAGTACCTCAACATAATAAAGGCTATTTATGACAAACCCACAGTCAACATCATACTCAACGGGGAAAGACTGAAATCCATTCCTCTGAGAACAGGAGCGAGGCAGGTCTGCCCACTCTCACCACTCCTGTTCAACATAGTACTGGAGGTTTTGGCCAGAGCAATTAGGCAAGAAAAAGGAATAAAAGGAATCCAAATAGGTAACGAAGAAGTGAAACTCTCACTATTTGCAGATGACATGATTTTATATATAGAAAACCCTAAAGAATACCATAAAGAAGCTGTTGGAAAACTATTAGAAATAATCAACAACTACAGCAAAGTTGCAGGGTACAAAATGAATCTACAAAAATCAGTTGCATTTCTGTATGCTAATAACAAACTAACAGAAAGAGAGCTCAAAAAGATAATACCATTTACAATTGCATCAAAAAGAATAAAATACCCAGGAATAAATCTTACCAAGGAGGTGAAAGACATATACAATGAGACCTACAAGACATTATTGAAAGAAATCCATGATGACACAAAGAAATGGAAAGATATCCCATGCACGTGGATTGGAAGAATAAACATAATTAAAATGTCTATATTACCTAAAGCAATCTACAGATTCAATGCAATCCCAATCAGAATCCCAATGACATTCTTCATGGAAATAGAAAAAGAATATTAAAATTCATATGGGGCAACAAAACACCCGAATAGCTAAAGCAATCCTAAGAAAAAAGAACAAAGCAGGAGGCATCACAATCCCGGACTTCAAAACATACTACAAAGCAATAGTAATCACAACAACACGGTACTGTACAAAAACAGACACACAGATCAATGGAACAGAATTGAAAGCCCAAAAATAAAACCACACGTATACGGACTGCTAATTTTCGACAAAGCAGCTCAGAACATACAAGGGAGAAAGTCTCTTCAATAAATGGTGTTGGGAAAACTGGACAGCCACTTGCAAAAGATTGAAAGTGGACCATCTGCTGTCCCCATTCACAAAAATTAACAAAAATGGATCAAAGACCTGAAGGTGAGACTTGAAACTATAAAACTCATAGAAGAAAATATAGGCAACACACTATTTGACACTGGTCATAAAGGAATCTTTTCGGATGACATGCCTACCCAGACTGGGGAAACTAAAGAAAAAATAAACAAGTGGGACTTTATCAGATTAAAGAGCTTCTACAAGACAAACGAAACCAGAATCAAGATGAACAGACAACCCACCAGCTGGGAGAGAATATTTGCAAAACATACATCTGACAAGGGGTTGATCTCTCTAATAGATAAAGAACTCACACAACTGAACAACAAAAAAACAAACAACCCGATCAAAAAATGCACACAGGAAATGAACAGACACTTCTCCAAAGAAGATATACAGATGGCCAATAGGCACATGAAAAGATGTTCAACATCATTAATCATCAGGGAAATGCAAATCAAAACAACCCTAAGATATCACCTCACACCCGTTACAATGGCTATAATCACCAAGACAAAAAACAACAAATGTTGGAGAGGATGTGGAGAAACAGGAACCCTCATACACAGCTAGTGGGACTGCAAACTGGTGCAGACTCTATGAAAAACAGTATGGAGATTCCTCACAGAATTAAAAATAGAGATGCCCTATGATCCAGCTATCCCACTACTGGGAATCTATCCAACGAACCTGAAATCAACAATCCAAAGAGGCTTATGCACCCCTATGTTCATTGCAGCATTATTCACTATAGCCAAGAAGTGGAAGCAACCTAAGTGTCGCTCGACTGACGACTGGATCAAGAAAATGTGGTATATATATACAATGGAATACTACTCAGCCATAAAAAAAGACAAAATCGTCCCATTTGCAACAACATGGATGGGCCTGGAGGGTATTCTGTTAAGTGAAATAAGCCAGAAAGAGAAAGACAAACACTGTATGATCTCACTCATATATGGAATATAAATCAACACATGGACAGAGAAAACTATATTGTGGTTACCAGGGGCAATGGGGGTGGGGGGTGGGCACAAGGGGTGAAGGGAGACATATATATGGTGATGGACAAACAAAAATGTACAACCCAAAATTTCACAATGTTATAAACTATTAAAACATCAATAAAAAAATCAATGAATTATTTTGAAGAAAACTGTGGTGGTCTCCTTCAACTCACGGAAGTTTCCTTGGACACTCTATGTTCTGCTTGAAGCCTCTTCTCTCCTATATGTTTCTCCATTCCCCATCCTATGGCCTTAAATCTGGACTTTCTTTTTATGTTTCCTTTTCACAGGCTGACAAACTGGCTGGATGGTCAGCTGGAATTTGGTTTGGGGCTGCCCTCCTTGGTTTCACATTCTGCAGAAGAGATTAGGAGGAGGAACTGGGTATCTTGGCTCAGTTACCTCTGGGTTCCCCCCTCTTCTTGGATCTGTGTACAGGGCATTCATTCTGTCTGTCCTCTGCCGTATGTTAAGGGTAGCGACCCTGGAAGGCAATATCTGATATTGTCCAGCAGGATTAATGACTCTCAAATTTGGGAGTGAAGTAGCACCAAGCCCACCCGGCCACAGACAGAAAGCCAAATTCTCCAATCAGCTTTCCAGGGATGACTGATAGTCTGATCTCTAACATTCAGCATCCTGAGTAATCAATTAGTTCTGAATCTAAGGGGAGGGTTGTGTTGCCTATTAGACTCTTAAAACCCCACCAATAAATTTAAAATGTGAATTAAAATATTTTAACTTAGAAAATTGGCAAAGAGAATGTCACGATAATTGACAACAATAATGCCACCAGCTAGTGATGAAGAGGCTTCAGACAGAAGGCGGGAAAGACCATAAATGAATACAGCCTCTGGAAGGCATCCTGCAACACTCAGCGCAAATTCCAGAAGGCGCTTCCTCCTCTCTGAGTTTATCTGCAATTTTAATGCAATCCTGATCACGTGTATTCAGATTTCTTTTAGAAACTAAAGCTTATATGGAAAATAGACGAGACGGTACAGAAAAATTCTGAAAGAACCATGTAAGGGGTTTAGATCTACCAGATATTAGGACTATCAAGTAAAAATAATTAGGCATACAGTGCTAGTCCGTAGATAGACAGATCAATAAAAGTGAATGAGTGTGAGGAAACTAAACCAAAGATATATGAAAATTTAGTATACAATCAAGGTAGCATTTCGAATCAACTGAAATAAAATAGTGTCACACTGGCTAGCCATCTGAAAACAAAATGGATTCTTATTCTCAGTCTTTATGTAAAAATAAATGCTAGCTAAACCAATGATTTAAATGTAAAAAACTAAAACTATAAAACTACTGGGTGAAAACACTGGTACCACACTAACTTCACGCAGCCTCTCTGTGTCTCACAGCAGGACGCCTGCCCCTTTCTATTACTCCTATGATAACCATATAAAGTTAGAGATATATTCTAATCCCTGTAGCAACCACTACGAAATAACCATAATCAAATTACGAAATATAGCTTTAAAAAATGGAATACTAAAACTACTCTATCCAAAAGAAAAGAGGAAAAGGAAAAAAACATATTGAGCAAATATAAAAGAAACAGCAAGATAATGAGCTTGACTCCCCATACGAATAATTAGATCAAACATAATTGAATTAAATATTCCATTTTAAAGGAAGAGACCCTCAGAATAAATTAAAATGCAAGGCGATTTACTGTTCATAAGAAAGGCACTTTAAGCATAAATACATAGACACAGGTTGAAAGCAGAAGAAACAAAATGGAAAAAGATACTCTACGCACACAAATACATACACTAAACATGAAAACTTGGGTGCCTATGTTAATATCAGTCCCAGTTGACTTAAAGACAGAATTACCAACTGAGATAAGGGGACATTTCACAGTGATAAAGGGGTCAATTCATCAAGCTGACCCAACAATCCTAGATGTGCATAAACCTAACCAGAGTTTCAAAATACGTGAAGAAAACTGATAGAAATGAAAAGAAAAATAGATAGATTGACAACACTAGTTAAAAGTTGTACTATTTTCCCAGTAATTGACAGAAATGATAAACAAATCAGTTAGCTTACAGAAGATTTGATAACACCATCAACCAACTGTGCCATTTACAGAAGACCACCCCTTCCAACAACTGCAAGACACACATTCCTTTCAAGTGCTTATGGAATATTCACCAGTAGAAACTATGAGCTGGTCGGGCCGGCCCCGTGGCTTAGCAGTTAAGTGCACGCGCTCCGCTGCTGGCGGCCTGGGTGCGGATCCCGGGCGCGCACCGACGCACCGATTCTCTGGCCATGCTGAGGCCGCGTCCCACATACAGCAACTAGAAGGATGTGCAGCTATGACATACAACTATCTACTGGGGCTTTGGGGGGAAAATAAATAAATAAATAAAATCTTTTAAAAAAAAAGAAACTATAAGCTGGTGTATAAAAAAAGTTTCAACAAATTTAAAGATGAAAATCATAAAGAATATATTCTCTGATTATAAGAAAATTAAATTAGAAATTAAAAACAAAAAGATATCTTTTAAAATCCTCAAATATGCGGCAATTAAGCAATGTATTCCTAAGTAAGCCATAAGTCAAAGAATAAAATTTCAAGAAAAAACTTTTTTAATATTTTGAGCTATATGATAATGAAAACACAGCCTATAATAATTTGTAATATGCAGCTGAATATGTGCCTACAGGAAAATTTATATTTTCAAATGCTTATATGGGAAAAGGAGAAAGGTTTTATGTCAATAATCTAAGGATTCATCACAAGAAACTAAACAAAGAGCAAATCAAAGACAAAGTAGAAGGGAAGAAATACTAAAGGGTAGAAATGATTGAAATAGAAAAGAAGCAAAAGAGAAAATCTTTGAAACCCACATTGTTTGCAAGATCAAAGAAAAACTGAGAGCAAACATGATTTACCAATTTCAGGAATTAAACAGAGGGACATTATTATGGGTGACATGAGTATTAAAATAAGAAAGTATTATGAAAAATTTGATGCCAATAACTTTGTTAACTCAGATGACATGGACATATTCTTTGAAAGACACAAAACACCAAAACTGGTACGCAATGAGAAATATCTGTATGGCCTTGTATCTGTTAAAGAAATTGAGTCAATGATGAACTCTCTCCACCAGCACACACACTCACTCACACACACACAGACTTCTCCAAGCCCAGATGGCTACATTCATGAATTCATTACATTTACGAGAAAAATAATAACAATACAGGAGGAAGGAAAACCTTCCTAACTCTTATTATGAGGCCAATATAACCCAGACACAAAGACCAGGGAAGAAAATAACAAGAAAAATATTATAAACCAATATCTCATAAATATAGATGTAAGTTCTTGATAAATATCAGGAAATCAAACTCAGCACTCTCTCTCTCCACACACACACACACACACGCACCCACCCACACACACACACACACGCACACACACACACACGAAGAGAGTGGTCATGCTAATTTGTGGACCTAAACAGTCCATACTCCCAGGACTATACCTAATTAGGCCACCTGGTTCTTATTTATATTAAAACACTTCAGTAACATGCATGTCACTATTCCTTTGATAACCTACTTCAACACGCCATTTTCTGGGTTTAGCTTTTGTGCTGTTTTTACAAAGGACCAATTGTAAACCACCAAGAGAAAAATGTGTTATAAAAATAAACAGGGCACAACCTTAAGAAATGTACTTTTAAAATCACTGTGAGTTTATCAATAATAAGCTTTGATGTTCTCAAACTTTTGTATATAAAAACATTTTCCCCCAAATGACTGAAGTCATCCAACATGGACATAAATAAAGGATGACCAAGGTCAATGTAAGGAAAGAACATAAAACAAAGTAAAATTGGTGATTTACAAATGAGCCTGATGTGAGGTTTTGTGGCTTTTGGTTCTTGTTGCTCTTGTGGTTGCTGAGGTTGAGCTCTGTTTTAGAAAGAGTCATTTTATCCCGCAACTGAATTTTGAGTTACGTGGGTCAAAATCACTTCAGAATTTTAAAATGGAGGGGGAGGGAATGAAAAGAAAAACAGGAACATACAGTTAAGTTTACCTTCACGAGGTCACCACATACTAGGGAGAGAAACCCCAAACCCAAACCAGCACAGACTTGTCCATGCCCACCCCCACCCCCACCCCGGGTGCTTCTCAGGGAATCACAGGAACAAGCTAACACTGCTGGCGACCTCTTCTGATTTCTATTCAGTGATCAGCTCACATTTCCTACTCGGTATAAAAATAACATTCACCGTCGAGTTTCATAGTAATCCCTAGAGATGTTCCTTTCGAGTCACTCACAGATACTAACTACATTATTCATACCAAATATTAGGACACATGGTCTTTTTAAAAAAGATTTTCCAGATGTGGAAATGAAAAGTTTAAGTGAAAAGCAGAGCTTTAGTGAGCCACACTTGTTGAAAAGAGAAAGAAGCACATGAAGGGGGACTCTTCACTCTTTACATGAATATTTATTTATTGAGCAGCTGTGACCTGCAAAGCGCCAGGGACAAGAGAAAGACGGATATGGTCTCTGTCACCTTGGAGCTTGAATTCTAACCAGGGAGACAAACAGGAGAACTAGCACTTGGAGCGCACTTAACACGGGGACCTCTCCTCGACTTGAGGTGGCCAAGACGAAGAATGCAATACCTTGAAGAGGTGATGTCTAAGCTAAGTAGGGGTTAGGCCAAGTGTTGGAGCTTAAGGTAGGGAAAGAACTGTCAGGCGGAGGGAAAGAACCCTGCAATGAAAAGGGGCATGGAACACTTAGTTGAACAGTTAAGGAACAAAAAGGCAGAAACACACAACCACCTCACTAATAGGACGCTGCTACTAATTCTGATGCCTGTACATGGTAAGCTGATACTTCTGCAAACAGAAGCTTCCAGATGTCAAAGCCATACCTGCTACTAACAATGCTGGTTATCTAATTAACTCATTGTGGTAGACAGACTAAGATGGTTCTCAAAGACCCCTGCCTCCTGGTATTCATGTTCTTGTGCAAGCTCCTCCCCTTGAGAGGGGGCTGGCCTGGTGACTTCCTTCTAACCGACAGAATATGGGAATAACTTTCATGATTTCAAAAACTTGTGACTTTTGCCTTTCTAGCAGACTCTCTCTATTGCCTTCTCGGTGTGCTTGCTTTGATGAAGCAAGCTGCTCTGCTGGAGAGGCCCACTTCCTAGGGAAATGAGGGAGGCCTCCAGCCAACAGCCAGCTAGGAATGGAGACCCTCAGCCAACAGCTCTCAAGGAACCGAATTCTTCCAATAACCATGTGAACTTGGAAGCAGATCCTTTCCCAGTTCAACCTTCAGATGAGGGCGCCCGGCCCCAACTGACAGCTGAAATGCAGCCTGTGTGAGAAGCTGAACCAGAGGATCCAGCTCAGCTGTGCCAACATTCCTGACCCCAAAAAAAAGTAAGATCATAAGTGTGTGTTACTTTAAGCCACTAAGGTGTGGTAATTTGATACACAGCTGTAGATAACAAATACATTCATGTATGTGCATTTATAATCTAAATATTTTCTATAGCCATCGCAGATAAAAGGGAGTCCTGTCCTTTATTTGTGAGAGAGAACAGAGGACAGTATACTTATTAAACCGTAAGTTTCCCTCACAGAGAAAACATATTTTAGCTAAGTCTACACGTTCCTTTAAGGCAGGAACAAAGGGTCAAAGAGGTTGGACCCTGAAAATGGGTCCCCAATTTTCCTATCTTCACTGTCAATCCCTGAGAGGCAGGGCCCACCCACAGGAAAAGTCCCCGAGATCTACCCAGTGACACACTCAATATTGCTCCACCTCAGTGCCATCCTGGAAAGATGAGCTGTTCTCTTCTCAAACCCCGACGCCCCAACAGCAACACGAGATGGGAGAGCTGCAGAGGGTTCCAAGTCTGGAAGGGCACTTGCAAGTCATGGCTCTTTCCACAGCAGCCCAGGGGTTTATCATGTGGGCTCTGAAATCAACCGTCCTGTTTGGTCCTAGCTCAGCCTCTTAGAAGAAGTGGGGACTGAAGCAGACTGCAAGTTCTCTATGCCTTGGTCCCTGCTTCTGTAAAATGGAAGTAATAATGGCACAAATCTCCCAGGGCTGTGGTGAGACTTTAATGAGAGAACTCATGAAAATGGCTTAGGCCAGCGCCTGTTGAATGTGAGGTTCGTTGCTGGTGTCATCGCTATTGCCGTTAGCAGCATATGTTCCATTTCTCTATCTCCTACTTGTCCAGTACTTCAGGTGCAGAATCTCAGCTGTGCCACCTGCTAGCTGCGTGACGTTGTGCAAGTTTAACTTCCTAACCTTGGCTTTCACATCTAAAAAAGAGAGTGATCCTAGTACCCACCTCCCAGGTGCATGGTGAGGATGGACTGAGAATGCACGGGAACCCTTGGAACAGTGCTGGCACACGGAAATCACAAAGGCAAAAACTCCTTTATGGAATTCCTCAATTCTGTCATCAAAGTAAGTGCAATTACCGTGGGGAAATATGACTATTGTCCGGGTATGCAGGTAAAACTGTAACTAGGAGCCCTTGAGCACTGTCTGATAATGTGTTGAACTAAGAATGAGTGGACTTTTTTGAAAATTATTTGTGTCTTTGAACCTCGGGGGAAATGGTAGCCGTATAAGAAAGCATAAGTGTAAAGAAAAGTGTAAGAAATATTCAGGAGATGATCTTGGCAGCAGGGAAAAACATATCTTTTCGTTAACTTATTTTCCTATAAATTGGAAAAAAAAATACCAACATTTGGTTAGAGTGGGACATTTCTGTCAGATTCTGGAATATTCTAAATGTGCATTGATTGGAACTACAAGGATGCAGAGCCTCTAACTGGCAATCACAGACTCTAACTGGTAATGAACACAAAAGTTAAGAGCTTATGGATATGCCTTACCCACAGAATGTGAGAGATCTCTATTTCTAGGCAATTTTTATGAACACCTACCCAGCACTCTGATGAGCACTTTAAATTTTATTTTCCTTGCAATTCTACTCTTAGTTCTCCTCCCAACTCCCTTTCTTAAGAAGCCAGAGGAACATAGGGGCTGGGGAAATTCATGCCTCTGGCCTGGGACTCTGCCATCATTTGTTCTTTCTCCAGCCTTTATGCAGAGCCCACAGTATGTCCCACAGGGTAGAGAAGAAGAAAATGAATAATCATTTTGTTTGCTATAACTAAATGATATTTGAAAGAGTTGACATTCTTAGAACAATCTCGAATGGCCCTGGTTAACAAAGAGATGCCCTAACCCTAGACCAATATAATCAAAGACTGAACATGAGATTGAAGGTGGGAGAAGGAGCAGAGGCACCCTGCTCTCCCACACCTCTGCCACACCCTCTGCTGACGTTTGGGATTAACTTGTACACCCATCTACCAAGAGCAGGAGGGGAGGGTGGCTCATGAACGCCGAGAACTTTGTGCCTTCCAAGAGAAGAGGGCAAACCTGAGTCACTGAAGGAACAGCGGTACCACGTGCCCCCCTTGCACAATCTAAAGGGAAGACCTTACATTACAAAAGCTTTGCCCAACATTCCCCTCATTCAGTGCTCACCACAGCCCAGTGAGGGAGGCTGTATCCTTCTTCTCCTTTGACAAATAAGGAAACTGAGGTTCAAAAAGATTTAGGAGGTTCCTCAAGGTCACACAGCTATAAAGGGGCCAAGCCAGAACTCCGAGTCAGGCCTTCTCACTCCAGGTTCAGAATCCTGGCAATGATCCTGGCCATCTCTCAATTTCATCACCAAAGCCCGAGAAAACACAGCACCCTCAACCCACTAAATCCACACACAGTGACATCAGGGGAGAGAAGTCCAAGAAATCTCATTATGTGATGTCTTTTATGCCCATAAGAGAAGCAGAAGCTTCTATTAGGGATTGTTTTATGCTTTAAAACAGTTGTCTTGCCTTGGCTTTTTGAACTATATCGTTCCCGGTCCCTTCTGCCACCCCTTTGAACTCACTTCCTTACTTGGCCCTCAGTTGCGTTGAGTATGAAAGAAGGGTGGAAAGCACTTTTTAAGGCTGAGCAAAGACAAGAAAAAGAGAAGAGAGACTGAAATATGTGTCAGCTGTGAGGAGAAGTTCCAGGAGGACCATCTATTGCAGCTGAACAAATGGTGCTCAAAGGAACAGACTTTCCCTACTAAGAATTTGGAAATAAAACTTAATGAATTGAGTACACTAAATCTGACACACCCAAATTTTAGTGACAAATCAGACATCTTATTTTTCTAGATAAGTCAGTGGAGAAATCAATCTACATGGGATCATATTGTTCATTCCAAAAGTGACAAAGATATGCAGATGAGTGTTTCAATCATCAGCTCACCCCATTATACAATCAGCTCTCTATATTAGAATTTTCAAGGATGGAACAAATTCAGTACACACTCCTGGAAGGAGCACAAGAATGGAATTCCGTGCTCACCTCCACTGGCAGGGGAGCAGCTCCTTGGAGTGTATTCTGGCCGTATTTCCCAGTTGTTCTCATTTTACCTCAGACAGAGGGAGACGGAAACAGGGATGGCTTCCTCCCCAAAGGCCAGCTTGGCTCCATCGTTAGCACATCTCACCCCTGCAGCTGCCAAGGCAAAGACAACATGCCAGCAGAGAAGCTGCTGACTTGCTTTTCTGACCAAGTTCCTGGACCATTGGAAGCTGAGAATCAGGGTGCCAGATGGTTCTACTCATTTTCTGTCCATCTTTAGGATCCATGCACTCTACATGCCAGTAAGTCAGCATCTCCGTCTGTTTTCTCACCGTCGTATCCCCAGCTGCAGGCACAAATCTGGGATTACAGCAGGCAAATAAACTTGTTGGCTAAGATAACCAAAGAATCAATGCGGGGAACTTCCAGTTCTGAAAGCATGGTAGACTGAACTGATGCAGATAGTAAACCTTCCCACTGCAAACACGTAAGAATGCTAAACTAAACGTGACAACTCCTATAGTACGTACACAATTAAACCAGAAAAAATGGAAATTACCTGAATCCATAAATAGAAAGGGAATTCATAGACAGAGAACTCGAACACTGCCAATGCCATGGACATCCAGGAGACCCAGCAGACAAAGGCCTTCAGTCTAGGAGCTGTAATTTAATGACAGGAGGTATGATCTGGAACACACAAGATGGGGAAGTGGGGCTGAGACCCTTGCATAAAGCCAGGACCCTGCAGGACTGTCTTTCCCAAGTTCAAGGGGTTAGAAAAACTCTACCAAATGACCCAGGGAAACTGCAGGGTTGCCATGTCTACCCAGAGAGCTTGTGAGAGCTAGGCAGTCTCAGAAGAGAAATCAACACTTCCAGCCTTTGCCACATAGGTGTGAAGACCAAAATTACAATAACTATGGGATATAAAATTCCCAAGATGAGATATTAACATAAAAACTGGGCTCATATGAGTGAAATCCTTGAAACACCTATCATCAGTAAACAAACTCTGCTCCACTGGATCTTTCATAATCCAAGGTGCATAGCACTCCCATGGAGGGGGGAGTGGTAGAGGGGAAAAAGCTGAAAATGAGTTCACAATTCAAAACTGTAAGGCACGGCAGAGATAATGTATGATAATACAAATTCAGCACCGTAAGAGCTAGAGATAATAGAATAATCTGAAAGGGATAAACAACATATATGTCCACAAGTTTTAAATACAAAGAACAATACATAGGAATCATAAAGGAAGATAATGAAAGCACATTATTTTTAAAAGATCTAACAAGATTGAAAAAGAACAAAATAAAACTTCTATAAATAAAAAAATTAAAGACATTAGAAAATGTAAAGTAAGTCCATTTAAAGACAGTTTAAACAGTGATTTAGACACAGCTCAAGAGAGAACTGTGAAACGGAATTTAGACTTGGAGACATCATCCAGAATATAAAGCAGAGTGAGAAAGAGAAGTTAAAAACAGGATGACTGAATGATAAGGTCCACTTACATATAATAAAAGTCCAAAGGAGATAATAGAGAAAATAAGGATAAGACAGTAATTGAAGAGATAATGGCTAAGAATTTTCCATAACTGATTGGATTCAAGGAGCACAGCAAGGCCAGATATACATAAATTAAAAATAAATCTATATCAAAAAACATAACAATAAAACTACAGAACCACAAAAAAACAAAGAACAACGTTAAAAGCAACGCAGAGAAAAAAGCAGGTTTAGTGCAAAAGAACAATCATTACAGACTTCTCAACAGTACTGCAGAGGCCGGATATCAGAGGTAATATCAGCTAAAGGAAAATAACTGTCAACCTGGAATTCTATACAGTGATAACCTAACATTCATGACAAAGGGAACACAAATATTTTCCAGGCAGACAGACACAGAGAATTTGCTACTCAGAGACCTTAATGTAAGACTACTTTGATAAGAAGCAAACTGAATCCAGAAGGCAGAAGAGGTTTGCAGGAAGCCATGATGGAAAAGAGGAGCTGGTTACACTGGATAAACCAAAACAGGCCTGGACTACGGGAAACAAAACCAGAGCCTACCACCACCCCACTGCGTTTGTTTTGATGAGAGATATGTTTCAAAACAGTAGAACTAAAATGCTAACCAACAATAATAATAAATGGAAGGAGCGATAAAGGCATTCCGGCATGCTCAGCCTGTAGAATTGTTTGGGAGGAGGCCAGAGTTTTGACGACCTTTAGAATTACTACCTGAAGCACAAATGTCAAAAATTTAACAGTAGTGGGGCCAGCCTGATAGCGGAGCGGTTAAGTGCGCGCTCTGCTGCTGGCGGCCGGGTTCGGATCCCGGGCACACCGACCACTTGTCAGGCCATGCTGTGGTGGTGTACCACATAAAGTGGAGGAAGATGGGCATGGATGTTAGCTCAGGGCCAGTCTTCCTCAGCAAAAAGAGGAGGATTGGTATGGATGTTATCTCAGGGCTGATCTTCCTCACACACACACACAGAAAAATTTAACAGTACTACTCAAAATGTGGAAACAGAATAGATAACCTCTAAGTTAACAGACCTGGAGAGAAGCAGGTGTAAATACTCCTTCTGCAATATAATAGGCGACAGAAAAAAGAAACGGTATCTAGAAATAGCAATGGTAAATTGAGAATAAAATGGATGAAGAATTCAAAAATATTAAAGGTCACAATAAATGTGAGTGGATAAAACTAGGTAGTTAAAAGGCAGTAATTATAAAGTTTTAAAAATCCAGGCGTATTCTATTTACAACAGACACGTGAAATATAATGGGAAATCTGAAAATGAAGAGATAGGAAAAGATATACCAGAAAAGTATTAAACAAAAGAAAAGTGATACACTAATATATGTCTTAGACAAATCTGAAGCTGTACACAGTTGAATGGAATCAACAACCATCTTCAAAATGTATCGTGAAAAAGTGGACAGAATCACAAGGAGAACTGGAAAATCCATAATTAGATTAGATTCTTAAGCCTCTCTAGAGACAGAAATATTGAACTAAAAATATTCGTCATGATGTAAGATTTGACATCCGTTAACAAGCTTAATCTAATTGACATATCTAGAACTCTATACCCAATACTTAGCCCATGTATGTTATCTTCAAACACACATGTAATTTTTACAAAAATTCACCATGCATTAACTCCTAAAGAAAACTCCAAATATATGAGAATCAATAGGACACAGATCACGTTCTCTGACACCAGTGCACCGAAATCGGAGATCAAGAACAAAGATAACTGACATCATTCCAAGCTTTTGGAAAGTAAAACACAGACATACACACCAATCAAAACGTGTCTAAATAACTTAGTATCAAAAAGTTATACTGCAGTTTATAGACTATTTTGGACTGGATGATAACACAAAACTGAAAATGTGTACCAGTGACAGCAGGAATTGGAGGGGAAATGTCCCCCTTTGTGGATATAACAGAAGAGAAGGATGATTGAAAATAACAGAGCTAAGCTTTCAAGAGAAGGGAGAAATAGAAATAGAACAACGGCAAAAACTCCAGGAAAGTAGAAGAAAGGGACAAAATTTAATGACATAGAAAACAAAAATAAGAGAACTAATTAGAACTAATAAAAATGGAGCAAGGTTGCTGAATTCAAAATCAAAATATAAAAATCAGTAACATTCATTTATACTGAAAAGAAAACATCAATTAGAACTTTGAAAAAAGATATAATTCCACAGATAAAACAAGAATAGCCATGAGCTGGAACTCGTAGAAGCTGAGTAACAGACACGCGTGTGCTCATTATCCCAGTCTGTCCACGTTTGTGTACGTTTAAAGTTTTCCATATTAAAGAGTTAAAATCTAAATTTAAAATAGTGACACCATTCAGAATGACAACAAATCTATTAGGTACTTAGAATACCTTGAAATATAACTTACAAAAATGTCTAAGAACTTTAGAGAGGAAATTATTTAAAACTTATTGAATAATATTACTGAAAACATATAAAGAAAGAAATGACCGCATTCATGACACGAAGCTTTGATGTCATGAGGATGTCAGTTCTCCCCCAAATTAATCTATAAGTTCTCACGGGGTATTCTGGAGAACTTAGCAAGAAGATTCTCAAGTTCATATGAAATTCTAACAACTCAAGAATAGTCAAGACAATTTTAAAAGAGAGCACGGGAGAGGAGGAGGGGAAATTAACACTTTCTAAGCACTTAGCATGGGCCAGGTGCTGTTCCAGGCCCTTTCCCTGTACCATGTCATTCATCCTCCCCACACCTCTTGGGGGGCAGATACTGTTATCATCAGCATTTCCTAGAGGGAGACACTGGGGGAAAAGATGACATCATTTGCCTGAGGTTTAGGGTGACCAACCATCACCGTGTGCCCAGCACTGAGGGGGTTCCCGGGACATGGGATTCTCGGTGCTGATCCTGGGGAAGTCCCGACAACACAGCACGTTAATCACCTTCTCCAGGTCACAGGTCAGTAACTAGATGGCAGAGCTGACATGCAAACCCCAGCAAGGTGACCTCAGTGTCTGCCCTCTACACGACAACCAATCTAAACTCTCAAGACTTACTATAAAGTACAGAATACTGAAACCAGTATGATACTGGAAAGAGAATAAATCAATAGTCCAACAGAACGAGGAACCCAGAAGCATATCTATCTACACCTGGTGTTTATCAGAAGGGAGAAAGGATTCAATAAATGTTACTAGGACGACTGGTCATCTCACCTATGTAGCGAAAAATAGATGCTCACTTCATGCAATCAAGAAAAAATAAATTCCAGTTATACTAAAAATTAACAGCAGAAAGTTAAAATTTAGAAGAAATTATAAAAAATCTCTTTTGGAGCTTAGGAAAGAGAGAAGGATTTCTTGAACTAAACTTACAAAGAAGAAAGGGCAAATGATGAGAATAAGTAATTCAAAGAAGAAACGCACAGAACGATATAAACACCTAGAAAGAGTCTCAGACTCTCCAGTAATCAGGAGAATGCCCATGAGGACAACGAAATATTTCAGTCCAGCTTGGCAACATTTGAAAATCTGAAAATGCCAAGCGTTTGCAAAAATGTGGGTAACCAAAACTCCCAACAAGCAGGCATGTAAATTGGTACAAGCAATTAGAAAGCAATAGAGCAAAATACATTAAAGTAGAAAGTTGGCCACAACTCAACCACTCTTTTCTAACAGATTCCCTAGAGCTCACGCCCGTGTATAACGAGACAGGTACAAGTATCCCAACACCATGGCAATATCACAAAGTTGGGGAAAAAAGATATTTATCACTAGAGGAGTGCATAATGTATGGTTCAGTCATTCAATTAAAAGGAATGAAGCAAGCGCATATATCAACATGAATAAGTCTTTAAAAGTATATTGATTTAAAAAAAGCAAGAGGCAGAGGCTGTTGTATATAGTCATCTTTTTCATGATCACATCTCAAATTATACTGAAATTGGCTGGAAAAATGATTTCAGTTCAAGAATTACGTAGTATGCACACTTCAGGAGGACGTCTGTTCTGTGAGCCAGAGTGCAGCTGCACTTGGAGACTTAACACAGACTCTCCATCCTAATGCAGGCTCCCAAGATCACTACCAAGAAACCTGGGATTCAAAACACAAAGACTAGGTTCTCAGGTGACATTCAGATTCATGTGAGCCTAGATCTCATGAGAAATGCTTAAATCCTATCCTGGCTTTCAGTACAAATATAGCAAAACACAAAACAAGGAGTCCTTTGGTCAGATTGCAGGCCAGTGCTCACCATGCCCTGCTGAGGGAAGACATGGCAGCGCCCACCACAGTTCATCGAGGGATCATCGAGACTGAGCAGGGAGGCCCAAGCTCCCAGGAGCGGATGAGCAGACGGAAGGTCCAGAGTGAGTCTGAGGAGATGGCACAATTTTTTAAGCAGTTGCCTGGAAGCTGAGCTCTTACTGTAGCCTTGCGATGACATAAAAGCTTAAAGGACAGAAAATGAACTGGAGCAAGTATGAGGACTGAAAGGGCAGCCTGTCGCAAAGCATGATATTCAATGCACACATTTCAATTGGCAAATAAATTTTATTTGAACTGCACTGCCATTCTATGAAAAACCAACCTAAATTACAATCTCATTGCTCTAGACATGATACTTATTCCAAACATAGAGTACCCACAGCTCGGTTAAGACCCGTCTCTGTCATGAGACAGACTGGAGAGTGCCCTGCATCTGCCACTTAGCAGATACTCATCATCTGAAGCCGAGGGGTCCTCCTCTGCAGAGTGAGGGCGACATCAGGACCGACTGAGGACTCCTCCACGAGGACTGCATGAGATAGTGCAGGCAGAGCTCTGAGAACAGCTCCTGGTGCCAAAGCACTCAGTCCACGCCTTGTTGAGTAACTGTGTGCTGCTATAAAAGCGTGAAGTTTAATAAAATACTGAACAAACACACATAGAGAAACAGCTACTACAACTGCACAGAAACTATTTCCTAAAACATTCTGTCTAGATTCTATCAACTTCACTCTCTCCATCCCAGAGAACTGATAATTAGAGAACTGTACAGACTACAAAGCTGGTTAATACAGCTCCCAGTGGGCGCACAGCCACAGGGCTGTAGGACTAGCCATTTGGTACAGACGAGACATCGGGACACCTGTCTTCATAAGTCACAGCTACTGCAGGAACAGTTTAGCTTAAAAAGGCCTCTGGAACAGACTCTGATACAAAAACAAAATTCTTTTGCAACTGTAATGAGTTCATTACAGCAACCCCCAAACCAGGAAGAAACACGCTCAGCTTCTTTAGATGATGCAGTTGTGTCATGGACTAGGCGCCTCGAGAAACACAAAGCGGGGTTTGGACGCAACTAACCGTTTTTCCAGGTTGTTTCTTTTCTTTTTGTATGTTAAGGAGATGTAACCACCAGCCATGCTGAAACTGACCAAGCCTCACCACAAGAGCCGTGCCCATGACCTTTGCCTTATTTTTAATGCAAAGATCTCTCCAGGAGGAGCTTAGGCCTGATTATGTGGAAGCATCTTCTCCAACAGAGCCTGTGCAAGCGAATACCCGCCTCTCCCTTCTGAAGATTCATTCCCAACCAAATAAAAGTTCCTGCTTCCCTTTGTTCGGGGACGCCATGACTTTAGAAATGATTCCTCATGGCCTCCTATTTGCTGCAAATACACTTTATGTGAGACAACTTCCACTGGTGTAGAGTCTTATTTAACTCACCAGGAGGTGAGCCCAGTTGGTTCAGTATCAGTTGCTTTCCTTAAAAAAAAAGTCTTCAGTTTCCACAACTGCACATCTTCCTAATTAGGTCTATGTTAACTGTGAGTAATTATAGATTTTTCAGAGCAAGTTTTGAAACATCTACAAATGGATGTAAGGTTTGTTTCCACAAGGAAGGAACAGAAAGAGCTGAATGAGAAGTGAGAGAAAGGAAACATGTCCATCTGGGGAGTGTGCTCACAACAGCAGGGGCTGGCAGCTCCATGGACATGGCAGACCCACAGGGCCATTGGTACTCCCTCCTGCAACCCTACCATAAGGAATAATAATAATCACCATAAAAAACCCAAAGAATTGGAGAGAAGATGACAGCAGGTAAGAGAAAGCAACAAAGCTTTGGAAGATGGAAGAGGTTAGACGAGTGGTTACCTACTCAGCAGAGAAGAGAGTGCTGGAATGCTGTCGCCTGAAGAGCAGGGAAGCCATCAGGAAGGTGACATGGATGAGCAGAATCCCAGAAAGGCTTGGGAATGGGGGGCTCTAGGCATCTCTGACGGTCAATACAGGCTGGGCTGAGAGACCATCCAAGGAGTAGAGGCCCAGGTCCCTTGCGGAGCCAGCAGAGCAAGGTGGCTATCCCCTCCCACAGACTGGGAGATGTCTTTTCTGGGGTCACTGAAGCAGAGAAGTGCTGTACTCAGGGACTCCAGACAGAGTCAGGGAGAAAGGCGCCAAAGGGGAAACAAAAAGATTCAAAGAAAAGAAGAAGGAAAGCACACTTACGGGTGAGACATCCACTTGAACCCTGTTCCCTAGGCAGCTCACAGACCCCGCAGCCAGGCTTCAATCCTCAGCAGGACGCTGTAGGATTCTTCTTTGGGGAAACTGACCAGCCTCACAAAACAGACAAGGTCGATGATGCATCAAGGTCCCTGCAGCAGAACTGGCGCTTCTGAAGCCCAGAGAACTTGCAATCTGATCTGAGTGTCTCCTTATTAAATGAAAACAGAGACAAATTTCAGACATTTGGAAAAGTCAGAGACTATAACAAATGGGAGTGGGGAAGAATCTCAGAGCTAATAATGAGAAAGACCTAAGCAGAAGAATACTTAAAAATACACTCCAAGAGTTCACAGAAATCTTGCATCCATTATACAAAAAGAACAGGACACTAACAAAAAGGAACATTCATAGAACAAGAGACATCTCTTGAAAATTAAATATCTGGTAGCAGAAATAACTTGAATAGCAGGGTTGGCAAATGTAAGTAAACAAACTCTCCCAGAAAGTAGAACAAAAATACAAAGATGAAAAATAGATAAGAAAACGAAAGGTGTTTTCAGGAGGTTGGGAGATCCAGCTAATAGCAGTTTCAGAAGAAGCATGATAAAGATGGCGAGGAAGAAATAAATGAAGAAATAATACAAGAAAGTATCTTGGATCTTTACAGCATGAATTTCCACACAGAAAGGGCCCACAGGGTTCCCAGCACAATCACTGATAAGAACTTAGCTAAAGTACATCATCATGAAATGTAAAAATATGAGGGATGAAAAGAAGATGATAAAAGCTTCCAGAAAAAAAAAAAGCCTACATTCAAAGGATTGAGAGTGCCATCAGATTCTCAAGCAGCAATGGGCCTAGTGACAATGAAGAAATGTCATAAAATACTGAGGAAATATGACTTCCACCTCGGAATATTATACCTAAACAAACAAGCTATCAAGGGTGGAATATATATATATATACTTGTATGCAAAGTATAGCAGACACACATTCCAACCTTCTTTCTTACTCACAGAACTGGGTTTTGTTTGAAACAACAATGTGTACAGCTCTTGACTCTCCTATCTTCCCATGCAGCTAGCAGTGGCCCTGTGTCACAGTCTGGCCAAGAAAATCTGCTACAAAGATTTCTGGAAATATTCTTCTTCTGATAAAATAAATGTGGCTGGCTCTGCTTTTTGTCTCTTCTGCCCTATTATTGCCTGGAATACAGATATAATGCCAAGGGGCACAGCAGTCATCATGACACTATGAGGCAGTAAGCATAAAGGCAAAAGTCAACATGTAAGTATGGCAGATACAAACAAAAGTAAGATCCTGGGTCCCTGAAGGTATTACTGACCCCCTACACCAGCTACCACACTGCTTACCTCACAACTGCTTCTTATGTAAAGGTAAAGGAAAAAAACTTGAAAATTGCTGTCATCAGGTTTTCTGTTATTTGCATTCGAAAGCATCCCTAACAAGTTATCAAAAATTTTTCCCTCTCACACACCTCACACCTCAGGAAGTTACTAGAAGATGTGCTTCACAACAAGAAGGAATAAACTAAGAAAGAGAAAGTTATGGTGCTCAGAAAACAGGTGATTCAACCCAGGAAGGAGGCAAGGGGAATTTCTAGCATCTTGGAAATAGGGCAGTCCTGAGACAACAGCTGTACTGCATGCCTAAAAAGTAACCGGTTTATATTGGAACAGGAGAACAAAGGGCTCCAGGAGAGACAACACCAAGGAAAATAAATAATGGATAGATTCTCTGATCATATTGAAAGAAGTTTAATAATTCTCTAAGAAAGTTCAGGGGTGAAGACTGGTAAACAGGAAACAAAGCAAAACAATTAAAAAAAAAAGCTTCAGGAAAAACAAAAAGTTGTAAGAGGAATGAAATGGAACTACAGAACACTGTGGGGCTCAACTGTGAACGATATTTGCAAAGTCATCATAGTGCAACATTGAACTCTGTTTTTAAAAATTATGGCAATATTACACTGGGAAGTCGGAACGAAGGGAAATCGGTGGGGCTGGAGTAGAGTGAGCAAGGGGGAGAATGGCAAGCAAGGAGATGACAGAGGACAATAGAGCTTAGGTTATCCAGAGGTTTGGATCTTCCTAAGAGCCACAGAAAGCCGCTGGAGAGTTTTAAATAGGAAACCAGCATGATTCAACTCATGATTGAAAATGATGACTTTGGCTGTGGTGCTGGGGAGAATACACTGTGCAGGGACAAGAGGGAAGTCAGCAGACCAGTTAGATGGCTACTACACCAGGGGTAAGAGGCTTCTGCAGAAGAGAGAAAAAAGAAGGGAAAAAAAGTGGTGTAGGTTGGGGAAGGCACACTTGGAAATGGGGGCAAGTGGGTAGAAGGAATACATTTTGGACGTTGGTTGCTTATGGAGGGAAAGGGGAGACTCAGGGATGACTTTCCAGGTGTTACCATAAGGCATTTGGAGAAGGCAGAGGATGCTATTGTTGAGTTTGGAAGACTGGGGGAGGAATGGATTCAGGAGTGGAGGGTTTGGGATCTAGGGTTCTGTTTTGGACCTGTTAGGACTGAGATGCCACTGAAGGGTACCAAGCAGGCAACTTTCTGGGGCTCAGGGTAACACACAGAGAGACAAACGCCAGAATATGCTCTGCCTTCAACAAGTGGAATTCTTCCTTTTCTCTTGCCAACACAAAGAAATGTTTCATTATGTGTTTGGATTTTGAAACAACTCAACGCTATGATTTGGTGCACTGATTGATTAAGACTTGACAATGAGAATCCAAGTGAGTCCTGGGATATGACAGCATGCGAGCCGCCCACAATGGTTAGGCCTAACTGGTTTTCCATTTTGAGTTGTAACTATCCTGAGGGAAAACTCTCTCCACCACAGCTGCAGTCATAAAATAAAGTCCCCCTCCATGAAATAATTTCCCATTATTAGCTTGATTTAGTAAAAATTTCCTCTAAAAAATAATACTGCCCATGCTCAGTGGACTTCTGTTTATGTGGACAGAGCATGTGCCAACGTGAAGACCACTTGGGCACACTTGGAGATGTTTCAGTTTTTAAAAACTTCTCTCAAAAAACATTCAAAGGGACCAGCAATTTGTACAAAAGTCTTTCAAAACACTTTTGCCTGCCATTATTTTCATTTGCAGGGCATAGAGTTCTTTATACAGTCAGCAGTATTCTTTCTTGGCTTTCTCATTGTTTCTTAATTACTTTAAAAGTGCCATCCTCTTATTTAATCATTAATTCCCAAAGCGGTCTTCACTGGCCTGTGGATTTTAACCAGAGCCGGCTTTTAGCCACATTATCGCACATGTGGTGGGGGTGGAGGGTAGCAATGGCAATTGCAAAATAAATCATACCCTAAAGTGGTACCAGCTCGTTATCGAGGCCAGTTTTTGAAATATAAGTGCCTGTTACATAGAATCACAGAAATTGAGAGTTGGAGGCCAAGGCAAGTCCTTCATAGGTAGACCGACAGCGCCTCTCGTGGCAGAAAGGCTATGGCGGCGGCGGCGGAGATCCAGGGAAGCTTCTGAATTTTTCAAAAGGCATCTGCTGGGTGAGTCCTCATTACGCAAAAAGAAAGGGTCCCCGGGTGCCCAATTTTAAAGGGATACAACTTGGGAAAATCAAGATCTATAAAACAGCTATAATATCCACACTTCAGTTTAACTTCGAAATGAGTCGTCCCCTTACACAAGGTTGATTTAAGGGATTATTAATGGCCAAGACACTGACAGAGTGGAAGGAGGTGGAAAAAACCTGCTCAAGTTGGGCGGCCACTGACAATTAGGAAGAGAACTGCAACTATAAAAAGAAGAAAGAAAACCAAGGAAGCAGGCAAAAGAGTCGATTTAAAAAATGGAGACCATGGAACACAGCAGGCACACCTGCGGAGAACGGGATGGCTCACCTGAGGGTCACTGCGCGTCCCCCAGGTGCATCCATGGGGGAGGCAGGGCTGGAAAGGAAATCTCATGGAGCGTTGACCCAGAGCCTGGGGTGGAAGGATTCATTAAAGGACAGGGTCAGTAAGATGACCCGACGCGCATCATCCGGGGCAACACGTGTAACTGTCAAGACAGAGAGAGACACCCCAGCAAGTGACACCCGAGAGGGGAGGGGACGGCGGAGCAGTCCCGAGTCTGTGCCCTCCCCTCCCCCAGGAACTGGCACCTGAGAGAGTGTCCTGTCCGCGTGGGGAGCCCGAGCCTGGGCCCCGCAGCTGCGCCCCGATACGCCCCCTCGCAGGACAGCCCCGCCACTCGGCCTCCTCGGCAGTGCTGCGCGTGGTGCCCCCACGGCGCTCGTCCCAGCCAGCGAAGGACCCCGGGTAGCAGGCGGGACAGGAGAGCGGGCGGACCGGCAGGGAACCGCCTGGGCTCGGCGACTTACCTCGGGCGGCGCGGGGCGAGCAGAGCCCCGGCCAGGACGCGGGCGGCGGGCGCGCTGCCACCGTCGCCGGCCTTCAGTGCTGCACCAGGCCCCGCGGGCGCCGAGCGGGCGGGGCGTGGGACCCGAGGGATTTCCTGCTGCAGCGAGGCAACTCCAACCATTGCCGCAGCGCCCGCGCCGCTGGTGAGCTAGTCCGGGCTTTCATTTTTTGGAAGAAGTTTTCCCCTCTGTGCGCGCGCGCTCTTCTGGCACGAGGCAGCCTTGACCGCTGCAATCAAGAGCAAACTGTCCGAGGTGCACTGAGGACAAGAGAGATCGTTAGTGAAAGAAGGCAAGTCTGCGGACTGGATCCATGGCCACGGAACAACTGATCCTCGCGCCCGCACCCCGGCCCGCAGGCGAGGTGCGGTGGGTCCTAGAGACGGCTCGGGGTCCTCCGCCAGGGTCCCGTCCAGAGCCGCCGCTCGCCCACCCCTGGGGGTGGCTGGGTGCAGGGCTCCTCAGGGCCACGTGCCCCGAAGGCACAGAGTTGGCTGGGTGGCGACGCGGGTGCCCAGAGCGCACACATATCACCCCAGGATGAGGTGGCCGCGGCGGCCGGGCGCCGGCTGCCAAGATCGTGTGCGACTGCGCGGTCCAGCTTCCCAGGCTGAGGCTGGAAATGACGACGTGCCGCTCTCTCCCCGGCCCTCTGGGAACCTGCAGAAGGCAGGTAGCAGGTCTGACAGACGGTCCACCGCCTAAGTCTCACAACGGAAACGGACATCTCCTGCCTGAGAAATAAGTTTGGGCTCGCAGGCAGGCGGCTCTGGACATTACGTTTTGACGCATTGCTTCAGGTTTTACAGGGATAGATTAACTCACGTTCCCTTTCCTTGGCCTGGGCCCGGAAGAGAGTGTATGCTGATGTTTCCCAAACTTTTCTGATCCTGAGAAGCGTCTAGGTTTGTGTTAACAGTACATTTTCCCCGGGCGCCCTCCCACGCCTTTGGAGTGAGACTCTCCAGGCCTAGGAGCCAGGGGAGCCCCGGGGGTTTCGAAGCACCAAAGAAGTGAATGGAGGGCCCTGCCTCCGACCCTAGTTCTTGAGGGTCTCCCCTCTTCCCCTGGCAGCCTGACTGAGCTGGCAAGTCAGTTTCGATACCACGACTTGCTGCCCTCTCAGAGACCATCGGGAGCTCATCAAGGAGGCTACACAAACTCCAGGGGCTGAATGTATCAAGGATGGGTGCCACCCACCTTGTGGGGCTGCGGCGATCCCCAACCTTGGAGACTTAGTAGAAACAAAAGACTTAACAAGATAAAACCACCCCACCACTTTAACTCAGCATCTCCTAAAGTGGGCAGAACCTGAGTAGTTTCAAAGGCCCAGGTGGTTTTGCTGTGCAGCAGGGCAGAGAATCAACAGCCCATGGAAGTCTGTCCTGTGGCCTCCTACCAATTCCAGACCAAGGCCTCATTCTCAGAGGCCATGAGCCTGCATTTGAGGAACCACCACCTTATCATTTCTTCCCAGTGGAAAGTAACTGTTCTCACTATCTCCCTCCCACCCCCACGGTTTTGCAGTGTTCCCAGGGACAGGTCAACCCTCTCAACACAGTGCAGGCCTTTTTTAAACAAACAAAAGCCAGAGGCACTGGCCCAAAGGCCCCCTCTCAGTGCCAGGACATCTCAACACTCCTTCTGGAAGCAATGCCTAGGTCCACGCCCCAGTTCAAATCCAGCCCTACTACTTACCTGCTCTGCAGGGCCTTTCTCTGTTAGTTCATTTGCTCAATCAATAATTAGCAACTCTGTGGTAGGGGCTTGGGAAACCAGACTAATGAGAACCACCTCTTGCCTCAGAGGCTTTTCTGTCTGATAGGACAAACTGACAAATCACTATTGAACAGTGTGAGCTGGTTACTTAAACTTTTTAGTAAGCATTTGGTGTGTTAACTGCTACATTATTTATTACATACTTCATCTAATCGTAGGACTGTGCTAAAGTGCTTCCCATGCATTATTTCATTATAAAATCCTGCATATATGGATGAGAATCTGCAGTGCAGAGAGGTTAAGAGCTTTCCCATGGTGACACAGCTAAGAGGTAGGTCAGAGCCCACACTAGATCCGTTTGCAGATACAGCCTGTGTCTTGATGACTTCCAGGCTTCAGGTGCAGCATCTGTTAAGTGAAAGTTAAATGCAAACCTCCCACGTGGCTGTGAGTGTGAAATGAGCTAAGGCAATGCCTGCTGTGTGGTGAGAATTCCAATGCCCTGGCATTTGCAGTGGAGATTCTTATTAGGAAGGTCTGACTGAGAAGGACAGTGTTAGTGAGTACTCAGGGGGTTCTGATACTTGTGTTCCCCCGAACTTTCAGAAACAGTGCTCAAGAGAATTCAACATTGTTTCCTTTGAGGTCAACGGGACAGACTAGCTTCAGGACGAGTCCAGCTGTGGCCTCTTGACTCTTTCTGGCTGGTTGTTTATTCGTAATGGACCCCAGATGTGCTGGGCACCGGCCTGGGGGCTTTACACGCTGTCTCTCCTAATCATTCACTTCTTTTCGGACTTTAATATTCAGCTCTTACTCTTGACTATAGAATCTAATTATTTTTTTATATACCTGGAATTTGCAAAGCTCTTTCCAAAGGGCTAAATGTGCCCCAAGACTGACCTTGGTGTGTTTCTGACTGAATGAAACAAAACAGCCAATGCAAAGGGAAAAGCTAGACAGGAAAGAAAATCTGGCCACAAGCCCTGGCTTCTCCACCTTCTAATCCCGACCTCTGTGCAGCGAGGAGCCTGGGCCGATACTGTCCATAAAGACTCCACGCTCCTCAGTAAGAGCCAGCGAGGCCGAGAGCAGATCTCACCTTGGGCAGAGCGTTGGCCTTTGTATGGGAACTGGCCTGCTCATTCACGGAAAGTGAAGGCAGCATGGCATTCAGCACTGGATTGGTGGGTAATGGCATGGGGTCAGAGGCCAGGACATGCTCATTAAAGCTGCAGGTGGCTGGCTCCTGTCCCCTCCTCTCCAGTAGAGCTGACCTTTGCCATCCTCTTGTATGGTATTTTTTTTTCTTTTTGCTGAAGAAGAGTCACCTTGAGCTAACATCTTGTTGCCAATCTTCCTCTTTTTTACGTGAGCTGCTGCACAGCATGGCCACTGACAGACAAGTGGTATAGGTCTGTGCCCGGGAACTGAACCTGGGCCACCAAAGCGGAACGTGCTGAACCTAACCACTAGGCCACCAGGGCTGGCACCCCTGTGTGGTATTTTTGTTCAACAGCCTGGGCATCTGCAATGACCAGGGCACTGATTTCTTACCCAAGCTCACATTTAGCTCCATCTGCTTTGAGTAGAAGCAGGTGAAAACTGGAGGCAGATTTTCCTAAGCCAGGATTTTACAGGCAGCCACTCCTGGTTTCTGAGTCAAGTTGATGGCACTTCAGACAGGCTCACAGGACAGCTTTGATCTCTCCAAGCACAGCTCCCAAGGCTTGCTGCAAAAGTAAACAAACAATCTCCCACCATTATGATTTTGGAAATCTTGTTAATTCCATCTCTAGGGGAGACTGAAACTCATGATCCTCCCAGCCTATAATAACATGTAGTCCATTTTTCTTTTCATAGATCTTCTCACTTCAAGAATCCATGCCTTCACCTCCTCAGGAACGTGCTCCTGAGAGCCTCCTCTGGGCAGATGAACCCCTCCTGGCTCTGACACTTCCATTAATGCACAGACTTGGTACTTACGTAGCCCATCCAGACACCAAAGAAAGGATGCTCTTTGGAGGAATCAGGGATTCATGGATGCTCTGGGTCAGAAAGGACATGGAAGTTCTCTTAGGCTAGCTCCTCCCCATCTATACTCATCTGTGTCACCTGCCAATTGGCCATCCAACTTACCCTTATATACCTATTGTGATGGGGAACTCATTACCCGCATCCCTCCCCGCCCCCCCCCCCCCCCGAGAGCCCGTTTTATAAGTCCCTCAAGAGACTGACAATGCCCAGGAGGAGCAGAGAGCCCATGACAGAACAGCAGCTGCTGAGACAGCCCTCCTGGCTGCCCATGCCCATCCTTTCCCACGATCCCTGGGGCAGGCTGAATGAAAAGACAGTGCTCAGAGAAAGGCAGACAGGGAATTTCAAGAACAAACATGAACTCACAACAAGAATGACCAAGTACTTGAAGATCCTCCTTCATTCAGGAAGTAAAGCATAATCTCCTTCCCTCATAGTGTAGGCTGGGTTTAGTGGCCCATTCTAATGAATAAAATGTGGCCAAAGTGACAGTCTGTGAGTCTGAGATGAGATCAGGAGAGGCCTGAGTGACTCAGGTCCCTCACTTGGGGGAGCCCAGCTGCCCTGTGGTGAGGACACACAAGCAGCCCAGTGGGGAAGAACTGAGGGAGAAGCAGAGGTCTCCTGCCAACAGCCTCGTGAGTGAGCCATCTTGGAAGTGGACCGTCCAGCCCCAGTCAAGCTTTCAGATGATGGCAGCCCAGGGCAGCATCTGACTGCAGCCTCCTGAAAGACCCTGAGGCCAACCATCTAGCTAAGATGCTCCCAAATTCCCCACCCACAGCAACCGCAGGAGATAATGAATGTTTGTGGTTTTGAGCCAGTAGTTTGGGGAGGTAATTTGTTAGGCAGCAATAGATGACTAATACACATTTAATAAAGCAAACATTCCTTTTCTATGTTTTTTTCTAACTTCCAAGGATTCCTGATAATTTCAATATCAAGGGCACCTCCCTTCTTGTTTTTGACTTTTGAATGTGAGTTATAGATTAGGTGGCCAAAGGTCCCAGTTTTGTCCTAGCATAACCCCCAGTTCACTGTCACAAGTGTCCTGGTTACTAACAAATGGCACCGTTATCCTATGTGTAGATAACTATGTCTTCTAGGTGGTGTTTTGGGGGCAGGAAGGCGGTCAGGCCCTCAAGCTTGTTTCTACATCTTGACTCAGTTCCTTCCATGAATGACAGTTGACTGAGTGACTGAGCTCCCAGTGAGGGACAGTGTCCCTAAGCATGGAACAGCCATGACAACCAGAGCAGAACTGTCTAGGAGCTGGAGTCGCACAAGGTTCCCTGAGTACTTTCTCCACACAGTTAACTGCTCACACAGTGATCTGACCCAAACTCCCACTTCTGGAATTTGTAAGGCATTTCTTACCAGCTGCCAAAGAACCTGCAGGCCTTTGCTGTTGACTGTATCTTGAACACGGCAAAGAGAAAATGGGGTTAAAGTCACACTTGTTCTTGGATTGGGAGACCCACTAGGAGAAGCACAGACGCTCCCATCATCCGGGCTGGCCACTCACTTGTCAGGTTTCTGCTCTGAAAAGCTGCACAGGCTCCCAGAAGCCAGGAGACCTGGGACTGGTGGGGGCTCTGGAGACAAGCCAGGGCCTCCTATCTAGTCTCCAGCACGCTCCCTCCCAGTGAGAGGGGACAGCCCTGTTGGACAATTACTCCTTCCAAGACGTACACACATTTATGAAACTCCTTCTTTACCCTGATCTCTCTTGGGGCAGATTAGGCCATTTGCCTGTTATTCTGTGCTCTTGAAATTGGGAAATAACTGGACACCGGCCCCTCTTCCTGTATTTGAATGCAGTTCCCATTTTGTCTTTACTGCTTTAGGCAAATCAACCCCAGTTTCTTTAACTTGCCTCTTGGGTCCTGTTCTCACTCTCTATGATCATGTTTTTCGCTCTCCCTTGGACTCTTGCTAGTTCCTTGATTTCTCTTTAACTCTGGAGGCCAAATGGGGCCATGGAGCTCCAAGAAGGGCCTGCAGGAGGCCATGGGAAGCAGAGGCAGGTTTACTGCATCTGAGCCTCACGTGTCTCCCACCCCCACACACAGCCCCATTCATTGGTGGTGGGTCTCTCTGCAGTTGAGACTTTTAACCGCTCTTCAGAGGCCTGGACTAGTTTCTACTGTGGGTGTGAAGGAGCAGTTCTGAGTGATTCTGGGGAGGTGGGCTCCTCTGACATGGGTGTGTTTGGCCCTCCCTCCCCTCACTACACAGCCTTGCCTGTGGCACATGCCACCTCCTCCTTCACCCTAGTTATATCAGTCCCCTTCCCGGATCCCAGTTTTCTGTGCTTCTTTGATGAGCAGTTTCATGCAGGGCCCCTTTCTCCAGTTAACTCCTCGATAGACTCAGACGGAAAAGCCAACTCAAATTTCTAGGGCCTGGGGGCTCCATTGTTCTTCCTCTTGCACTAAGCTCTGGTCTAGGATCTGACGTAGCTTTAAATTTTTAGCAGTTACCAAACATCTGACACTTTTCATCACCAGCACATCCTGATGCCATAAGCCTACCAATTCCTATCGGCGGGAAAGACCCCACTGCCTCCGCGGGTATAGACTCTGCCAGCATTCCTTCCCGCAATGTTCTTAACAATACTCACAACAGGCCCTCTTCTCACGTCCCACTGGTCCTGTGACCCTGAGAATGGCTGTGAGCCTGCCTACAATAATCTTCACAGACAGCCTCTGTCCTCATCTGGTCCATCTGCCCCAGGCCTCCAGGATCTCATCAACCCTCACTGAATCCTGGTCAGTACTCTTCCTTTGACAGAGGAAATGGAGGCTCTGAACAGTGACCTGCCCACGAACGCAAAACTTGAAAGTGGTACAGCTAGGGTTGGGAGCCAGGGCTGTGTGGTTCCAAGGAACCTCTGTTTCATTCCCTCTCTGCTGATGCTGGCCCAAACCCAAGTCAGATCTGACCCTTTCCTTCCTCTCTCTCTCAACCACATCCTTCTAATTAGGCATCAAGTCTTGGCCGTTCCACCTCAGAAATCCCTCCTGAGTCTGTCCCCTCCAGCCCTGCCCCCCAGGGCTGGGAATCCTGGGGCCTCCCTTGATGGCAGTCGTAGGCTCCTGGAGCTGGTTTTGCTGTCAGTCCAGCCACTGCTGCTGCAAGAGCACGTCTAAATGAAAATGTGACAGAACTCACTGCTCCTCGTTGTCTTCACTGACGTACTGAAGCTCCTTCGTGACACACATGAGGCTATTTGGGACTTGACCACAGCCAGCGTTCCGAGCCTCACGTGTCTCCCACCCCGACACACAGCCCCCTTCTTGAGCCATGTGGGACCACAGGACATGTGAAAAGTGTTTAACACTTCATGGCTTTCCACATGCCTTTCCCAATGTCAGAATGCCCCTCTCCTCCTCCTCCACCAGCTGATCCATCCTTCAAGGCCCAGAGTGGTGCCATTTCCTCTGTGTTGTCTTTTCTATGACTCCAGACAAGATGGAGACGTCCTCTTTTTTCTTGTACAGTTCTGTGTATCTACTGCTAGCGTCAGGCTCACCACCTTGTGCTATAACAATTGTAGTGTGAGCCTGTCTGCCTCACTAGACAGGGAGCCCTTTGGAGGCAGGGCCCCTTGACTCGCTCACTGTTACATATGATACACCCATGCCTAGCCCAGAGCCTGGCAAAGAGAAGGGAAAGCAACTTCTTGGTGAGTGTATTCCCACTTGGGTCTCTAAGACTTTTCCTCTGTATACGGCTTTCCAGTCCAGGCTCAAGAACAGGGACTCCATGTACGTGTATTTATGCTGAGGTCCAAGAAGATAAGCAAGTGATATTTCACTTCTTTCCCTAACCATTCTCCCCATAACCTCCGCAGTTATTCCACTTAAGGCCTATTACCACTGCAAATAGAGCTAGAACCGGTTTCCACAGAGCTGGCGGTCGGTACTAGGACATGTTTTATTTTCTAAAATCTCTGACTTCTAACTAAGTCTGTTACATCTGGTACTATTTTTAAGTTTAATAGAATAAAATAAAACTCTTTTAAAACTCTAAACAACCTCAAACTGTGTTTTGTTCTGGTAATCAGACAATGGATAAGGATTGCGGCTCCTCGGAGATATTGCCAACAATGGAAAAGATAAGTAAGCGTGAGTGAGAATCATTTGAAACCCGAAATGTGTGTTGGTAATAACTCAGAGAGTCACATGGAAGCGCCTGGTCACAAAATCAAGTTTGGTCATTTTTTAAAAATTATAATCCCATGTATTAGAGAGTTCCTTCCACCTGGTAGAGTGCCAAGAAACTTGACAACACCTAATCTTGGGAAATCAGAATCCCATACCCTCAGGAAAACGCCGTCTCTCCCCGGGCAGGATGCGCTCTCCTGTGCTGTACGGAAGATGACCGCTGTGGTGAGGAGGCAGCGTGTCAGGAAAGCGGACACTATGGAGGTCGGGTCAGAGCCACGCCTGCAGCCGGTCCTCCAGCACACTTCCAGCAGCACAGGGAGCCGCAGCCTCACTCAGGGGGTGATGTGGAATCGGATCCATATCCCGTTGCGCTGCGTGGAATACCAGAAGCATTACCCAAAAGTGTGGTTTTGCTATTCAAAACCAGCCACTCCTTCACCTACGCATGGAGGGACGAAAGTGCCCTGCTTATTCATCCCTGAGCAGCATGTTGTCCCCAACGCCATGTCGGGCTTCCTAACAACCATCAGGCTTAAATCTGCCAGCTTGGTCCTGATGACCAGCAACCATGACCTCCATCCTAGAGGTGGCCATCCCGGAGAAAGGAAACTCGTGCAGTCAGCAATGGTACAGCAGAGCATCTGACCCCAAAATGGTCCTTTAGTCCTCAACAGAACAGGCACCAGAGGTCTCAGCACAAAGTCTTCCTAGCGCCGACACCCACTTCCTCCTTTTGCTTGGATTTATGGCAGCTGACGTATTTCATGGCTCTTTTACTGACTTACTTTTGGGTTCTATTTTGGAATGTGACACAAAAGTCTTTTGTATCCCTGCAAAAGAGGAAGAGGAAGGAACACACGCACAGGCGCACACGCACACACACCCCAGAAATCAGGGCTGTGGTAATTTTCCACAAAGGAGCATTTATTTTCTGTCACAAAAAACCTTGTCAGAAAGCACTTAAAAAGTGTCAGCAGTCCTTTCAGAAGTAAAATATATGTATGTTAATTTGTTAGATGCTTATCTGGTAAGGTATCTACAGGGTAATGTCAGTGCCTGTTGGCGGAAAGCCCCATCTCAGAAACAAGCCAGACAGTGGTGGATGAGTCCTGGAGGGTTTAGACACAAATGCCCCTCTGAAGTCGCCGTGTTGTTGTTAGTGCCCGCCAGTGATTCCGACACCCCAGGCCCCTGTGAACAGAAGAGGGGAGCCCTGCCCGGGGTTTCTATGCCATCCTCTCCCCTTCTGGTGCTGTATCAGACAATGCTGCTCTGCTATTCACCGGGTTTCCCCCTACCTAGCGTCACTGTAATGGAGGTTGCATATCTGAGTAGTAACCCCACGGTGAGCTGGTGGAATAAAAACTACATACCTGATTTATAAGAGAAAATTATATTCTGGGTAGCAGATGACCAGACATCCAGTTCCCAAGCGCTAGTCATGGGCCTGACAGCACTGATGCTATGACAATGGCAATGGCCATGTATTGAGTATTTATTACGGTCAAAACACCTCACATGTAGTGTTCATAAACTTCCCTATTCCCTGTGAGGTGTATTTTAGCCTCCCATTTTACAAAGGAAAAGCTACGGCTCAGTGATATTAAATAAAGCATTCAAGCCATCCCAACTACTAAGTAGCAAACCCAAACTAGGACTCACACCAAGGTCTGCTGAATTCCAGAGTCTGCGTCTTCTTCCCCTAAAGCAGATCGCCTCTTATAAAAGCAGATTCCACACAGATTTGGACTTGAATCCTGTGATCACCCCACTGTCAGTAAACCATTTGGTTTCTGTCCCTTATCACCTATAAGATGAGAGTACTCTTTAACATGGATAAATTTTTAGGGCAATTAAAAACGGAAAGATATTAAAAGCGATGTGGTATCCTGGATCGGATCTTGGAACAGGAAAAGGACATTAGTGGAAAAACTGGTGAAATCCGAACGAAGTCTGGAGGTTAGTTAATAGTAGTGTGCTCGTGCTGGTATGCTGGCTTTGACACATGGACCACGTGATTTTAGATGCTGACAATAGGGGAAACTGGGCAAAGAGTATGCAAGAACTCTCTGTGCTAGGTTTGTCACTTTTCTGTAAATCTGAAATGATTCCCAAATTTAAAAGTTTACTTTTTTGAAAAAGGAACATCTAAATAAATAAAAGGAAAAAAATGGACATTTAGTAGTTCGACTCCTGTGGTTCCTGATTGTCGAGATGTGCACAAGTCTGATTTATTGTAGGCTGAAGAGACAAGTGGACTAACATTTTCCAATAATACATCAATGTATTAGGATTAATAAATTATTTTAAATAAATTTATTTTACAATGCTACTGAAGCCATTGTAGCTTTTTGTCCTTTTATTTTTTCTGAATCAATGAGTGCCAAAAGTGGAACTACTATCCAACAGAAACATTTTTGACATTATAAAGTGGTCTCAAGAGCTAAGGGAAGAAAAGTGTGAATGGTATGCTACCATTTATCCAAGAAGATGTGCTATGAATATCTGTGCATGTGTATAACATTATACTATCATTATATTGTTTTTTAAATGAACAGATAAACCATAAATATTTTCAAATTATTCCATATATTAGGAAGAAGGGATCATGACTGAGAGGAAAGAATAGGTTAGCCTTCACTTAATATACTTTGGTTTGTAGATTTTATTTTGAAACTATGAAAATATTCTACACAATTATAAAACAAATTGAAATATTCAGAAAAGCAGTCCCTAGAAGTCAAAAGCGAAATGAAACAAACCTAGCTGTATACTGATTTTTGGCACGACCACAAAGACAGAAACTATTGCACGTGACTTTAAAACATTAATTTGACTGTACATCCTTAGTAAGACATACCCTAAGAGCATAAAGAACTTACAAAAGAAAAATCAAGTTTTTCTTGATTTTTGCTATTGATTTTTAATACCTCCAGGATTCTAACTGAAAGTCTTCTTAAAAACTCATTATATATTTTATCTTAAAAAAATGCCAGGAAACAATGACCAATTCACCACTAATAAAAGCTTCTAGTGCCTAGATTGTGGTCTCTAAGTACCACTGCTCATTAAATGCAGCCAGAGCTCCTTGGAGAAAGGCTGATTCCAGGTCTGGGACAGGAAATGTAGAAGGAGAGCCTGAAAATCTTGTCATATCAAAAGAGAGGAAGCTATCCAAGACGACTAGATTCATGCCAAAAGCACCCAGGTGCTAACCTGACTAGGCCCCCATTAGTCAAAGACGGAGCAATTTGAGCCTCAAAAATAATAACTTAGTGAGTTGAAACACGCCAAAATGTTTGTACAGTCATGTGTCACTTAACGATGGGATGTGTTCTGAGAAATGCATCATTAGCTTCACTGTGCCTGAACTCACATGGCAATCCCGGGGCCCAGAGCAGGGACAGGCCCCAGAAGGGCTCAATAAATCGAAGGCAGAGCCAGTGGTAAGACAGGTATCCAAAGAATTTTATAGGAGTCTCCACACACAAGCGACAACAAGAGCAACGGCGTCAAAGGAACAAGTTTTTCCCCTAATTAAGCCAGTTTCAAAACTGCCGGTTGAGGCCCATGCTGCACACTCCGGGCCATATGGAGGGTGAGGTGACAGACAGCCGCCGCCCCCAAGCCAAACGGGCCATCTCGTAATGTGCGGCGCTGGGTCCCCTCCTTGACGCTTCCCATCCCGCTGCACCAGGACGCATGCACACCAGAGAGCCGCTCCGGCTCTCCCGGCCCCGAGGGACCGGCCTGCTCTCCGCCTGAGGCCGAGCCCCGCGCCGGGAGCCCGAGCCAGACATGGGCTCAGGCCGCTGCCCGCGGGCTTCGGGCCGCGCCCAGGGACAGGCGCGGGGGCGGGACGCGCCGCGAGGCCCCGACCACCGGGCGATGGCGCGGCCAGAAAGCCAGGCAGGGCCCTCCGGCGCCCTCCCGCAGCTCAGCCCGAACACGCAGCCGGCGAGGGACCCGCACCCCGTCTCCCCGCCGCAGCCCCCAGAGCGCGCGGCCGCCGAGCACACGCGGAATCCGGGACCCCGCTGCGTGGGCGCCGGGCTGCCAGCCGCGCAGCAAACCGGCCCCGCGCCCACGGCTGCCGCCGGGCGGAGCGCGGAGGCCATCGCGGCGCCCGGCCAGGGCTGCGGCTTGGAGAAGGGGGCGGGAAAGACAGGAGCTGGGCATGTTCTCCTACTTCTCCCCTTGCTCCTTCCCTTTCTGCTCTCTTCTCCTCGCTTCCGTTAGTCTCTCCTCCTCCCTTCTCTTTCTTTCTCATTCCCTTCCAGTACAGATATCTGAATTTTACTTTTGATTTTTCCTCATTATTAAGATGACACACACTGGGCTCCCGAGAGCCAGGAACCTCCGCGGACTCCCCGCCCCCGCTGCCTCTCTCCAACCCCTGCGGTCCAGGACCAGGGCGCCAGCGTCACGTGGCAGCTCTCCAGCACATCCAGTGCAGAGACAGATTCTAAGTCAACCAAGGTCCCCCGGGGAGGTAGGGGCACATGCGGGTGTGAGAAGCACTGCCCTAGGTCTTTTGCGGGCTCATCCGCAGGTAGGTTCCTCTCTCCCAAGGTCTTTGGGTCTTCCAGTCCTGGTCACAGATGCTTTCTGGGGCTGACAAGGCTACTTCCTGGAGATTCCACAGTTTCTCCACAGACATTCGAATAGTCATTGCTCCACGCCTTTGACCATCTGTTAAAGAAAATTCACTAAGCATTTAAAAAAAATGCATACCCGTTATAAAAACAAAAACTTTGAACTAATACAGAAAGCAAAAAGAAAAGTCACCAGTAGTCCACCCCCTCTCCTCCACCAAGTCACTGTGGAGATTTTGGTGAAGTGGCTCCAGACTGCGCACAGCCTTTGTAACCTGTGTGGGGCAAGAGGGAGAATCCCCCTCTGCCCTTTCCCTTAAGGTTCCTATGGCTGGCCAAATAATCAACAAGACAGGTTAGCAGGAGAAAATAATACCAAGTTTAATAACATGTATAAGGGAGAAGCCGGGGGCACTGCGTTTCTCAACACAATAGCAGAAATTCTGGTCTTAAATACCATCTTCAGCTAAAGACAAAGGAGGATGTTGGGGGTGGGGGGAGTCAGTTACAGGAGATCACCACTAAAGCACAGTAAACAAGAGTAAGGTTATTATGCAGATTTAAGGCCTCACCTTCCACATTGATAAGTTTCTAGAAATGAGGTCATCCCCCCTCTTCCCAATACGGAGAGGGAGATACCTTTACAAATGGAGATTTCCTTTATAAATGTAAATGTCTGTCTGGCAACTCCTGGCAGGGCCATCTAGAGAATGTGGCCAGAGAGATAGAATTTTTGATAAGATGGGCTTGTTGGTGCCTTTCCTATTGTAACATCTATTTTACATTATATTACAGCCATCAGATAGAAGATTTGTTCCAGGAAGGAGTTACTATGTCAAATTCTTTAGGCAGTTAGTGGAGGAGGTCACATGTCCCTCAGAGAAAACAATCAAGGTAAAGAGTTATATTTCAGGGTGGCCAAATCTTGATCTCCCACAGTTGGTGGGTGACATGGGAATGGCCCTTGCAAACTGAGGGGGGCACAGGGGGCTTGCCTAGATTTCTGTGTCACAGTCTGGGGAAAAGCCAATGGCATTGGTCCTGTCTGTGTGTAAGCTTTCGATATGTTGTTCCTCATAGATTTTTGCATGAATTTTGATTTTTAGAAAGATATTGCATTAAAATATTATTTATCAGGGGCCGGCCCAGTCATGTAATGGTTAAGTTCATGCGCTCCCCTTCGACAGCCTGGGGTTCATCGGTTTGGATCCTGGGCGGGGACCTACTCACCGCTCATCGGGCCATGCTGAGGCGGCATCCCACCAAGAGCAACTGGAAAGATGTAGAACTATGACACACAACTTTCTACTGGGGCTTGGGCGAGAAAAAAGGGAAAATAAGGAGGAAGATGGGCAACAGATGTTAGCTCAGGGCCACTATTCCTAAAAAAAATAAATTTATTGATTGTGATAAATGTGTGTTTGGTGCCCCCTTAAATTTTGTGCCCAAAGAAAGTGCTCGCTGGCCTCACCCTCATCCTGGCCCTGCTGGCTTCTCCATACCCTATCTTCTTCTAAGACCAAGCGGCAAAAAGCAGGTCTAATTTATTTTCTTTTACTTTGCAAGACAAGTTTAGGGATAAGAATATGTCTTCTGACCGTGCTCTGTTGACCAGTTTAAGATGGTCATTTAAAGAACACTGGCAGTGACGGCATGACCAGGAACACACGATGTCTTGAAGGTGCAGGCTGTGTGAGGTCGGCCTCTGTCCCCACCAAAATCCCTTATATCTCACTAACGTTCTTCCTTACGGCAGCCACCTCTAGACCTGAAAATGTTGCAAATAAAATTAAAAAGTAGAACAACTGAAATGTCATTACTATTTAAAATTTGAATATTAATTAAGCCTGCCTTCCTTCCTTCCTTCCTTCCCTTTTCTTGTTAACCCGGGTTTCTGTTGAGGGAAATTCCTAAACACAGGCTGAAATTTGCTTTGGGCGCCCTCCGTCGGGCTTAAATGACACAGACACTGTTTGGAGAAATGATCACTGTGCTGGCACATAGCAGGTGGGCACTCAATAAGCATTTGTTGACAGAGGAATGACACTTGAGTCCCACACCGGCGCCATGGCAGGGAGGTGCCCCAGCGCCTTGCCGGGAGCCTCTGTGGGCTGCATGCGTGCTCTTCAGCCTCCCCGTGCAGAGCATGACTCGGCCAGTGATTTCACTCAGCCAGCCTGGTGTTTACACCACTGTCTGGATGCTGTTTGGAGCTGTCCTGAGCTGCCGCTCCACTGGGGGAGAATGACGTCCAGTCAGCTTATGGCCATTGTGGCCAAAACAGCTGGCGTGTGTGGCTTCCGAAGAACCCCTCACCTGCTAGTCAATCGGAGAGGAGAAGGAAAATCCTGGTGCCCTCCCTGCTCTACCTTGGAGAAGCATTTTGGCTTCCACGTGGGCGCAGTACAATAGCAGTGGGTCCTGGCTGGGCTCTGAGAGTCAGCTTGGAAGGGCGGAGCCCCGCCTAGAGCTCCCTAGGAGAAGCCCCGCAAAAGACATCGTCAGGCGCAGGTTAGTGCCACAAGGAGGCAGCTTTGCTCACTCTGAATGGACTTTTACTTGGCCCCATCCAATGCTGTCATGGGCCCTCTTCAGGAATTGCGAGAGAAGATGGGAATGATGGAGTGCACACCATTGCTTTCTTAAGCAATCATCAGAGTATGCATAATCACGTAAATAATGGTTTTCTAGCCAACGGAGAAAACTCTGAGTGGCAACAAGAACAACAACCACAATTACAATAGACACTGTGCTGACACTTTGCACACATTGTCTCATGTAACCCCCAGCGAGATGGGTCCGATTATTAGATCTTAGGGATGAAGAGACCAGAGCACCAAGAGTTAGAGGAGCCTGTCCAAGGTCATGCGGCCAGGGAGTGGCGGCTGATCACGAGGGACACCCAATGGGCAACGCAGAGCTAAGACTTGGCAGGGAAGAGAAGACTAGGAGGGCAGAAAGGAGGACGGGAGAGGAGACTGGTATGTGGCTGCGCTTGAGCACGGCCCGGGGGAGTGGAGGGTGTGAGGGGAAGACGAAGTGTCTCTCGCCCTTCTCCTGTCCTTCTCGTGGGCGTGCGTCTGCAGTGGAAGCCAGCTTGGGCACGGCTCTCCCTCACGCTCCCCAGGGAGATTTACATCTCGGGGAGTAAACTGAGATGGGGGACAACGCTCCATCTGAGTGACTGTGGGTCTGTGTGCATCTAAAACGCCAAGGGCATCGTCTGACGCTCTCACACCCCGAGAACCACGGATTCCACGGTCAGGAGTGAATTCAAGTTGTGTATTAAATGGGGCGCGGTGGTGTCTGGTTTTATTTTTTGCCTCCACTGGTGATGGGTGTAGCGAGAGAGTTGTTGGGTTTACCTCCTGACCCTGACTGTCTCCGATCAAGCAAAAGGCTGTGAAGAACCAGGACTGCAGAGGGAGGGACATGACTGAACCTGCCAGAGGCAAGCAGACAAACCAGTCACAGTCACAACAAGATACTCGCCCTGACTGGTCAGCTGGGTCGATACAACGTTATCAAATGATCTTCAAAGTTTTCTTTGCTGATTCTTCACCTGCTTGACTCTGTTTCTGAAGATTTGAATTGGGAGATACCTAATGATCGCTATCCTAAAAGATTTTCCTTTTTTCTCTTTCGTTCTTTTCTGTTGTTTTCCCGACACTGGCAGTGACGGCAGGACCAGGGACACACGATGTCTTGAAGGTGCCAGCTGCGTGAGGTCGGCCTCTGTCCTCGCCGAAATCCCTCATATCCCACTACCGTCCTTCCTTACATCAGCCACCTTAGACCTGAAAATGTTGCAAACAAAAATAAAAAGTAGAACAACTGAAATTTTAAAAAAAGCTAAAAGTGCAATGACCGCAAATGCCCGCTGCTGACCTCGGGGCATTTCACTCCAGCAAGAGGAGGAAGTAGCTGGAGAGTCTCCCCATTGTCGCCGGGACACACTGGAACCTCACTATCGCGTTGACGGGACGTGTTCTGAGAGCATCAGCCACCTCCGTACCTGGGGGTGGGGAAAGGGGGCAGGCGGGGTGTCACAACCCACGGAGCTGCCCAGGGGGAAGAGCGTAGGGAGGACAGCCCTCAGGGGCTCTCCCTCCCCCAGACGAAGCCTCATTTCTTGCAGTGTCTGGCTTCCACGACTTCCCTTAACCGGCCTCAGCTTCCTGGGTCTCTACCTATTCATGCTTCTGTTTTCTCAGCTGTAAAATGGGGTGATAATAGTGCCAACAAAATGAAGTCATGCTTGTAAAATGCTTAGAACACTACTTGGCCCCCCATAAACACAAGGGTCGCACTTGTCAATGCCAGGGTCATTTCTATTCCCGGGAGAGCTACTCTACCATTTCGACTACGGCTGTTCCATTTTCCCCCTGCCTGCCTCCAGGTGAGTTGGCTTTTCTTTCTCTTTCTTTCCTTCTCTCTCTCTTTCTCTTTTCCCCCACAGATGAGTGTTGCCATCTGGTCTTGCTATTCTGAAGCCTCCTGGCTGTACGACTTCTGCATTCTCTAAGGAGTTATCCACATTACTTAGAAGCTTCTGGGCCACCATAGCCCTTCTTGATCCCAGTGTGGGGGCCACGGCGAGCCTTTGTCCTGAGCCCCATCGCCTCCCTCTGGCTGGTGGTCTGCATACAGGGCCCACTGTCAGGGATGCCTGTGCTCCATCCCGGAGTTTGGAGGCAGCCAGCACTTAGAGCTTCTTGCAGAATCACTCACATCCATGAAAAACCCTCGGGCAAAAGACGCCCACTGTTGAGAAAATCCGGGTCCATCAGCCTCAGCGCATTGAGTGTCTGCGTGGAAACTCTGAAAGGCAGCCACAGGAGAGAAGGCCCCTAAGACGCTGCTTTCCCCTGGCCCTGCTGCCCTTGTCTGTCGGCTGCCTGCTCCCTCACCTTCTGCGAGTTCCTCTCTGAAACCCTAGTGACAAACGCGTACCCATCAGAGGATGTGTCGAAGCATTAGGTTAGGTAGTGTGGATCTGTTTTGAAAAGCCCACCTCTTCCCCTCGAGCCAGCGTATCACCCCGATCAGAGAAAACAGCATGCATACACTCTTCAACTTTTGACCCCTGCCAGGACCAGCAGTCCCCTCCGTGTGGAGGCTTCAGAGGAGGCAAGTGCTGTGCCTGCCCTGGCCCGTCTCTGAGTCCAGGGATTCCCAGCAGTGGCCTCGTGGTCCAGATGCACCAGCGGGAGGAGAATGATCACGGAGATGCAGTGTCGGTCTCCCCTAATAGACGTGCCCACACAAAGGTTGCCATTTGTATAATGGGGATCGAGAATTCACTGCTACGTTAGAATTACCTGAGTGTCTGTGTAGACAATTGTGACTACCAGCCATTAAACTGAAAAGCTCATCTTTCAGGCAAATATTGGACTTTCATTGAATTTCCGCAAAACGATTCCACCAGTGGACTGACTTCTGTGACTTTGGTTGTGAGCTTTGTATGAGCGTTTCCATATGTAGAGAGTGTTGCAGAATGAAAGAAAATCAAAGCCACAAGTGTCGACCAAAACAGAGCTCTGAGAAACAGACTGCGGAAACCGGGATGAACGTCATTCCTGTGTCTCTGGTGTTTCTTCAGGTCACACCACCTGGAGGGGGAAAGAGGCTGAATCCTTTGCTGCATCTATCTGGGTATCTACTGCATTTTCTATACTGGCTCCTGAGGGCACAAGACTCAGCCCTTTACTTCCAGGTTGCCCCTAGGACTGTCACATGTGCGATCTGAGCAAATGCCCTGGCCTCCGTGTCCCCCACTCCGCCGTCTCCCTGAAGCAGGGAACGAGGAAACACCGGGAGGGCCTGGTGCCCAGTGAGGGCTCCAGCAGCGTGCACTGGACACGTGACCCCAGTCAGCTGGCCTGGTCTCCAAACGTCTCCCGAGGATTTGAGTGAAGATAACTTGTCAGTTCAGGCTGAAAAATCTGTTGTGGAGGGAGAATTCTCATAGTTACTTCCCCTGCTCCCGCACGGAAAGAAAATCCAGTATGGAGGCCCCTGTCTCTCCAGTCTGCTGGGATAGTTTACTACCACCAGGCTGAGTCCTGGCTTCGTATTACAGGAGGAGAGGATGCACAGAGGAGCGCGGGAGAAAGGCCAGCAAGAGAGGTGAACGCTTCTCCCTGAAGTCCACCAACATGAGTTGGAGTCCCAAAAAGAAATATTGGACTCCCTGTGGGTCTGTTTGTGGCTTTGAACCATGCTTCTCGAAAGTGGCCCCAGCTGTGGCCTGAGTAGGTCACATTCAAGTCCCCTCTCCTCCTAGGACTCAGATGTGCACAAATCTAAAACCGAGGCAGCCCGCTATACTCAGAACAGCCCACCCTCTTAGGTAACCCCGGCCCCCGAGTAGACCTGCCACCTGAAGGGCTGTCTCTTCCCCAGGATGAGTCCCGTGCAGGCGGCTGCCCACCTGCCTGCCCACCTGCCTGCCCGCCTGGGTCTCTGTCCCCCAGTGAGCAAGCCTGGGGGTTAAGCGGTCCAGGAGTAATCGTCCAAGAAGGGTTTCCTCCAGCAGCTCCTCCTGTCCCCCCGGCTGGGTCCTGCAGCAAGGAGGAGGGGACACATCCCGGGAAGGGCAGGGTCACAAGAACTGTGTCCTGTCTCTAAGACGAATGTGATCAATCGAAGCTCAAGCCCCAGTCAATTATTCAGATCAACTTCAATTAGTCAACTACTCCAACACCAGACGGCCAACAGAGGTGTGTTTCTTTCATTTTATCGCAATTAGGCTGAATATTTCTGGCGCTTGGATTCATAGGCACACACATCGATAAAGGAACTGGTATACATGACTGACTAGGAGGGAAACTGTGGTGTTTGAAAGATGTTTCCAAGTCAATGAATGTCCTACTTTCCAGAAACAGTTAAGGACGTGAAACAACGCTAATCAGTGGTGATAGGGAAAAAGCAAGATTTAAATTACATAACATCATATAAGCTCTGCATGTGTTCCTGTCATCTTTGTCACTTTCTTTCTCTTGCTCTCTCCCTCACTCTCTAGCTACATAACTATCTAAATATAAAAACCTATAGAAAACACACCACAATATTCACACTGGTTATTTTGTGTTGTTGGAATTGTGGGTGACTTTTGTTTCCTTATTAAAATCTTTTGCAATTTCAAATGTTTGTTAAATTGTATTTAGTTAGCCTTCACTATGTAACAAACTACTCCAACACTTAGTTGCTTAAAACAAGAAAGAAGAAGTACTATTTCTCATGAGTCTGTGGGTCAGTGGGGCTGTTCATTGGGTCCAGGCCAGCTTGTTGGCTCTCTGTGGTCAGCTGACACTAAGCATTAATTTTAATATATTTCATCCTAAAGGATTAAGTGCAATGCAGTGGTGGGCATTTTAAAAATCACCTTTGTGGGGCGAGCCCGGTGGCTTAGTGGTTAAGTTCACATGCTCTGCTTCGGTGGCCCAAGGTTCACAGGTTCGGATCCCAGGCATGGACCTATGTACCACTCATCAAGCCATGCTGTGGCAGGCGTCCCACATATAAAGTAGCGGAAGATGGGCACGGAGGTTAGCCCAGGGCCAATCTTCCTCAGCAAAAAGAGGAGGATTGGCAACAGATGATAGCTCAGGCAGGGATAATCATCCTTATAAAGAAAAAAAAGTGACCATTGTGTTTGGATCATCTAAAAGTGATTCATGATATATTCTTATTACATTCTTACAAAACATTTGGTAGTGGCCTGGATTTATTCTTATTTTTTAACGATACTAGTCACATTGGAATCCCGCAAAAGATGTTTCAATGAGCTAATATTTAAAAATATTTAAGACTGTCACTGTGATATGAGAAAATGTCAAACATGGCAATATTCTCATTTGATGACAAGGTAAGCTAAGAAGGGTATATATAATTGTTTTTAACAGTTTTATTTATTTATTTATTTATTTATTTATTTATTTATTTATTTAGTGAGGAAGATCAGCCCTAAGCTAACATCCATGCTAATCCTCCTCTTTTTACTGGGGAAGAGCGGCTCTGAGCTAACATCTATTGCCAATCGTCCTCCTTTTTTTTCCTTCCCCAAAGCCCCAGTGGATAGTCGTATGCCATAGTTACACATCCTTCTAGTTGCTGTATGTGGGACGCGGCCTCAGCATGGCTGGAGAAGCGGTGCGTAGGTGCGCGCCTGGGATCCCAGCCCGGACCGCCAGTAGCAGAGCGCGCGCACTTAACCACTAAGCCACGAGGCCGGCCCTAAGAAATATATTTTAAATAGATTATAGATAATGTGTCTTCCTTTAAACCAGGAAAGTAAAATCATAATGAATTCTGACTTTGATATACTGAAAATATTGAAACTTAATGTGTTTTAATACATCTCCTCTTTTTCAATATTTTTACAACTGCTTTCACATTATATGAAAAGTTAGCCATTAACAATTAATCAGTGTATATACAATTGCACACTTTTTCCCTTTCTCCCAGGGATTCTATAGTCTCCTCCAGGCATGTCCTGTGTCCCCAGCTCCTTCCACGGGAAGGCCTGGATATCTCGTACATTCCTTTCACGAGTGCGCCTGTGTGTCCCTATCTCTGAACCTCTGCAGGGACTCCTCCCACAAACGCCCCTGAGTCTGTACCACACACAGTGGGCTGTGATTTCCCCATCAGCCCCTTGAAGGCTGATCCTGCTGTAAAATAAGCCTTGTGAAAACCTGCCCTGAGAAAGTAGAGAATAAACCATGTGGGAACAGTCCAGAACATGAAGGCTCTGTGCTCACAATTTAAGGAAAACGTCTGGTGAAGTCACCCCAAAGCCCCCTCCTGAGCCAGAGGGGTGGGCAGGGGGCGTTTTCCCCCCACGGAAGCACTCCCCCATCCCATCGGGTCCTGAGGACACAAAGCTCTTGTCTCACTGAGGCTGGGCACATGGGTCCATGGGTAGAACACCCAGCGCTTCACCCCAGTCTCAGAGGCCCTGGGTCAGGAAAAGGCGAGTTTGGGCGCCCTCTGCCCCAGATCAGGGAGCAGCACAGTCTACTGTTGAGCACTGACTCTAAAGCTGAATCACAGCAATTCATAGTCAGATTTGTCAGTCCCTTAATTTTTGAAGTTCAAACGGGCATAGTATGAACTATGTATTCCAGGCCTTGATGAGAGTGCACTATGGTTACAGGAAGTAGGAGGTCAATCTACAAGAGTCAGTTAACATCCTTTGTGCTGGCAATGAATGAGTGGAAATTAAAATAAAAGAAAATATCATTTACAAAATGGTACAAAATCAAAATAAATAAAATCCTTAGGTAAAAATCTACTAAGCACAAAGCTGTATCCAGAAAACCATCAAAGACTGTGGAAAGCTAGCAAAGAAAACCTACCTAATTGGAGATATATTTCACTTTCATGATCAGTAGACTCATTGTTAAGATATCTGCTCTTCCCAACTTGACCTATAGAGTCAATACAATCTCAGTCAATAGCCCAATAAGATATTTTGTAGATATCTACAAAATGTTTCTAACCTTAGAATATTCTACACAACAGTGAAGAACAAAGTTGAATAAGTCATACTTCTCCATTCTCAGATTTATAAAGGTACAGAGATTGTGATCTTGGGATAAGAATATGCAAACAGATAAAGGGAAAAGGATACAGAGTCCATGGACTCAGAAACATATAATCAACTGATGTTTGTCAAAGATCAAAGGCAAGTTGGGGCCAGCCCCGTGGCTTAGCGGTGAGGCGCTCGCGCTCTGATACTGGCAGACCGGGATTCAGATCCCGGGTGCGCACCGATGCACCGCTTCTCCGGCCATGCTGTGGCCGCGTCCCACATACAGCAACTAGAAGGATGTGCAACTATGACATAAAACTATCTACTGGGGCTTTGGGGAGAAAAAGGGAGGAAAAGAAAAGGAGGAGGATTGGCAATAGATCTTAGCTCAGGGCTGATCTTCCTCACAAAAAAATAAAAAATAAAGATCAAAGGCAAGTTGAGGGAGAAAGGATAGTCTTTTAAACAAATGGTGATGGCACAACCGGGTGACCATAAGGAAAAAAGTTAACAAAGACGCAAACATTCCACATGACTCAAAAATTCACCGAGAATGGTTCATAGATGTAAGTATAAACTGCAAAAGTATCAAAATTCTAGAAAAAGAAAAGGAAAAATCTACATGACTTTGGGTTTCATGATGAGCTTTTACATACAACACTGAAAGAATGAGTCTTCAAAGAAAAAGCAAGATAAGGTGGACTTGCCTAGAATTAAAATTTTCCACTCTTGATTATCACCATTAAGAGAAGGAAAGGACCAACCCAAGACTACGAGAAATATTTGCATGACGCATATCTAAGAAAGGACTTGTATTAAAATGTACCAAGCATCATAAATTCAACAATAAGAAAACAAACAACCCAATTAAAAAATGGGTAAAGATCCAAACAGACACTCACCAGTGAAGGTATACACATGAAATAAGCATGCAAGAAGACGCTCAACATCATTTATCATTAGAGAGAAGCAAATGCAAACAAAAATGAGAGACCATTCCAGACAGATAGACAATATCAATTCACAGCCAGGGGGCAGAACAGCATAGACTCTCTTTCATTGCTGTGGCCTATGCCTAGTGGTACAGCCACTTTGGAAGACACTTGGGCACTTTCTTACAAAGTTAAACATAATCTTAACACATGATCCATCAATCACATTCCTCGGTATTGACACAACTGTTTTGAAATATAATGTCAACAAAAAAGCCAGCACACCTATATATTGCACCTTATTTATAATGGCTAGAAACTTAAATGAACAAAGATAATCTTCAATAAATAAAAGGATACCCAAATGTGGTACATGCAATGTAACGCTTCCCAGTGGTAAAAGTGAAAGAGCTATCAAGATATACAAAGCCATGGTGGCCGGCCCGGTGGCGTACCGGTTAAGTTCTCGGGCTCCACTTCGGCGGCCCAGGGTTCGCAGGTTCGGATCATACTGCTCGTCAAGCCACGCTGTGGCGGCGTCCCATATAAAGCAGAGGAAGATGGACACGGATGTTAGCCCAGGGCCAGTCTTCCTCAGTGGAAAGAGGAGGATTGGCAACGGATGTTAGCTCAGGGCTAATCTCCCTCACACACACACAAAAAGATATAAGCCATGGATGAATCTCAAATTCATATTTCTAATGGAAAGAAGCCAGTCTATAAAGGCTGGGTAGAGTATGATCTCATTTCTATGGCATGCTGCAAAGACAAAGCTATCAATCTGGTACACAGTTTACCAGAGTTGTCCAGGGATGGTATGGGTGGAAAGGGATGAACAGGTGAAGAATTCTGTGTGATGCTTTACTGGTGGATGCTTGCCTCTCTGCATTTGACAAAATCCCCAGATTTTTACAGTATAAAGAGTAAATCTTGACTTATACAAATTACGAAAAGTATTTAGGTCTGTGGATCCTTGGATGGAATGCAAATGTGACTAAAGAATCTAACTGTATTGCAAAAGTACGAAGCAAACTCACTGCAAGTGGTAGGGGAAATGGTGTTGACCTAAGTAACTTCGGAAATGAAGGGGATCTGTAAGACTGAAGGAAAAGGAACTGAGTAAGCAGAGGACTCAACTTGATAAAGTTCTTTCTCAAGGGATACTGGTTAACAACTGTGAGACCCCTGTGTATGGAGACTGGGATTGAGGAAATGATTAAATAGTTGTCAGATGGCAGGAGACAGTTTTGTCACTATCGGAGTGGGAGGTTTCAGGTAAGTCAGGGGGGAAGACTAGAATGCTCCAGGTGGTAATGCATTAGAGGTGGAAGCAGTGCTTTGAGCTGATGTTTAGCTGAATATAATAATGAAACTTTCCAATGGAAATATTTATAGTAGGCAGTTGTATACACAGGGTAAGGTCACTATACCAACACACATTTCAGCATACTGTGACTGGGAGGGCCAGGAAGCAAGGGCACCCCAGCAGCAACCAGCACACTTAGCTTGCAGATCCACATTTTGTTTTTTTCTGTGAGGAAGATCAGCCCTGAGCTAACATCTGTGCCAATCCTCCTCTTTTTGCTGAGGAAGACTGGCCCTGAGCTAACATCTATTGCCAATCCTCCTCCTTTTTTTCCTTTTTCTCCCCAAAGCCCCAGTAGATATTCGTATGCCATAGTTGCACATCCTTCCAGTTGCTGTATGTGGGACGCGGCCTCAGCATGGCTAGAGAAGTGGTGCATCGGTGCGCGCCCATTGGTGCGTGCCTGGGAGCCCAACCCGGGCCGCCAGTAGCGGACCGCCCCCACTTAACTGCTAAGCCACGGGGACCGGCCCCGCAGACCCATGTTTTTAATGTCATTCTCTCATAAAAGGAACCAGTGCTCCTTGGAGTAAAAGGCTGATTCTAGATCTGAGGCTGAAAATCTACAAGAGAATCCTGGAGAATCCTGTAGTGCTGAAAAGCGAGGAAGTGTTAATTCCGCAACTAAAACACACCTGCAGGCTAGGTCTCACACTTTCATGTCATAAGAAAAATTAAGCATTACAAAGTGAACAATACATGTATCTAGTTGCAGCCATTTCCCCTTTCACCCAGGGATGCCATTTTGCCAGTCCCCATCAGTCTTGATTGGAAAGTTCCAATATTTTGCATATTTATTTCGCAATTGTATGTTTCTCCTCTCTCTCAACTTGTATCGGGCATTCTCCCCCAGAAACAATCCCGAATACGTCACAAATAACACAGCATGCTATGATTTTGAGGCTTCCAATACCTCAGTGAAAAGATTCTTTTGTAAAATAAGTCTTCTTAAAATATGACCTGAAAAAGTAGAGCATAAACCATGTGGGAATGGCCCAGAAAATAAAGGTTCTGTGCTGAGCATTTAAGAAAAACGTTCTGGAGACCCCGCACACAGCCCCCTCCTCAGCCATCAGGGTGCAGACAGGGGCCTTGTCCTTCTGTGCAGGAGGCACCAATATGGCTACAGCGGCGCCTCCTCCATCTTCCTGAGGAAAAGAAGTTCATTCTCCACTGAGGACTCACCTCCCCTGTCCTCTGGTGAAATGCGCATGCGCCTCACTCTGCTCAGAGGGGCCAGGTTCTAGTTCCTGGTCATTGGAGGCAGCGCGGGATGTTCAGAACCCACAGTTTGGGGGTGGCCGGGCGCCCCCTTCTGGCAATGGTGCTAAATCACTCAAAACCTCAGTGCCCCAGCCTTTCTGCTGGTGGCACTGGTGATGTTCTGCTGCAGTCATGTCTCTGTGCCCAGGACATGCCTCCCTCCTTGGAGCCATGGCCTGCAAGAGAAGGGAGTCATCAGGCTTTGGAGTCCTTGGGAAAATGCCACCCCCGTGCCGTGGCACAATGAACGTACTGATTTCAAGTCCCTAGAAAAGAGCCACCCGTTTCCACCATAGGATTCTCCCTTGGATCTTCTATCTGTTAGAACCACAGGACTGCAGCTCGGCTTGTGATCAGAGTCTCCTTGATAAACTACCAGGTGGACTTGATCACAGTCACAGACAAGTGAAACCCAAGATGAAAGTGGAATATCTCTTGGCTCATCCTCATTTGGGAATTGTGGTCCCGAAGTCCTTCTGAGAAATCAGTAGCTCTCTGAAGCAGTGGACTACAGCTGGCATGCCTTGGAGCTTGTCAGGGAGGGAATCCCACTGTGCTTCTCTCTCATTTAGGAAGTCATCTCAAAAGCTAGTGAAATAAGGAAGAACATTGGGCTATGACTCTCTCTTTTGGATTATGTTTTTACGTACAAGAAAGTAATCTGCACTCATACCAGCTGTAAGTATCTGAAAACAAAATAATGGTAATATATTTACAATATGATACATCTTTAATATCAACAAATTACTTGATCTTTGATTCTTAAATAAATAAACTATGTACAGGTGTCAAATTATAATGCTGTACACCTGAAACCCCTAGTAGGAAAAATAAACAAACTTATGAATCATATTTTTTATTTATCCTTTCATGTCGTCAAGGGCTATTTGCTGTTTTTGCAGATTGTGAAATATAATTTTTCATGGAAAACTTGCTTCGGAATATTTTTTTGTTACAGACTTCTTTAAGTTGACATTAACTGCTGTGACAGATATACATGAAAATATCAGTTGTTTGAACATTAAACAAATGTATGTTTCCTTCATATAACACCTCAACACAGGCTTTCAAAGAGCAAGTGACTCTGCTTGTTGGTTTTTCTCCAATCAGAGATTCAGGGACCCAGCCACCTTCAATTTGTGGCTTTGCTGTCATCAACACTTGGCTTCAACTCTGGGTGTGTCCCGGGGTTTATTCCCCTCCGTTGTCAAGGGGAATGTATGGCACATCCTGGGGCGTGTTTTCGTGGTCTGAACCTATACATGCAAATAGCCCTTCCTCCCCCATTTCCTTGCTGAGCACTTCTTCAAAGGGCCACACAGCAAAGAGCAAAGAGGCAGGGAAAGGAAATCTTATTGTGGTGCCACAGGAAAGGAGAGGATTTGGTGAATAAGACCTCTTTTGGCTTTTAAATATGTGCACAAATGCTATTTTTAGAACAAACAACCAATTTTCTTGATTGCACACATTTCTTCACTAAAAAGTGGGACTCAAAGTCTGATTGCACAAATTAATCCCAGGGGACAAACGTACAGAAGAGGACAAGGATGTCACTCATTAAGGTTCACAGCATCATTGGCTCTTTGAAAAGGTGATTCACATTGATTGTCAAAGGGCAATTGTTTTCTGGAATATAAGGAAGAACACGATTAACAGTTGGGGTAACAGGTGCGGGTTGATGAGCATCCATCACTCAGTCACGACCAGACTTCTCAGGCATCCAGGACGGTCAGTGTCGCCATCACTCAGCAGGCAGAGTGGTGGCGGGGAACCCGCTCCATGTGCTTTGAGAACTTCACACCGCCCTGCAGGTTATATGTCGTCCCTGACAGGGACACACAGGTGACATTCTCTACTTTCAAATAGATTAATCCTTGCAAAATGTACAAGTGGCTGATAAATATTCCTGAGAAGAAAAGGTTAATCAGGTTATTTCCAGGCATACAACCACCAGGTGAAAGAGAAAATGTCTGAACTGATCCTTTGACTGTAAGAGGAATTCTTCTGACAGTCCCCAGTGCCTGATGAAGCAACACGTATCTGATCGGAGCTAATGAGAAGTTAGCCAAAAGTCCTGTTGTGCAGATATTTGAAATGTGAATATATGGATTTTTCTGACCTTACCTTTAATTTAAATGTGGAATCTAAGAAGCAAAACACATAGAAACAGAATAGAATGGTGGTTGCCAGGACTGGGAGGTGGGGATAATGGGGAGATGTTGGACAAAGGGGACAAACTTTCCCTTAGAAGATGAATAAATTCTGGGATCTAATGTACGGAATGATCACGAAAGTTAACAATAGTGTATGATATGCTTGAAAGTTGCTAAGAGAGTAGATCTGAAATGTTCTCACCAAAAAGAATGGTTATTATGTGAGGTGATGGTAGTGTTCACTAATCTTCGATGGTAATCACTTCACAGTATATGTGTCTATCAAACTGTCACCTCCGAATCCTTAAACTTACACAATGTTATATGTCAATTATAACATGATAAAGCTGGGGGAGGAAAGAACTTCAAGATGGCACCAGAAGAGCATGAAACCAAGCACAGGGCTGTTCTCAGCAAGGGCCCTTGTGTGACAGCACAGTCACATGCCTATGAAGCCAGCCTTGGTTCTCCCTGCAAAAACCCATCTAAACCCTGAGCTCTTATCACCGTCTCCACTGCTGACGCCCTGGCCTGAGCTCCCCCGGGTGACCACTGTAGTCTCCTAACAGGCCCCTGCTCTGCCTTTGTGCCTTCAGTTGACTCCCACACAACAGCCAGGGTCAGTCAGATGACATCCCTCCCACTCTTACAACCCTTCACTGGCCCTTCATTTCAGGAGAGTAAAACCAATGTCCTTGCAGTGGCTGACAAGTCTGTTCACATCCCCCAGGAGTCTCCCCCTCGCTCACTTGGCTTCAGCAGCACTGAGTCTCAAACAGGCCACAAACAAGCCAGGCACGTTCTTCCTGTGGCATTTTACCTGGCTCTGCCCCCGCCTGGAGTCTCGCTGGAAATGTGTGCCCACATTGGATGCTCTCTCTCATGTCTATCTTTTAGGTCATTTTCAGTCATATGTATTTATTAGGCCCCAGACACTATTATAGGCACAGATGGTGGGATCCAGCATCTCTGTGATCAATATGAGGTAGAATATCATTTCATAAGTGTATTGACTATTTTGTAGATATTTTGCTGGATAAATAAATAAATAAATAGAGAATAATAGGGAACGAAAAAATCTCTTATACTCCCAAACAATTGATAGAAATAGTTAGATATCAAGGATATGGAGCTTAATTGGCCCTTCCTTAACTTTGGGACTAGGGTTAGGGGTAGGGTCATGGATAGGCTTAGCCATTATTCAGAATTACTATGAGGGTGCAGACATGGGTGGGTGGCCAATCCCTGAGGGCCACGCATCTGGGGAGGGCGGTCCTGCACTTGGTAGAAGCTGCCTGGAAGTCAGGGCTCAGAGGCCCAGAGGCCACGCTCTTCACTTATGCTCAGAGTTCGTCTTTCCATGGAGGCGACGAAGTTGAGAAGGAAGAACACGTGCAGCCCAGTGGTCAGGAGGGGATTCAAGGCTATAAAATACCTGCCCACTGGACCGACGTTTGAGGAGCAGCACTGGAGGGCAGTGAGAGGTAGCGGAATTCTGTTGGAACAGCTGGAAGTTTCATTTATGATACCATAACTCTACAAATTTTGAAAAAGAACACATCTCAGAATTAATGGTGGTGGTAGCTAGAAACTTATTTAGTTAAGAAAATGGTCTGTTCAGCTGAAATACTTCAAAATCAAAGCCATTTCTTGGAGCAGAGTTAGTTTTGTTCAATTCCCAGCCCCTGTCCATTTGTGCACTCATCCATTCACTATGTAACTGAGCCTTCCCCAGATTAGCCACAGTGGCTCCTGGCCATCTGACCTTCAGATCCCATGCAGTGGGCAGATTAGCATGTGATCTCTGTGCACCCCTCCGGCTCTTTCTACCTCATTTTCTAGATTCACATAGAGACACAGATAACTTTTAGAAACTAAGTGTAGCTGTATTTATGTCATAAAAAGCACACTGGGCCATCCTGAGATGTACTGCCTGGCCTCACTGCCTTATGGATTTCAGGGTGCACACGGAGCCGATGGAGGGAGATTGAGGGTGGCAGGTCCTGCCTGCCCTTGGTCCATTTGCCAATGGCCTTCCCCTCGCCTTGTCCTCTCCACACACACAGTTCCATCTTGTTACATGTTTCCCACTCTTAAAGCTGACGCCTTTCCAGAGATTGAACTAGAAAACTACAAGTTCCAAATATTTGGTCCCAAGAAACCTCAGCAAGAGAAGCAGAAAATGTTTCCTCTTCCTCCAGAGTGTAGAAAGGCAGCCACTCTCCTGGGCACACAGTGGTCCTGGCAAGTGGTATTTTAAAGACAGCGACGTTTCTGTGGCTGCTGCTCTGCCTGGGAGTGGACCTCCAACCTGAAGTCTCAGGGGTCTGCTGGGCCATCTCTGCTCCTGGCCCAGCGTCAAGACACTGAAATGAACCTGTCCTCTGAGGAGGGGGTCTTGGGGGTCTCCTTCAGTAGCCAGGGAGGGGAGCTGGCCCCTCTCCCTTCTCCCACATACAATAATCTGATGACTGTACAATCTCTTAATTCAAGGAGGAACCTGACAGTCAGTACAGCATTTAAATTGGCATAGGAAGTAGAAGAACCAAACCACAACTCCCAGGCTGTAAATCAAATAGGAATTTAATGTAACAATATTCAAATCTAGTGTTAACTATTTACAATGAAATATCGCCGCTACAAAGAGAGAAAGCGGCCTTGGGGAAGAGGTGGCAGGGAGATGGGGCCAGTGCTCCCCGAGTACCCTGGCTGTGTCCCCACTGCAGGGGGTGAGGTCGTACTAGCACTGGGCACTCCTTCAGTCCTCGGCTTGATGGTGGCTGTGTCCTCTTGGCCTTGAGAGTTCTCTGGCCAACTAGGAGCGGGGCTCCAGCAGGCACGACAGCATGTAGCTACAGGACAGGGTGACACCTGTGACCTACCAGAGTCCACAGTCCAGGTGTCCCTCCCAGCATCCGCCCAGCAGCTGGAGCCCAGGTGCCCCGGCCGTCACCACGCAACAGGGTCGGGGCTGAGGAGGGAGCCATGGACACGGGCTGCCTGGACTGGCCAGCAGGGAGAGGCCACCTCCACCCTCCCCATCTCTGGTCCGGCCTCACCTCTCATTCTCACTGAGCCGCTCCATGTTGGAGAACCAGGCCCCAAATCGCTCCTCGGGCTCTAGGTTGTAATCCTCGGCTGCCTCCTGGAGCTGCACGATCTCCATCATTACTTTGTGCTCCTGGGACCAGAGGGAAGGACGGATGCACACAGAGCCTGCTGGGGGATGCTGCAGGGCCCTGAGGCAGTGAGGAGTGGGGCAGTGGACTGGTCCTGGCGCTTTGCTCACGTGGGAACCTCTTTCCCTCCAACTCCATCCAGGCCCTACCTGTACTCAGAGATGGGGATAAACAGCCCCTCCTCCAGGAAGTTTCCCCTGATGCCATCCCTCCTACCGCCACCCACCAGCTGCGTGGCTCTCCCACTTCTCCGTTATCCAACTCTCTCGATACACGATACACGGAGGATGCAGGGGATGGAGCCGAGGAGTGATCTGCCCAGGGGCACCTCTGATTTCCACTCCTCCTCCCTCCCCCACAGGGACTGCCACAGCTGCTCACCTTTTTCTTTTTCTGGTGGTTGACCTCATTCCCCTGGAAGGCAGACAGCCAAAGTCCATCAGAGAGAGCCCCCTAGCCATGACTAGCCCCCTATGCCCACCCCTTCTCATGCTGCACTACTGCCAGGTCCCAGGAGGGGGCCGGGCATGCACAGACAACAGGACTTGGACCTAGGCCAGGATCTGGGCTCCAGGGAAGGGAGGACATGGGGGCTGAGGTTCAGGGACCCTGTAGCCCAAGCCTCGCTGATGACAGACAGGGAGGCTGAGGCCTCAGGCAGGGAGGGGCCGCTCCATCCTTGATGTGTTACTTGTTTTGGAGGGGCCCAACTTCTCTCACGTCCCTCAAACAAGTCCTCCTGCAGCTCTGCAGTCAGGCAGCTCTGCTGCGTCATCAGCCTGGGGAACTGGGGTGCGGGTGTCATGGGCAGACTTTGTTCCCTCATCCCTAAGATGTGCATGATGTCCCAGCTCACAGGGGTGGCGGTGAGGCTCTCATGAGAGGAAGTTACCGTGTTCTGACCACTCAGGGCTCAGTAGTGGGGCTCTCTCTTCCCGAGCCCCAATCCTGGTCACCCCCGCCCTGCCCCCAGGCTCACCCACCTCCAGATAATCCTCCATCGCAGCGTCCAGCATCACCAGCTCAGTTAGGATGGCACCAAGGAAGGGGACGACAGCCTGTGCCATTGGGGTTGGATGGGATGAGCCCCTGGTCTCAGGTGTCCCCAAGGTCCCTCCCCTGAAACCTCTCATCCTCAACCTCCTGGCCCATGCCAAGGTTCCCACGTGGAGCATCCTCAACCCTTAATAGCCTCCCCTCATTCCCCACCCCTCACACTTCAAGAACATCCGACTCCTCCTCATCACCTCCCAGGGCCTGCTTTTGGCCAATCACAGGGTATTTGATCCTTGTGATCCCTCTACACTCCTAAGTCCATCCTGCACCAGCTCTCCAGGCCCTCCTCCTGGTCACTTCTAAGGGAGGATTCCAGGCACTGTGACAAAGGAGGCAGGGCTGCAGGAGGAAGGCCCCTCCTCTCTGGATTGGAGGCCTCCAGCTGGGAGGGCAGAGCCCCTCTCCTCTGACCCTGGAGCCCTTCCCCCACAGGCACACTCACCTTCTTCTGCAGCCTCTTCTGGCCTCTCTGGAGGTTCGTCAGCAGGGTGGCAAACTTGGAGGGCCGCTTCTGCCAGGATGGAGGACAGGGTCAACCAGGCCATACTCCCCTCACCCCCTTTCTCCTCAGCACCACTGACCTCAGACCCTGGACATCTGAACCAAGTCAGCTGGTACCAATGCTACTCCATCCTCCATTAAGTTCTGATTCTAGAACAATCCCAGCTCCAACAGTCACTCAGTGTGTGACCTTGGGGCTGCGGCCTGTCCTCCTTGAGGCTGTTTCCTCATCTGGAAAGTGTGAGAACTCACCTACCTCACGGGTTCTCCTGAGGACTCGTGATCGTGTGACCATCATCACGGTTCTCGCCCTCACCCCTCCAGGTGGAGCAGGGCAGAAAGCACCACACATCCCTTTCCTCCCTTTTCCCTCATCCGTGCTCTGTGAGGCCTGCACCACATGATCCTCATCCCTCCATTTCCCAGGTGTGGACAGAGGCCCAAAGAGGGATAGTGAGTTGCTCAGGGGCCCACAGAACAGAGACCACTTGCCCAGCACAGCCAGAGATGCTGTTCCCGCTGCACTCCCCTAACCCCCAGCCCCACCGCTGACCAGAGTCCTGTCCTCTGGGCTCTCAAGTGGTGCCCTGACCCCCATCTGGGCCGAGCCACGGATGGGGAAGGACAGGGTGTCTCGGGAACCTGGTTGAGTGGCTCCTGCTGCCCCAGCCCACGGGAGTCTCTGCCCTGCAGACTGGAACTGAGGCCAAGCCAAAGCCTTCAGGTCCCCAAGGAACCCCTCAGGATGGTGCCCTGCTCTGCAGTATTTCTTCTTCCACACAGTAATGGGAACCCCCGAGGTGCCACCACTGATTGATGGTGTAGAGTGTAACAGGATGCTTTTCTTCCTCTTTTACGTGAAGCATATGAGGTCTATTCATGAAGGATCCAAGAAGAATCCATCAGTTCCCCAGACACCTCTCATAAGCCACCTGGGCACGATTTAGTTCTGACTAGGCACCAGGTGAGATTCCTGACTGTGACAGACAAGCAGTGAGAACTCTAGGGGCCCAGTGCGGAGTCACAGAGGCACACACATCCGTCTCTGCCCCAGCCATTTGGACCCAAGGCTGGGCAGCCTTTGCACACCTGGCCCAAGGGAAACCCCCTGCAGTGCCCTTCCCTGTGGCTGGCAGGGTGCCCTCCACTTGGAGGCGTGGTGAAGACAGAGGAGCAGCAGGGGCCTGGCTTCCTGAGGACAGACTGCACTGGCTTAGGGAAGAAAGGTACCCCACCCACCCCGTCCACCCCACAGCCTGGAAGAAGCTAAGTGCCAGCAGCGTGGACCAGCACGGAAAGCAGCACCTGCTAAACTGGCCAGCTCAGCATCCCCTCCTGGAAATCCCAGCCACCACCACTTCATGCCATGACCAGGGCCTCCCACCCTTCACACCCCTCCCCCACCTGCCCATGCAACAAACAGATCCCAACTTCCTGTTCATCCAGGAGAGATCAGAACTTTTCACAGAAACTTTGAGAAACTAAAACACCACATCCTGCCCAGTCCCCCCTACCCCCTCCCCCCTCCCCCCTCCTCTCTATCCAGACCTCCAGCCTCCACTCTACCTTGATGAGCAGTTCCCAGCCCACTGCGTTGTCTTCATTACAGAGCTTTTTAAATTTTCGGCAGCTCTTCCTGAGGGAAGGGGAAAGAAGGAAGGGGAAGTTGGGGAATAATGTGGGGGCTGGGGAGTATGAGTGCAGATTCCTTCTATATGAGCACCTCAAAGCTCCAAACTGCCCGGATGAGGGTTGTCACTGGGTTCCTCTGAGCACTAAGGTCTCCATGGACCACGGAGGGGGCTCTCATGTTGGTCACCTGGGGTCTCCATTCGCATGTCTCCTGAGAAGCTCTGTGTCGACCAGTTTGTTTTCAGTTGGGCATAGAGCTCTGGGCTATATTGGGAAGACTTGAAAATCTCCAGTGTGGCTCAAGCCACTCTCTGCCATTAAGGAAACTGAGTCCTGAAGCAGAACTGCTGGCCTAAGGTCCCGGGGAGGATCAGAGACCCTGCCCACCAGCCCAGTCCGGTCCCCAGGTTTGCTGCCTCCCAGGAGGCCCCAGCTGACTCGGGGCCATGGCAGCCATGTGGGAGATGCCTCCTCCCCCTGGTCCTCCTGTGGAGAGACACCACCCACCTGGAGACTTTCCCCCAGGTCTTCTTGAGACGGTGTATGGACACGCTCTGCAGGGCGGAGAGGATGGCCTGCAGGGAGGAGAAGTTCCTCAAGGCCTGGCACTCCTGAGGAATGGGAGAGAGTGAGCTGTGAGAGGGAGCAGGAGCCCGACTGGCTCTAGCTGCAGTCCCCCTCCGTTCCAGTCTCCCCTCCCGGGTGGGACAGACGCCCAGGGAGCCAGGCAGGGCACAGTCAGCCCCAAAGACTCACACTTCCAGGGAGGAGGATTGTAGCTCAACCCAAGGAAGGAGCCAGGTGGGAAGTGAGCACCCCACCACTGGGACATGTGAGTCAGGGTCAGTGGGCCCCTGGCAGAAAGGGCCAAGGGACCGTGCAGGGGCTTAGCCCACAGACTTCAATCCTGAGCTGATAAAGGAGAAGAGGCAGTTCCGAAGGCTCTGGAGAGGGCCTCCCACAGCGTACCCTGGCCACCTGAATCCAGTGCTCCACCACCCTGGCTCTGTCCCGGGCCGTCATGCTTGGGTCCCCGAGGCAGGAGGTGACAACACAGTTGGCCACACTGTTGAACTGCACGACTGTGGCACGAACGGTGGGCGCCAGGTGCTCATTGCCAGGCTTGTTCCTCTTGCTCCAGGTGGAGCCCAGGCACTGAGAGGGCACCACGTTCTTGAACAGTTCCTGGGGAGCAGGGGAATGTCACTCGGCCGTGCCACAGCCCAGCTTTGTGTCCCTGGCAGGGGTCACCAGTCAGAGCTGGAGCTCAAGAAGCTGGGGCTGTGTTCTGAGCCCTGTGGGGGCCCTGGGTTTCATTCTCCATTCACTGAGGCATCCCAACACAGGATGACCCAGGACCCCATACTGGGGGCGAAGACAGGGGAGCACTGCACCCAGCCCAGCCCCACTAACTGCAGGCTCCAGAGGGCTGCTCAACTTGGCTCATCCCAAGGGGGCATTGTCCACCCATCCTGATCGTCCTCTGCTCCCACTCTCCACTCAGATGCGCCTGCATGTGGGGCCGCTACAGACACCAGCTCTGTTCGTGTGTCTCTCTTTAAGTGAAGTCCACATCTGGTGCCTAGTAAGTGATGAGGCTGTGGAGCCTCCTGGGAAGATGAGTGGGTTGCCCCTGGACCTGGCTGCACTCAGTGAGTTCTCCTCCCCCCCTCTTGGGCCAGGCCCCACCAGCTTTCTATCTGTCCTACCGCATTTACTCTGCACAGCGACTCTGTGCAGCAGGTCCTGGTACTTCCTGTCTCTATGATTTGAAGGTGCACAGAGAAGCCTTGGGAATTGCCCAGCCCACATGGCTGGGAAGTGGGGCAGCTGGGATTTGGACCCAGATCATAGGAACCCAAAAGGGGAAAGCAGGTGGGGGACAGCTGATGGCAGAGGGAAGGCTTGCCCCTCCCCACCCTCAGAGCCAGATGCTCACTGCGTCCATGACAGTCAACTGTTCTGCCACCGCCCTTGGAGAGAAGGCCATGAGGCTAGGTGTCGCCTCATGTGTCTGCTTCTTACTGGCCGCACGCCAGGGACAGGAAGGCTCTGGAGCTGGAGGTGACTCTGCCTCTGTGATCAGAGCTGCAGATGGAAATCCCAGCAGACCTGCTGGCCCCGTTGGCTCCAGTTCAGCACCCGGCACTTGAGCTGGAGCTGATGACGGCACCCGCTCCGCTTCTGGAGCAGCTGATGGAGGTGCTGCTGGCTCCAGTGCGGGAAGTGACGGGAGAAATAGAACTGGAGCCACGTCTGGCTCCAGATGTGGCCCTTGCTCTGGCTGTGCAGCTGGCAGAAGCGAGGGAGCTGGTGATGGAGCAGAAGGAAGACAAAGGGTCACCTACAAAACTGACTTTCCATGTGCCCTTCCCCAAAGAGGAAGGATCCCACGGCCTTTAAGGGAATACCCAGTCATGACCCACCTCCTGGGGTAGTCTTCCCAACCTGCAGCCCCCCTTACCCGCTGACTCGGCCTCAGTGGCCTGGAAAAGCTCCAACTGGATGAGGAAAGGGGTGGCATGGTGCTTCTGGCCCAAGCCAGGAAGGATGTCCTGCATACATGCCAACTTTAGGTTGAACCCGGAACGGTGCAGGTGCTGCCAGATATCCTGGGGAGACGGCTCAGGCCAGGTGCCCAAGATGGGAGAGAGGGCGCTGGGGAGAGTCCCGTGGGGGGCAGAGTCAGAGGCCCGGCCTTGCATTCCACACTGTGTTCCCAGAGCACCCTCTCTGTGTCTGGGCCCAGAGGACGGCTCAGGCTAGTCCAACCCCTCTGTGGCTGTCCTTGCAGTGGAAGGCCTGCTCATCAAACAGGTCTAACAGAGAGCCTGTGTAAGGCTGCTCTTCCAACTGACACTCTTCTCCTGAAGGGCCTGGGCAGGGCCTACTCAATCCTCCATGCACTTGAGCATCAGGACTGAGGTTTGAGCAGACTTGTGAGCAGGCTGCTCACCACACCTACTATTCTGAGCCCCGATGGTGGTGGTTAGGAGATGTGCATGTGGAGAGGGCAGGCAGAGGGAGAGGGAACCGTGGAAGCGATGGTCTCTCAGTGGCCAACTCAGCCCAGCCTCTCCTCTGCTTCCCAGGGCTGCTGGGACCCCATCCACAGCTCTCTCTGACTCATTTCCTCCCTCAGGGGAAGCCCCCAGACCTCAGCCCTCCCACAGAAATCCAAACATCTGTGAGATCCAGCCTTCTGCCAGTCGCTCCCCATGCACAGTCTCCATAGTTCCCCAACCCCTTCTGTGGAGACGGGAGGCCCTCCTTCTGGACCCAAAGACCACTCATGATTTTAATTGATCCTGAAGTCCACCATTGTGGTCAGACTATGAGAGGATGCATCCATATCTAGAGGCAGCCAGGGGGTGTCACATCTAATGGACTGTGGACATGACTACTTATGACATCTAGAAGTGACTGTGAGGCTCTCAGCCTAGAAGTGAGCCCCAGGGATTGTGTCTGCTTCATTCATTGGATTATCTCAGTGTCTAGAAAAGTGCCTGCCGTAGTAGGTGCTTAATACACATAGTTGACTGAATGAACCCCAACCAGATCCTTCCCAGTTATCTGAGTGAGCCTGGGCTCCTCTGCTGCCCCCAGAGATCACGAATCTGGACTCGCCAAGGACAAGAACCAGGATCAGCTGGAGGAAATCTCAACATTCTCTGCCAAACGGGGAAACAGTTCTCTTTCCAGGTGTTTTCCAAACTCACTAAGGCCACAGGCCAGTGAGGGGTAAGGCAGAGAGCTTCTTCACTGGGGACAGGGAAACAATAAATGTGAGGACACACAGCATGACCAGCAGCCCTTTCTCTAGAGCCAGGCAGCAGGTAAGCACCTGCCATGGCTTCTGCCATGATTTCCTACAATGACCCTATGAGCTTCATCCTCTTACCACCCTACCATTCAGATGAGCAAAGTGAAGCTCAGCGAGGTGTGGTGACATTCCCAGGACACACAGCTAGTAGGCGGGAGACTCACCACTGTGCTGTGGAGGGGGTGGGCACTCACCGATGGAACAGCTGGCCCAGGACCTGTGGGCTGGCGGTGAAGGCCAGGTACACGCACGAGAAGGTGGTGACGGAGATGTTTCCACCCTGGAAGGATGGTAGCAGGGAGTCTGCCACCTTCTCCACTGTGCCGGCCTTGAGGGTCAGCATCGTGCGGGCCTCATCCACGGACAGGGTGGATTCCTTTTCATAACACAGGGACAAAGAGGGAAATATAGTCAGTGGTGTCACCATGAACCACCAGGAGGATCGAGGTCTGGAGCTCAGACCTGAAACTCCCCGCACCTCAGGAACCTGTGCGAGAGGGACATGAGTGTCCGCCTTGAAAAAGGATTTGGGTTTCAAGCACATTTGAGTTTTAGGGGAATGATAAACGTGTGGCACCTTGAGGGACTTCTGTCACCTGAGGAACACTAGCACCTCCCTGGATTCAGAGCCTGTATTAAGAGCATTGTCCCAGTGAGTCATCAATAAACACCCCACTGTAGATATGGGAAAACAGAAGGTTGGGATTTCACATAGCTGCTCAAGACCATGCAGGTCAGAACTGAGAGCCACCCAGGGCTTGGGCTGCATGACGCTCCCTTTAAGCTCCTGAGGCTTGGTCCGCTCCTGACGTGGAGGAGAAGGGTCAGGGGACACCACACTCCTTGGAGGACCCTGCAGAGTCACCTGACTCAAGTGTGGGTTCTGGGCCCGCCCTGACCATCTCTGGTCCTGGGATGGAGACCCATCTCTGCGTGCTCTCACCCCAGACCAGCACTGGATGCTGTGTTGGCCTGATGCACCTGCCCCGTGTCCACACATATGGAGTAATTAAACGTGTCAGCCAGCTCCTCAACGATGTCCTGGGAGGCATTCTGCAAAGTCAGAGCCCGGGACCAGGCGAGCCCGGGTCCTTCTACCCGATCTGTGGTTCTATGTTATGGTAGGCCTAGCAAACTAACACAGTCTATTAGGACACACTTAAGCTGTTCCCTGCAGCACTGCTGAAATGGCAACAGAATTGAGTCATGTCAAGGTCCAACAGCATTGAAAGGCTGAATTGCTGTGGCAAATGCCCTCCTTTAGGGAACATTATGAAGTCACCTAAGGCCACAGCTCCTGACCTGACAGGCCCACAGTGAGGTGTGTTCTGTGAGACGACAAGATGTAGAGAAACGTACAGAATCATGTAATCTCACGCCATCCCCGTTGTGTATAAATCCCCCCAGCAAGTGTGATGGTTTGGGAGGCTTGGAGAAGGTCTACAACGATAGTGTTGCTGACAGACAACAGGATCCAGCTGGGAAGTGAAAACAACCAAAACAGGGCGAACTGCTAAGGTATCCGTGACCTCGTGAAAAGTGAAAACAACATTAAATATCTTCTCAACGATTCCAACAAATATGTGAAGAGTGTCTTTCTACCCTACCACATAGTGGGTTGGGGAAGTGGAGGTCCAGATTCCTTTGGGAGTGGGCCTGCATGACGCCCAGTTGGGAAAGCCATGGGAGGTCCCAGGGGAGTCCTCAGATTTGTGCCTGGGTTGTCGGCTCGCCCTGATCATCTTGGGGTCCTGGGTGTGGAGACCCACTGCTCATGCTCTCACCTCTGACCAGCCCTGGATGGTGGTGGGCTGTTGCACCTGCCCCTTTTCCAGGGGCCTTGAGTTGTTGATACCATCGGATAGCTCCTCAAAGATCTCCTGGGGAGAGGTCTGGAAAGATAGTGCCCGGTAGTCGGGCCAGGAGGCATCAGGGACCTGCCTGGATATTGCCACCGGGGGACACCCCCATGAGAAATTCTGTTCCCTACTTCAGGCACAGAGGGGCATCTGCAAAGACATCCAGCCAGGGAGGGAAGCAGATCAAACCTCTATGTCTCGGGATTAACACAGGGCGGAGGAGCTTGCTCCCCAGCACTCGCCTTCACAGCCTGCCAGCCATGACCTGGGGTATGAAAACACCAGACTGGCCAGCATCACAACACATATCAACCTGCTCCTGCTCTGGAAGGACTCATTCCTCACACCCTGCCTCCCCCAACCCAAAACACACACACACACACACACACACACACACACACAAATAAGGGGCAAGGGGTATGGGGCTGCTCAGGTGGGATCACAGTTGTGGCCTGCCCTGCACTGGGCTGTACTGGGCTGCCCCATGTTACCTCTGGGCCCCTCCTGCCAAATGGCCAGCAGTATTGGTGATGAAGCTTGAGCCAACCTCGATAGGAGCACAGAAGTCTCTGTCTCTGGGCTTTCCTGAGCCTAGAGCTTCTGAAGGCTGGGAGACAGCAGCAGAACATCCTGGGGTCTGAAGTGTCTCCAGCCAAATGAGCTGGATAACTGGCTGTCTCTAGAATGTTGGTGCATGGTTACCAGATTTCAAAGTCTGTTGGGGTCTATCACCGAGGAAGTGAGGTCACTACTTCAAGATTCCATGACCTGGGCTGCTTCTTGCAATCAGACCTACCCAAAGTCCCCCATGTCATCTCCTCAGCTGTACACATGGAGCTAACACAGCCCTGCCCACAGGTACCCGGAAATGTACCGAGGGTCCTGGCTTTGAGCAAGCAGAGTTGAATTTAGACCTCCTTTATCTGACAAGTTCACTGTCCAGGAAAGCTCATTGTGCCTCTCAGGTCCTCCCCAGTCTCCAGACCTGCACTATGGGGATCAGGCTAGAATCTGCTTCCTAGGGACATCATCAGGTGTATAGGAGATCACATCTATACCACCTGTGAGCTGGTGTCGAGTGTATCTAAGGCAAAAACTCGGAAATGGAAGAATGACTAGAAGGGAAGTAGCAGGAATACCACTCAAAACAGGCCTGGGTTCCAGCAATCTGATATTGGAACAGGCACTTCAGTCCCTCTTGGCCTCATTTTAATGTCAGCACAACAAGAGGGTCGATGAATGAAACTCAGACACTGTCGTCCTCTGGATTAAAGCTCAATTGTTTCCTGTTCTACGTAGAATGAAACTCAAGTGCCTCATCCCGAACCACGGGGTGGGCAGCCTTCACACTGGTTCCCAGTGATCCCCACCCGTGGGAGACACACCCCTTACGGATTCCTGTGTGACCACTGAGTGCTCTGTGACTGGCTCTCACCAATAGAACACAGCCCGTGTGATGGGATGCCATGTCTAAGTCTTCAACACAAAAAGTCTCTCACTTCCTTCTTCCCCTCTCTCTTGAGTTCCATCTCTCTCTCTCTCTCTCTCCTATCCCTGAGCTGGAGAATGAAACCAGATGTTTTGAGCTGTCATGTATAGAGGCCCACATAGGAGAGAACCCAGGCAGTTCCCAGGCCAACAGACAGAAAGAACTCATGCTCTGAGTCCAAACTGCATCCTGAACCCTTTGCATGAGCTTGGGAGCAAATTCTCCGCCAGTCGAGCATCAGTGGAGGCTGCAGCCCCAGCCTGGAGACACCTGTGTGGAGGAACTGAGCTAATCCGGGTCTGGATTCCTCATCCACAAAAGTTGTGAGAGGGGAAATATTCGTAGTTTTCAGCTGTGAGGGATTGGAACAAGGGTTTCAGGCCCCAGGATCTGGCCCTGCCCTCTCGCCTCCCCTCCTCTCTCCCGGCTGCCTCCAGCCGCACTGGCCACCTTTCTGACATCCTCTGGCCAAACCCCTCTTGCCCTTGCGTGTCAGCAGCAGTGGTGTCTCCTCCCTGACACACTGCTCCCAGACTTGTGCAGGGCTGGCTCCCTCTTATTCTGTCCCAGCAGATGTCACCCCAGTGAGGCCTTTCAGACCCTCCCACCACCGACGCCCAGCCCGCCCTCACAGCCCCGTGCTTTGTTTCCCTCCAGCATCGCCTCTTTCCTTTCTCACATCTTTGCTTTCACACTTTTGTTCTAGTCCGTCCAGACTGGTAGCTCCTGGCAGGCAGGGACCACTCAGTCATTGTCAGCCCTGCATGGAGGCCCACCCGGGCACCCGGCACAGGGTGAGTGTCAGTGCACAGTCGCTGAATGAATGGGAAAAGTGTGTCCCCTCCTCCTGCCTTTGACCAGCTCAGACTGTGGAGATGAACGCTGGTAATAGGAGGTGCAAGTTGTTCTGAGGCAGGGGACAGCCAGAAAGATCTCTGCACGACTCTTCACTGCTCCAGGAGCTGAGGCAGAGCTGAGTGGCAGTGTGTAAATTTAAGGTGTACAGCACTGTGACTTGTACATACACTGTGTAATGACACCAAAGTTCCGTGTATATCCATCATCAAGAAGAAAAAACTTTTATTTTGTGATGAAAGTTTCAGGTTCTTCAGTCTTAGCACCTTTCAAATAAAGCACACAGCAGTGTTAACTTACACAGTGCTGTATGTCAATTAGATCTCAATAAAACTGAAAAACAAAACACAAAATCCTCAGTGGGCACCACTGACACGGGAGGCTGCCTGCCCCCTGGTAGCCAACACCAGCACTGCAGCCCAGGCAGGAACTCCACTACACAGGAAGGAACCTTTCCTTGGGTGTCCTCAAGGCAGAGGCTCTCCAGTGTCCCAGGGGGAAAGGAGAAGGACCTGCAGGCTTCCGGGGCATGGGAGGAACCTCAGGAGACCACCTTCCTCCCCTTTATCTGTCCCCCACTCCGGGGTCTCCTCTTTACTCATGACGTCTCCTAACCTGAGCCAGGACAATGATTCCCCCCTACTTCCAAATGAGGACCCTCAGGGTCCAACAAGGACTGGTCTTGTCCCTGGACTCGGCACTCAGTGTGCAGTGCTCTGGCATGTTCTTCTCTATCCCAAGTTCTCATCCCCCCAAGCCGCCAAGCCAATCTCTGTTCTGAAGGCTCTCCAGGGGGTGGGAAAGGGTTTTCTCAGGCTCTCAGAGCACAGTGAGTCATCCATGGAGAACCAGTGCAGCAGACACTTTCTGAGCACATGGGACGCATGGAGTCTCCCACAGGACGCACTCCACTCTACACAGGAGGACACCGAGGCCTTCTCTCCTGCACCCAGTGTCTACACGAGGGGAGGATGGGCTCACCAGAGTTCCAGGTGCCCACAGATGCGGAATGCAGCACCCCAGTCCTGTGCTCTCCAGGCCTGGCCAGGGACGTCCCCGGAGCAGGTAGAAACCTAGGAACCTTAGGGATTCTTCTGTCCACGTCTGAGCGCCTGGGCGTGTCGCTAGGACAATGGATGCTACTGCCCCATGGCAGAGGTGCCTCCAACCTTTCCCCTCTGCCCCTTGTCACTTCTCTGGTTTCTACTATTTCTTGACTGCACCTCCATGGTCCCCACAGCAGAAGTCAGTGTGAGGGTGCCTGTGCACATGAGAGGATGGGAAGAGGAAAATGACCCCATATGCAGAGGGGTGGGCAGGGTTCCCCTTGGATCTTCAGGTTTCTCATTTCTAAAAGAAAACCTGAAGGGAAGGGGTTGAGCCTTGGCCAAGGAAGCTGGAGCCCTCCCTAATCTTCTGGATTCTGACCCCCTCCTGTGGTCTGGGTCAGTACCTGCCTCTCTTGGGCCACAGTTTCCCAATTGTACAGTGGAGGGTCAGGTGTGGAACAGCATGAGCATGTGCTCAGCCAGGAGAAGGTGTCACGCTCCATCAATACTGGGGGTGTCGGGGTGGTAAGCTGCTCAGATGAGCAGAGGCACACAGTGCTCGCTATCACAGGGAGACATTAGGGAACAACCTGGCAGTCAGCCAGGCCTCCTGTCCAAGACGTGCAGACTAAAGGGGCATGTGCCAGGCCGAGCCCAGCCTTGCCAGGCACACACAGACAAGACACCTACGGCTCTGCTCATGTGACAGGTCTCCGTGCCCTTGCCCCCACCCCACGCCCTGCCGCTCTCTCTATTCCCAAAAGAAGGGGACATTGGTGCTGGCCAGGCAAATGCATGAGATACCAGCATCCTACAGTCTGCCTCCACGCCTGCCTCTGCCACTGTGCATAAGGGGATCTCTCTCAGAGGACAGTCCTGTCTGTCGAATGTCACACGGGGCTTCCACAGCTAAACACACACATTGGTTAGGAATAGATTCTGCCACACAGTCTTGAAGACCCTAAATAATAGTGGCACAAACATGAAAGAGTTGTGTCTTTCTCACGTAAATACCCATGGAGGTAGGCAGCCAAACTACTGCTGGAAATGTCACAACTCATCTGCCTTTCTGCTCCAGAATCTTAGGATGTGGTCTCCGTCATCAAGGTTGTCCATGGCCCAAGATGGCTGCTGGAGAGCCAGCCTTGACAAGCAGCCCTGTCTGCACGTCCCACCACCGGCAGGAGAACAGGAGGAGGGAAACCTGGCCCTCCCAGCTCTGTCAGGTCCCTCTGGCAGCCTCCCCACAGTCCCACACCAGACTTCCGGTCACACATCATTGGCCTGCACTTCATCTGGTCACTCTTAGCCGCAAGACAGGTCAGGAACTTCATCTTTCAGTTTGTTGAATTGCTGCCTGAAAGAAAATGGATTCTCTGTTCTACAGGTTAAGAGAGGGTGGAAACGGTGGAAACCACCAGTGCTCTCTCCCTACACTAACCTTCCAGTTGAAGAGGAGAAGATGAGGGGATTATCAGACAAATTGGGCGTTCCTTCATCTACCACAGCCTCTCTTTTCAGGTTGTTTATTCATTCTCACACAGCACAAAAAGTCTTGCTTCCAAATCGGTAAATATGAATGGGGTCCCTGCCTCTGTTCCCAGCAGGATGATCGGAAGCACTGCGTGGCTTTCATCTGCCTGTACCTTCTACGTAGATCTGAGCAAATCCTCCTATTTCGTAAATGGAGAGGGGCGGGTCTGAGGATGCAGAGCCTTTTAGGCAAATAGCATGTTTTTCAAGAGCAGAGTCAATTCTGAATCCTGCAAATCCAACAAGTACAGCGCCTTGACCCGGCCCCTCCATTTCTACTCCAAGGAGACTTAGAACCTTCACGGTGAATATTACTAGTTAAAAGAATCCACACTAAAGAAAACTGATAATGGTTAAAATGGCACGTGGTAAAATTTATCAGTGACTAAATAGTGATAGAAGAAGAAATACATCTGAACACATTTTGATATGAATAATAAGATTCAGGAAAGTTGACTTGGTAGAAATAATGAGACCTAAACAAAACTCAGAATAGCAGAATCTGTAGTCAGTACATTATGATGGGGATTAAGAAAAATCTGTCCATTTGCATAAAAAATAATTGATTCTGAGAAAAAATAGTATCAGAGAATTAAAAATCAAACGGATACACTAGAATTGTTTTCCTGTGCTACATTCTAAAGAAATCAATCAAGGAATTAATAATACTGTATTGCATATTTGAAAGTTGCTAATAGAGTAAATCATAGAGGTTCTCATCACAAGGAAAACAATATAAATCTTAATGATGATAGATGTTAACTAGACTTCTTGTAGTGATCATGTCCCAATAGATACAAAAAAATCATTACGTTGCAGACCTGAACCTAATATAAAAACATTTAAATTTAAATTTAAAATGTTTTCTTATGTTTTCTCTGAAAAATATATTGCAACTAAAATTTTTTAGTGTATTCTATAATTCTGATTTCAAGGTTCTATTAGGCACAGAAGGAAAACATTTAGTCTTTGAGACAACAATCAAAGTTGTCTCAGGTAAAAGAAATGAGATAAAATACCAGGGTCAAAATGGAAAAGTACAAATGACAAGTCTAAGTTGTCCTCTGCTCATTTCTTTGTATTTGCACTTTTTTAGTCAAATATTTTTATTGAGGTAAAATACGCATAACAAAAGATTTACCATCATAACCATTGTTATGTGTACATGTCATTAAGTTCATTAAGTTCATTTTCAGTGGATTACCTACAATAATATTGCTGTGCAACCATCACCACAATCCTTCTTCAGAACTCTTTTCATCTTGCAGCACAGAAACTCTATGCCCATTCATCAATAACTCCCCATTCCTCTCCTCCCAACCTCTGGCCAACACCATTCTGCTTTCTCTCTCTCTGAATCTGGCCATTTCAGGTACCTCATATAAGTGGAATCACACAGGGTTTGTATTTTGGGGACTGGCTTATTTCATTGAGCATAATATCCTGAAGGTTCATCCATGTTATATCATATCTCAGAATTACCTCCCCTTCCAAGGATGAATAATATGCTACCGTATGTATATACGTCATTTTGTTTATCCATTCATCCCTGGACAGATACTTGGGTTACTTCCATGTTTTAGCTATTACGAACAATTTGAACATGGGTGTTCAAATATGTCTTTCAGACCATACTGTCAATTCTTTTGCATATATATCCAGAAGAGGAATTGCTGGGTCATATGGTAATTCTATTTTTAATATTTTTAAGGAACTGCCATACTGATTTCCACAGCAACTATACCATTTTACATTCCCACCACAGTGCACAAGGGGTCCAATTTCTCCACATCTTTGCCAACACTTGTTCTTTTCTTTTCTTCACCTATTTTTTTTATATAGTAGCCATCTTAACAGAAGGGAGGTGTAATCTCACTGTGTTTTTGATTTGCATTTCCCTAATGATTAGTGATGTTCAGCATCTTGTCATATGCTTGTTGACCATCTGCATAAATTACTTTGCTCATTTTTGATTTGGGTTGTTTTCTGTTCTTGAGTTTAGGAGTTCTCTATCTCTTCCGGATATTAAGAACTTCTCAGATACACGGGTTGCAAATATCGTCTCCCATCCTGTGGGCTGTGTTTTCACTCTGTTGATAATGTCTTCGAGGCACAAAAGCTTTTAATATTCATGAAGTCCAGTATGTTTATGTTTTATTTTATTGTCTGTGCCTTGGGTGTCATATCCACGAAATCATTGCCAAATCCTATTGTGTAAAGTTTTCTCCTATGTTTTCCTCTAAGAGTATGACAGTTTCAGCTCTTACATTCAGGTCTTTAATCCATTAGGAATTAAGCCTTATATGTGGCCTTAGGGAAGAGTCCAAGTTCATTCTTTTGCACATATATGTCCACTGCGTTCACCACCACTTGCTGAAAAAACTGTCATTTCCCCATAGAATAATCCTGGCAACCTTATTTCTGGGCTCTCTCTTCTGTTTCCTTGGTCTATATGTCTGTCTTTACGCCATTACAACGCTGTTTGGATATTGTAGATTTGTAGTAAGTTTTAAATCAGGAAGAATGAGTCCTCCAACTTAGTACTTCCTTTTGAAACTGTTGAGACATCTGGGCTTGCCTGAGATTCCACATGAATTTTAGGATGGGCTTTTTTCTATTTTGGTACAAAATATCATCGGGATTTGGATAAGGACTGTAGTGAACTTGTTGATCTCTTTCGATAACGTCGACATCTTAACAGCAAGGAGTCCTCCAATCCATGATCACGGGATGCCTCTCATTTCTAGTAGTGCGGGGTGGTTGTTCAGGTTGAGGTGACAGCGCTCTTCCATGCAGTCATGCGGGATCCCAGAATTCCTCCATACTGTGCCTTCACCATTGCCTTAGAACTCATCGACACCTGCATCCAGTCAACAGAGAGAAAAATGCATGTAAAACTCATGTGAGAAGTTTTCAAAGACTGAGTGTGGATGTAGCACACACTTCTTCCACTCCTGTCCATTGGCAAGAAGTACGGACTGAACCAGCAGACCCTAAGAAGTCAGGACTGCAGGCAGACCCAGCAGACTCCAACAAATTTGTGACTGTGGACTAACCAAGGGCTAGAGACTCAGGTTCCCAGTGGAACCATCTGCTAGTTCAAGCTTCCTGCTAAGACTTTCACTGCCACTGTGGACTAAGCACGGCCGGAGACAGATGCTCTATTAGAGCATCATGTTAAAGTAGACTGACCATTCACCCTGGACTGGAAAGCAGGTTAGACCAGGAGCTCAATGCAAAGAGACCGGATCTCAGATACAAGAGGAACTTACCCACAGCTCTCGGAAACAGTGAAAAAGACAGAGAATTCAAAGGTTTTGCGGGTACCGATCGTAGTATTTCTCATCCCCGAAGCCATCAGAAGTCTCATTCAAATCCCACTGCTGCCACCAAACTGTTAACAAACAAAATACAACTGAAAATCTTCAATACCTTATTGGCTTTATTCAACAATTCATGAATCGGGCAGCATCCAATTTAGCAGATAGAAGGGATGTCCAAGGAGCTGTGCAAAATGAAAGACTTTTACAGGCAGAAGGGAGCAAATACAAGGAAGTCATACTAGGCACAAAGCAGGTTGGCTACTGCAAGGTTATTTCCTTTGGGGGACAGCAGGGGTCTATCTGGCACAATACCTACCTAGTGCCGATCAGGCGATTCCTGACTGACTGATTAAGATTCCACTTATGGGAGAGCCAGGAATGTAATGAAGTCAAGTCCTGGTTTGTTGACATGGGGCTCAGCCTAAGCGGCTCCATTCTGGGCCTGTTATCTTGGTTCTAACACATGACTTCTGCTGGTCCCTGCTGTCCCCAGTTACACCCCGGGTGTCCCTTCACTGACCATTGCTTGTCACACACCCACGGCACCTGCCTCCAGTCCTTCCCCCTCAACACGGTAATCCCGCACCACAACCACCCCGACACTATCGTGACTTCTTCCACCACACGTCCCCTGTACTTCCCACAAGGCAGCAAGACGCTTCATAAACACCACCAGCGTTTATGTCCAATGGGATGAGAGGGCTGCCCCTGTACAGGGAGTCAGAACTTGCTGGGCCTGTCACATGGCCTCCAATCACCTGTACCCCAGCGTAAGTGCTCACCCTGCTGACAGACTCAGTCTTAGCCAGCTCCATCTAACAACAGCCTTGCCCCAAACTTCCCTTCAAATTGCTCCACCCGTTTTTGGCCCCAACTGTTTTTTGAGGAGTCATTGTGGCGTAGCCTTCAAGGCCCCGTGGTGATTCCGTGCCCAGGCACAAACGGCTCTTGGTCCACACACCCTTTGCTTGTACCACCTGGAATCACAGAGCACAGGGAGCCGGGGAATGGGCACAGGTTACAGGTTTTACCACCAAGAGCCCCAAGGAACATTTTACAGCAGGAACACCCACTTGTCGGTTTCCTGTGGGCCCACATCACAAGGCTCTCACCTGGTACACCACTCTCTTCCACAACCCTCTGGTCAGCTTTCCCAGGCTATGTTCTGCAATCCATCATTGTCTCTCTCGACCTGCATGTAGTGGCGTACCCCTCAGGCCACAAGTCCCCTGAGATTCCTGCCCTACCACCAAAACAAAGAGACACTGTCATTCCTTTAGTACTGGGCATTTCCGTTCTACTAGGCTTGACTGGACTAGGCACAGGTACGTGGCCATAGCCACAGAAAATCGGGTAATCGAGGCCACCAACAAGTACTGACAACCATAACCCAACACAGACAACAACTACAAAAGACTCTATCCTATTCCTTGTGCAACAGTCTCCTAAGTCTCTTGCCAAATGGTTTTAGGAAACTGCCTGGCCCCAGACTATACTGGCCAAGGAAGGAGGGGTCTGTGCCCTTCCAGGGTCCACTTGCTGCAGGTACATCAACCCTCAGGTTCAAATCTACCTACACCAGGTGGCCCAAGAGGTAAGAATACTGCATAATTTTACCCAGATCTTTGAACAGATTCTCAGGGCTCCCAACAACACTGACCTATGTTCATGGCTGGTCTCTTCAAGTTGGGGACCATGGCTATGGACTGGTTGTCAGATTGTTGCTTGTATGATTATAGGATATGTTACTATAGCCCCAGTCAGGTGTTTACTATCTGGCCTACAATGTGCCTTACCCCTAACAGCTCCATTAATTACCCTAATTTCACATTTTTATCGAAGAAAATCTGCTTAACATAAAATACACCATTTTAGCTACTTTAAAGTATATTATTCAGTGACTTCTAGTACAATGATAATGTTGTGTGGCTATCACCACTATCTAATTCCAGAACATTTTTAATACTCTCAAAAGAAACCCATACTCATTCATTCTGCATTTTCCCCGAAACTAAGTGCATGAAAACACCTCATCTGTCTTCTCTCCCTGAGGATTTGCCTATTTGGGACATTTCATTCAAATGGAATCATATAATCTGTGGCTTTGTGTATGGCTTCAATTAGCACACATTTTTAAGGATCATCCACGGCCTACCATGCAGCAGTATTTTCTTCCTTTTTATGGCTGTATAATATCCCACAGTATTTGTATGCCATGTTTGCTTTATGTATTGGTAACTTCGTATGAATTTGGGTTTATTCCATTTTTGGACTATTGTGAATAATGCTGCTTTGAATGTCCAGGGACAAGTTTTTCTTTGAACATATGTTTTCAATGTTCTTTGGGAGATACCTCACATCAGACTATCCTGGTCAACGGTCATTCTAGGTTGAAGACTTTAAGAAATGCAAAGCTATTTTCTATAGTGCTGCATCGTTTTACATTTCTACCAGGAATGAATGAGGGCTCCCGTTTCTCCACATCTTTACCAACACTTGTTATTTTCCATTATGTTGAATACAGCCTTCATAGTGAGTGTAAAAGACTATCAAACTGTGGTTTGAATTTCCATTTCCCTAATAATTCAGGATATTGAGCATCTCTCTGGTGCTTATTGGCCATTGGCAAACCTTCTGGAGAAATGTCTATTCCAATTGTTTGCCTATTTTACTTGATGTATTTGTCTTTTATTATTGAGTTCTAAGAGATATTTATATATTCTGAATCCTAGATCCAGATCAGATAACAAGTTGCAAATAGTAGGAGCATTCAGTACTTCACTTTCAACAATGAATAGAATACCCAGACAGAAAATAAGGAAACAGCAGACATAAACAACATTAAATACTAAGGGAACAGTAGCAGAATACACATTCTTCTCAAGAGTACACAGAAGATTTTCCGGAAGAGATCACATGTAAGGTCACAAAACAAATCTTAACAAAATTAAGAAGAATGAAATCATACTAAGTATCTATTCTGAACACAATGGCATGAAACGAGAAATCAATAACAGAAGGAAAACTGCATCATTCATAATAGGTGGAAATTAAAGAACAACCTCTTAAACAGACATTAGATCCAAGAAGAAATCAAAAGGGAAATTAGAAATAGCTCAAAACAAACACGAAAATTAAAAACACACCACAACTTACGAGATGCAGCAAAAATAATACTAAGAGGGGCGTGGCCCCGTGGCGCAGCGGTTAAGTATGCGCACTCCACTGCTGGCGGCCCGGGTTTGGATCTCGGGTGCGCACTGATGCACCGCCTGTCAGGCCATGCTGTGGCGGGGTCCCATATAAAGTGGAGGAAGATGGGCACGGATGTTCACCCAGGGCCAATCGTCCTCAGCAAAAAGAGTAGTATTGGCATGGATGTTAGCTCAGGGCTGATCTTCCTGATGAAAAATAAATAAAAAAATACTAAGAGGGAAGTTTACAGGGATTAATTTGTACATTGTTAAGAAGAAAGATGTCAAATAAACAACCTAACTGACAACACACAGAACTAGAAAAACAAAAAAACTAGACCCAAAGTTAGCAGAAAGTTGGAAGTCACAAAAATGAGAACAGAAAAAAAGGAAATAGAGTACAGAAAGACAATTAAGAGATGAATAAAAATGAGTTAATGTTTTGGAAAGAGAAAATTGACAAACCCTTAGTAGATAGAATATCTAAAAAAAGAGAGAGAGAAGAATCCAATAAAGTAAATCAGAAAAGAAAGAGGAGGCATTACGACTGATGCTTCAGAAACAAAACGATCATAAGGGACAGAGCCAGCCCAGTGGCGTAGCGGTTAAGTTCTCGCACTCCGCTGCAGCACTGGCCACAGGTTCGGATCTCGGGTGCGGACCGACGCACCGCTTGCCAAGCTGTGCTGTGGCGGCGTCTCGTATAAAGTACAGGAAGATGGGATGGATGTTAGCCCAGGGCTAATCTTCCTCACCAAAAACAAACAAACAAAAAAGATCATAAGAGGCAATTCTGAACTCTTGTACACTAACAAATTGGATAACGAAGACAAAACGAATCAATTCCTAGAAACAACCTACCACGTCTAACTCATAAAGAAACAGAAAACTTGAACAGACCAATATGAAATAAGGAGACTGAATCGGTAATCAAAAACCTCCCAACAGGAAGGAGAGTAAAGTGAGTGTCCGACTTCATCACAGACCCAGAGCGAGCCTGCCCCAGAACTAGGCTGACTCCTATGGACCTAGGTGGCTCCCTGAGTCCTCCTGCTAACCCAGGCCCTGGCTCGCCCTGGAGCATGCCAGCTCTAGTGGCCCCAAGCAGCGTCCTTGGCACCAGGCACTCAGCAGGCTCCTGGGAACCCAGTCCCCCATCTCAGCCTAGTGTCCACCGTATTCAGCAGGCCGAGGTGGTGCCTGTCACCCCAAGTTTTGTCCCTGGCACCAGGCTCCTGGTGGGCTCGGCTGAATGCAGACTCTGGCTCACTCGGTGCCTGCCTATTCGCATGGCCCAAGGCAGCAAACTCAGACACAGGTACCTTCCATGGCAGGGCTCCCAGTGGGTTCCAACAAACCCAGGACCCCAGCTCACTCCAGCACTTAGTGGCTCCAGCAACCCCAGGCAGATGCCACAGCACCAGGCTTCCCGTGGGCTACTGGGAACTCAGGCCCATATCTCACCATGGCATCTGCCAGTTCCAGCAGCCACTGGAAGCTCCCCCAGAAACAGGCACCTGGCAAGCTCCTACAAAACCAGGCCCCTAACTCACCCAGATGCTTGGTGACTCAGGTGGCCCCAGGCAGCTCCCATGGCACCAGGCACCGGCAGGTTCCCAGGAACCCAGACTTCCATCTTGACCCAGCACCTGCTGGCTCCTGCTACCCCAGGCTGCTCCTGTGGCCCCAGGCTCCCAGCACGCTCCCAAGATCCCAGACTTCTGGCCCACCCCAGAACAAGCTATCTCTCGTGACACCTGGCTCTGCCAGACTCCTGTGAATAAACACTCCCAGCTAACCCCAGGACCAGCCAACTCTCATGGCCCTGGATGACTCCTGTGGCCCCAGGTTCTCAATCGCCACCTGCAAACGCAGGCTCCAGTGGTGGTACTCGTGAACTCAGGATCCCAGCTGTGCCCAGGTCCAGACAGAATCACATGGACCCAAGCTTTCCACTCACCCCAGCACCGGGCTGCCCAAGGACTCCAGCAGCAAGCCTGCCCCTGGACACCGCCAGATGGCTCACACAGACTCCTGAGAATGGCTGACTGTGAAGGGTTTTGTTTGCTAAAGCCAATGTGTAAAGCCCGGAAGAGGTGGCTACTTCCTCAAATTTGCAGACACCAATGCAAGGCCACAAAGATCATGAATAATCAAAGACACATAACACCAGCAAAGGAAAATTATAAATCTCCAATGTCTGACCAAGAAATGGGGATATAGGAACCATCTGATGAAGAAGAATATTCTGATTATTCAGAATAATCCTCTTTAAAAATTCAGTGAACTACTGAATTCAGATGCCAACTAAATGAAATTAGGAAAATAGTACAAGAACAAATAAGAAGTTCAACAGAGAAATAGAAATCATTAAGGAAAAGCAAACAGCAATTCTACAGTTAAAGGACACAATCACTGCATTGAACAATTCAATAAAGACCTTGAAAATCAGATTCAACAAAGCAGAAGATATAAGTAGTGGAAGTAGAAAACATGATATTTGAAATCATCCAGTCAGAGGAGCAAAAAGAAAAAAAGAATGAATGGGGTGAAAAAAACTGATGTAAATTATGGGATACCATAACAAAAATTAGCTATGCATTATTGGCGTACCGGAACGAAAAGAGAGGGAGACAGGAAAAGAAAGTTTATCTTCAAAAAAATAACGGCTGACAACTTCCCAAATCTGGGGAGAGATTTAGACATCCAAGTTCATGAAGCTAATATGTCACCCCAACATTTCAAACTCAAATGACCCAAGACACATTATAATGCAACTATCTAAACTCAAGAAAGGATCATACACCATGATCAAGTTCAACATATGCAAATCAATAAATGTCATATACCACATTAATAGAATGAAAGATAAAAATCATGAAATTATCTCAATAGATGCAGGAAAGCCTTTGACACAATTCAACAGCCTTCATGATAAAAACTCAAAAGTTGATTATAAAAGGAACATACCTTAACGTAATAAAACACACAGCTAACAGCATATTGAGTGGTGAAAGGTTGAAAGCTTTCTTGCCAAGATCAAGAACAAGACAAGGGTGCCCACTCTCAACACTACTCTTCAACACAGGACGGGAAGTCTTAACCAGAGAAATTTGGCAAGAAAAAGAAAGAAAATGCATCCAAACCGGAAAGGAAGAAATAAAATGGCCTCTGTTTGCAGATGATATGATCTTATATGGAGAAAACACTAAAGACTTCCCCCCAAAACTCTTAGAACTAATAAATGAATTTAGTAAAGTTGCAGGATACAAAATCAACGTACAGAATCAGTAGCATTTCTGTACACTAATAATAACTATCTAAAAAGATATGAAGAAAACAATCCTATCTACAATAGCATCAAAAACAATAAAATACTTAGGAATAAATTTAACCAAGAAGGTGAAAGATCTATACACTGAGAACTACAAGACACTGATGAAAGAAATTGAAAAAGGCACAAAGAAATGGAAAGATAGCCTAGGTTCATGGATCAGAAGAATTAATATTGTTAAAATTACTACCAATGCTACCCAAATCCATCTCAAGATTCAATGCAATGCCTATTAAAATTCCCAGTACATTATTCACAGAAATAGGAAAAATAAGCCTAACATTCATATGGATCCACAAAAGACCTCCAATAAGCAAAGCAATGCTGAGAAAGCAATATGAAGCTGGAGACATCACAATTCCTGATTTCAAACTTTATTACAAAGTTATGGTAATAAAAATGGTATGGTACAGGCATAAAAATAAACACATAGACCAACAGAACAGAATCAAGAGCCCACAAATAAAACCACACACATACACTCAGCAAACAGTTGACAAGTGAGCTAAGAAGACTCAATGGAGAAAGGAAAGTCTCCACAATAATTGGTGGTGGGACAACTGGGTAACCACATGCAGAAATGATTGGACCCCTATTTTACACCACTCTAAAAAATTATCTCAAAAGCAATTAGACTTAAATGTAAGACCCAAAACTGTAAAAGTACTAGAAGAAAACTAGAGGAAAGTCTGCTGAAATTGGTCGTGGCAATGATTTCTTTGGCTAGAACACCAAAAGTGCAAGCAACCAAAGCAAAACTCAACAAGTGGGACTCCATCAATCCATAAAGCTTCTGCACAGCAAAAGAAACAATCAGAAGAATAAAGGGGTTAATAACCACAGTATATAAGGAATTCTTACAACTCAATAGCAAAGAAACCAAAAATACGATTTAAAAATGGTCAAAGGACTTGAATAGTTATTTTTCCAAAGACAACGTAAAAATGGCCAACAGGTACATGAAAATGTGCCCCTAATCACTAGTCATCAGGGAAATGCAATCAAAACTACAATGAGATAGCACTTCACTCCTACCAAATTGGTTATCATCAAAAAGACAACAGAAAAAAAGTGTTGGCAAGGCTGTGTAGAAAAGGGAACCCTGTGCACTGTTGGTATGAATGTAAAGTGGTACAGCCACCATCAAAAAAGTATGGAATTTTCTCAAAGAAATAAAAATAGAACTACTGTACGATCAAACAATTCCACCTATCAGTGTATATCCAAAGGAATTGAAATCACCAACTTGAAGAGATATCTGCACCCCCATGTTCATTTCAGCCTTATTCACAAAGCCAGGACATGGAAACAATCCAACTGGACACCAATGGATAAATAGGTAAAGAAAATGTGATATATATACACATATATACGTGTGTGTGTGTATATATATATATATGTATATATATGTCTGTGTGTGTGTGTGTATATATATACACATATATATATACATATATATACGTAGAATGGAATATTATTCAGCCATAAAAGAGAATGAAATCCTGCATTTGGCAACAACACGGACAGACATTGAGGGCATTATGCTAAGTGAAGTCAGTCAGATAGATAAAGACAAACAGTATAATCACTCATATGTGTAATCTAAAAAAGCTGAAATCAATGAAATAGAGAGGAGAATGGTGTTTGCTAGGGTCTCAAGGATGGGGGAAATGAGGAGATTTGGGTCAAAGTATACAAACTTTCAGCTATAAAATGAATAAGTTCTGGGGATCTAATGTGCAGCATAGTGACCATAATTAACACAGTTAAGACAGTAAATCTTAAAAGTTATCACTAGAAAAGAAAAGTTAATTATGTGAGGGAATGGAGGTGCTAACTCACCTTATTGTGCTAATCATTTCATAATAGATACATGTATCAAATCATCATCTTGTACACCTTAAACATATATGTTTTATGTCACTAATTACTCAACAAATCTGAAAAAAAAATCTCCCAACAAATGAAAACTCAGGTCTAGATAACTTTACTGCTGAATTCTACTAAACACAGAAAGAAGTATCAACAACAAGCCTTCTTACACTCTTTCAAAAATTGAAAAGAGAGAATACTTCCAAACTCATTTTATGAGGCCAGCATTACCCTGATACCAACACCAGACAGGGATACTAAGAGAAAATAAAATTACAGACCATTATCCCCGATAAACGTAGTTGCAAAATCCTCAACAAAATACTAGCAAACAAAATTCACCAGCATGTTAAAAGGAGCATACAACATACCAAGACGGATTTGTTCCTGGAATGCAAGGATGGTTCAACATACAAATTCAATCAATGTAATAGACCACATCAAAAAAACGAAGGGAAAAAAACATATTATCATCTCAATTGATGCAGAAAAAGCATTTGACAAAATATAACACTCTTTCATGATAAAAACATTCAAAAAATATAAATAGAAGGAATTGACCTCCACATAATAAAAGCCATATACGAAAAACCCACAGTGAACATAATACTCAATCATGAAAGACTGAAAGCTTTTCCTCTAAGATCAGGAATAAGGCAAGGATGTGCGATCTCACTACTTCTATTCAACATAGTACTGGAAGTTCTAACCAGAGCAATTAAGAAAGAAAAAGAAATGAAATGCATACAAATTGGAAAGGAAAAAGTAAAATTATATTGCTAATCTTATATAAAGAAAATTCTCAAGACATCACAAAGAACCAATTGATCTAATAAATGAATTCAGCAAAGTAGCAGGATACAGACAGCACACAAAAATCAATGGCATTTCTACACACAAATAAGGAACAATCTGAAAAGGAAATTACAAAAAAGACTGATTCTGGGCTGGCCCCATTTCTTAGTGGTTAAGTGCGCGTGCTCCGCTGCTGTCGGCCCGGGTTCGGATCCTGGGTGCGCACCAACGCACTGCTTCTCCGCCCATGCTGAGGCCGCGTCCCACATACAGCAATTGGAAGAATGTGCACCTATGACATACAACTATCTACTGGGGCTTTGGGGTGGAAAATAAATAAATAAATAAATAAATCTTAAAAAAAAATAGACTGTTCCTAAGGTCCCTGCCCATGAATTCATGAATGAATACTAGGGATAACAGACACAAGGAAATCAACCAAGAACTTCATGTTTATTTATTAAAAACAACAAATCTCTATAAGGAGTTTGAATTAAAAAAATATAACGAGTCAATAAACCCCATGTAAAACAGCCTTTACATCGAACGCAATTGATGGTCCTTTTTTTTTAAGTCTATTTTCCCTCATATCAATACTGTAATAAAAAATTTTGGCCCAGGGAGATTTTACTCCAAAGACCACCCAAATAGTGCTTCCCTTAAGACTCTTCATACGCTCTTCAAGCCTCATTTTTGTTGGCATCTCCTGGACTCGAAAGAAGTGATGGGGAAAAATTTGTCAACTTTCATTTTCATTCCATGGAGGAGTAAGGGTATTGTTTAGATTTATTGATCTCAAGTCACAGGGCAACAGGTATGGACCAAAAGGGACATCTCAAAAGGTATGGAGGAAAAAAATCCAAGAACTATGGAAAGGAAACCACAGGTGGCACCACTCAAGTTGTAGAGGGCCATATGCTGCCTTTCCTTGAAAAGAAGAGCAGAGCAGGTCATGACAGCAGTAGGGAGAATGAAAGATGACACGGGAATGACAGCAGAGGGACTGAGAACGTCCAAGGCCTTGTGCAGATCGCTCACTTGACTCAAGCTCACACAAGTCACAGACAAATCTAGGGGATCCAGCCCATGGCTGGTTTTGTGATTGGCTTCCCTAAACCAGCTGCTTCAAGTCAATGCCCAAACTTGATACCTGACACAGAAAGTGAGAAACAGAAGAGCAGATGAGAATAGACACCAGGAGGTTACTGTGGCACCTTGAGTTCCCACCTCGATGACAAGCAAGTGGGACTGATCACTACACACAGGGCCAAAAAGATGAATTCTGCAATAAAAGAATTGAATTCCTACTGTTAGTACTTTTATAAAAAATGCTACAGCAATTTGACAATTAAATCATTACAATCTGTAACTCCTTAACAAGTGAGCAGCATCTGAGCAATCAGCCATTTAACATATGAACAAATAAAATTTGTGTTGTATATCTAAAGCTATATCTTGCAAAACTCACTCTCAGAAAGGCAAAGCCTATACAATATAATTATGGTACTTTCTGTTGCACAGGAATACACAGAAGGGACAATTAGGATATAGCAAACCAGGATTCAGATGGACCGATCAGGAACTCTAGATGAAGAAAAGGGTCAAGAGAATTCTGAGATGAGTCTGCAATATAGTGATGATAACAGCTATGCTTTATTGAGGGTATGTATATTATTTGCCACACGTTGTTCTAAGTATTTTATATGGATCATCTTTTTACAAATTACAAGTCTAGGAGAGAGGAACTATTATTACCATACCATTTTACAGATGGAGAGGCTGAGGCTCAGAGAAATTAACTTATTCAAGGTTACACAACTATCAGGTCTTAGGGACAGAATTTGAACCCGGGCAGTTTGAGCTCATGGTCTGAACTACTACAGTAAACTGCCTAAGGTATTTATAGATAGGAAGTAATGCTTCTCTAAAAGGCAGGGCCAGAATGACTGGAACACTCCATTCTAGAGAGCATGGTATAGTGGGAAGAGCATAAGTTTTAGAGTTAGGCAGAACTGGGTTCAAATCCTGACTCTGACAATACCTGTGTGACCCTAGAGAAGTCACTTAATCTCTCTGATCCTCAGTTTCTCTATTGAAAAATTGAGATGGTTATGCCTACCTTACAGGGTTGAAAAATGAGATCCCATGGAAAGCACTGGGCACTCTGTAGATGCTTTCATGGGAGCTATTACTTATTGTGATTAATCAGAACAGAGCATCTCTGAGAACCCTGGCAGAGTCACTGTCTGGGAGAACAAGAGAAGAGCAAGAAGCCACTTCATGAAGCTGACAAACTGATGAAGTGGCAGAGCTAATGGAGCATATAATATTAAGAGTTTGCAGTTTCATCCTGCAATCAATGGAAAGTTATTGAAGGATTTTAAACATTATAATAATACAATATTTGTACTTTTGAATGATAAAAGCACTACATGCATGTTTTAAAACTTGCAAACAATACAGAGTTGCTTCAAATAAAGTCCTCCCCTCACCCTGCCATGTGCACTTAGAAACATCGCCTTAGCAGCGATACGGCAGTTGGATTAAGCAGACAACAGTCATTCAGGTACTTTACTAGTTCAGGCAGAAGACTGTGGAGGACTGAATTCAGATCATGGAAGTGGGGATGGACAGGAGGGGACACAGGAGGATGTGGGGGAGCTGGGAGAGAGAAGTCTGGAAGGAAGCCAAAAGGGAGTAAACAAGATGCTAGGAAAGGAGGCCGGGTGTAGAGTCACGTGCCAACGAGAGGACGCCTTTGGATTCAAAGGGCAGCACAAGTGACTAGGAAGAGAGGATAGTGACAGAACTGCTCATGTTGAACGGGCTACAGAGAGGAAGTGACACAAATGGCCAACCCAAGTCCAGATCTCCAGTGCCTGGGTAACCCAGGGAACTGTTTATTGCCACCTTCCAATTTAAGGAACATAAGCACACCCCCACAGTCAGAAATACTTAAAAGATTACTCACACATGCAGTGTGTTACCGACTTTTAACTGGAAAATTTAGAAACAAGACACCAGAGAAAAGATAAAATATCATTTGACGTTGAACACTGTACTTTGATAGGGAAAGAAGGAAGGAGTAGAAAGACAAGAAGGAAAAAGAAGGAGGCCTGGGGAGTCAGGGACTCAGCAGCATGTGCTACACTGGGCTTCAGACCTTTAGCCCACTCCTTCAGGCTCAGGCCCTTTGCTGCATGACATGACTGTGTCCTCCACCAGGGACATTCAAATTAAACATCTAATGCACTCATGATACAGCTAGAGGTACCTTGTCACCACCAAGGAGCCGTGATGACCACTGCCTGGTTCTTGTTCTAAGCAGCTATCCTTCACAACCACTGTGTGCCAGGAGATACCCGCAGGGGGAAAGTGCTGATCCCCAGTTTTCAAGCACTTTCTTCTTTTTCCTTCCCGCAGGCAGGTCCCGGGGATGCTTTCTTTTCTTAAAGCTGCTCACATGTTGGGATTCTTTTTCCCATCCAATGAACTATTATTCTTAATTTACTCCATTCTCCCTATTCAAGACAAGCACGTGGGCCCTTAGCATGTTAAGGGTTCTGCTTTGAATCACTGTAGGGAAATAGACAGAAGACAACACAAAGAATAAATATGGGGAAATTGCAGAGGTTACGGAATTTTATAAATTCCTAACAGTCAACTCTGATTCACATTCCCTTCCTTACTGATATGGTGATTACTAAGACCCCCCTTGGTCTTTATTCTTGAGTGGGCTGTCACCAAGTTTTCCCACTTCACACAAGACTCAGAAGGCATAATATAAAGGGTCGTTGATTCTGTCTACATAAAAGTCCAGAATAGCAAAAACTTCCATAAGCAAAGTTTAAAAGAAAGACAACACTTGGGGAACAAATAATTGAAACTTTTCTACAAAGGACCAATTTCCTTATTATATAAAGGGCCACTACAAATCAATAACAAAAGACCAATCATTCAATAGACAAATGGGCGAAGGATATAAAGAGACAGTTCAAGGAGATGGAAATACAAATGGCTCTTGAACATGTGAAAAGGTGTTTCTATCGAAGAGAAATTTAAAACCCCACACTGCGATTAACACTCTAATCTCTCACCTATTAGACTGGCAAAGCAAAAGCCTGACCACATTCTATTGTGTGTGCATGTAAGGAAACAGGGACTCACTTCTATTCCTGGTGGGAGTGTAAACTGCTATCACCTCCATGGACAGCAGTTTAGCAATATCTATCAAACTGCAAATGTAAAAACCTTCCATTCCAGAAATCTGATTTCTAGGAATTCACCCTACAGATATACTCACCTGTGCAAAATGACATATAAACAAGGTTATTCACTGCAGCACTGTTTCTCACACAAAGGGACTGGAAACAACCTAAGTGTCTCTCAATAAGACATTGGTTAAATAATGTGCCTATGAGATACTTACACTAAGCAGCTATAAAAAGAATGAGGTTCAACATAGTAGTGGAGGTTTTGGCCAGAGCAATTAGGCAAGAAAAAGGAATAAAAAGAATCCAAATAGGTAACGAAGAAGTGAGACTCTCACTATTTGCAGATGACATGATTTTATATATAGAAAACCCAAAAGAATCTGTTGGAAAACTATTAGAAATAATCAACAACTACAGCAAAGTGGCAGGGTACAAAATCAATCTACAAAAATCAGTTGCATTTCTGTATGCTAATAACAAACTAACAGAAAGAGAGCTCAAAAAGATAATACCATTTACAATTGCATCAAAAAGAATAAAATACCCAGGAATAAATCTTACCAAGGAGGTGAAAGACATATACAATGAGACCTACAAGACATTATTGAAAGAAATCCATGATGACACAAAGAAATGGAAAGATATCCCATGCACGTGGATTGGAAGAATAAACATAGTTAAAATGTCTATATTACCTAAAGCAATCTACAGATTCAATGCAATCCCAATCAGAATCCCAATGACATTCTTCACGGAAATAGAAAAGAGAATACTAAAATTCATATGGGGCAACAAAAGACCCCGAATAGCTAAAGCAATCCTAAGAAAAAAGAACAAAGCAGGAGGCATCACAATCCCGTACTTCAAAACATACGACAAATCAATAGTAATCAAAACAACATGGTACTGGTACAAAAACAGACACACAGATCAATGGAACAGAACTGAAAGCCCAAAAATAAAACCACACATATACGGACTGCTAATTTTCGACAAAGGAGCTCATAACATACAATGGAGAAAGGAAAGTCTCTTCAATAAATGGTGTTGGGAAAACTGGACAGCCACTTGCAAAAGAATGAAAGTGGACCATCTGCTATCGCCATTCACAAAAATGAACTCAAAATGGATCAAAGACCTGAAGGTGAGACCTGAAACTATAAAACTCATAGAAGAAAATATAGGCAACACACTATTTGACACTGGTCATAAAGGAATCTTTTCGGATGACATGCCTACCCAGACTAGGGAAACTAAAGAAAAAATAAACAAGTGGGACTTTATCAGATTAAAGAGCTTCTACAAGACAAATGAAACCAGAATCAAGATGAACAGACAACCCACCAGCTGGGAGAGAATATTTGCAAAACATACATCTGACAAGGGGTTGATCTCCCTAATATATAAGAAGTCACACAACAGAACAACAAAAAAACAAACAACCTGATCAAAAAATGGGCAGAGGAAATGAACAGACACTTTTCCAAAGAAGATATGCAGATGGCCAATAGGCACATGAAAAGATGTTCAACATCATTAATCATCAGGGAAATGCAAATCAAAACAACCCTAAGATATCACCTCACGCTCGTTACAATGGCTATAATCACCAAGACAAAAAACAACAAATGTTGGAGAGGATGTGGAGAAACAGGAACCCTCATACAGAGCTAGTGGGAATGCAAACTGGTGCAGCCTCTATGAAAAACAGTATGGAGATTCCTCACAGAATTAAAAATAGAGATGCCCTATGATCTAGCTATCCCACTACTGGGAATCTATCCAACGAACCTGATATCAACAATCCAAAGAGGCTTATGCACCCCTATGTTCATTTCAGCATTATTCACTATAGCCAAGAAGTGGAAGCAACCTAAGTGTCCCTCGACTGACGACTGGATCAAGAAAATGTGGTATATATATACAATGGAATACTACTCAGCCATAAAAAAGACAAAATTGTCCCATTTGTAACAACATGGATGGGCCTGGAGGCTATTCTGTTAAGCGAAATAAGCCAGAAAGAGAAATAAAAACACTGTATGATCACACTCATATGTGGAATATAAACCAACACATGGACAGAGAAAATAGTATTGTGGTTACCAAGGGCAATGGGAGGTGGGGGACAAGGGGTGAAGGGAGACATATATATATAGTGATGGACAAACAAAAACGTACAACCCAAAATTTCACAGTGTTACAAACTAATAAAACATCAATTAAAAAAAAAAAGAATGAGGAACATCTTTATATACTGATATGGAATGAGCTCCAATACATATTGTTAAGTTATAACAGCAAGATTCAAGACACATTACAATACCATTTGCGTAAAAAGCGGGGATTAAAATATGTGCACACATTTGCTTGAATAAGCATAAATGATCTCTTCAAGGATATTGTTAACAACTGTTGCCGCTGGGAAGAGGAACTGGGTGGTTAGAGGGTAGGGGCGGAAGGGAAAGTTTTTACTATACATCTTTTCTCGATGCCTTTTGAATTTTGAATCAGGTGAATGTATTACAGATTTTAAAAATATTTTAAAAATAATAAAATAACAAAAAATTCTCCCCACTTCAGAATTCTGAACTCTACTACAAAATGGAGAGGTGTGATGGAAACCACTTCCAGGAATAAAAGCCCTATATCTCAACTACAATACTTTCAGATACCCACTAGCCTCAAATGGATAATTTACGTAACTAAAGACCTCAAGCAGGGCTGGGGTCAGGGTGGGGTGAATAAGGTACTCGCCTCATGTGCCAAACTGATGGGGTTCAAAAGACTCCATAATCAAGATACATTAATATTTCAATGCAATATTTTTACACATGAAAATTAACGAAAAAATCCACGATGAACAAAATAACAAAATTTTAAAGACAGGATCAACAACAGTGCCATACAGAGCCATAAGGGAGCCGGAGGCAAAAAGAAAAATGTGAGCCTCCAATACACATTTTTATGTATTCTTGAATGGTTAATTTTTTCCAGAACATGAAAGCAGTTGATAAAATGATGAATAATTGAAAACTAAATATATTAAAACTCATAGCATTAAATTTAAATATTTTATTTACATCAAAACCAGAATTTATTAAATTTTACTTTCCTGGCTTTAATGGAAGCAAATTCATCAATAACACTCACATTAAAACCAGAAGCTTGTCGGGCCGGCCCGGTGGCTTAGCGGTTAAGTGCGCACGCTCCGCTACTGGAGGCCCGGGTTGGGATCCCAGGCGCGCACCAACGCACCGCTTCTCCGGCCATGCTGAGGCTGCGTCCCACATACAGCAACTAGAAGGATGTGCAACTATGATATACAACTATCTACTGTGGCTTTGGGGAAAAAAAAAGGGAGGATTGGCAATAGCTGTTAGCTCAGAGCCGGTCTTCCTCAGCAAAAAGAGCAGGATTAGCACGGATGTTAGCTCAGGGCTGACCTTCCTCACAAATAAAAAAAAAAAAACCAGAAGCTTGTCATAAGACTATGTAGACTTTGGAGGAAGTGCTAGTAATCTGGTGCAACTTCAACGCAAGGTAGATACTGGAGAATCTCTGGAGATGAGAGTCACAAGGTAGACATGGACTATCGAGTGATGCTGTGCTAGGGAGTCTGGATTTTATTTTGAAGGTCATGGGGACACTCTAAAGAATTTGAAGTTATGTCCTTTAGGAAGACTGCACTCATGCCAGTGCTGAGGACTGAAAAGGACAAATGCAAGTAGAGATCTGACTGATGTGTAACGCAGAATGTAATTCCAAGGTAGACAAGGCTAGCGTTTGATGACTAAAGAAGAGAAGAGGAAAACATGAGGACGACCAACCACCCAAGATTCACCCTTTTAGAACCTGTTCTGTGTCCGAATTATCTTATGCGATTGTTTCTGAAACGTATGAAAGGAAATAAATTATGATCTCCTTTCTAAGAAACATGCCAAGCAGCTTTTACTTTTCTAGCAGAGCTCACCAAAAGACTTGAGAATCATTAATCCGGTCAATTTCCTCTTACTAAAAATGACCCATTCATAGTATATATATAAGCACGTATGTGAGATGTATCCTTCTCCTCACCCTCACTAGAGTCCTCTGCAAGAAACTGGCAAGAAATCTGGTATCCTGCCAAATGTGCCAAGATTAGGATAAAAAATAAAATAAAAGACGCAGCAGAGCTCAGGTAATGGAAGGCTGACAGTTCTGTTTTCTTTTTTAGCCAAGCCAAAAGAATTTAAAGATGAAGAAATAGGGCAGGAAAAAAATCCACCTCCATTCTTCTATGAAAGAAACAAGGATGGCCTTCCAGTAAGAAAATAATGTGTAAGCCAACATTGTCTGACACCTAAGATTATTTTCCTTTTAAAAATAATCTTTGAGGGGCCAGCCCGGTGGCATAGCAGTTAAGTTCATGCCCTCTGCTTCGGCAGCCTGGGATTCCCCCATGTTTGCATCTCAGGCGTGGACCAACGCACTGCTTGTCAAGCCATGCTGTGGCAGCGTCCCATATAAAGTAGAGGAAGGTGGGCATGGATCTTAGCTCAGGGCCAATCTTCCTCAGCAAAAAAACAAGAGGAGGATTGGCATTGGATGTCCGCTCTGGGCTGATCTTCCTCACACATAAAATAATAATAATAATATTCTTTGAGGGCCATTTCCAGTAATATGGCGGCCAAAATCACCTGAAAGTCCTCCCACAGTGCACGTTACTTAGAAATAAGGAATAACATATGACAGCCTTTTAAACGGACAGCTGAGTTCCCGAGGAAGGGAAAGAAATCACTAGGGGTCCAAACACAACGCGGAAACTGACAACCAGAGCATTTAGCGGGAGGGGAAGTTTTAGCTGCTCTGAGAGTGGGATGCAGGTGGCTTGGTTATGTCACTGAGTGAAGGGCTTAGGTTTTGATGGCCATGTAGAGGCAGGAGACAGAGCCTTGGACCTAAGTAAGGCAGGGGGTTGGAATTGAGACACCCGTAGAAAGCTGGAACCTGCAAAGGACTACACCTTCAATAAGGGTGACCTGGACAAAAAGCCATTCACTAGCAAAGGGAGACAACTTGGGATCGGGGAAGGCAGAAAGAAAGGTCTCCCTATGAGGACTGGTAACCTCAAGCCTGCTTTCACATGGGTTTGGGATGCAAAATGTTTATCTCCGGCAAGGTCCAGGAATCTTCCAGGTCAAAACATTAGCATGAAGTGGTTCCTAGCTGTCGGTATCGCTCGAACTACCTGGCAGAAGCAACATAAAACAGCTCTAGAGGGACAAAGCCTCCACAGGACCCCCTCAGGTAAAGCCGCACTGAACACGACTAACAACGAAAAATCACAAAACACACAAAGAGACAACCACCATAAGCCACTGTCAGAACACAACAGCAGGATTAAACCCCAAATCTTCAGATAACAGAATCATCTAATACACAGTCTAAAATACCTATGTTTAAAATGATTAAAGGCATAATTGGAAACAGGAGAAAAGAACAAGACACTATTTTTTAAATAAAAAAGACCCAGCAGTTTCGAAAGAGTATTCTAGAAACGAAAAAAAGAGTGTTTTAAAATTAAAAACTCAATGGACAGATTAAATCACAGATTGAGCACAGCTAAAGAGAAAAGTGGTACAATGGAATCTAGATATACAGAATACAGCACAGAGAGATAAGGAAAGAAAAATGTGAAAGAGAGGCAGACATAGAGAACTAATGGGGAAAAAAGTAACATTCAAAGAAGTAATGGCTGAGAATGTTCCAGAGTGATGAATTAAAGGTGAGAATTCTCAGATTCAGAAATATGAGTCCTGGGCAGGATAAATACGACGACATTCACACTTAGACCATTTAGCTGAATCATCAGAACATCAAAACACATGATCATAATGATCATACTTCGCATTTTCTATGACTCAGGACTGATCTAAACACTTTACTCAAAAGACAATCATTTTAATATATGGGCCTAATTTCTTCCAGTCTTGTATCTATGCATGTTTATGTACATATATGAAAATTTCAAGGAAAAATCAGAATACAATACAGATAATTTTGTATTCTACTTCTTTTACTCACCTTTTTGCATAAGCATTGTCCCATGTCATTAAGCAGCAGCAGAAGTGCATAAATAACAGCTTACAATTGGGTACTGTGGTTATGAACATGGGATTTGAAGTCAAACATTCTGTGTTTGAAGCCCAGCTCACCACTTAAGAGCTGTGTGACCTTGGGTAAATGACTTGTCCTCTCTCTGCTCCCATTTTCTCATCTGTAAAAAGCTACGTCCTAGAGTAGTTGTGAGTTGCTATTTACTAAGCTATCTGCCAGGCACTGTGCTCAAGACATGAATAATCTCATTTAATTCTCACAAAACCCCTACGGATTATGTCTGTTATTGCCCTTATTTTAGAGATGAGAGAGGTGGGGCTTAGAAAGACTGTAAAGTGATTTGCCCCAAATCACATAGCCAATGGTGGTGTTTCCACTTGAATTCAGATCTGTCTCCAAAACGAATGCTCTTGATGCTACACTCTTCTTCGATACATTTGAATGGCTTCAGAGTGTGTACAGATCATATAGCTGACCACAATAGTCCCCAGATGTTGCACATTTCCTCTTATTTCCTATTACACATAACCCAGCGAAGAACATCTTTGCCCATCAGACATTGTGTGTACTTCAGGTAATCCCTTCAGGGTAATTACACTGAAATGGACTTACTAAGTCAACAAGTATAAACAACTTAAGGCTGTTAATCTATGTTGGCAAACTGCTTTCCAGAATCATTAAAAGCATTTGCAAACACGCTGGCAGTTTATGAGAGTAAGGTTGATTTTTCTTTCCATGTATCAACCACCTATTTATATGCTTTGCCCATGTTTCTTTAGATATGTTCATTTTTCTAACTTGTTTCTATGATATATAGCTATATATTATGTTGTTATACATATTATATATGTGCATATATGTTATATATAATATATATATTAACATAGTAATCTACTATATATAATATACAATACAATATATGTTATCTATTGTTTTATATATATAGTTATATAGTATAGATATTAGCCAGTTTTATCATGTATATTAATAAACTTTTAATTTTAGAATAGCTTTGGAGTTACAGAAAAGTTGTGAAGACAGTACAGAGAGCATTCATATATCCCACACCCAGTTTCCCCTACTGTTAACACCTTACATTAGGAAGGTACATTTGCCAGTATTAATGAACCACTTTTTTTTTTTCTTTTTGCAGGGAAAGATTCACCCTGAGCTAACATCTGTTGTCAATCTTCCTCTTTATTTTCCTCCCCCAAAGCCTAGTACACACTTGCATATTCTAGTTCTAAGTCATTCTAGTTCTTCTATGTGAGCCACTGCCAAAGCACGGCAACTGACAAATGGGTGGTGTGGTTCCACGACTGGGAGGCGACTCTGGGCTGCTGAAGCTGGGAGCGCCCAACTTGAACCACTAGGCCATGAGGGCTGGCGCATTAATGAATCAATATTGATAGGCTATGGTTAGCTAAAGTCCACGCTTTCTTCAGATTTCCTTATTTTTTTACATAGTGTCCTTTATCTGTTCCAGGGTCCCATCCGGGATTCCACAGCACATTTAGTCGCCACGTCTCCTTGGGCTCCTTTGGCTGCGGCTGTTTTTGCCTATCATATGTTTTCGCAAATCTTTTCCTCCAATTTATAATTTCCATTTCTCATTTATGTGTTGCTTTCTGATGTATATAAAACTTAAATTCTATATTTAAATATATCAGTATTTTCCTCAGTGATATCTTCTGCTGTATTTATACTTAGTTCTTCCCTACATCACAATGACTAAAATGTTTACCTATGTAACTTCTTACTGTTTCATGTTTTCACTTTTCATATTTATACCTAATTCACCAACCCATATGAAATTTATTTTGGACTATGGCATAAGGTGGGGGTCTCATTTACTCTTTTCTGAATAGTTGCCATTTCTCTGACACCATCTCTTACAAAATCATTCCTTTTCCCCTTGATTGGTGATTCTCTATTACCCATGAAGGTTTGTTTCTGGGCTGCCTATTCTTTTCCGCTGCTGGGACAACCAGTCATCCCAGTTTGCTCAGGACTGTCTCACTTTTAGCACTGAAAGCCCCGTGTCCTGGGCACCCTCAATCCCGGGTAAACTGGGACAGTTGGTCAGCCACCCATGGCCTGGCCTTGCGCCACTGCCATGCTGTCCTACTTACTGTCACCCTACAGACATCTTAACACCTAGTAGAGCAAGTACCCCTCACTGCGCTCCCCCAAAATGCGCTGTTTCTTTTCCATGAAATTCAGAATATTTTACCAAATTCCAACATGAAAATCCTATTGGAATTGCAATACAATTACAAATAATCTGAGAACAGACATTTTTGCAATATTGAGCCTGCCACTTGCAATATGGAACGCCTCTTTCAAGTCTTCTTTTATGTTTCTCATTAAAGATTCAAAGTTCTCTTCATATAGGCCCTTACATCCATTTAACTCCTAGGCAATCTAAAATTTTACACTGCCATATTAAATGGGATCTTCCCCCCACTATATTTGCTAAATAAATTTAAAAATATTTTCATGTATATTCACACAATTTTATCTAAATGCATCAATGTGAATATATACGTGCTTTATTTCTTAACCACAGCCTTTTTTTCCTTGGTCTTTTTGCTTGGCTACCCCAACCCTTCTCCAATTGTACCCCCGTCACACCTATTAACAACCTAATATGTTTGTTTTTATTTTCTCCCTAGTTAGATAAGCCTAGATAGATAGATAGATGGATAGATAGATAGAGATAGATAAGTAAACATGTTCTTTTTTTATAATTGATTGTTTTGAAAAATGGGATGATACTATATACATCTTTAACATTTTCAATAGATATTGCCAGATTGCTTACCACGGCTATAATACTAAACATTTCTACCATCAATGTGGAAGAATACCTGTATGGGAAAACACACTCTTCCTCATGTGTTTCTCCTTTCCTCTCACACTACTACCACACAGTACTTCTGACACCAGGTGTGTGGGTTTTCCATACATCTAGCAATTCTCCGAACCAGCTGGGTGTCCTACAATTCAACTCAGTTCTAACCTCACTACCGGAGTTAGAATCAGATATCACAAGCTAAGGGCTCAGTCCCACATGCCCGCCCCCACTTCAGACACCAGTTGACAGTCCCAGGTTGTCACCTGTACTTCTGACTGGCCAGCTATACATCAGGGTACCCATGCCCTGCTCCTTGGGCTTGACAATTTGCTAGAATGGCTCACAGAACTCAGGGAACACTTTCTATGTACTGGTTTATTATAAAGGACATAATAAAGGATATGAACGAACAGCCAGATGAAGAGATATACAAGGTGAGGTCAGGAAGGGTCCTGAGCACAGGAGCTTCTGCCCCGTGGAGCTGGGCTGCATCATCCCCCGATATGTGAATGTGTTCACCAACCCAGAAGCTCTCTCCAAACCCTGTACTACCGGGAATTTTTTTTTTTTCCCTGAGGAAGATTCGCCCTGAGCTAACATCTCTTGCCAATCTTCTTCTATTTTATAGGTGGGTCACTGCCACAGCATGGCTGATGAGTGGTGTAGGTCTGCACTGGGATCTGAACCCACAAACCCAGGCTGCTGAAGTGGAGTGTGTAGAACTTAACCACTACGCCACGAGGCCAACTCCCTGTTGGGATTTTTACGGAGGCTTCATCACGTAGGCATGATGGATTATTAATTCCACTTCCAGCCCCTCTCCCCTTCCTGGAGGTTGGAGGCAGGGCTGAAAGTTCCAAACTTCTAACCACGGCTTGGTCTTTCTGGAGATGAGTTCCTACCCTGAAGTTATTCAGGAGCCCATTAAGAGTCACCTTGTTAGAACAAATGATACTCCTATCATCCAGCAATTTACAAGGGATTTAGGAGCTCTGTGTCAGGAACCAGGGTCAAAGGCCAAATACTAGAACAAAGATGCTACTGGTACTTTTATCGTTTATGAAAGTACAAGGGTTTTAGGAGCTCTGTGCCACGAACTGGCAGCAGAGACCAAAATATATATTTTCTATCATTTTTCATTACTTTTTTCACACACACCCACCAGCAATAAACTTTCGCCGGTCTTTAACTACCCAAATGTCCATCATAGGAGATTCCCTGGATAAAATATGGTACATTGGAACAATGGAATACCATGCAGCTGTCAAAAGAACTGAGAAAGGTTTCTATATATTGCTGTGGAGTGATCGCCAGTATACACCACTACGTGAAAAAACAAGGTTCAGAACGGTATTATAGTATGTACTTTTTTGAAAGAAAAGGGGAAATAAGACCAGATATAACCTTTTGTTTAGGTATTCAAAAATAAACAATGGAAGTAGAAAATAAGAGCTAACAAAAATGGCTACCTCTAAGAAGAAGGAACAGGCTGCTGGGGGTCAGGATGGAAAGCTAGACTTCTCCGAAGGTGTCTTTTTTCATTTTCACTTGGGAATCACGTACCTTTTTTTCATAATTATAAAAATTACACCCAAAAGTCCCTAAAACTTGAAAACAAAATAAATGCAACAAATGACTCAAATATATAGCAGTTTTTGGCAGAGCGACACAGAGAATTATTCTTTAAAGCACAGTAATTTCACTAAACGGGCAGGATATACCCCAAAGACAAGAAGAAACACAAAGAAATTTTAAATTACATTCAATAATCATATTTGTTAGTAATAATACTGGAGTTGTTATTTTAAAACTATAAGATATTCATGGTAGAATAAAGTAAATAATTACGTTAATGTTATTAGCAACTGAGATTTCAGCAAAAGTCAAAAGAGATACAAACACAAAACTAAAGTTGAGTACAAATTCTATAATCTTAATGTTGAATTGGAAATATCAGAATAAACTGATTTCTTCTTCTCTATCCAAAAATATACTTTTAATGTTTATATAGTTGAGTAAGTCTCTCTCTTCCTTTATAGAGCTTCTGGGTATGCAGTCTTTATTAGAAAGATTTCCTCTACCCCTGCACTGTACCCACTGTCCACCAGACTTTCCATGTTTACCCTTTTATTTTTATTTTAGTATTAAGCCAGCTGGAATTTAGTTTTCAAAATTGTGTAAGAATCCATTTTTATTTTCTTCCAAATGGATAGTCCATTGTGCCAGGATCAATGACTAAATAGTGTACCCTCTTCCCACTGAACTGAACTACTGCCTTGGTCATACATGAACTTTTCACACATCCTAGGATCTCAGTCTGGATTTGCTACTCCGTTACACTGATCTAGCTGTCTAAACTTAGATTACTATTATGTCAATTTGATCATACTGGCTCAATAGCATTTCCTCATACCTAGGCAAGGCAATGTATTCATCAGTGTTCTTATTTTTCAGACTTTTCTTGGCTACTCATTTTATCCAATTCCACCTAAAAAATCTCACTGGGATTCTAACGGGAATTGCATTACATTTATATATTAATTCTGGGAGAATTGATATTTTTATGATATTAAGTCTCCCCATTCTAGAACACTGCAGGTTCCTTTTCTTGAGCTCATGAAGTTGTTACTTACAAAATATTTATAATGAGGTTTTATAGTTTTCTTCATATGTGTCTTGTGTCTTTCTGGTTAGACTTATTCAAAGTAGTCTATAAATTATTTTTAAAAAAATGTTTTTTTTCCAGCTTTACTGAGGTATACTTGACAAAAAATATTGTGTGTATATATATATACACACAATATACACGTGTACAATGTGATGTTTTGATATACATACACATTGTGAACTTATTACCACAATCAAGCTAATTAACATATCCATCACCTCACATAGTTATGATTTTTTTGTGGTGAGAACACTTAAGATTAACTCTCTTAGCAAATTTCAAGTACACAATTCAGTATTACAAACTGTGTCACCATGCTGGGCATTAGATCTCCAGAACGAGTTCATCCTACATCAATGAGCCTTTGTACCCTTTGACCAACATCTCTACATTTCCCTCCCACCCCCCCTAGACCCAGGGAACCACCATTCTACTCTGCTTTAATGAGTTTGACTTTTTCAGATTCCACAAACAAACGAAATCATGCAGTATGTATAGTTCCTTGTCTGGTTTATGTGTTCTCTTTTCTGCTATTGCAAATATAAAGTTTATCTCATTTCCCTTTCTAGGTGTATACAGCTATAATAAAGAAAATTATTTATTGTTGTGTATTTATCTTGAATCCAAATTCTCTTATTAATTATAGTTGTTACTAAAGTCTCTTGGGTCTTCTACATAGATAAACATACATTAGCAAAAAGAGATAGATCATTTAATCTCATCTTTCATACTGTATATACAGACTTTCTTCTCTTACTTCATTTCCTAGAACAGCATTGCCCCATAGAATTTTCTGTGATGACGGAAATGTGCTAATTTCCACCACAGTAGCTAAGGCTACTGTGCTAATACAGTAGCCACTAGACACACACGGCTATTGAGCACTTTAAATGTGCCTAGTGAATACAGTAATTACACTTTTCAAAAAAAGGTAAGAAGATAAGATGGAAGGAGGGGAAACCAGATGAAAGGTACATAAACCTAGAGTTCCTTCTCTAGACCTAGGCTAGGACAGTCTTGTAAAAATGGTTAGAATGACCAAGTTCGTTACAATTTCCACACGCCACAGACATTTTTTTCTAGTGTTTCAATAGGAATAAAAATTGCCAATTAGTTTAATTCTACTGGGTAACTCCTAGGAACAAAGTAAGAAGAAGCAAAGGGCATGTAGGACCTATAAATTAAACTAAAGAAAAATTATGGCAGAAGTAACAATTTAAGCAGTGGTAGCTGGTGGACTTTACATATGGGCAAATATTTATTGAAATATATAGTATCTTCCAAATACTCTAAAAACTAAAATTTCTCCTAAAGAAAGAGGTAAGGGAAATAAAAGATCACCCTCGGTAGAAGTAAAATACAATCAGCCAGAACTAATTTGGGAGTATCAGAACTAAAAATAAGAGTGAGAAAGACAGAATAAAAATTATGACGATACTAACAGGAGTCCCAGGTAAGGCATCTTTATTCTGCATACCTGGCTCACACACTCAGTGCACCCAGGGGTTGCGAAGACAAAGGCACAGGCTCCAAAACTGGCAGCTTCTCCACTTCCTGCTGCAAAGAGATGCAAACTCCATGGTTAAGTGAGGGATGTGACTATAGACAAAACTTGGTGTGTCTGTACTACTCTTCACATAGAGTACACTTCTGAAAGCTAAGTCCAGCCCATGTGACGAAACAGAGCTCTTCCATATACACTTGTGCTGTATAAACTCTGAACCTCTACCTAACTCCAGTTTTAGTGCTACCTGTTTTCCTGAAGGAATAAATCTCACAGCAGCCATAAAACAGGATAGTTCTTACTGATGCCCTGGTAGTTTTTACCACTATTCCAGTGAGCCAAGAGTGAGGTTGTTTTTTCAGATTGATAGTTTCTAATATGTTATGATCCACTAATCAAAGCAGAAAAGCCCAAAGGTACAGGCCCTATAAAAACATTTCATAGGGAAACCCAAAGACAAAAGAGGAGACCAAAAATAAGGACATTAGAGGAATTTGAAGCCCCTGGCATCTACAGCTACAGCTACAGTAGAGGTTAGACACAGTCAAAATGCTAGCTGACCAGGTTAACACGATACCTCAAGCTAAAGGCATATTTACGTCAGCTTCTATTATCTGATACATCACGTCCACCTTTAAAAAAAGTTACAAGGCATGCACAAAGGCAAGAAAGAACACAGTCTGAAGAGACAGAGCAAGCATGAGAACCCTGCTCATATATGGCAGAGATTTTGGAATTATCAGTCTTAGAGTTTAAAGTTACTGTGATTAATATGCTAAGGAGTATAACGGAAAAAATGGACAACGTGCAAGAACCGATGAGCAATGTAAGAAGAGAGGGAACAGTAAGAAAGAATCGAAAGTAAACCCCACAAATCAGAAACACTGTAAGGAGGGCCGGCCCAGTGGCTTAGCGGTTAAGTGCGCACGCTCTGCTCCTGGCGGCCCGGGGTTCTGATCCTGGGCGCGCACCGACGCACTGCTTCTCCGGCCATGCTGAGGCCGCGTCCCACCTACAGCAACAAGAAGGATGTGCAACTATGACACACAACTATCTACTGGGGCTTTGCGGTGGGGGGGAAGAAACTGTAAGAGAAATGAAGAATGCCTTTGATGGACAAGGCTGAGGAAAGAAGCAGTGAATTTGAAGATACAACAGTAGAAACTTCCCAAACTGAAATGCAAAAACAAAGAATGGGTGGGGGGGAGAACAGAGTATCAGAGAATTGTTGGCAATTACAAAACTGATACATATGCATAATGGAAATAACCGATGGAAAAGAAAGAGAGAAAGGAGAAGAAAAGATATGTGAAGTAATAATAGCTGAGATTTTTCCAAATTAATGATAGATGCCAAATCACAGATCCAGGAAGCTCAGAGAACACCAAATACAATCAATACAAAAAAATCTGCATTTAGGCATCTCGTACTCAAACTGAGAAAACCAAAGACAAAGAGAATCTTGAAAGAACCCAGAGGAAAAGAAGCCTTACCTTCAGCATAAGAAGGAGAATTACAGTGCCCTTCTCATTAGAAGACATGCAAGAAAAGAGGAGAATTCTATCTCCAGTGCAACTATCCTTCAAAGGTAAAGAACAGACGAAGACTTTTTCATACATAACCTGAGAGAATTCATTGCCAGTAGACATTCTCTATGTGAAATACTAGAAGTTCTTCAGAGAGAAGAAAAATGATATAGGTCAGAAACCCGAAGCGAGATAAAGAAGAGCATCACAAAAGCAATAATTGAAGGTAAATAAAATATTTTCTTTTTCTTATTCTTAATTGACCTAACAGATAAATATTTGTTCAAATTTACAACAATAATGATGAGATCACAGCATATGTATAAGTGAAATGAATGACAGCAATTTTATAAGGAAGGCAGGGGAGGAATTGGGAATACTCTCTTATATAGGACTTGCACTATCTGTGAAGCAGTGCAGTGTTATTTGAAAGTGGACTTAGATTAGTTGTGACAGTATAGTGCAAACTCGAGGAGAGCCACTAAAAAGTTTTAGAAAGAACTATAATTGATATTCTAAGAAAGGAGACAAAGTGAAATAAAATTAAACACTCAGTTTAAATCAGAGAAGGAGAAAAGAAGAGGAACCAAAAAAGCAAATAGAAAGCAGTTACAACCATGATAGATATTAATTCAACTGTAGCAATAATCAGTTTAAACATGAATCCTCTAAGTACACCAATTAAAAGATGGAGACTATCAGAGTACGGAAAAGAAAACTATATGTGGTCTATAAGAAAGCCACGCGCAATATAAAGACACAAATTAAAAGTAAAGGGATAGAGAAAGATATATCCTGCTAACACAAATTGAAAGAAACCTGGAATAGCTATATTATTTCAGACAAAGCAGACATTAGGACAAGAAAAATCATCAGGGATAAAGAGGGGTATTACATACTACCAAAGGTGTCAATTATCCAGGACATAATAATCCTTAATATCTATGTACCTACCAACAGAGCACCAAAATACATGAGACAAAAACTGATAGAACTGCAAGGAGGAATAGCCAAATCCACTATCATAGTTGGAGACTTCAGCATCACTCTATTAGCAATGAACAGATCTAGCAGGCAGAAAACCAGTAAGGGCATCGTTGAACTCAGCACCATCAATCAACTGATATAACTTATATCTATAGACTACTCTGATGGTCAATATTCTGCGTCAACTTGACTGGGCTACGAGGATGCCCAGATTCCTGGAAAAACATCATTTCTGGGTGTGTCTGTGAGGGTGTTTCCAGAAGAGATCAGCATTGGAATTGCTGAACTGAGTAAAGCAGATGCCCTCCCCTAAGTGGGTGGGTATTGAAGGACTGAATGGAACAAAAAGATGAAGGAAGGGCAAATTTGCTCTCTGTTTGAGTTGGAACATCTGTCTTCTGTTCTGGCACATCAATGTTCCTGGTCCTTGGGCCTTCAGATACAGACGGGAACTTACACCATCGCCCCTATCCCCTGACCCCACCACCCCCTGCCAAGTCTCAGGCCTTTGGACAGTGACTGAATTACTCCACCAGCTTTCCTCATTCTCCAGCTTGCAATCCATAATTGCGGGGGCCCATATCTATAATAGTATCCTCTTATATATGTATATGTATACATCCTATTGGTTCTGTTTCTCTGAAGAAGCTCGACTAACAACTACTTCATCCAACAACAGCAGAACACACATTCTTCTCAAGCTCACATGGAACATTCACCAAGATAGATCACATGCTGAGCCATAAAACATATCTTAACAAATTTAACAAAATAGAGACCGTACAAAATATGCTCTTAGAACACAATGGAATTAAACTAGAAATCAGTAACAGCAAGACAACTGAAAAATCCTCAAATACTTGTAGATTAAAGACACTTCTAAATATCAAGTGGGAAGAGCAGGAAGCATCAAGAGAAATAAAGAAAATATTTGAAGTAAATGGAAATGAAAAATACAACTCGTCAAAACTTGTGGGATGCAGGAAAGGCAACGTCTAGAGGGAAATTTACAGCACTGAATGCATATACCAGAAAAGAAGAAATATCTAAAATTAAAAATCTAAGTTTTCACTTTAGGAAAGTAGAAAAAGAAGAGTGATTAAGTTGAAGGCAAGCAGAAGAAAAGAAAAAAAAAAAGCAGTGCAGAAACCAATGAAATTGAAAATAGGAAAACAATAAAGAAAATCAACAAAACCAAACGTTGCTTTTTTGGAAAAGATCAATAACACTGATAAATCCTAGCCCAGTTAACTAAGAAAAAATAAAGAGACAAGACACAAATTACCAATACCATATATAAAAGAGAGTCATCACTACTAATCCCATAAGCATTAAAATGTTAATAAAGGGATACTATGAAGGACTCTATTCCCACAAATCGGATAACTTAGGTGAAATGGACAAATTCATTAAAAGACACAGACTATCAAAATTCACACAAGAAGAAACAGATAATATGAATAGGCTTATATCTATTAAAGAAATTGAATCAATAATTAATAACCTTCCAAAACAGAAAGTACCATGACTAGGTGTGTTTATCAGTGAATTCTACCAAACATTTAAGGAAGAGAGTTTACCTATTCTCTACAGTCTCTTCTACAAGGTAGAAGCAGGGGGAATACTTCCTAATTAATGCTATGAGGCCATCATTACCCTAAGACCAAAGCCAGACAAAGACATTACAAGAAAGGAAGACTACAGACAAATATCTCTCATGAACATAGATGCAAAAATCCTCAACAAGCATTAGCAAATTGAATCCAACAATGTAAAAAAAAAAGAATTATATACCATGACCAAGTGGCTTTGTTACAGGTATGCAAGGCTGATTCAGTACTCTAAAATCAATTAATGTAATCCATCACACCAACAGACTAAAGAAGAAACATCACATGATCATATCAATAGATGCAGAAAACATATTTGACAAAATCTAACACCCATTCATGATAACAACTTTCAAAAACTAGGAATAAAGGGGAACATCCTCAACTTGATAAAGAACATCTATTTAAAAAACCCTACAGCTAACATCATACTTAATGGTGAGAAACTCAAAGTTTTCCTCCGGAGAGCAGGAACTAGGATGCAAGGATGCCCCTCTCACCACTCATATCAAACACTGTACTGGAAGTCCTAGTTGATGCAAGAAGAGGAAAAAAAGGGAAAAAATTATAAGATTGAAAGAGGAAGAAAAACTGTCTTGGTTTGCAGATGATGTGACTTTCTATGCAGAAAATCCCAGAGAATCGACAAAAATCCTCATGGAAGTAATAAGCAGTTACAGCAAAGTTGCAGGATACAAGGTTAACATACAAATATCAATTGTTTTCCTATATACCAGAAATAAACAATTGGAATTTGAAATTAAAGACACAATAACATTCAAACTTGCACCAAAAAAAGAGAGAAATATTTAAATAATATTTATTTACTGTAAAATATTAAATATATTAATAACTATAACAAAATATATATATGATTTTGATGAAAAAAACGATAAAACTCTGATGAAAGAAATAAAAGGTCTAAATAAATGGATGGAAATACTCCATGTTCATGGATTGTAAGACTTAATATTGTTAAGATGTCAATTCTTCCCAACTTGATCTATAGATTCAACACAATACCAACCACAATCACAATAAGTCATTTTGTGCATGTCCACAAACTGATTCTAAAGTTTGTATGGAGAGGAAAAAGACCCAGAACAGTCACCATAATATTCATGGAAAAGAACAAAGATGGAGAACCCACAGTACCCTAGTTAGACTTACTAAAAAGCTACAATAATCAATACAGCTTGGTACTGACAAAAGAATAAATACATAGATCAATGGAAAACAACAGAGTCCAGAAATAGACCCACACAAATAAGGAAACTAATTTTTGACAAAGGAGCAAAGGCAATACAATAGAGAAAGAATAGTCCATTTAACAAACGGTGCTGGAACAACTGGATGACTATACAAAAAACAAAAAAAAAAAGGAATCTAGACACAGACCTTACATCTTTCACAAAAACTGACTCAAAATCAACCACAGACCTAATATAAAGTGCAGAAGTACAAAACACCTTAGAAAAACATAGGGTAAAATCTCTATGACCTTGGATTTGGCAATGAGATTTTAGATACAACACCAAAAGTCAATCCATGTAGGAAAAAATTGGTAAGTTGGACTTAATTAAACTTTAAAATTTCTGTTCTGCTAAAGACACTCTTAAGAGAATAAAAAGACAGGCCAGGAAGAAAGACTCAGAGAAAATGTTTACAAAAAAAAAAAATGCTGTACCCGTCATCCTCCCCAGCTCCTCCTTGGGCCCAGCAGGCAACACATCTTCTTTGGCCCCTAGTTTTGGAAAAATCCATGTTGCTGACCCCTGTTTAGTTTTTTCCTACCATTTCTATTTCATACATTATCATACATTTAACAGGTAAAATGGACTGTGATGTTATTATACGTAGTAAATTAATGCAAGAAAGGACTTATACCCAAAAAACACAAAGAACTCATAACACTCAACAAGAAAATCAACCACCCAATTAAAAAATAGGCCAAACATCTTTGAAAAGATGAAACCACTGACAAACATTAAGCTAGATGGACTAAGAAAAGAAGAATCAAATGACTAAAAACAGAAATAAAAGTGGAGACATTACTACCAATTCTACAGAACCCAAAAAGATTCTAAAAGAGTACTATGAACAATCGTACACCCAAAAACTGGACAACCTAGATGAAATGGACAAGTTCCTAGAAACACAAATCTACCAAGACTAAATCACAAAGGAATAGAAAATCTGAATAAACCTATAACTAGTAAGGAGACTGAATCAGTAATCAAAAATCTCCTGGCAAAGAAAAGGCCAGGACCTGATGGCTTCACTGGTGAATTCTACCAAACATACCTAATATCACTTATTCTCCAACCTTTCCAAAAACATGAAGAGGAGGAAACACTTCCTAACTCATTCTATGAGGCCAACATAACCCTGAGACCAAAGCCAGAAAAAAAACACCGCAAGAAAAGAAAACTACAGGCCAATATTCCTTATGAACATTGATGCAAAAATCCTCGACAAAATACTAGCAAACTTAATTCAGCAGAGTATTAAAAGGATTACACACCTTGACCAAGTGGGTTTCATTCCTGGAATGCAAGGATTGTTCAACATACAAAAATCAATCAATGTGATATGCCACTTCAACAAAAGGAAGCAAAAAAAACCGCTTGACAAAATTATACATCCTCTCGTGATAACACACTCGATTAAGGAGGAATAGGAGTAAACTACCTCACCATGAAAAAAAGTCACATGAAACACCCACAACAAATATAATACTTGATACTGGAAGACTGAAAGCCCTTCCTCTAAGACCACAAACTAGGAAAGATGCCCGCTTTCACCACTTCTGTTCCACACAGTACTGGAAGTTCCAGCCAGAGCCATTAGGCAAGCAAAGGAAAGAAAAGGCTTCCAAACTGGAGAGGAAGAAGCAAAATTATCTCTGTTTGCAGATGATATGATTTCATATGTAGAAAATCCTAAACACTCCACAAAAAAGGTTAGAGCTAATACATGAATTCAGCAAAGTAGCAAGATACAAAGTCAACACTCAAAATAAGTTGCATTTCTATACACAACACAATCTCTATGAACTATCTGAAAAGGAAATTACAAAAACTACTCTTTACGATAGCATAAAAAAATACTTATGAATTAACTTAACCAAGAAGGTGAAAGATTTGCACAATAAAAGCCCAAAATATTTCAGAAAGAAATTAAAGATTTACACAAATGGAAATACATTGTGTGCTCGTGGATTGGAAGGATTGTTAAAGTGGCAATATTACCCAGAGCAATCTGCAGATTCAATTTAAGCCGTATCAAAATCCCAATGATTTTTCTGCAGAAAAGGAAAAACCCATCCTAAAATTCATATGGAACCACAAGGGACCTGGAATAGCCAAAACAATCCTGAAAACGAACAAAACTGAAAGACGCGCACTTCCTGATTTCAAAACTTACTGCAAAGCTACAGTAATCAAAACAGTGTGGTCTTGGCATAAAGACAGATATATACACCAATAGAGAGCCCAGAAATAAACCCTCACATACATGGTCAAATGATTTTTGACAAGGGTGCCAAGACCATTCAATGGAGAAAGGACAGTCTTTTCAACAAATGGTGCTGGGAAGACTGGATATAAATCTGCCAAAGAATGAAGTTGGACCCTCAGCTAACACCATATACAAAAATTAACTCAAAATGGATCAATGACCTAAATGTAAGGCCTAAAACAATAAAACGCTTAGAAGCAAACACTGGACTTGGCAATGATTTCTTGGATATGACACTAAAAGCACAGGTAGCAAAAGAAAAAACACAAAAATGGGACTTTATGAACATTTTTAAAATTGGTACATCGAAAGGCACTATCCACAGAGTAAAAAGGCACCCCAAAGAATGGGGAAAAGTATTCGCAAATCAAATTTTTGATAAGAGATTGATATCCAGAATGTAAAGAGAACTCCTAAACCTAAACAACAACAAAAAAAAGCCGATTCAAAAATCAGCAAAGGACTAGAATAGACATTTCTCCAAAAGAGATGTACACATGGCCAATAAGCACATGAAAACATGCTCAATATCACTAATCATTAGGGAAATGCCAATCAAAATTACAATAAGATAACACCTCCCAGCCATTAAGATAGCCGTTATGCAAAAAAAAGAAAACAACAAGTGCTGGGAGGAGGCAGAGAAATCGGAACCCTTGTACATCATTAATGTAAAATGTAAAATGGTGCAGGCACTATGGAAAACAGAATGGAAGTTCCTCAAAAAATTAAACATTCAATGACCATATGACCCAGCAATTCCACTTCTGAGTACATATCCAAAAGAAAAGCAGGGTCTCAAAGAGATATCTGGACACCCATGTTCAAAGCAGCATTATTCACAACAGCTAAAACATGGAAGCAACCCAAGTGTCCATCAACGGATGAAGGGATAAACAAAATGTGGTATATATATATACAAAGGAATACTATTCAGCCTTAAAAAGGAATCAAATTCTGCAATATGCTACAACATGGATCAAACTTGAGGACATTGTGCTAAGTGAAATAAGCAAGTCACAAAAAGACAAATACTGTATGATTCCACTTATATGAGGTTCTTAGAGGAGTCAGAATCATAAAGTTAGAAAGCAGAGTGGTGGCTGCCAAGGTCTGGGAGTAGGGGCGAACGGAGAGTTATTGTTTAATAGGTACAGAGTTTCAGATCCACAAGGGTGATGGGGATGGATGGTGGTGATGGCTGCACAACAATGTGAATGTATTGAATACCACTGATGTTTATACTTAAAAACAGATTACAAGGTACATTTTTTGCTATGTGCATTTTAAGTCAATATTAAAAAAAATAAGAAATGAGTTATCAAGCCACAAAAAGACATAGAGGAAGCTTAAATAGATATTGCTACGTGAAAGAAGCCAACCTGAAAAGGTTACATACTCTATTCTATAGTATCCACATATTCCAAATATATGCCATTCTAGACAAGGCAAAACTATAGAAACAATATAAAGATGAGTCGTTGCCTGGGGTTGGGAAGGAAGAAAAGAACAGACAGAGCACAGAGATTTTTAGGGCCATCCAACTATTCCGTAGGATACTGTAACGGTGAATCCAGGAGATCATGCATTTGTCAAAATCCAAGTACAGACAGTGAAGCGTACTGTAAACTATGGACTTCGTTAATAGCAACGTATCGATGTTGGTTCACCGCTTGTGATGCATGAACCATGCTAACACAAGTGGTAATGCAAGATGTTAATAACAGGGGCGACTGTGTGGGGAGGAGGAAGAAATTCTCTGTACTATCTGCTGCATTTTTCTGTCAATGTAAACCTTTCCTTAAAAATCACTCTATTAATTAACAAACAATCAATGGAAGGTAGGGATTGGGTAGAAATATAGAAGAAACAAGAATCTCAGAATACTGATAAATGTTGAAGCGGGAGGATAGGGACGTGCGCTTATTATACTTTTCTACTCAATTGAGTATGTTCAAGATTTTCCACAATAAAACGTTTTTAAAACTCCAGATTAACTCAAGAATCGTATGTACAATGAAGAAACGAGAAGAAAACAGATGTTTGAAGCAAGTATTCGCTGAGTCCACTGAGAGAATATGGATTCACACTGGATAGAGTGAACGTCCTGGTTACATCGGGAAGGTTCAGAGCTCGGGAAGCAAGGTGGGGGGCGGCGTGGTGGGGAAGCGACAAGGAGATACTGAACCCGGAAAAATGTTCATCCTCACTGGTCCACAGGAATGCCAACAATGGACCCTGCTAGAAATGGCCCGTGTTTAAAACAACATAACACCTGGAGTCACAGCGGGCTCAGGGAGAGAACACCATGTCCTGTGAGAATGCCCATCACTACCGGCTTTCCGGAGGGCAAACCTCCCAAACCCTAGAACCCGCAGGCGCACTGGCCCCGCAGCTCTGTGGTAGGGAATCTGTCCAAAAGTAAAGCGATTGACTAAAGGTAATGGACTGAAGAAATATGTGTATAGCCTGTTCAACATAAAATCCCTAAAAATGTCCAGAAGATTCCTTGACTGATGAATGAATTCATAACGGCACTGGGAACCATCAAGAGAGCAGACACCTTGAGGAAGACATCAAAGAGAGCCAACAGGTGGAGACCACAGAGCCCAGTGGGGTTCTGGGTGAGCCTTGTAGACCAAGCCAGGGTGTCCTCTCTCCCTCCTACTGCTCCCACTGCTGCTCTCCTAACACCTGTTGCATCCCCCCTCTACTCCCAGCCAGTGACCAGCCTCACACTCCGGGGACCACAGGAGCAGAGGCACAGGTATTCCTTTCCACCAGCTCAGCATCTGTCCCCTTGCTCTCTGCCCGCTCCCTAGGGGGGAAAGCCCAGCCCTGCACCTCCCCAGGGCTCAGCACTCTCCTCCCTGGCCCTCACAGCTCCTCCTCTCCATCCCGGCCCACCCACAGCTCAGACACCTGCTCCCTTGTCTCCACCATTCACATAAAACTCTCCCTTGAAGCCATGTTCCCTTTTGGCTACTGTCCAATTTTCCAACTCCCTTTCAGGGCTAAATCTCCTAAACAAAGTGCCTCATCCCCAGCACCACCCCCTAAAGCCCCCGTTCACCCACTCTAGACCCAGCACCACTGCCACCACTCCAAGGAGACTGCAGTCACCAGTGACTCCATGTGGCCAAGTCCAGCCATCTTTTCTCCATTCTGATCAGAGATGTATCTAGCTCAGCTGAGGACCTCCTTTCTGGAATACCCTTTTCCCCTCCTGGCTCCCATGACCCCATGTTCTGCCTTTTCAGTCTCCTTTCCTGGACCCTCTTCAGCTGCACCTCTACGAACACTGCCTGCCCCTAGGCTAGGCCCCAGCACTTCTCTAGACACACAGTTTCTCCAGGAAACCTCATTCAGTTCCATGGCTGTAAACACCACTCTGCATCCCGCACTCTGCAGACACACAGATGCAACTTGAAGAGCTTGGGAGCTGACTCTCTGGCATCAGCACCTAAGGAGTATCTCAAACTCGATTCCTCTCAAAATTTTACTGTCATTCGAGTTCCAAAAAAGTCATTAAGTATTTATGAAAAAGAGGAAACACTGGATACAATAAATAGAGGGTATTATGCAAAGTGAAATAAGTCAGAGGGAGAAGGTCAAATACCGTATGATTTCCTTCATTAAGTAGTAGATAATAACAACAATAAACAAACACATAGAGACAGAGATTGGATTGGTGGTTACCAGAGGGGAAGCGGGGAGGGAGGAGGGTGAAAGGGATAATTCAGTACATGTGTGTGGTGATGGGTTGTAATTAGTATTTGGGTGGTGAACATGATGTGATCTATGCAGAAATAGATGTATAATGATGTACACCTGAAATTTTTACAATGTTATAAACCAATGTTAACTGCAATAAACAAAAAATTAAAAAAAAAATAGTGGTGAATAAATTAACCAATAGAATGCATATTTACATCTAATTGCGGCTGCTTGAGGGGGAAAAGAAGAATATAGAACTAAGATCACAGACAGTCTCCACCTGGGGAGTGAGGGTGAGGGGCTGGCAGTGTACAACACAGGAACTGATCAACACTAAGCATTTACAGAAAGACAGGCTTAAATGGTTATTTTTAAAAGCTGAAAGACATCCACTAGGAGAACAGAAAAAGAAACAATGAGAAAGCCTAACAAATTAAAAATAAAATAAACTGGAAGGCAAAAATACCAACGTATCAACAATCATAATTGCAAATGGATTAAATTACTCTATAAAAAGACAGAAGCTCTCAGATCGAGTTCAAATATAGCTATAAGATAAAGGGATATAAAAAGGTTGAAAATAAGGAGATAAAGAAAAGAGTGTCAATGGGACAAAAAGGGGTTTTCTGTGTTGATAACAGTCAGGAACACTTATGCATCTAACAACATGGTCTTGAAACAAAAAGCAAAACTAGACACACAAACAGGAAGACACAGGCACCTCCAGAATCACAGGGAGACCTACCTTTCCTCTCTTAGAAATCAACAGAGGGAGTGATACAGTGAGTTAGGAGACAGATCTGCTCACTCACACAAATAAGCCAGATCCAGCCTCAGCCTGAGGGAGAGCAGTGTAAGGAACTGCTGGAGAGGATACATTCTTCTCAACCACAATGAAACAGTCACCAGAATGGATGGTGTATTAAGCCACAACGAAATATCAAAAGATTCTAAAAAGCAGATATCTTTAAGTGACCATGTTACAGGAGCTTAAAGCAATAAAATTAGAGAATAATTACAAAACAATTAGCTCCCCTCCCCCAATCTATCAAACTTGAAAATCTCTCCACACTCTTCTAAATAACTCAGGTGAAAGAGGGAGTCGACTGAAATTACAAACTATTTAGAAATGAACAGAAATGAGGGCAGCACACGGCACATCCATGGTGTGAGGCGAAAGGGACAGGAGAAGGGACACAGCCTTGACTGCAGGGATCAGGAAATAGAAACTGCACACGAAGAAGCTAAGCACTTCCCTCCAGGAGAAAAAAGCAGAAAGAAGTGAGGATTCATGAGGTAGAAACAACAGTGAAGACCTGATCAATGGAGTAAAGGGCTGGCTGTCGGGAAGGACCTGTAATAGTGACAAACGTTGGGAAGTCTGACCAATAGGAACAGAGGAAGGTACCCAGAAGTAACGTCAAGTATGAGAAACCGCAAAAAAGCTGTAACACGATGGGGGAATATAGTGGACAATTGACCAGGACATCAGTGGTCCTCACCTGGAGCTGTTCTTCCCTCAGGGTGCATTTGGAAACACACAGGATGGGTTTTGGTTTTTGTTTCTATTTTGGGCTGTGCTAATGGTTGTTGACCTGGAGGCCCAGAAGGTCCTGAGCAGCCTGTCACACAAGAGCCTTTTCCACCTGAAGTGTTACTTAACGTCCTACAAGACAAACATTGACCCAGATCCAATGAACAACGTGGTAGGGAAATGTTTTCCATGTATAGATAACAGGCAAAAGATACTATCCTCAATATGTAAAGAAGATCTAGAAACCAATTTTTGCAAGCACTAAACAGTAAAATATGAAGAAAAGCAGAAACATAGCCATAAAAAAATATGTAAGAGCATAGAAAATGATCTAAGAGATAACACGGCAAATTTTACTAGCAACAAGGAATAAAAGTTGGAATAAAAGTGGGGGGATTTTCCCCACTTCTGTAATGGGGAAACATATTTCTGCAGTGTTTTAATTTTTACAAAAGAGAATGTATTCTACTTGAACAGACGTTTAAAATTTGAAAGAAATTATTATTAATGTTCAAAATGACTTAACTTTGAGGATGTTCATTAAAACACGAATGGAAAGAACCTCCTCATGACTTTAAGACTCTCCTGTAACTTT